>NC_090449.1:112885264-113540264 GCF_031143425.1 Pleurodeles waltl | reverse complement strand
AACTGGTCCTTGCACACAGAGTTACTTTTCAATGCAAAGATTTATAATGTGTTCAATACCTCTACACATATATGGTGCATTAGGTGCACGTGTTTTGTATACACTTGCAAGCATTAGCCGGACCTATGCTGCACAAAAGTAAGCAGAAAAGTAGCATTTAACCTTTGTTTTCTTTTCTTCACAGTTTCCTCTTTTCTGTTATTATTTACCCAATACATCTCGTATGATTTATATCATTAATTCCTTTCTTTTTTCAAGGAGGCCTGGCATTTGTAGGGTATATTAATTTAATAAGCAATACTGCCCATTCAGTAAGATCCTCTGCCAATTTCTTATCCAGTCTTGTATTTTTGATATGCTACCGCCCATTCAATTAAATCCTTCTTCAAAACCTCATATTTGGTGGCTGTAGTTTGATTGCTGTTTGCCAATTGCCCTGTCTATCCCACAATGTTGAAATGCGTATCCTCATTTTTAAGGGTTGTGTAGTAGGAAATATAGCCAACATACATTGTTTCACTGACCCCCGTTGACAAACCATTTTTCACTATTTGTAAGTTTCAATTCACCTCAGCCTCGAATTTCTCTACCTGTGGGCATCTTGAGAGCAAATGAAAAAAGTGTGCCTCTTAGCTACATCTAGGGCGTGCTGTTGTGCTACCTGGATACATCATGGCCAGTTTCGCAGGCATGTGGTAGGTTATGTGAAGATAATTAAACTGAGTCCGTTTGAAGTGTGCATTCGGAGAAATTGCCTTTACTTGTGCACATGCCTTCTACCAGTCTGTGTCTGTCAGAGGTTCTGGGCATTAATGGGGCCACATCTCTCACACTCTTGCTGAGTCCCCATCACTGTCATAGCCGTATAAAGAGTTGTGACCAAATACCTACAACCTGCCATGGACTGGATCATTGTCATTTTCTTTGTTGTAGGAGGTTCATCTGGAAAAACTGTCCAAATATACCTAGCTATCTGTGCATTATGAGAGTGCTGCAGGAACTGGCTGAGACCTCGGTCTAAAGCATCCCTCACCTGCTCTCATGTAAGGAATTATTTATTAAGATATAGCCCCCCCCCCCACATTACAACCATATCCTTGCCACTTATACATGATCATATAAATATTCATATCCTTAAAAGGTTTTAGGGTCCATCACTGAATTCTCAGGTCGTAAGAGTCCTCTCAAAACTACCATGACCACTCTTTCCCATACCACAGCTGCATGTCTGATAAGATAAGGTAATATTAGGCCTGCCTGCGTACCTATCGCAAGGGCTTCCATTTGACTACTGTGAGGGATGGGTCTCTGTCAATAGTACCGTCTCTCAATTATCATCCAGGTTGAACCAGTGTATTTCATGTTGTAACTGAGCTGCAACACAAAATAGAAGAAAGTTAGGTAAACCCAACCCTCCTTTAATCCAAGGAAATTTCAAAGTGTCCACCATCATCGAGCTATGTCTACCCACCCAAAACAGAGAACCAAGCAAAATGTCTTGCTCCTGAAACATTTTCCATAGTATGGGGCACATTGAGTTTAGTAACATGTATAAACATCTAGTCAGGAAGACCACTTTTGTTAGTGCTATTGGGCCTATGAATGATATTAGTAATGATTTCCAAAATGTCATTCAGTTGACTAGTCCTGTCATCACTGTGCCCTTATTCAAATCATATTGTGTGCCAGGGTGTACTGTTAACTGGATATCCAGGTAGCTTCCATCTGATGCCGACCTCTGGTAGCATTTCTGGGGCCAGCCTCTTCATCTCACCCGGTGGGTAAAGTAATGATTTATAGCTATTCTATTCAACCTCAGTTTAGAAATGTCAACAAATCAGGCCAACACTTGCAGAGGAATAGGCACAGACTGCTGTGGAGCCCTAAAAAATGCCAATATCAGCATAAAACGATATCACAACCCACATGCCTACTCCTCCATGCAGGCCTGAAGCCTGAACGCTAATGGCTCCATGTCAATTGCAAATATTATTGTGAACACCGAGCATCCTTGTTGTGTTCATCTATGAAGTGTTCATCCTGCCAACACCTAGCCTCTCATCCTCACTCCGGCCATAGGATTCTCAAGTAATAGGCATCAATCAATCACAGGAATTTATGAAACACAAACTTATCACCCCGGGGGGGGGGGGGTGGTTCTCCAGGTGCTGGGGGGAATCTGGCGGCCTTGGCCGGGCTGGTAATTGAGGTCGAAGAGCTGAGTCTTGAGCTGCTTTCTGAAGCTCTTCAGTGAAAGGGAGGTGTGCAGGTGGAGGCGGTCGTTCCAGGGCTTGGCAGCGAGGTGGGAGAAGGAGCGGCCTTGGAAGCATTTGCCGTGGATGTAGGGGGCATAGGCCAGGGCGAGGCTGGCTGGCTGGAATGTGAAGCGATTGTTGATATAGGTGGGTTTGGGAGGGCTTGTTCCTGAAAATGAGTACCTCCGTTTTGTCTGAATATAGTTTGAGGCAGTTGGTCCTCATCCATGTGTGGATTTTGGTCATCGTGTTTTAGAAGGTGATTTGTGTGGTGGAGGTGTCGTCGGTGAGGGATAGGATGAGCTGAGTGTCATCGGCGTAGCAGATGATGATGTTATGACTGTGGGTGTGTGCGATGCCTGCCAGTGGAGTCATTGAAGTGTTGAAGAGTGCGGGCTGAAGGAGGAGCCCTGGCGAATGTAGCAGACCTTGTCTTTGGGTAAGGAGACAAAGGGTGGCAAGAGGATCCTCTGCGTTCGGCCAGAGAGGAAGTAGGAGATCCAGTTGAATGCATTATCTTGGATGCCAATGCTGTGGAGTCTGGTGATGAGAGTGTGGTGGTAGACGGTGTCAAAGGCCACCAATAGGTTGAGGAGGATGAGGGCCGCTGTTCCTCCTCAGTCGAGGAGGTGTCTGATGTCATTGGTTGCTGAGATCAAGGCGGTCTTAGTGCTGTTGTTGGGCCGGAAGCCAGATTGGGATGTGTCGAGCAAGCTGTTATCTTCAAGGAAGCACGTGAGCTGGCAGTTGATGGCCTTTTATAAAACTATGGCAGTAAAAGGGAGGAGTGGAATAGGGCAATAGTTTTTGAGCTCGTTAGGGTCAACTGAGGACTTCTTCAGGAGGGGCTTAACCTCAGCATGCCTACAGGCATTGGGGACGGTGGCTGTGGAGATGGTGGTGTTGAGGATTTCTGTGAGGGAGGCTCAGAATACTTCTCTTCCTAGGTTGCAGAAGCGGTGAGGGTTGGGTTGAGTGGGGGATCTGAGGTGGATGGAGGTCATGATGGTGATGGTGTCTTCTGTGGAGAGCTGTTTCCATTCTGTTATCCGGTGTGGAGGGGTGGGTTAGGGTTCCGGATGGTCGAGGTCAGTGGGCTGGGGGTCAAAGTTGCTGTAGATGCTGGCAATTTTGTGGTGAAAGTAGTCCAAGTGCATGTTGCAGAGGGCAGGAGTGGATCGCATTCTGTGTGGCGGAGGGACAGGAGAATTCTCTGACTATGCCTAATAGTTCTTTGGCATGGTTAGTGCTAGCCTCGATGTGGGTGCTGAGATCTTTTTTCATGGTCTTCATGATTCGGTGGTGGTAACTGTTGAGGGCGGACCTGAAAAAGTCAAGGGTGGTGGGGGTCTTGTTGCTGTGCCAGTGTATGTCTGGCATCCTGCAGTGGCATTTGAGGCTTAGGAGTTTTGGGGTGAACCATTTGGCTTGCTTGGTGGGTTTCCTGTTTGTGGTACACCTCAGGGGTGCAATGGTGTCGATGGCTGAGGAGATCCAGTTGGAGACGTTTTGAATGCAGTGTTCAAGGATGACTGCGGGGATGGGTCTTGCTTCTTAGAGGGTAGCGATCCAGGGTGTTTCTTTGACTTTGCTCCAGTTGCGGTGAGGTGGGTGGGGGTCTCGTTGGGGCTTCAGTCTGTCCCTCAATGGTGAAGTGGACGATGTAGTGGTCAGACCGTGTAACCTTGATGGTGTGGGAAAGCTTGTCTCTGTCACTGGAGGAGAAGATGGAGCACAGAGTGTGTCCTGCACTGTGTGTGGGGGCATTGACGAGTAGAGAGAGGCCAATGATGCTCATTTTACCGAGGAGCGAGGATGAGTTTGAGCCGTCCCGGTCCTCTAGGTGAAAGTTGAGGCCCCCCAGAAAGATGTAGTGTTTGGAGTCGATAGCCAGGGGGGCAATGAACCTGGGATGGAGTTGCAGAAGCTGTGGCTGGGCCCCGAGGGTCTGTAGGCGAGGGTTCCTCTGATTGTGGTTTTGGAGTTAGCTTTGATCTGGAAGTTGAGGTGTTTCATGATTGGTGTTGTGTCATCATCAGAGGCGGACCAGTGGCATTGAGGTAGCAATGCCTGGTGCTGATGCAGGGTTGATCCATGTTACTGTGATAAACATTATGTCAGGTTCAAGGATGGTGATGGTGTCCCAGATTTCTATGGCGTGCTTGCAGTGGGATCGGATTCTGAGTAGTGCGCAGTGGAGTTGTGGTCTGTGGGTGGGCATTTGCTGGGTGGAGATTGCAGTGGTTCCTACAAGTGGTAGTGTTGGCAGGAGAATGGGCCTTTGGTGCATTGGGGGGGAGGCTATGCTATAGTTTGAGTTGCGGGTCTTAGGCCTGAGGTTTTTGATCTTGTTGGAGTACTGGTGCCAGGCTACAGATCCAGGGGTTCTGGTGCTGGGTGCAGTCCAGGCACAGACGGGTACTGATGGGCTTGCCTTTGGCATGCCCAGGAACAAATGCACGGTCTAAACCCTATCTGTTCCTTCACTATCCATACGTATTTCAGGGACACTTTATCAAAGATTTGTTCTATTTCTACTACTGCTAGTGGTTCTGTGAATCCCACAATGGATGGTCATTACATCAGTTTAATATTGTGCATAGTACTCTTTTCTGTGATAAAACCGGACTGGTCTGTATGAAACCGCGTACCCATGGCTCTCAGCAGTCTGTTGGGAATGGCTTTGATAAGCACCTTTATGTCTGTATTTAGCATGGAGAAGGGCCAACATGAGGTGACAAGTATTTGGTCTTAATAGTCCTTGGGATTGAAAGTGATCACCTCTTGAGAATACCTGGCACAGGTCTGCAAGTATCTCTTCTCTGCTAGGAAATATTTGTTTCTGCATTCCGTCAAGAGTCTCTTTGAGTTCTTTTTTTAAACTTGGGTTCTAGCTGATTTCGTTGTTTCTGAGCCTGCACACATCCACTAGGTACATCTGTATGTCACTGGTGTAACAAAGGCCCCCGCAGCCCAAGCTCTAGGGGGCCCCCTCAGCACAGCACCTGGCCTGGGTGAGTCGGGAGTGGGGCTCCGTCCATGTTATTTGCAGGGAGCCCCCCCTCCAGTTTCGTTACGTCAGTGCTGTATGTCATCTATAGATGTGTATAAATATAAAATTAAACCACGTTAAACATCACTTACCTGTTGCTACCACCTCAAGTTTACTATTCCAGCCCAGCAGTGAGTTACCTCCCTCTGGTTGTGGAAGACCAAGGGGGTCATTCTGACCCTGGCCGGCGGCGGAAGCCGCCGGCCTGGCTGGGACCGCCAGAATACCGCTGCGCGGTCAAAAGACCGCCTCGGGTATTCTGGGTTTCCCGCTGGGCTGGCGGGCGACCGCCAGAAGGCCGCCCGCCAGCCCAGCGCGAAACACCCTTCCATGAGGATGCCAGCTCCGAATGGAGCCGGCGGAGTGGAAGGGGTGCGACGGGTGCAGTTGCACCCGTCGCGATTTTCAGTGTCTGCATGGCAGACACTGAAAATCTTTGTGGGGCCCGGTTACGGGGGCCCCTGCAGTGCCCATGCCACTGGCATGGGCACTGCAGGGGCCCCCAGGGGCCCCACGACACCCCTTACCGCCATCCTGTTCCTGGCGGCCAAAACCGCCAGGAACAGGATGGCGGTATGGGGGTCGGAATCCCCATGGCGGCGCAGGATTCCCCAGGGCAGCGGGAAACCGGCGGTAAAAGTGCGCTTGATGTTTAATGACTTTTACAAGCTGGCATTTGAATCGGCTAGACGTGCGATTCTTTCTTCGTATACAAATCTTGATATTCATTGTGCGCAACCATTTAATGGCATTTACAAGGTTGCATTCGAATCGGCAAGACGTGCAATTCTTTACTCGAGTACAAATCTTGATATTCATTGTGCGCAACCATTTTATGGCATTTACAAGGTTGCATTCGAATCGGCAAGACGCGCAATTAATTTCCTGTGCTTAATTCATGTTTTTCATTGTACGCTACCATTTCTTGGCATTCATATGGTGGTATTCGAATCGGCAAGACGTGCAATTCATTTCCTGTGCTTAATTCATGTTATTCATTGTACGCTACCATTTCTTGGCATTCACATGGTGGCTTTCGAATCGGCAAGACGCGCAATTCATTTCTTGTGTTTAGTTCATGATATTCAGTGCGAGCTACCATTTCTTGGCATTCACATGGTGGCCTTCGAATTGGCAAGAAGCGCGATTCATTTCTTGCGTCTCATTCATGATATTCATTGTGCGTTACCATTTCATGGCATTCACATGGTGGTATTCGAATCGGCAAGACACGCAATTAATTTCCTCTGCTTAATTCATGATATTCAGTGTGCGCTACCATTTCTTGGCATTCACATGGTGGCCTATAAATCAGCAAGGTGCGCAATTCATTCCTTGTGTTAAATTCATGAAATTCAATGTGTGCTACCATTTCTTGGTATTCACTTGGTGGCCTTCGAATCGGCAAGACGCGCGATTCATCTCTTGCGTTTAATTCATGATATTCATTGTGTGTTACCACTTCATGGCATTTACTTGGTGACCTTCGAATCGGCATAACCTGCGATTCATTTCTAGTGCCTAACTCATGTTATTCATTGTGCACAATCATTTCATGGCATTTATAAACCTTTGTGGAAATCTGCAATGTGCGCAATTCATGTTCCTGCATTTTAAGAAAACTAAAGTGTTAGAATTCTAGATGTTATATAGTATGTGCATAATAAGTCCCTCTAGGGCAATTCATATAATGTTATAGAAACCTTTCAGATTACTTCCTGGTCCTCATGCAAAGACTATTCTTGAATTTGAAAGTGTAATGCTAGAAGGTTCTGATGTTTCTAATCCATGTGTAACATTTAATTGAGTGGTTCATTAGAAAATGGTACTAATCTTTCTTGATTCCCTCACAGGTATCCAGACATCTTGAGGCCTAGTTATTTAAGTCCATGCTTAAGTTATCCATGTTTCCAATATGACAATGCTTAGAGTCATAGCCTAGTAATGATTAATATGGTATAATCTTGATATTGTGTGTTTTAACCTTTTGCTTCCTACAGGTCTCCTTCCCAGCTGTTCCCTACCTAATCCCCTTTTCCCCACTTGGACTCTCTTAGACTCTGTGACATTCTAATCAGAGTGTTGGAGCTGTCTTGTGGTGGATGTGTTGGGAACGTGCACAGACCCCGAGGATCTGGTGACTCTGACAACTAGGGACTTACTGGCAAATCAAATATGCCAATCATGGATAAACCAATCACCAATACAATTTAGACAGAGAGCACTTGAATTTTATCACTGGTCAGCTGTGGTAAAGTGCCTAGAGTCCTAAAACCAATAAAAACAGGTCAGAAAAAAATAGTAGGAAGGAGACAAAAAGTTTGGGGATGACCCTGCAAAAAGGGCCAGGTCCAACACACTTATTATGCGTCATTAATTTTGGCTGACACCCTTCCTTTTACAGAAGGCTATTGAAATCGGTTAACAACCTCAGCAGAGAATAGTAACAACTTTTTTTGTCCTGAGCAGAGTACTATAACACTAAGGTTATTATATTCACAGGTATAAACTCTCACCTAACAAAACTAGCAGCAGAGAATCACAGGGGCAGCAAGCAGTCAACAGTAGTTTCTAGAAGAAACATGAAAGTGGAATTATTTCCTTGAGCTCATATGAATAACTACCATCATTGAGTCCAGGGTACACTAATAAAACAGACTTACCCGCTTTGGCTCAACTAGTGAAAACTTTGATGGCACCAATATGGTCAGCTTTGGCACAATATGTTTTAATATACCTAATGCTAGTGTCATAGGTAAATTTACCTTTGGGATCAGAGTACTCCAAGTTCACTTCCTGTTTTTGAAAGAAACATAAAATGGATATGTTAAATACATATGTGTGTGTACTTACAGACTCATTAATTGAGAATAACCAGAGGTACCAGCTGTCCGGTATCCCTACAATGCCCTTTCCACCCCTTTATCATATAAATTAAGATTTAGGAGGGGCAACAGGAAGTACTCAAGTCTATTGGGCACGTTGTTGTTTCCACGTCTGTACCCTTAGCAGCCATTAGGATATAAATAGAGCTCTAAGGATGAGGGAAGCACCACCTAGGGCATATTTGATTCATATTCTAATTACCAGAAACAAGAGCACCTAAATGCTGCTCTTGACATAAAAAGCCTCATTGATTTCTATTGGGAAGTTTAGAGGATCATATCCTTATTAGGGAACCAGACTGCTGGTTTCAGGCTGTGTAAACCTAAAACAAAAGCAGCGATGTACAAAGATATTTTTTGGTCCTCAAAGTCTGTGAATTGCAAGATCAGAGAGTTTGTAACAACAAATTAATATTTACTATTCACAACACCACCTTCACGATTTAGGAAAGACTTAGGCCCACTTTTTGACCCTGGCAGTCGTTTGACAGCCAGGGTTAATGGGGGGGTATCACCACCAACAGGCTGGCAGTGTATACCGCCACATTATGAATGTGGCAGGTTGGCGGCTGTCAACCCGTCACATCTCCACTCATACTGCTGTGGTGGTATGAACCGCTGGGCCGGAGATGTTCATCTCCGACCAGCGGGCCCCACAAGACTGTCGGCGGTATAATCAGCAGGCCTACTGCCATGGTTTGCTCAACAGTAGCACCACCACAAAAACCATGCCAGGAGGGCTACCGGTGACAGGAATTCCTTCTCTGTTTGTAACCAGTACTCACCTAGCATTCCGCCTGCACTACCAAGCCCCCCACAGGAGGCCGGCAGAATGGAAGGGCGGGTGGGCCGTGAAGAATGGGACGAGTACAACAGGAGTAGGAGTAATGAAGATTACCGGTCAGTAATAGAACATTACCCCCAGGTCCCTCTAGTCCTCATCCCATTCATCTCTATGTGGAGAATACCCAAGCAGCCAAAACCGGCATTCTGAGAACCATACAGAACCAAAACGAAATCTCAAGAAGGGATACCAGGCCAGCAAAAGAAAGAGGAAGGGAGAAGAGAGAAGAACAGACCCGATGGAGACAATCCCAGGCCAATGCAGAGACAAAGCGCACTCAAGAAGGACGCAACAATGCCAAAGCAAAGGGCCAGAGGAAGCCCAGCCATGAGCGCGGCAGAGCAGAAACTCAACCCAGAAGACCTCAACCACCAGCGGAACCCACCCAGGACCCTCAAAGGAGGAGGAACAGTGGAAACAGGAAAGACAAGCACAACCGAGAGAGCAAGAGATGGCCACACCGACCAAGAAAAACCGAAAGGGCAAGAGCTAACAACAACCTGAAGTGGAGGAAGAGCCAAGAAATGAGGAAGCTGACCCAGAGACACCCAAGCCCAGAGAGACCCAGAAGCCACAACTCCAAGAAAGAACCACTGGACACAGGAAAATACTGAAACCAAAGCGGAACCATAGCTACTGCCAGAGACACAACAGAGCCAAAAGCAAAGGGCCGCTAAAGAACCACACAGGCCACAAAAGGTGAAAACCACCAAGACAGGACACCGGAGGAAACAGAGAACAACTCTGTTAAACAACTGAGGAGAGCAGGCCCCCGAAAAGACAGAAAACCGAAACAACAAGCCACTGCGAACAAGCAAACACAGCCAACTGCACACAAAGCCTGCCCATCCAAACCAAAGGATGATGGGCAAAGAGCAAACAAAAGGAGGCACACCACCGGCACCCCCCCCAAACACCCCTGGGGGGAGCGGACAGGAAAGAAACAGCCGGCGAAGCAGCATCGTACAGTGATCACCAGAACCAGGGAAGCCCAAACACGGAACCCCCACACACAACAATCAAACCAACAGCCCCAGCAGAACTAGAGCCGAAGGCAAAGGGACAGGAAATGGAAACAACCATGGCCCGCCACAACCCACCCTCTGAGAAACTACAACCTCCGAAGCCAACAAAAACCACGAAGCACCTCCGAAGGCTTGGATTGGGAGAGGGGCCAAAACCAGAGGAAGGAAAAGCAATAAATACTTGGACCAGGGAATAGCCACGTTCCCAGGGACAACTCACAAGGGACTAACAGCCACAGCCGGGAAAACAAAACCCCACGCAGCAGACCCAACAATGAGCCAGAAAGGACAACAAGGAACAAGATGCACACCCTATACGTAGGAGGGCAACCAGACCTATAGGCATGAAAGAGAAGCGAACCAGGGAGGGGAAACAACTCAGGCCAACCCCAACAAACCAAACCGTCCCCAAAGAAAGAGGCTGGAACTCGGCCCTGGGGGCGGACACACGAGCCGAAGCCCACATCTGACACTGAGGTGCCACCAGGGACGCAGACAGGCAGGAGACACCCCAACAAAAAAATCCAGCATCCCCAAGAGGGAAGACCCATAAGAAGGCCCCAAGAGCCCGGCCACAAAAGAGCAAGGCCAGCTAGGGGAGAAACCCAAAACAAGAGCACGTCAGACAGACAGAGCACATCCTCCCAGGAGAAAGGTCGGATGAAGCGCAAACCAAAAGCCACACCAGGCGAAGATCAAGAGACACCAGGAGACTTCCAATGAGGCAAAGGGAAAGCAACCGCACATGAGAAGCACAGGCTGCACCCCAAGCCCCCCTGAAGCTGGACCGACCTACCTAACCTGCGGAAAGAGCTCCGGACCCAGCCATAATCCAAAAAGTGGGAAACGAACAAAGACAGCCTTGGAACAGAATGCTCCCAACACAGACGGCAGATCAGGGCATGCCCACCAGGCCACAGATGGGCACACCCTAGTAATGCAGACCTCCGCAAAAGGGAGAGAAATGGCATTGGACCAACCAGGAAAAAGGTAGCAGCACACCGAGTGAGGGGCAGAGGCCACAGCCCGAAAGCCATAGGAAAACCACTGCAGCGCCAGAGAAGCAATAAGGGAAGCAGACACGATCAAAGCAGATTCCCTCCCGAGCAAGCGGGAGGGGCGGAGCCCAGGACCACAAGACCCAGTGACAGCACAGTGAGGACAAAAACGAAAACATAGCAGCCAGTACCAACAAGCCCAATGCAGACCACTGAGCAAAAGTGGCATAAACCAAAAAGAGGGGTGGACCAGAGAAACAACAACGGACACACCAGGGACAGAACCCACATCACCCAGCGCGAGAGTACGTGACATAAACAGTTGCCCACAGACGATCCAGGGAATTCCAGAAGCCCCGGACGCAGAACACATGAACAAGAATGCCATGAGGCCAACCGAAACAAATGGCACACACATAGCAGGAACTGTCAAACAAGAGAGGGGGACCACTCGCCCTGCAAGAACTAACCCCGCACCCCATGGGGGAAACAGCAGCTTGGAAACCCCCGAGCAGGAGAAGAGATACACCAGAACACAACCTTTGCAACACCGAGAAAGGGTGAGCAAGGAAAATGTTGCACCTGAAGGATGGGGGGGAGCCACTGGCCTGTTCCAGAACTACCAGAGCACCCCACAGGATTCTCTGGGATTGCTGGGGATGACAGAGCAGTCACACGGGAAATGGTGGGCACCAGCCGTCACTGCGGAAGGGAGACGGTCGGGCCGAGGCATGGGACCCTCAAGCCATGGAGAACACCTGGAAGCACAGGCTCCAGCAAGCGCCAGCTGCCACCACACAATGGAGAAGACTGGGGCGAAGACATCTCAAAACAGTATAGCATCTGAAACGCACAATTTTTTTTATGGTATGTATAGCATTACGTTATGAAGGGTTGCAGGATGTGGCAGAGAAATGGGACACCCAGAGCAGTACACTCTCTGCCCCGCGAGAGAGAAGGCATCCACGAGCACCGGAACGCCGCCATCACCAGAACAGAAGCTAAGACAGCGACTTTCACCAACAATCCACGGGGACTACCAAAACAGAACCCCTGGGGAAAGAACACAGGAAACACAAGTCGCCAAGCGGCTCTCACCAGGATCACCGTCCGGAGCGACCGGAAGGAATCAGCAGGCCCAAAAACACCTGCGGCTGATTCGGAAAGCGCGGCAAGCACGCATGCCCAGAAACAGCAGAGTCCCAAGAAGGAAGTCAGGCAAGCCCCTGGCTTCCTGCTGCCTCTGCACTGCATCCAGCCCTCCAACCCGCCGGGAGATGTGCAATGTAAAGCCTCAGCACACTGGAAGCAAGGGCCCGCCCAGTGGCTCTACGAGGTCAACAGCAGCGGCATCCCAGTAAGCCCAGCAGACCGGAAGGAAGCAAGTCCAAAACTGCAGTCATCCAAGCCCAGCAGGGACGACACCCTCACGGCCTCGTCCTGGCAGAAGACAGAAAAAAGAACAGGTGGAATACTGGGTTAATACTGGGGGTGGGGATGGGATATCCCAGCATTTCTCATGTTCTTTTTTCTGTTGTGGAGATAGTTATCTCCCCATAGTGATGAATGGGACGAAGACTAGAGGGACCTTGGGGTAATGATTTTTTTTAATGCAGCACGGGTCCCTAAATGACACACTTTTTTTTTAGTTTTTTTTTTAAATACATCCATTTTTTCCTTACAGGCCTCCCAGCGCTGCAATTGCAGCTAATCACAAAGGGTCACAGACTTCACCAGGTCTAATTAACATTCTTTAGACAAGCTGTTGTATCCATCCCCTTCAAAAGTACATTCTGCAATGCAATTTATTAGTATACTGTTCGCTTTGCAAATTGCATTCCTTTTTTCAAACAAGTCAGGGCCAGATGTACGAAGCATTTTTCAAGTCGCAAAGGGGCTGATTCACAGAATCGGCCCGTTTGCAACTTAAAAAATGCTTTTTGGGATGCACAAAGCCCAAAATGCGATTTGGGAACTTTTTACCGAATCGCAGTTTGGGTTTTGCGATTCGGTATTAGGAAGGAGCCTGTCAAGGGCGTCCCTTCCTAATACCGAATCCAAATGGTATGTATGACTGTTTTGTGACCGTAAATGCGGTCGCTAAACAATCGCAGTTAGCACCAGTTTGAAACTGGTGCTAACCCATTCGCAAATGGGAAGGGGTCCTAATGGGAATTTTCCCCTTTGTGAATGGCAGTGAAATTTTTTTTTCAGAGGAAGCAGTGCTCCCACGGACCACTGCCTGCTCTGAAAAAATGAAAACAAATCTTTTCATTTTTGTTTTTGAAGTGCATCTCGTTTTCCGTTAAGGAAAACGGGCTGCATTTTTAAAAAAAAATGCATTATATAAAAGCAGTCACAGACATGGTGGTCTGCTGTCTCCAGCAGGCCACCATCCCTGTGAGGGCAGCCATTCCCAATGGGGTCGCAAATTGCGACCTACCTCATGAATATTCATGAGGTAGGTCATTTGCGACCCCATTGGGAATCACAAACAGGGTAAAGTACACTGTTGTACATCCGGTTTTGCGACTTGCAAACCGAATCTTTGTACATGTGGCCCTCAGTGTGGAAATTGCACATCCCTGTCTTACAAATGAGTACAGTGCAATAAGCCCAAAGTCAACACAACACAAAAGTCAACACAACATCTGCTCTGTACTTGCTCACGTTTATGTGTTTGCAGCCTACAGTTGTCCTATATCATAGTAGATTTTGCAAAGGAGTCCTGAACTTTAGCTTTAATTGTGAAATTCCAAGATCTTATGTAAAACTGTGAAATTTATAGAGATTTGCCAACGATTAACTGCCAGAAGTGCTAATCTTGTTTTTCGTGGTTTTAATGTGTTATCCATGTTAACCTACACTTTTGATCTGGTAATGCTTTGATGATGGGTTTTATTAACCAAGCAATAAGGTTTATCGGAGGTGAAAGGGTGCATGATGTCATGTCTGTTACTCCATTCACATCCGCTTCTAGATCTAACCATCAAAATGATGATATGAAATGCAAGCTTTACGAAGAACTGCTCCTGTCTGGATTCAAGTAAAACTTAAAAGTTAAAGCAATAAATGGAAGCAATTCAGTACAATACAGAAGTAACAAAGTCCTCTGATTTCATGGCCTTTCAGATCACCATCAGGGAAATGCATCAATGGAGGTCCCCGCAGTCTGCGCGGCTCTACGGCGGCCTGCTGGGGTGCTGTCAAACAGGGCATGCTGAAGCGAGCTGGAATCATGTCCATACATTAATGTTATTCCTTTCTTCACAGTTGGTGTTGGTAATGGAACATTCCGGGGTCACGAGGCACAGCATCTCTAGTGGCAGAATATAAAATCAGCATCATAACACTTGATCCCTCCATGTGTGGGCATCCACTAATGGAGCATGTGATGTGTTGGCCATTATACAGGAGAGATTCATAATTTCCATGCTGGGGCACTGGCAGATGGAATGCCTAAAAGACAGACAGGGTAATACTTTTAGCAAAACGGTCCCTCGTTTGCAGTAAAAGTGTGCGAAGCTGTGAAAGTGTTGTTGCGTTTTTTACACCCTTTGAAAGCTTTGAAACGTCCCAGTTTTGCAAGATGTTTCATTTTGGTGCTTTAGCATAATAAATGTGACTTTTGCTACAAAGTATGCCGTTTATATCCTTATGTAACACTAAAAATTATTCTGCATAAAATATAATTTGCGAAAAACAGTTTTCTTTGCGATGTTGTTGTGCATAAAAAGATACAGGAAATGCTAAATTTACACCGATTTTTTTTCAAACTTAGGCCACTGCTCCTTAGGAACCGCTGCAGAAAGTGAATTTGCCAATAAACATTCTTAGACGTTTTATTCAGCTTGCTTAGGATCTAATAGAGTGACAGTGATCAGGCAATCTTATAAAATTTCAGAAATAAAATGCTTGGGTAAATATAAATGAGAAAACCTGACAAAGTTTCAACGAAAAATCTGAACCTTAGCTAGTTAAAGAAAGCTGAACACCTCTAATTTATAGCTTTCCACACTTTCCAGGCCTGTGCATGCTGCATGAGGTCACCATGGTCGGTTCCCTTGATACAGTATAGATCAGTTTCATTATTCACCCCCGTAGATACTCTCTCCAGGCAGACGTGCCTAACACCGTTTAATCACCCATTATGCTTCTTGCTAAAAGCAAAGAAGAAAGTGAAGATGAGAACAGATTGCACGAGTTGGAGCATGTTTACATAATGTCATTACTATTGAGTGGATGGAAAAATTGATTGGCAAAGAACAGAGGGAAAGAAAACAAGATAATGAACATGACCTTAAGGTGAAAAATAAACATTATCCAACCAGGAAGAGCCATTGTTGAAACAGATGCTTCCAGAGCATCATGTAAACCATTAGGGGCCCACGCATGCTGTGTATGGATTGCTTCAGCCTCACTTTATATTATGAGTTTCAATACATTGTATGCACAAGTTCAATCATTGTGCCCGCCTCCTTAAGCATGGCTCTGAGACACTGGCTCCAACTTTCTGTTATCAGATAAACACCTCTCAAGGGTCAATTAAGATGTCTGGTGATGATTGGAGCCTGACACTGATGAAACAGAGAGGTAATTAGCAAATTAAATAAAAAACAAGTCTTTGATTAGTACTCAGCATAATTCCCTCCAATTATTCAAAGTTCATGACAACAGGGGGTGGAAAGCTTCCAGGAATTTGTGTCGATGCCATTATTTTTCATCAAGTTTTGTGAGTTTAGCTAATCATCAAACCCAAAACACTTTGATGTGGAGAGCACTGAGTGTCTGACATTCTTCCTGATAGTTGAGAGCTGGAGAACCACACTCTTGATAAGCCAATGGGATCCAAGAGTCAGACTCAAGTGAGATAAGCCAGGCCATCCGAGACACGGAGGTGTCTCTTAATGTGGTTTATAGGTCAGTTATTGGACTGATTCAGACTGAAAACATGTTAATTACTTAACCTGTCTCCTGCAGGAGCAGGGCTTAGACCATGTAGTCTCAAGTTTGGGACACCCTGAAATCAATGCTTAACTTGCGGAGTAATACGTGCTAGAGCACAAAGTTGTAATTAGTACACCATTGCCCATGTTATTGCTTGTTCTGCCCACTTCCACCGCTGGCACTGCCCACAGTGTTTAGCGCCAACAGTACTCATATCCCTGCTATCAAATGCTCAGGCTTTGTCAATGGATCTGTGTTGCAGCCTATGACAGTAATATTCTGTGTATCCACCCATGGAGCACTCTGTTTGTTAAGCCACCCGCTGTGACAGGTGGTGCTAGCCCCCATTCACCGTGGATTCCTTCACTACCACTCTTTAACAGTGCCCCATCCTCTCTCCATAGCCCCTCTCTCACATACATTTCATTTGCTTTATAGCGCTGCTCATACCAGTGTAGAGTGTCAGAGCACTTTACATCTCACACACTTCATACAGAGACAATGAATCATACGTGTGTAAATCAGTCTATAGGAAATGTTACATAAGACAATGAGGAATCGCAGGCCATCCCTAGTGTGCTGTAAAGGTGTTTGGTCTGGTAAAGCACAAACTCAAAATTTATAAAGTACCACAGTGGTGAGGGTTGGTTTTACTAATAAATAATATTGTACATCTACCCAAACTAACCCTTTTTAGCAACATCTTATACCATGTGGTTTGCTTGCGGTTTGTATGCAGCTCATTGATGATCATAGGTCACTGTGCTATATTAGCATCGTCACATATGAACTGCAAGTAACAAAAAGGTTCTCGATTACAAAAGCAGTATCCCACTGAGCTAGAGACATAAAATACAGCTGTGTGATCTGCATTGTGCAGCAGGCATATGAGCACTCTGCACTACTTCTGAGTCAAACCTGCCACGACAAAATTCAGATCTCTCTTCAGCAGGAACATTTATCTCTAAAGTTAGCTTGACATTTTTATTGTTTCCTGAAAACTGCTGGACACACATGGAACTCTGCAGCAGGTGCTTTCAAACCCAGCACAGCAACCCCCCCCACCCCTGGAACTTTGCGCCATGTGCGCTGCACCGGTCACATTGCCCTAAAGCCAGCATTGGTCACCTAGAAAGGAATATTTATATTCACCTGTTTACTGTGCTGTTTTGTCTTTACTGATTTTATTTCCAAATGTTGTAGTTGAAACCCCTCACATTCATTTTAATAAACTTCTGTGGGCTAAGCGCTTGGATCTGTCTGTGGCCTACAGATTCAGTCCTGGCATTGCCAAACAAGCCATTCTTTCATTAAAATCAGTGAAATCAGCAATAAGTTTGATTGGGCAACATTGGACTAAATAAATGTGCAATGTAGACGGATTTGGATAAAAGGTCCAACTAAATATTCTTTTAGTGATGTCCTCAAGACCGTTTTAGCTGGTTCCCTACCCTCACTATGATCACAAACAGTTATAAATAAAAATGCATGCCCATATACTTACATGGAGGGGCTTTGGGTCAGCTCTCTTTATCTACAGGTTGTTCAACTTTGATTTACATTTGGCTTCCGCCTACCTCAGCACACAGCATGGGTTATTGGGTTCGCCCACTTTAGTCACTGGGGATTTGATTACAACTTTGGCAGTCCCAACACGGGACCGCCAAAACCTCAGGGAGGCCGCCACAACCATCATGGTGGTGGTTCCCCCCGACCGTATTACAATGTTTCCGCTGGGCTGACTGGGGGAAACATTGTATTACAAGGTAGGAACAGTGCTATGGTATTGGGCTCAGCTCCCTTAAGGGAGCCCAGGCCAATACTGTAGCACCCCAGCGCCATCAGAATGCGCACTGTCTGCAAAGAGACATCGGAGAACATTCTGATGGTGCTGGGCAGGGGCCGCCTGCGCCCTCCTGCATTAGCTTTCCGCCAGCCTTTCCATGGCAGGGTGACGCCATAGAAAGACTGGCAGAAATTGTGATTGTAATCACCCAGGCAGCGCTGAGTTCAGTGCCGCCGGGGCTGGTTACAACTCCGTCCACCATTTACTCATCGGGAACCACGTTCCTGGAGGAGACGGCGGTCCGCTGGTGCATCTGCCTGCCAGGGTTGCAATGTGGTGGTTGAACTGCCATACTTCCGGCAGTCCTACTGTCACTGCGAGACTGGCAGTCCTTGGACCACCAGCCTTGTAATGGGGCCATGGCTCTGTGAATGATGGTGGTATTTTCTCTCATCACACATGCACTTCCGCTTAATGGAAGTGCACTTAAATGACACAGCTAGTGGACTACTTTACTTATTAATGCTCTTTCGTTCTCAAACTCTTTTAAATTGAAAAAAAGTTGCCATCCATATATGTTTAAACTAGGTCTACTGGTTACAATAATTAAAACCTAATGGTGCATTTTCTTGTGCCAATAAGAATAATAATTCCCTGTGCTGTTCGTTAAAACTGTAAAGGGTTTCTATACATGTTCCATATGCATCTGCTTGCCAATAAGCACCGGTCCTGTTCTATTAGAATTAAATGAGTTGGTTACTTTTTTAATTTCAATTTATGTTGTAACCATATGGCTGCCACATTTTGGTGTCAGTATGCTTTTGTTTTTTATTTTTTCTGACGTGCTTGCAATAAAGAAAGAACCACCACATTAGTTTGAAAAGGAGATAACTATTGACTTTGTCAAGGCTTGTTAATTCTTATTAAGGAAAGAGTGTTTTTTTTTCAAGGTAACATGGTGATGCTTCCATTTGCTTGCAGCCTGTTGATATTTTTTCTTAGAAAAGTGCAGCTCTCTATATTAACAGCTCTCCAATATTGATCACTTGTGAGGGTGACAGCGCCTCAAAATGCCGTAATTTTAAGTAATATGTTAGCACTGGCTTAGACATTACCTTCTGAAGACAGTTGGTCCAGTGCACTTCTTTCTGCTTCTGAGAGCAAACATGGATGCAACCAGTTAGTTTAAAATGGAAGCTTTCTGTGAGATTAGAAGTAGATCTTATGCATCAGTTCCTAGTGCATGTAATAGCAAAGAGCCCTCTTTCAAATATTGCCTGAGTGAAATGTAAACTGAGTTAATCACTAAAACGCGGTTTATCATATAACATTATTAGGTCCAGAGGAAATTTAAATTACACCTCTGTCATTCATGTAATTAAGGGAATTTCGTGTTACGCTCGTTATGAAAAATTCCTGAAATTACACCATTATGCCATGTTGCTTGATTATGTGCAGCAAAATTATGGTGCATGAGTGTGGGAACAACACGAATAACTAGAATGCGACCAGCTTTTGTTCACAGTAAGGGCCAGATGTAGCAAACATTTTGCATGGCGCAAACTGCGAAATTCGCAGTTTGCGCCATGCAAAACGTGCATCGCGATGCACATTCCCATTTTGCGAGTCGGTACCGACTCGCAAAATGGGAATGCAACTTGCAAATAGGAAGGGGTGTTCCCCTTCCTATTTGCGAATCGCACTGCGATGCAGAATTGCTTTGTGACCGGAAACGCGATTGCAAAGCAATTTGCAGTTAGCACCCATGTGAAGTGGGTGCTAACTCATTCGCAAAAGGGAAGGGGTCCCCATGGGACCCCTTCCCCTTTGTGAATGTCGCAAAAAATATTTTTTCAGAGCAGGCAGTGGTCCAATGGTCCAATGGACCACTGCCTACTCTGAAAAAAGGAAACCAAATGGTTTCATTTTCCCAAGTGTATTGCAACTCGTTTTCCTTTAAGGAAAACGGGCTGCAATGCCAAAAAAAAAACTGCTTTATTGAAAAAGCAGTCACATACATGGTGGTCTGCTGTCTCCAGCAGGCCGCCATCCCTGTGAGTGCAGGGAATCGCAAATTGCGAATCACCTCATTAATATTAATGAGGTGGGTCTTTGCGACCCCCTTGAGAATCGCAGATGACGTCAGGGACACCATTCTGCATATGGTTTTGCGACTCGCACATTGCGATAGGTCCGACTCGCAATTTGCGAGTCGCAAAACCATTACTACCTACATCTGGCCCTAAATGTATATTATGCGTTCTTTTTAGTTTAAAATGCTTCCTTGTGTCGAAATTTGATGCAAGGGTAAAAATGTTGAATGTGCATTTATGTCTGATTTGAGCATGCCGATTTTCCTACCGAGAGAAACACGCTCTTTGTGAACCTTTGAAAATATGAAATTTCTAACATACACAGATATTCTACGCTAATTTGTAACTTTAAAAACACGTAATTGTGAACTGGGGCATTTGCTGGCATCTGTGTAATTTCACGTCAATATGTTTCTGCTGAACACAATTTACAGAAGGTAAAACATTTTGATGTGTTTTTATGTTTGAAGTTAGTCAAATGTGCAGCTCCCAGAAAGATTTTTTGTATATAAAAAAGCATTTCTTTTAGAAAGATAATTTCTTGTAATGTTGTAGTTGGATATTATTGAAGTTCTTCAGATAGACACTGTGCACGCTTTCAGTTTTCCTAGAGAAGCTGAAACTGGAGCAGAAACAGGCGAATATAAGGTAGGCCAGAACCTAGAGCAGTAGGAGACACCAGCAGGTCCTTGTGTGCTTCACACCTAGATAAGGAAAGATCAAGATTGTTGCGTGTGAGATAGATTTTAATTCCACAATCTACTTTAACTTTTTTTAAATTAAATCAACAAAGGTTGCAAAATGCTTGCTGATAAATATATGTGCAAATTATCGTGTGTAGGTAGGTTATATGAGAAACCATCAATGCAGAAAACAGTTTTATTTAAAGAATATTTTTGTAGAAAGTTTTCATAGAAACGTTCTTCGTACCAAAACTTGTTTTGCTCGGATCACATCCACTGGCAGAGTTATGCAAAGATTGCATCGTGACAACTTCGTGAGGTTGCAAAGTCTATCCACTTAACAAAACTTTGCAGGCAAAGTTATAATTCCTTACACCCCTTTTGTTGATAAAAAACAGTCAAACATATGTTTCAAAACTGATGGATAGTCTGCAAAAGATTTCTCTAGTTAGCAAGGTCTAATATGATTTGCGGAATACAGTGAACAGTTTTAATAACTATCGCAGATATCTGAGACTGACCATGTAGTCAAATTGTTGGTGTGATTCAAACATTCACAATTTATCTTTTTTTGCTTTATTTCACTTTGGACTAATTTAATTTTAGAATTTTGTAAAACGTTGCATATAACCTTGCATTACCCCAGGTTACCCTGATGATATCGTGCACATAGAGAGAAGATAGCATCCCTTGAGATGAATGCTGAAGTAGCCAATAGGGTTAGTCTGCAGGCAGATCACTGATTGGGTATGACAACAATTGGTGGTGAACAGTTGGAGGAGATCCAGAAATGTCATAGGAATCCTGGAACAGAGAAGATGAGAACCGGTTTTTGGGATTCTTCACATAGAATTTGCCGACTGGAGAAACAGATAGTAACATAACAGTTCACCACTTGCCACTCATAGAAAAGGACATACCTGTTTTTGGTTGCATTTTTCCATTCCACTTAAATTGTTTGGAAAAAAAAGGGCTGTGCGTTTAACATCATGATGCCCAACTTGCACGATTTAGATACCTTCTTTGTACCTATGTAGATTTCACCCATGAGCTAGTTCTCTGAGTCTGCTATAAACATATAGGCTAGGCAGGATTATGGATGCATAGATAAAATGACTGTGGTGGACTGTGGCCAAGCCTCCACTAACTACATTTTACACCACTTAAAAATACTATCCCTCTGATCCGAGAGCGCCTTAAATCCTCTATGTATACTCAACAAACACACTGGTACATGATGATTCTTATCCGAAAATTATAAACAGTCTCCAAAAGGTAGACAAAATTGATCAGGAAAATGGAGTGATAAGAAAAGACTTTACAAAAACAGCAGTCAATTTAAATGCACTACCCAAAAAACGTCAGCCAGTCTTTAGTTTTATATATCTAAATATTGGAATAAAAAATGTTTGAGCTATTTTCACCCATTATCGCAATATAGGAAAGACTATGGGGCATATTTTCAAGCCCCTAGAGCCATCTTGCGTCGCACTGGATTCAAGCTAGCCTGGCTGATGAAGGGTGATACCCTGAAACCGGTCCTAGGATGCTTGTTTCCGGTCCAGGGAGGACCTGGCTTGGCAGTTCGGGCTGGACTGTTCCCATGAGGAACAGGGTCAAGACTGATTTGCATATGGCTATGTCCAAACTGGGGTGGCGTAGTGAGCAAAAGAAGGATGGATTAAACCCAGATCTTTGTGAATGGGGGTGAATGTTTGATTTGCTCTGCATTCTGTCCATCATCTGTTCTTTTTGCACCTTGCTTCGCACTGGCATATTTTTGTTTTTGCTAATGGGGCACTAAGGTGAAATGCTTGCATTGCATCACTTTGCAACTCTGTGCGCCACAGTATGCCTGCGTCAGGCATAATGCATGCAAGGCGGGGCGTTTCGACGCAGGGAGGCCTAAAGAAATGAGGCAGTGATGTTTTCTGTCATCCTTTCCTCCGTTTTTCTGTCATCTTTAACACCTGCTTAAGACAGGTGTTAAAGTTACGCACCCATAGTAACCTATGGGACTCCTTGTGCTTTTCTGCACTAGCGTCAACATTTTTGAGGCTAGTGCAGCAAAGCGCCACAATAGCGCCAAACATTTTGGTACTGCTGTCCTAACGACCGCCATGGTGCACCATATTATAAATACAGCACAACCATGGTGTCGTTAGGTGGCAGTATGGGGGAGCAGGAAAAGAGCACTTTCTCCTTAATATGTCCCTCAGTCTTTAAACCAGTTTGAGGTTTTGAATTGTTCAAATGCTCCTAGGACTTAAAAGTACCTAAATGTTAAGTTTACAAGTGAAAAACTTGCAAGATATGCTCAGAAAAGAGCAAAAACAACGAATAATCAAATGAAAAGACGACTGTACAAGACGCATCAGTTAAATGGATTGCGTGAACAAAGAGAAAATCTTGCATTTTCAAAGAAAAGGACAAAAACAGGCTTTCAGCGATCACTTTAAATACTGGGCTAATTATGAGTCATTATCTTACCCCTGGCTTCTGGCTCCATTAGCTTTATTTGAATTTTGGGTGGTGATAATAATACAACTCCCTCTACCTCTCAACCTGACATTCTTGATGTCTCTTCAGTTCCTTCCACCCCCACCTCTCACATCACATCCCTTCTCCACTTTACTGAAGCTTGCATTCCTCCACCACCAACCCCCACACATAGAATCTTTTTGCACGATGGGTGGAAGAGATAGAACTTTCATTACTTCACTAGATGTGCAAAAGTAGTCGCGATCCCATGGGTTATGGTGTTTGAGAGAAATATTTTGTAAGACTAGGTTCTTGAAAGGGAAAGTTTAAGGGTCACACTTACCTCGTGCATCCACATACTACATATTAGACATTCAACTCAAGACAACCTCTCTTGGTGGAAACAATCTGAGAAACCTGTCCCAATTCTGACAGAAGTGTGAATCCCCTCTTAGGTCCTTAGGTAAATGTAAGCACATCCATTAGAAACATAGGATGTGGCTATATGTGGTCAGTCAAGATAAGTTTTATGTTCTGGATTCAGAATATAACAGGGCACAGTCCACCTGAGTTTTTTAGGGCATTTGGGCTATGCACTTTGTTCACTTTTGCATCACACACATTTTGCCATTGGCATGGCCTGTAGCTTTTTTGTAGTCCTGTGACTTTATATATCGTTGGGGGGATTGCTATAAAAAATGTGAGACTGTTTGACCTTGTGATGACCTGATTGACCCTGTGACGATGTGTACTGGTGAAAAATGCTGTAGTGGCTATGTTAGTTGCCAATACCATGCCATATCTATGGAGTGATGGAAGTGTCTAAGTTATCTCTCTATTATTTTTGTGGGAGTTTTGTGGCTATCCTTTCTTATTGGTTAGGGCTATTGTGTGTCATGTGTTAGCCAGCTACATCGCATACCTAGGCTTTGATGGTTGTATGGAAGGTGTTCTTTCAAATGTGTTTTGTTGGATGTTTGAATGTGTTGTCTCTCAGAAATGTGTGCTGTTGTCAACTAATTGTATTTCCTACCCATTTGAGGCTGTGCAGTTCAAGGTGATGACTATCAAACACAAGGCTGCTTACAAGAATTCTCCAAAAATTCTGACAACTGAACAGAAGTACCAGTGAATACACCCTATGCATATCACATCAAGCAGTGATCTTCATTCCCAAATTTTGAATTCGTTTACGTGGGGACAGTGCAATCCCAGTATAGTCACTGGATGTAGGTGTGCAGGGGATGCTATGCACCCCTAGAATAATGATATTGGCGGTCAGAAGGTGAATGAGCAATAAATATGTTAAATTTTGTTTTTATTTGTTCACACATCTGTGCCTTCAAAGACAGAAGTCAAATGTCAGGCTGTGTTGTCTGACAAATTTCTGCTAATGTTTTTTACATAGACATTGGTGTTTACTTTTCTTACTCTGACTGAAATGTTAGTGGACTTTATGAAGTGAACTATCTGGCTATGTTGCTAGGGTATATGGAATATGAAAGGAAAGGATGTGGCATGTCAGCGTTTATTCCTAACACACAACATCAAACATCATTTAAATACCCTTAAATTAACTGTACAATTTTTCCAAATAGATCAGTAGTTAGGAAAGCACAAATGAAACACATTTTTTGTGCTCGTGAAGTGTGATGCAAACATAGGGCCTGATTCTAACTTTGGAGGACGGTGTTAAACCGTCCCAAAAGTGGCGGATATACCACCTACCGTATTACGAGTCCATTATATCCTATGGAACTCGTAATACGGTAGGTGGTATATCCGCCACTTTTGGGACGGTTTAACACCGTCCTCCAAAGTTAGAATCAGGCCCATAGATTTTAAAGGGATCAAAACAAACTAAATCACTTTACTTGGTGATGTGTAAATAATAAATATTTACTGAAACTCAATAAAACTACATGTTGGTGTGAATTGTAGTGCCATTTCAATGGAAGATATGTTGTCTATAAATGACAGTGCAGTACAACTCCTAACTGCTTTAGTGATATATTTGCAATAGTGTGCTCCAAACACACCACTGGCTACACACCCCACTCATTTGCTATGCCTGCCCTTTGTGTGAAGCTTGGAATTTTCACAATCCCTATGAATTTAATTGATGTAACATTGAAGGCAGCACACCTCTTCTGAGACTTGCTTTAGGGCCACTGTTTCTCACTTGTAGTTTCTAGATAATGGACCTTCTTCCCACTCTGAATATTTGTTATCCTTTGAGACATAAGAGGGGGGGGCAAACCTGGCTATTCGTTCAGTAACATTCTTGTTTCTTTTTTCGCCTTCTGTTTACAGTACATTTTACCTACTGTTCTGTTGCCCTGAAGCTTCTCAATATATGCTGCCCCAATTAAACTCACATAAATAAAAAGGAACTGTGGGAAGAACTACTGGAATTATGCAGCACCAATTGCAGAACCAATTTATGCATCCAGGATGGGAAAATTATGTGGCAAAAAAGGTAAATTATGCCCTGCTATGCTGCCCTTTTTTGTCTCACTATATTTTGATATTTTAAACATAGGCCCTCATTCTGACCCTGGCGGTCGGTGATAAAGCGGCGGCCAAGCCGCCAACAGGCCGGCGGTCTAAAATATGCAATTCTGACCCTGGCGGGAACCGCCAACACAGCCCGCCAACTTAACACTCCGCCCGCCACGGCGGTACAAACAAACAGCGCGGCGGTTCCCGCCAACAGCCAGGCGGCAGACAATGTACCGCCCACCCTATTACGACCCACCAATCCGCCACCTTTTCCGGGGCGGGAGCACCGCCGATAAGAACACGGCGGAAACAGACTACGAACGGGAAAACGCTCACCTCTACGCACTCCACGCGAGATTCCGGCAGTATGGAACCAGAGTTGCAGGTCATCCCCGCACTCCTATACCTGCTCATATACCAGGAGCATGCCCGGCGGCGCGGAAGACATCGGTGAGTACTGCACCTACGACACAGGGGAGGGAAAAGATTACCGGCACACACCCACCCACCCACACCCACTACAACACACACATCAATGCATTCCCACAGATCACTGTCACAACCCACAAACCACCCCCCTCCGAAATAATGCAAAGACCAAAAGAAGAGATCATAAACGGGCAGATATATTGAAATATGTACACCAGTAATCCCAATAAATAAATAAACTATGTACAAAATATATACAGCTACTAAATGTAGTCCAACCACTGTCCGTGGATCACAGGGGTCCTGTGCAAAGGGGCAAGGCCCAGTCCCACGACAAGAACTCCACGGAGAGAACACTGCAGGGGCATCAGAAAGAAAATAGGACAGGCACCTCAGGGGGAAGGGAAGGGGGGGCACCTCAGCCACTTGAGTACACGACGCCAGATCCACGAGGGGACTCCATGACCACTGGCCCATCCTGGGGAGAGCTAAGCCACAGTCCAAACAGTCCATACAGTGGGTGGCCTGCCCACTGGGCCATCCTGGGGAGAGCAAAGCCACAGTCCATACAGTCCATACAGTGGGTGGCCTGCCCACTGGGCCATCCTGGGGAGAGCAAAGCCACAGTCCATACAGTCCATACAGTGGGTGGCCTGCCCACTGGGCCATCCTGGGGAGAGCAAAGCCACAGTCCAAACAGTCCATACAGTGGGTGGCCTGCCCACTGGGCCATCCTGGGGAGAGCAAAGCCACAGTCCATACAGTCCATACAGTGGGTGGCCTGCCCACTGGGCCATCCTGGGGAGAGCAAAGCCACAGTCCAAACAGTCCATACAGTGGGTGGCCTGCCCACTGGGCCATCCTGGGGAGAGCAAAGCCACAGTCCAAACAGTCCATACAGTGGGTGGCCTGCCCACTGGGCCATCCTGGGGAGAGCAAAGCCACAGTCCATACAGTCCATAACAGACCCCACTGCCACTGGAGGAGGCAAGTTGGCCAGAGGACATCCTGCAGCCCTGCCCGAGATAGATCCTGCCCTGCCACGTCTGCCAAAGGGCCAGCGGTTCTTGCCTTGAAGGGCCCAGTTCAGCGCTCCTTGACTTGAAGGGCCCAGTTCAGCGGTTCTTGAGACGGCGGGGCCCAGCGGAGCGGTTCTTGAGACGGCGGGGCCCAGTTCAGCGGTTCTTGAGACGGCGGGGCCCAGGTCAGCGCTCCTTGCCTTGAAGGGCCCAGTTCAGCGCTCCTTGCCTTGAAGGGCCCAGTTCAGCGGTTCTTGAGACGGCGGGGCCCAGTTCAGCGGTTCTTGAGACGGCGGGGCCCAGGTCAGCGCTCCTTGCCTTGAAGGGCCCAGTTCAGCGCTCCTTGCCTTGAAGGGCCCAGTTCAGCGGTTCTTGAGACGGCGGGGCCCAGCGGAGCGGTTCTTGAGACGGCGGGGCCCAGTTCAGCGGTTCTTGAGACGGCGGGGCCCAGGTCAGCGGTTCTGGAGACGGCGGGGCCCAGGTCACCGCTACTTGCCTTGAAGGGCCCAGTTCAGCGGTTCTGGAGACGGCGGGGCCCAGCGGAGCGGTTCTTGAGACGGCGGGGCCCAGTTCAGCGGTTCTTGAGACGGCGGGGCCCAGTTCAGCGGTTCTTGAGATGGCGGGGCCCAGTTCAGCGGTTCTTGAGACGGCGGGGCCCAGGTCAGCGCTACTTGCCTTGAAGGGCCCAGTTCAGCGGTTCTGGAGACGGCGGGGCCCAGTTCAGCGGTTCTTGAGACGGCGGGGCCCAGTTCAGCGGTTCTTGAGACGGCGGGGCCCAGGTCAGCGCTACTTGCCTTGAAGGGCCCAGTTCAGCGGTTCTGGAGACGGCGGGGCCCAGCGGAGCGGTTCTTGAGACGGCGGGGCCCAGTTCAGCGGTTCTTGAGACGGCGGGGCCCAGTTCAGCGGTTCTTGAGACGGCGGGGCCCAGTTCAGCGGTTCTTGAGACGGCGGGGCCCAGGTCAGCGCTACTTGCCTTGAAGGGCCCAGTTCAGCGGTTCTTGAGACGGCGGGGCCCAGTTCAGCGGTTCTTGAGACGGCGGGGCCCAGTTCAGCGGTTCTTGAGACGGCGGGGCCCAGGTCAGCGCTACTTGCCTTGAAGGGCCCAGTTCAGCGGTTCTGGAGACGGCGGGGCCCAGCGGAGCGGTTCTTGAGACGGCGGGGCCCAGTTCAGCGGTTCTTGAGACGGCGGGGCCCAGTTCAGCGGTTCTTGAGACGGCGGGGCCCAGGTCAGCGCTACTTGCCTTGAAGGGCCCAGTTCAGCGGTTCTTGAGACGGCGGGGCCCAGTTCAGCGGTTCTTGAGACGGCGGGGCCCAGGTCAGCGCTCCTTGCCTTGAAGGGCCCAGTTCAGCGGTTCTGGAGACGGCGGGGCCCAGCGGAGCGGTTCTTGAGACGGCGGGGCCCAGTTCAGCGGTTCTTGAGACGGCGGCCGGTCTATGGCCAACTGCTAATTGCCTGGTGGTGCCCTCCTGGGCAGCGGGGATGGTGCTCCTTCAATGCCCACCTGGGCTGTGGGTGGTGGGGCCCTCCTGGCCAGCTGGGCTGGGTCCTCCCTGGGCAGCGGCTATGGGGGTGGTGGGCTCTCCCGGGGCAGCTGTGCCGGTTCCTCCCGGGGCAGCGGCTATGGGGGTTGTGGGCTCCTCCTGGGCAGCAGGCCTGCTGCCTGACCTCTCCGACTTGCTGCCCTTGCCCTCCTTAGTCGTGGGCCTGTGGCCCTTTCCTCCCTTTGGAGCTGTGGCTGGTGACTGTCTCTGGGTGGTGTCCGGGGGGGGATGTAGAAGGCGGGCTCCTGCGGCGCCCCTTCCGCCTTCTGCTCCTCTTCCCAGGGGGTGGGCTGCCTGTCCCCTTGCTGCTGGGCGAAGATCCAGACATGCGGGCTGGCGGGCTCCAATACCCCTGCACCCTTGTCAAGGGGGCTGCAGGGCTGGTGGTGGCTGAGGTGCTCTTCTTACCCCGACGAGAAGGAGGGGGGGGCTCAGGGTCAGGAAAGAAGTTAGTAGTGGCGAGGAAGAGCTTCTTGGGACAATGGAGAGTGGTAGGTACAGTGGGAATGGGAGTGGAGGGAGAGGATGTGGTTGTAGGTGAGTCACGTTTGCTGTCTTTGGGTGCAGGTGCAGGAGGGATAGGCTGTCGTGAGGTGGGTGGCTGCGTTTGTGTGGTGTGGAAGAGGGGGTGACAGACACAGTGGGAGAGGACACAGGGGACGTGTAAATGGCAGTGGGGGTGGTGACTGCACGTGTGCGGACTGGAGTGGAGGGTGTGCTGGTGATGGAAACACTGGCTGATGGTGAGGTGAATGGAGGTGTGAGTGTAGACGTCACAGGGAGGGAGGAGGGAGACGAGGAGGTGGGGGTCACAGAGGTGGTAGTGACTGTTGGCATGTCTGCATCGGAATGTTGCGTGTGTGAATGTCTGCGTGATCTGTGGTGCTTATGTTTGGATGAGCTTCTCTTGGGTGTTGAGGTGTGTGCAGGCTGGTCTGATGGTGTGGGTGGGACAGGCAGAGGAACAGGAGACTGGGAGGAGGGAGTTAGTAGAGGCAGGCAGGAGACAGGGACAATGGCTGCCGTCAGTGCTGAGGCCAGAGCCTGGAACGATCGCTGATGGGCAGCCTGACCCGAATGAATGCCCTCCAGGTACGCATTGCTGCGATGAACCTCCCTCTCCACCCCCTGGATGGCATTCAAAAGGGTAGTCTGCCCAACAATGAGCGTTCGGAGGAGGTCAATGACCTCCTCACTGAGGGCAGCGGGGGTAACAGGGGCAGGGCCTGAGGTGCCTGGGGCGAAGGAGATGCCTGGCTTCCTGGCAGAGCGGGCACGGGGCGAACGCTGAGGGGCTGCTGGGAGGGCGGAGATGGTGCGCTGGGTGGCGGCTGTACCTGTAATGGCGGGGGGCACGGATGGTGCCACCCCCGCAAGGGAGCCCCCTTCCGAGGACGTGTCCGTGTCGCTGCAGGGTCCAGTCGTCCCCGTCGTGGAGCTCCCCTCGCCCTCCGTCTCACTGGTCCAGTCTGACTCTGTGGCATGGCCCTCCTGGGCCATGTGAGATGCAGCTCCCTCCTGCCCCGATGCCACTTCTCCTCCGCCTGATGATGCTGATGCACACAAGCACAGAAAGACAAACAAAAAGGGGGGGGGAGAGAGAAATAAAGGGATATTGATTACATGGATCTCGGGTACAGTTAGCGGACATGACAGACACAGATGCCCCCTGCACTAAGTTGCGCACTTGGGGTCCGCTACGCATTCCGTGGAACATGCCCTACACGCCTAGAGTTGACAACTGCACCCATGGATGACACGGCCCAGGGATGGCTGTACTGACAAACTACTGAGGGTGGTGGCTGGGGACACAGGGGCTTACGGGGGTGCCCAGCCTACAGATATCGCCCTGGCCTAGGGGGACCCCCAGCCCTCCTCCCCCACCCAGACACCTCCACTGCGTGGCAACAGAGTAGATAATGCTTGTACTCACCCCCTTGTGTCTGCTGTGCTGCCCTCACGCGCCCATCCAAATCAGGGTAGGCCACCGCCAGGATCCGGAACATCAGGGGGCTCAGTTGACGGCAGGCACCCCGCCTACGTTGGGAGGCCATCCCCAGCAGAGACTCGGCGGTCTTCTTGGTCCCGCGGCGGATGTCCTCCCACCTCTTGCGGCAGTGGGTGCCCCGTCGATGGTGGACCCCCAGGGTCCGGACTTCCTTGGCGATGGCACGCCAAATCCCGATCTTCTCATGGGCGCGGACCTATGTGACACGTACAGGGAGGGAGAAATACCACGTTCAAGTTTGTCAGCATTTTCCTTGCCAGTGGCCCAACGCCCCCCATCCCCGCCAGGCCCCCCGCCATGCCCCCTGCCATGCCCAACATGCCCCCCATCCCCGCCAGGCCCCCCGCCATGCCCCCCGCCAGGCCCAACATGCCCCCCATCCCCGCCATGCCCCCCGCCATGCCCAACATGCCCCCCATCCCCGCCAGTCCCCCCGCCATGCCCCCGCCAGGCCCAACATGCCCCCCATCCCCGCCAGGCCCCCCGCCAGGCCCAACATGCCCCCCATCCCCGCCAGGCCCCCCGCCAGGCCCAACATGCCCCCCATCCCCGCCAGGCCCAACATGCCCCCCATCCCCGCCAGGCCCCCCGCCATGCCCCCCGCCAGGCCCAACATGCCCCCCATCCCCGCCAGGCCCCCCGCCATGCCCAACATGCCCCCCATCCCCGCCATGCCCCCCGCCATGCCCCCCGCCAGGCCCAACATGCCCCCCATCCCCGCCAGGCCCCCAAGCCAGCCAGTGGCCCCAAATCCAGATTGAATTAAACTCACTTGTTGGTCTGGAGGACCGTAGAGTAGCGCATACTGGGGGACGACCCCATCCACAAGTTTCTCCAACTCCTCTCCAGTGAAGGCAGGGGCCCTTTCCCCAGGTGCAGCAGCCATTGTCCCTTCCAGACCGAGGTCACAGCAACACTTGCAGTATAGGTCCTCTCCTGTGAAAGTTCAAGTCGCAAGTGGATAAGTAGATAGAAAATGGCAGTCACGTCCGCGGCGGTGCGTACCGCGGCGGTGCGTCCCGCCACCGCCGGCGCCCTTCGCCATTGGCTCCTGAAACCCATAGGCTTCAATGTTAACCAATGCGGCTTGGCGCCGCGGTCTTCGCCCGCCGCCCGCCGAGGTGTGCCACGCCAGCGCATTGACCTCACATCCCATTGTCACACTTCACAGGTCAGGCAGCCGCCATTTCCAGGGCCCACATGGCTCAATTTCAACTGCGTCACACAGGCCTAGGCCTTGCATAGCCACTCAGACACGCCATTCACTGCATAGAGAATGGTTTACTCTGCTAGCTGTGAGTACGTACCTGTGGGTTGCTTGACTGTGTGCTCCATGTTGTCCTTCCTAGGCACCGTCCGCTGGGTTGGGCGAGGAGACGGATGAATCCTCCCGTGTACCGACCGCTGGTGGACCTGTCGACAATGGAAGAACGCCACATTATCCTGACCTACCGTCTTAACCGTGCCACTATCCATGAACTGTGTGCCCAGCTGGAGCCCGACCTGATGTCCCCCATCCGCCAACCCACAGGGATTCCCCCTCTGGTGCAGGTCATGTCAGTACTCCATTTCTTGGCAAGTGGGTCATTTCAGACAACAGTGGGAATTGCTTCTGGGATGTCTCAGCCCATGTTTTCGAAGGTGTTATCCAGAGTGTTGTCTGCCCTGATGAAATCCGTGAGGAGCTACATCATTTTCCCAGAGGTGGGCGAATTGGCTACAGTGAAGGGTGATTTCTACGCCCTTGGACATATTCCCAACGTAATTGGTGCCATTGATGGGACCCATGTGGCTTTGGTTCCCCCAAGAGACAGGGAGCAGGTGTACAGGAACAGAAAAAATTACCATTCAATGAACATCCAGGTGGTGTGTTTGGCTGACCAGTACATCTCGCATGTAAATGCCAAATTCCCAGGGTCAGTGCATGACGCCTACATCCTCAGGAATAGCAGCATCCCTTACGTGATGGAACAGCTACAGAGACACCGTGTATGGCTAGTGGGGGACTCTGGGTACCCCAACCTGTCGTGGCTACTGACCCCAGTAAGGAATCCCCGGACCAGGGCAGAGGAACGGTACAATGAGGCCCATGGGCGTACTAGGAGGGTGATCGAACGCACCTTTGGCCTCCTAAAGGCCAGGTTTAGGTGCCTGCATATGACAGGTGGATCCCTAATGTACTCACCTAAGAAGGTGTGTCACATCATCGTGGCCTGCTGCATGCTTCACAACCTGGCTTTGCGCCGCCAGGTGCCTTTCCTGCAGGAGGATGGTCGAGACGGTGGTGTTGTGGCAGCGGTGGAACCTGAGGAGAGTGACGAGGAGGAAGACGACGGGGCTGAAACAGACAACAGGGACAGAATCATTGAACAGTACTTCTAATAGGACACAGGTAACATTTCAAAGATAATTTAGTAAATGTTAACTACTCTCCTGCATCTCTGCTGCCTGTCTATTTGCCCCAGTGTATGATGACTGAATTTTGGCTTTTCCCTCCCTATTTCAGATCTGGGGTCCCCACTACGAGTCCTGTGCTTCGTTTCCCCATGGACTACAGCTTTGTGGCAGCTGTTTGTTGACTTCACCATGTACAAGGACATATTTGCACTGTCATGTCAATTACAATATATTGAAATCACAGCCAGACTCCAGATATTTTGGTGCAAAATAGGTGTTTATTTAAGTGCTCAAAATGGGATGGGTGGTTTCAAGTGGGTGGGGGCTATGGTGAAGGAATGTCCATGGCAGAGTCCAGAGTAACAGTCACACAGGTGCATTGTCCAGAGGCCTGTGGAGAGATGGAGCATGGGCAGTTCAAGGATGGACAGGGTGACAATGTGGGACAGTGGGATGACATCAGGTGGTATCCATTGCTGGCGGGGGTCTTGACATCCTACTCTGTCTTCTTGCGAGATCTCAGGGCCCTCTTGCGGGGTGGTTCTTCTCCTGCAGGAGGTGGGGGTCTGGTGGGCTGCTGCTGTGCGGGGGCCTCCTGTCCACTAGCGCCGGCGGAGGTGGTTGGCTGTTCTTGGTCCAGGCTAGTGGCAGGGGCCCTTGGGTGTTGTTGAGTGTCCGCCCTGGTGTTGACGAGGTCCTGCAGCAGCCCTACCATGGTAACCAGGGTGGTGTTGATGGCTCTGATGTCCTCCCTGTACCCCCGATAGTGTTCCTCCTGCAGTACCTGGATCTCCTGGAACCGGGCCAGTACCGTCGCCATCGTCTCCTGGGAGCGGTTGTATGCTCCCATGATGGTGGTGAGGACCTCGTGGAGGGTGGGCTCCCTGGGCCCGTCCCCCCCCTGTCGCACAGCTGCCCTCCGAGTTGCCCTGTTTCCCTGGGCCTCTGCCCCCTGGCCGGTGTGCCCACTACCACTGCCCCCAGGTCCCTGTTGTTGTTGGGGTGGTGGGTTATCCTGGGTGCCCTGTAGTGGTAGACACACCGCAGATTGACGCGCCCTGGAGACAGAGGCATGGGCCCGCTGGGTGGGAGCTGTGCTGGTGTTCCCAGAGGGGTTTGGGTCTGTAGTGGCCTGGGCCTGTGTGAGGGGAACCGACTGTCCAGAGGTCCCCGATGGTCCGGGCTGGTCATCGGTGTCCAGGTCGACAGAGCTGCTGTCATCGCTGACGGCCTCTTGGGTGGGGGGTGTGGAGAATTCTGGCCCCTCCGCCGCGGTGTGTTGACGGTCGGGTCCTGCAGGGGTATAGAGGTATGGTTATAGTTTCAATGTGTGGCATATGGGTGTATCTATGGGTTCTCGTGTCCCCAAGTGCTGGCATTCGTGTGTGGGGGCTTTGGTGTGGGTGGCTTGTGGGGGGGATGTGTATATGCATTGGGCATGCTTTGGTGATGGGTGTCCATGCTTAGTGGACGCATGCAGGCCTAGGTTTTGGGATGTGTGGGTGGTGATGGTGAGACATTGGCGGGGAATAGGTGTGCTGGGGGTGGGGGTGAGGATGGTGGTGGGGGTGGGGGTGAGGGTGGGGTTCGAGGATGGGGGTGAGGGTTGGGGTATGATTTGGCATGCAGGTGGGGGGGAAGCAGTATTGAAGCTTCAACTTACCAGTATCCATTCCTCCGCCGACTCCTGCGAGGCCGTCAGGATGCAGGATGTTCAAGACTTCCTCCTCCCATGGTGTGAATTGTGGGGGTTGAGGTGGGGGTCCTCCGCCAGTCTTCTGCACGGCGATGTTGTGCCTGGATACCATGGAACGCACCTTCCCCCGTAGGTCGTTCCATCGCTTCCTGATGTCTTCCCGATTTCTGAGGTGCTGTCCCACTGCGTTGACCCTGTCGACAATCCTCTGCCATAGCTCCGTCCTCCGGGCAATGCTGGTGTATTGTATCTGTGTGCCGAACAGCTGGGGCTCTACCCGAACGATTTCCTCCACCATGACCCTGAGTTCTTCGTCTGTGAAGCGGGGTTGTCTTTGGGGTGCCATGGGGTGGTGTGTATGATGTGTGGGGTGGAGTATGTGTATTTAAGTGAGTTGAGTGTGGTGGTGTGTGTTGTTTTGTGTGTGAATAGTGTGTGGGTGATGGTGTTGAGTGGCTGTGGCTGTTAGTTTGTGGATGCTGGTGTCTCGCTCTGGCCTTCTTTCAGAATTTTTTAGCGTAGGGGTTTGTGGGTGATGTGGGTGGGTGTTTTATATTGTATTGTGTGTGTGGGAGTGGTGTGTGTATGTGTATCAGGTGTGTGGGATTCAAATCGTCCAATGTGGCTGAGTTTTGTTCGTTTGTGTGTATTCTGACCGCGGCGGTGTGTCCCGCCAATGGAATACCGCGTTTGAATGACCGCCGCGTGGATTCGTGGGTCGTAATGGCATGGGCGTATTTCTGTTGGCGTGACGGTGGAGGTTTTGTCACCTCCACTTTTCCGACGACCGCTGGTCTGGCGGTCTGTTGTGGCGGTCGGATTTTCGGAGGTTTGCCTTCTGCGGGTCAGAATGACCGTGGCGGGTTTCCGCGACCGCGGCGGGATTATGGAGGATTTCTGACCGGCGGTAGGCGCCTTTTACCGCCGAGGTCAGAATGACCACCATAATGTTTTAAAATACTGGTGTGGAACTGCCTTTAATGGCTGAATACAACTATCAGCAGCTAACCTTTCCAAGAACCTGGGATGGCAGTGCACATCATGTAAAGCAAATGTAATAGCCTTTTATGTATTTCAGCCTGAAACCAATTTTTTGTTAAAACAAATTCTGCAGATGATGGTGGATTATGTGGCGAGCGCAGCAGATTAATGTTGATGAAGCAAACACCGCAGCCACATTATGAAAATTTCTAAGTGTCCCACAGTAAAGGATTCTTACACGGGATATACTGTTCTACCACTAGGTCGTCAAAAAACCATCAATGATTTGGGGCATTGTTTTTTTTGAAGATTTTGACCATGAACAGGTCTGTTATTCTTGAAGATTTGAAGGGACTGTTGGGAAAGGCTGATCCTTCTCTCTCCAGCACTTAAGAACATGGAGTGAATCATCTACCACTACCACAAACTGGAGGTGGACTTCATTGGAGTAAAAGCGTAGTCAGTATTCCTTGCTGGTACAATCTGTACTTCGAATATGTTGTGTTGTTTTGAATGTTAAAACTACACTGGTCTTCATGACACTGTGCCTACTAACAACCTGTCCAACACGTGATTGCTGTGTTATGATGATTCTCCCACACAAAAGAAAAGCATCCAGCAGCCAGCAGATCCATTCAGGGCATTTTTGTTCACTTTTATCCATCAACGAAAAAAACATCATGGCGGGTATCTGCAGTCACAGACAGTAGCGCAATGCCCCACATTTCTTCTCAAAAGATATTTGGTTTGGCTTCTGCCTCTCAAGTTTTTGTCAAATCTCTTGCATCTATGATATTTTATTTGCTTCTCAACCACACCATGCTTCAGTACCTCATATGTGAACTTTGCCACATACGGAGGAATGATATCTTTGGAGCCTGAGCATGGCTGCATGGTGTAGGTAGCTGGCTCTGTATATACTATACCGAAGTAAGGCATAATATGCACAGAGTCCAATGGATCCCCAGCGGCTCAATAGAAGCTAAAGTACATAATACTAATACTCTCTTTTGTGGTAGTGTGGCCGAGCGGTTAGGCTTATCAGAGGGTAGTGCAAAACATTTGTTGTACACACACCATCAAGAAATGATGCACACACTCAATGACAAACTCCAGACCAACGTTTTTATATAGCAAAAATGTACTTTGTTACTTTATTTCTAGAACCCAAATGGATCTTTGTTGCAGGTAAGTACAGTTGTACGTTTGTATCAAGCTTATATCAAATGTTCTTTGCTTAGGTTTTGCAGGTAAAACAGTTTTAAAGTAAGTAACACTTTTCAATTTTAAAAGTAGGCAGTGTAATTTCTCATAGGAAGCATTGCGGTCCTAGTGGAGGAAAGTATTAACACAGTTTACTGGGAAGTACTCAATTTACAATCCCAGTCTTCAGGGGTTAGGATGTCCACAGGTCAAGGTTCAAGTTGACTCCAAAAGCGCACCACCAGCAACACAGCGCCAGCCGGGTGCAGAGATCAAATTTGGTGTCAGGTTTTTAATGGAGTCCTATGAAGGCTGGGGGCACTCAAAAAAGAAACAGATTGCCGGTAAGTACCCGCGTCTTCAGGGCACAGTCCTGGCGGGTTTAGAAGAGCAGATGGGGGACACAGGTCAGCATTAAACACACATCCTCAGCAGCACAGGGCGGCCATGTGCAGTTTGCAAACACAGCATCGGGCGCCCATTGCTTCTCAGTGAGGGAACCCTGGGGTTACAAAGATGCTGCAGGAAAGAAAACCAACAGCTGGGCATGTAAGTAGAGAGGCCACTGGGTGATGCTGGACCATCGGTTGGGTTCCCCAAGGCCAGGGAGCTGCGGGTGCAGGGATACCTTTAGGCATCAGGAAATCTTCACCAGACCCAGTCACGGTAGGAGGGGTCCTCTGGATTTAGGCTGCAGGTGTCATCATGTTAGCCAGGAGAGGTCAACCCAGGATGCATTCAAGGTTGGAATACCTGGGGGACCTTCTCTGGAATGGTGGGCCACCAGGACTCTGACCATGGGCATTCGGGCAGAGTGGGCAGGACTCACAGATCTGGGGAGGCTCTGGAGTCCTTTTGGAAGGTTTCTTGTGGACAGGGCCGATGTCCTCTGGAGTTCTTAGTCCTCAGGTAGGCAGGCAGTCCTCTGGGGGGCTTATAGAGGGGTGGACACTCCTCCTGGTGACTATTAATTTTCCTGCTGAACCTACCACCAAAAGTGGGGCCTGATCTGGTGGGGCGGCATCTCCACTAGCCGGAGTGCCCTGGGCAGTGTAACAGGAGGCAGGAGCCTTTGAGTCTCACCGCCAAGTGTTACAGTTCCTGCAGGGAAGCACCTCCACCCAGAGCAGACTTTGGACCTGACCCCAGAGAGCATAAAGGCTGTCACCTCATGAGGTCAGAAACTCATCTGTTAGCGGCAGACTGGCACAGACTGGTCATCCTTACACTAAAGGTTTGGGTGAAATACAGGGGGGCATCTCTAATTTGCCGTCTGTGGGCATTTTTCAGTAAATCCAACACTGGCATCAGTGTGGGTTTATTGAGCTAAGAAGTTTGATACCAAGATTCCCAGTCTTCAGTGAAGCCATCATGGAGCTGTGGAGTTCATAATGACAAATCCAAGCCCATGTACTCAACATGGCCACACTGCACTTATAATGCCTAAGAATGGACTTAGACACTGTAGGGACATATTGCTCATGTAGCTATGCCCTCACCTGTGATATAGTGCACCCTGCCTTAGAGCTGTAAGGCCTGCCAGTGGGGTGACTTACTTATGTCACAGGCACTGGTTTGTGTGCATGGCACCCAGAGAGGGATGCCATGTAGACTCTACCTTTTTATCCCTATCAGTACACACAAGCTGCAATGGCAGCATGCATGTGTTTGGTGAGGGCTCCCTTAGGGTGGCATAATACATGCTATAGCCCTTAAGGACCCTAGCTGGACACAGAGCCCCTGGTACCGCTAGTACCTTTAACCAGTTCTGTGCCTTGGACGAGATGATCTCGTCCAAGGCTACAGTTCCCCTGTGCCTTGGACGAGATCATCTCGTCCATGGCACAGGGGAACTTGGGGGCGCGCTAGCGCACCCCCGTGCACCCCCCTTCCCCCCCCAAGTCGGGATGGAAGGGGAAGACCTTCCCCTTCCACCCCCGACCCCCCCGTGACGTCAGCGCGTGAGCGCGCGCTGATTTGTCACAGGGGCCTCCCTAGTCGCGCTGGAAGCTCTGCTTCCAGCGTAATTGAAAAAGAAATGCAAAAGCATTTCTTTTTCAATCACTTGGGAGGCCCGGAGGGGCTTCAAAGGGAAGGAAAAGTATTTCCTTCCCTTTGAAGTCCCTCCGAGGGTTTCAAAAGCCGGATTGCTTGCAATCCGGCTTTTGAAACCCCACTAGACACCAGGGATTTTTTTTTTTATTGAAACTGACAAAAGGGAGCGACCCCTTGGGCAAGGGTCGCTCCCACGGGGGGCATTTTTTTGAGAAGGCCTTTTCTGCCCCCAGGGGGGGCAGAAACCTCTAGGCACCAGGGACCATTTTTTTTTTTTTTTTTTTTTTTATGTTTCCTTTCTTTTTTTTTTGGTGGGGAGCGACCCCTTAGGCAAGGGTCGCTCCCCTTGGGGGAAAATTATATTTTGGCCATTTCTGCCCCTCTTGGGGGCAGATTGGCCTATTTTGATGAGGCCAATCTGCCCCCAAGGGGGGTAGAAACCACTAGACACCAGGGATTTTTTTTTATTTTTATTGTTATTGACAAAAGGGAGCGACCCCTTGGGCAACGGTCGCTCCCAGGGGGGGGCATATTTTCGGGAAGGGGGGGCAGAAACCTCTAGGCACCAGGGACCATTTTTTTTTATTTATTTTTTTATGTTTCATTTTTTTTTTTTTTGGTGGGGAGCGACCCCTTAGGCAAGGGTCGCTCCCCTTGGGGGAAAATTATATTTTGGCCATTTCTGCCCCCCTTGGGGGCAGATTGGCCTATTTTGATGAGGCCAATCTGCCCCCAAGGGGGGTAGAAACCACTAGACACCAGGGAGTTTTTTCTTTGCATGAATTTCACGCAAAGGGAGTGACCCCTTAGGCAAGGGTCGCTCCCTGGGGGGGAGGGCAATTTATTTTAGGCCTATTATTAGGCCGAACTGCCCCCGGGGGGGGCAGAACCCTCTAGGCGCCAGGGCAATTTTTTTTGTTGTGTTTTTTTTTTTGTTTGTTTGTTTTTTTCGAGATGGGGAGCGACCCATCAGGCAAGGGTCGCCCCCCTGGGGGGCAAATTGTATTTAGGCCATTTCTGCCCCCCTGGGGGCAGATTGGCCGATTTTAGGTCAATCTGCCCCCAAGGGGGCAGAAACCACTAGGCGCCTGGGATTTGTTTTTTGGCGCCAATGTCACGCAGGGGGAGCGACCCCGTAGGCAAGGGTCGCTCCCGGGGGCGGGGGTGGGGGCTGGGGGGGGCAAATTTATTTTAGGCCATTTCTGCCCCCCCTGGGGACAGTTCGGCCTATTATTAGGCCAAACTGCCCCCGGGGGGGGGGGCAGAACCCTCAGGACAAATTTTTTTGTTGTGTTTTTTTTTTTGTTTGTTTGTTTTTTTCGAGATGGGGAGCGACCCATCAGGCAAGGGTCGCTCCCCTGGGGGGCAAATTGTATTTAGGCCATTTCTGCCCCCCTGGGGGCAGATTGGCCGATTTTAGGTCAATCAGCCCCCAAGGGGGCAGAAACCACTAGGCACCGGGGATTTGTTTTTTGGCGCCAATGTCACGCAGGGGGAGCGACCCCGTAGGCAAGGGTCGCTCCCGGGGGGGGGAGGTTGGGTTGGGGGGGCAAATTTATTTTAGGCCATTTCTGCCCCCCCGGGGGCAGATCGGCCTATTATTAGGCCGAACTGCCCCCAAGGGGGGGGGCAGAACCCTCAGGGCACCAGGGCAAATTTTTCTGTTGTGTTTTTTTTTTTGTTTGTTTGTTTTTTTCGAGATGGGGAGCGACCCATCAGGCAAGGGTCGCCCCCCTGGGGGGCAAATTGTATTTAGGCCATTTCTGCCCCCCTGGGGGCAGATTGGCCGATTTTAGGTCAATCTGCCCCCAAGGGGGCAGAAACCACTAGGCGCCTGGGATTTGTTTTTTGGCGCCAATGTCACGCAGGGGGAGCGACCCCGTAGGCAAGGGTCGCTCCTGGGGGCGGTGGTGGGGGCTGGGGGTGGCAAATTTATTTTAGGCCATTTCTGACCCCCCTGGGGACAGTTCGGCCTATTATTAGGCCGAACTGCCCCCAGGGGGGGGGGGGGCAGAACCCTCAGGGCACCAGGGCAAATTTTTTTGTTGTGTTTTTTTTTTTGTTTGTTTGTTTTTTTCGAGATGGGGAGCGACCCATCAGGCAAGGGTCGCTCCCCTGGGGGGCAAATTGTGTTTAGGCCATTTCTGCCCCCCTGGGGGCAGATTGGCCGATTTTAGGTCAATCTGCCCCCAAGGGGGCAGAAACCACTAGGCACCGGGGATTTGTTTTTTGGCGCCAATGTCACGCAGGGGGAGCGACCCCGTAGGCAAGGGTCGCTCCCGGGGGGGGGGGTTGGGTTGGGGGGGCAAATTTATTTTAGGCCATTTCTGCCCCCCCGGGGGCAGATCGGCCTAATATTAGGCCGATCTGCCCCCGGGGGGGGGGGGCAGAAACCTCTAGGCGCCAGGGCCAATTTTTTTTTTTTGTTTGTTTGTTTTTTTAGAGATGGGGAGCGACCCATCAGGCAAGGGTCGCTCCCCTTGGGGGGCAAATTGTATTTAGGCCATTTCTGCCCCCCCCGGGGGCAGATTGGCCGATTTTAGGTCAATCTGCCCCCAAGGGGGCAGAAACCACTAGACACCTGGGATTTGTTTTTTGGCGCCAATGTCACGCAGGGGGAGCGACCCCGTAGGCAAGGGTCGCTCCCGGGGGCGGGGGTGGGGGCTGTGGGGGGGCACATTTATTTTAGGCCATTTCTGCCCCCCCTGGGGACAGTTCGGCCTATTATTAGGCCGAACTGCCCCCGGGGGGGGGCAGAACCCTCAGGGCACCAGGGCAAATTTTTTTGTTGTGTTTTTTTTTTTGTTTTGAGATGGGGAGCGACCCATCAGGCAAGGGTCGCCCCCCTGGGGGGCAAATTGTATTTAGGCCATTTCTGCCCCCCTGGGGGCAGATTGGCTGATTTTAGGTCAATCTGCCCCCAAGGGGGCAGAAACCACTAGGCGCCTGGGATTTGTTTTTTGGCGCCAATGTCACGCAGGGGGAGCGACCCCGTAGGCAAGGGTCGCTCCCGGGGGCGGGGGTGGGGGCTGGGGGGGGCAAATTTATTTTAGGCCATTTCTGCCCCCCCTGGGGACAGTTCGGCCTATTATTAGGCCAAACTGCCCCCAGGGGGGGGGGCAGAACCCTCAGGGCAAATTTTTTTGTTGTGTTTTTTTTTTGGTTTGTTTGTTTTTTTCGAGATGGGGAGCGACCCATCAGGCAAGGGTCGCTCCCCTGGGGGGCAAATTGTATTTAGGCCATTTCTGCCCCCCTGGGGGCAGATTGGCCGATTTTAGGTCAATCTGCCCCCAAGGGGGCAGAAACCACTAGGCACCGGGGATTTGTTTTTTGGTGCCAATGTCACACAGGGGGAGCGACCCCGTAGGCAAGGGTCGCTCCCGGGGGGGGGGGGGGTTGGGTTGGGGGGGCAAATTTATTTTAGGCCATTTCTGCCCCCCCCGGGTGCAGATCGGCCTATTATTAGGCCGAACTGCCCCCAAGGGGGGGGGCAGAACCCTCAGGGCACCAGGGCAATTTTTTTTGTTGTGTTTTTTTTTTTTTTGTGTTTTTTTCGAGATGGGGAGCGACCCATCAGGCAAGGGTCGCCCCCCTGGGGGCAAATTGTATTTAGGCCATTTCTGCCCCCCTGGGGGCAGATTGGCCGATTTTAGGTCAATCTGCCCCCAAGGGGGCAGAAACCACTAGGCGCCTGGGATTTGTTTTTTGGCGCCAATGTCACGCAGGGGGAGCGACCCCGTAGGCAAGGGTCGCTCCCGGGGGCGGGGGTGGGGGCTGGGGGGGGGGCAAATTTATTTTAGGCCATTTCTGACCCCCCTGGGGACAGTTCGCCCTATTATTAGGCCGAACTGCCCCCAGGGGGGGGGGCAGAACCCTCAGGGCACCAGGGCAAATTTTTTTGTTGTGTTTTTTTTTTTGTTTGTTTGTTTTTTTCGAGATGGGGAGCGACCCATCAGGCAAGGGTCGCTCCCCTGGGGGGCAAATTGTATTTAGACCATTTCTGCCCCCCTGGGGGCAGATACCACTAGGCACCGGGGATTCGTTTTTTGGCGCCAATGTCACGCAGGGGGAGCGACCCCGTAGGCAAGGGTCGCTCCCGGGGGGGGGGTTGGGTTGGGGGGGCAAATTTATTTTAGGCCATTTCTGCCCCCCCGGGGGCAGATCGGCCTAATATTAGGCCGATCTGCCCCCGGGGGGGGGGGCAGAAACCTCTAGGCACCAGGGCCAATTTTTTTTTTTGTTTGTTTGTTTTTTTAGAGATGGGGAGCGACCCATCAGGCAAGGGTCGCTCCCCTTGGGGGGCAAATTGTATTTAGGCCATTTCTGCCCCCCCCGGGGGCAGATTGGCCGATTTTAGGTCAATCTGCCCCCAAGGGGGCATAAACCACTAGACACCTGTGATTTGTTTTTTGGCGCCAATGTCACGCAGGGGGAGCGACCCCGTAGGCAAGGGTCGCTCCCGGGGGCGGGGGAATTTATTTTAGGCCATTTCTGCCCCCCTGGGGGCAGTTCGGCCTATTATTAGGCCGAACTGCCCCCAGGGGGGGGGGGGGGGGCAGAACCCTCAGGGCACCAGGGCAAATTTTTTTGTTATATTTTTTTTTTGTTTGTTTGTTTTTTTCGAGATGGGGAGCGACCCATCAGGCAAGGGTCGCTCCCCTGGGGGGCAAATTGTATTTAGGCCATTTCTGCCCCCCTGGGGGCAGATTGGCCGATTTTAGGTCAATCTGCCCCCAAGGGGGCAGAAACCACTAGGCACCGGGGATTCGTTTTTTGGCGCCAATGTCACGCAGGGGGAGCGACCCCGTAGGCAAGGGTCGCTCCCGGGGGGGGGTTGGGTTGGGGGGGCAAATTTATTTTAGGCCATTTCTGCCCCCCCGGGGCAGATCGGCCTAATATTAGGCCGATCTGCCCCCGGGGGGGGGGGCAGAAACCTCTAGGCGCCAGGGCCAATTTTTTTTTTTTGTTTGTTTGTTTTTTTAGAGATGGGGAGCGACCCATCAGGCAAGAGTCGCTCCCCTTGGGGGGCAAATTGTATTTAGGCCATTTCTGCCCCCCCCCGGGGGCAGATTGGCCGATTTTAGGTCAATCTGCCCCCAAGGGGGCAGAAACCACTAGACACCTGGGATTTGTTTTTTGGCGCCAATGTCACGCAGGGGGAGCGACCCCGTAGGCAAGGGTCGCTCCCGGGGGCGGGGGTGGGGGCTGGGGGGGGGGAATTTATTTTAGGCCATTTCTGCCCCCCTGGGGGCAGTTCGGCCTATTATTAGGCCGAACTGCCCCCAGGGGGGGGGGGGGCAGAACCCTCAGGGCACCAGGGCAAATTTTTTTGTTATATATTTTTTTTGTTTGTTTGTTTTTTTCGAGATGTGGAGCGACCCATCAGGCAAGGGTCGCTCCCTTGGGGGGCAAATTGTATTTAGGCCATTTCTGCCCCCCTTGGGGCAGATTGGCCGATTTTAGGTCAATCTGCCCCCAAGGGGGCAGAAACCACTAGGCACCTGGGATTTGTTTTTTGGCGCCAACGTCACGCAGGGGGAGCGACCCCGTAGGCAAGGGTCGCTCCCGGGGGCGGGGGTGGGGGCTGGGGGGGGGAATTTATTTTAGGCCATTTCTGCCCCCCCTGGGGGCAGTTCAGCCTATTATTAGGCCGAACTGCCCCCAGGGGGTGGGGCAGAACCCTCAGGGCACCAGGGCAAATTTTTTGTTGTGTTTTTTTTTTGTTTGTTTGTTTTTTTCGAGATGGGAGCGACCCATTAGGCAAGGGTCGCTCCCCTGGGGGGCAAATTGTATTTAGGCCATTTCTGCCCCCCTTGGGGGCAGATTGGCCGATTTTAGGTCAATCTGCCCCCAAGGGGGCAGAAACCACTAGGCACCTGGGATTTGTTTTTTGGCGCCAATGTCATGCAGGGGGAGCGACCCCATAGGCGGGGGTTGTTCCCGGGCAGGGGCAGGGGGGGCTTGGGGGATCAAATTTATTTTAGGGCATTTCTGCCCCCCCCCCCCCCCCTCCCGGGGCCGGCTGAGCTAGAGGCCAAACTCCACAGGTAGGCACTTTGCAAAAAACACCTCTGTTTTCTGTGAAAAAATATGTTCTGTCCACGTTGTGTTTTGGGCCATTTCCTTTCGTGGGCGCTAGGCCTACCCACAGAAGTGAGGTACCATTTTTATCGAGAGACTTAGGGGAATGCAGGGTGGAAGGAAATTTGTGGCTCCTCTCAGATTCCAGAACTTTCTGCCACAGAAATGTGAGGAACATGTGTTTTTTTAGCCAAATTTTGAGGTTTGCAAAGGAATCTGGGTAACAGAACCTGGTCCGAGCCCTGCAAGTCACCCCATCTTGGATTCCCCTAGGTCTCTAGTTTTCAGAAATGCACAGGTTTGGTAGGTTTCCCTAGGTGCCGGCTGAGCTAGAGGCCAAAATTTACAGGTAGGCACTTCCAAAAAACACCTCTGTTTTCTTCCAAAATTTTTGATGTGTCCACGTTGCGCTTTGGGGTGTTTCCTGTCGCGGGCGCTAGGCCTACCCACACAAGTGAGGTATCATTTTTATCGGGAGACTTGGGGGAACGCTGGGTGGAAGGAAATTTGTGGCTCCTCTCAGATTCCAGAACTTTCTGCCACAGAAATGTGAGGAACATGTGTTTTTTTAGCCAAATTTTGAGGTTTGCAAAGGATTCTGGGTAACAGAACCTGGTCCGAGCCCCGCAAGTCACCCCTCCTTGGATTCCCCTAGGTCTCTAGTTTTCAGAAATGCACAGGTTTGGTAGGTTTCCCTAGGTGCCGGCTGAGCTAGAGGCCAAAATCTACAGGTAGGCACTTCGCAAAAAACACCTCTGTTTTCTTCCAAAACTTTGGATGTGTCCACTTTGCGCTTTGGGGTGTTTCCTGTCGCGGGCACTAGGCCTACCCACGCAAGTGAGGTATCATTTTTATCGGGAGACTTGGGGGAACGCTGGGTGGTAGGAAATTCGTAGCTCCTCCTAGATTCCAGAACTTTCTGCCACAGAAATGTGAGGAACATGTGTTTTTTTAGCCAAATTTTGAGGTTTGCAAAGGATTCTGGGTAACAGAACCTGGTCCGAGCCCCGCAAGTCACCCCATCTTGGATTCCCCTAGGTCTCTAGTTTTCAGAAATGCACAGGTTTGGTAGGTTTCCCTAGGTGCCGGCTGAGCTAGAGGCCAAAATCTACAGGTAGGCACTTCGCAAAAAACACCTCTGTTTTCCTCCAAAATTTTTGATGTGTCCACGTTGCGCTTTAGGGTGTTTCCTGTCGCGGGCGCTAGGCCTACCCACGCAAGTGAGGTATCATTTTTATCTAGAGACTTGGGGGAACGTTGGGTGGAAGGAAATTTGTGGCTCCTCTCAGATTCCAGAACTTTCTGCCACAGAAATGTGAGGAACATGTGTTTTTTTAGCCAGATTTTGAGGTTTGCAAAGGATTCTGGGTAACAGAACCTGGTCCGAGCCCCGCAAGTCACCCCTCCTTGGATTCCCCTAGGTCTCTAGTTTTCAGAAATGCACAGGTTTGGTAGGGTTCCCTAGGTGCCGGCTGAGCTAGAGGACAAAATCTACACTTAGGCACTTCGCAAAAAACACCTCTGTTTTCTTCCAAAACTTTTGATGTGTCCACGTTGCGCTTTGGGGTGTTTCCTGTCGCGGGCGCTAGGCCTACCCACGCAAGTGAGGTATCATTTTTATCGGGAGACTTGGGGGAACGCTGAGTGGAAGGAAATTTGTGGCTCCTCTCAGATTCCAGAACTTTCTGCCACAGAAATGTGAGGAACATGTGTTTTTTTAGCCAAATTTTGAGGTTTGCAAAGGATTCTGGGTAACAGAACCTGGTCCGAGCCCCGCAAGTCACCCCTCCTTGGATTCCCCTAGGTCTCTAGTTTTCAGAAATGCACAGGTTTGGTAGGTTTCCTTAGGTGCCGGCTGAGCTAGAGGCCAAAATCTACAGGTAGGCACTTCGCAAAAAACACCTCTGTTTTCTTCCAAAACTTTTGATGTATCCACGTTGCGCTTTGGGGTGTTTCCTGTCGCCGGCGCTAGGCCTACCCACGCAAGTGAGGTATCATTTTTATCGGGAGACTTGGGGGAACGCTGGGTGGAAGGAAATGTGTGGCTCCTCTCAGATTCCAGAACTTTCTGCCACAGAAATGTGAGGAACATGTGTTTTTTTAGCCAAATTTTGAGGTGTGCAAAGGATTCTGGGTAACAGAACCTGGTCCGAGCCCCGCAAGTCACCCCTCCTTGGATTCCCCTAGGTCTCTAGTTTTCAGAAATGCACAGGTTTGGTAGGTTTCCCTAGGTGCCGGCTGAGCTAGAGGCCAAAATCTACAGGTAGGCACTTCGCAAAAAACACCTCTGTTTTCTTCCAAAACTTTTGATGTATCCACGTTGCGCTTTGGGGTGTTTCCTGTCGCCGGCGCTAGGCCTACCCACGCAAGTGAGGTATCATTTTTATCGGGAGACTTGGGGGAACGCTGGGTGGAAGGAAATTTGTGGCTCCTCTTAGATTCCAGAACTTTCTGCCACAGAAATGTGAGGAACATGTGTTTTTTTAGCCAAATTTTGAGGTGTGCAAAGGATTCTGGGTAACAGAACCTGGTCCGAGCCCCGCAAGTCACCCCATCTTGGATTCCCCTAGGTCTCTAGTTTTCAGAAATGCACAGGTTTGGTAGGTTTCCCTAGGTGCCGGCTGAGCTAGAGGCCAAAATCTACAGGTAGGCACTTTGCAAAAAACACCTCTGTTTTCTTCCAAAATTTTTGATGTGTCCACGTTGCGCTTTGGGGTGTTTCCTGTCGCCGGCGCTAGGCCTACCCACACAAGTGAGGTATCATTTTTATCGGGAGACTTGGGGGAACGCTGGGTGGAAGGAAATTTGTGTCTCCTCTCAGATTCCAGAACTTTCTGCCACAGAAATGTGAGGAACATGTGTTTTTTTAGACAAATTTTGAGGTTTGCAAAGGATTCTGGGTAACAGAACCTGGTCCGAGCCCCGCAAGTCACCCCTCCTTGGATTCCCCTAGGTCTCTAGTTTTCAGAAATGCACAGGTTTGGTAGGTTTCCCTAGGTGCCGGCTGAGCTAGAGGCCAAAATCTACAGGTAGACACTTCGCAAAAAACACCTCTGTTTTCTTTAAAAAAAATGGGATGTGTCCACGTTGTGTTTTGGGGCGTTTCCTGTCGCGGGCGCTAGGCCTACCCACACAAGTGAGGTATCATTTTTATCGGGAGACTTGGGGGAACATAGATTAGCAAAACAAGTGCTATTGCCCCTTGTCTTTCTCTACATTTTTTCCTTCCAAATATAGGAGAGTGTGTAAAAAAGACATCTATTTGAGAAATTCCCTATAATTCACATGCTAGTATGGTCACCCCGGAATTCAGAGATGTGCAAATAACCACTGCTCCTCAGCACCTTATCTTGTGCCCTTTTTGGAAATGCAAAGGTTTTCTTGATAGCAATTTTTTACTCTTTATATTTCAGCAAATGAATTGCTGTATACCCGGTATAGAATGAAAACGCACTGCAGTATGCAGCTCATTTATTGGCTCTGGGTTCCTCGGGTTCTTGATGAACCTACAAGCCCTATATATCCCCGCAACCAGAGGAGTCCAGCAGACGTAACAGTATATTGCTTTCCATAATCTGACATTGCAGGGAAAAGTTACAGAGTAAAACGTAGAGAAAAATTGATGTTTTTTTCACCTCAATTTCAATATTTTTCTTTTTCAGCTGTTATTTTCTGTAGGAAACCCTTGTAGGATCTACACAAATGACCCCTTGCTGAATTCAGAATGTTGTCTACTTTTCAGAAATGGTTAGGTTTCTGGGATCTAGCATTGGTTTCATGCCCATTCCTGTCACTGACTGGAAGGAGGCTGAAAGCACAAAAAATTGCAAAAATGGGGTATGCCCCAGTAAAATGCCAAAATTGTGTTGAAAAATTGGGTTTTCTGATTCAAGTCTGCCTGTTCCTGAAAGCTAGGAAGCTGCTGAGTTTAGCACTGCAAACCCTTTGTTGATGCCATGTTCAGGGGGAAATCCACAAGCCTTCTTCTGCAGCCACTTTTTCCAATTTTTTTGAAAAAAACGCAATTTTCACTGTATTTTGGCCAATTTCTTGGCCTCCTTCAAGGGAACCCACAAAGTCTGGGTACCTCTAGAATCCCTAGGATGTTGGAAAAAAAGGACGCAAATTTGGCTTGGTTAGCTTATGTGGACAAAAAGTTATGAGGGCCTAAGCGCGAACTGCCCCAAATAGGCAAAAAAAGGCCTGGCACAGGAGGGGGAAAAGGCCTGGCAGCGAAGGGGTTAACAAGGGACTTAGCTGATTGTGGAAGCAATGGTACAGTTTACGGAAAGAACGCTGGTGCTGGGGCCTGGTTAGCAGGATCCCAACACACACTCAGTCATGTTATCATCAGATATCATGCAAAAAATGTGTGTGTGTAGGTGGTAACCATGCTCAAAGGGGCACTTTCCTACAATCCTCCCTCAGACATTGCTTGTTTGCAGTGTCCTTCACATTATGGGTCAGAACAAAAGATTTTGAGGATAGCAGCATCTTGTACATTTACATTTTGAATTGCAACAATGTCCATCACTGGGATCACATCATATTTTCTTCTCAGTTATGATGATTTGATATGCAATGCCCTGTCCCTATCACCAAACCATTTTTCACTATCACAAACAGCCAGAGAATGGGTGAATAATAGGCTGCGGACCCTAATGCCTCAGCTACAGCCAGAGAACGAAAGCCACCTTAACGTTTTGTGGTGCTCATGGAATCATATTTTGGGACCCAATGTTCTGAAAAACTTTGAAAATTGTATTACTGATTTTATCCTAAATCATGCCCTCCTGGTGGCCAGGCACATTGATTTACATATTTAATTTTCAAAAACAATGTCACACAAAAACTGCTGAAATGTGTACTGTCTTGCCTTTTCCCAAATCCTGAAAATGACACTGACTGGAGTGAGACAGAGCCAGTGGTTGAGGTAGGCAGACTGACGGAAAGAGGTTGAGCTAGTGGGATAGACACTTGTAATATAAAAAGAGAGAAAGATCACATTTCTAAATGCACCCTTAAAAGTGTTGGCCAAGAGCAATTGCCTACTTTGCCTGTGGCTTAAAAGTTTCAGGCAATAGGTCTCAGAGAATTGTCTCCAAGTCTCTCTCACTGTCATTGTAAGCCAAAGAATGGGGGAAAGACTGTGAACCCCTCAACGGCCCCAGTAGCGCAGGCCACCACAATAGCCATGTTCCTGTTGTTCTGTACATCTACCTGTGAATTCTGGTTTCCACTTTTCAGCTCTAAGTTTTGACAGGCAGTCAAAGCAATTGCCACAATATACATAGAGCGAGCTTTTTTTCTACCCCTTTCAATCATTGGCTTTCATTATCCAAAGATGAAGCGACTGGCTTGAGACATTGTCAACTGTGTCTTGTATCAGCGCAGTGGAGTTCTCATCTAATGCTATTGGCTGTTTGGATGCATCCTTCCGCCTCCACTTGAGGGTTTGCATTCAAATGCATGAAGGTCTATTTATGATTTATATTATGGTATTTATATAGTGCAGATCTACCTGCCTGGGTAGTAGAGCACTTTACAACCATTTCCATCTGTGTACACTCCTACTGTCTTTGTGCCATGTGACTTACAGTAATGTTCAAATACGGCATGTATCATCACCTTAAACCCTGACCTGTTGGTTTTCATAATGTCAATACACTGCATGGAGAGTTGATTCAAGCTGCCTTGCTTTCCAGATAAGTAAGGTACTTGAAACAATGCCTCTTCCTATCAGGATCTCACTCTGTGGAGCTTCTTCCTCTAAAGGCTTGCAAGAGCTGACGCCACCTCTCAATTCTGGCAAGGCGCGCACAGCCATCGCCAAATAAAATGATTTACCATGTGCTGCAGGATAAATTGAATTTCTACTGCCTCAAATTGTCCATTTATCAAGGCTACTGGTGTCCAGTTGCATTACCAAGCAACTACAAGAAGCACAACTGCCAGCTTCAAAATATTTTCCTCCATGTGGAAGGAGGGATGGAGCATTGAAAGGGACAAAGCGTCCCACCAAGATCTGCCTACAAAGCACTCTAGCCTCCTTCTTTCCAACAACCTGCCCCCATCAAAGAAAACAGAAGCTTGTTGAGACTGGCACTGTCTCCTCAGGGTGTACTCAAAACCCATAATGGACATAGGCTGTTCAGAGCTGCCAAAGACAAATTGAAAACCCACTCATTACATAGGATTCCAGCTGACCTTCTCTCCCATCTTGTGATATCATCTCCTCACTGGGTGAGGGCGCGAAGGATGTAGATATTGTTTGACATGTGGTGGTACCCTCCGAGTGGACAGGACTAAATAAATATGCACTGTTAGAAATGGGGTCTCTAGTTGGCAGTCGGTTTGCACCCTGTCCAAGTAGGGACCCTCACTCTAGTCAGGATAAGGGAGATACCCGCTCAGATAACCCCTGCTCACGCCCTTGGTAGCTTGGCACAAGCAGTCAGGCTTATCTCAGAAGCAATGTGTAAAGCATTTGCACATAACACACAGTAATAAGTGAAAACACTACAAAAGGACACCACACCAGTTTTATAAAAATAGCCAATATTTATCTATATAAAAAAAGACCAAATACGATAAAAAATCCAACATACAGTAATAAAAATATGAATGCTGCAAGATGTACTTAACAATACAGTTCCTTGAAGTCTATAACTCCACCTAGGGCTATCACGGCGTCATGAACAACAAAACCAAAAGTTCAGGCTGGCCTCGGCGTCGCGGGCCAGCTGCGGTGTGGGGAAGACACACAAACAGTACCTTGGATTCGCAGGGCGTTGTGATCCTCGCGGTGAGTTCCGGAGAGCGGCGTCGCTGGCGTCGGTTCCGGAGTCGGTGCAGGAGTCGTCAGGCCCTTGAAGTTACGCACCTCGGGGATCGAACTCCGGCTGATGAAATCAGGTGCGCTGGTGGGTATGGCGTTGGGGCTGTGGTGCGAAGCGGGACAATAAGACGTGCGGTGCCCACAGGTCACGTTGCAGACAACGGCTCCGTGATGGCGTCCAGCGGCGTCGGTGAGACCACGGCTGCGGTGTGAAGCGGGACGGTGCAATGTGCGGTGACCACAGGTCACGGTGCAGGCAGCGGCGGCGTCGTTGCGGAAGTGCTGTCGTCTGTAGGCCCAAGCCAGCGGTGCGGGACGGGACAGTGCTTTGTGACCTTCACAAGCGGTGTCCACATGCCACGGTGAAGGCAGGATGCCTGGTGATGACACAGGAGTCGATGGTGCTGGCGTCGGTGGACCGGGGCTGCGGTGCAGGACGGGGCGGTGCTTCGTGTACCACACAAGCGGTGTCCACAGGCCACGGTGCAGGCAGCAGCGCCGGTGTCAGCAGGAGCGGCGGCATCGAGGATGCCCAAGCTGAGGTGTGAGCAGGTGATGCTGGAGTGCGGGGTCCACAGGTCGCCGTGCGAGCAGTGGCTCAGTGAAGTCGTCCAATGACGGCGTTGGTGAGACCAGGGTCGCGGTGAGAAGCGGGGCAATGCGACTCCGTGTGGCGTTGGCAGGTCACGGTGCAGGCCAGTGGCGCCGTTGGCAGCGTCTCAGTGGTTTCTACTCTTGAACAGCATAAAACACACAGTTCCCAGTGCTGCAGGTCGAGGAAACTGAAGTCTTTGGTGTCCCTGAAACTTCCAACAGGAGGCAAGCTCTTCTCCAAGCCCTTAAAGAATCTTCTCAAGCAGGACACACAGCAAAGTTCACCCTTTGCACTCTTTTCAGGCAGAAGCAGCAACTGCAGGCCAGTCCAGCAAAGCAACACAGCAAAGGGACAGTACTCCTCCTTCAGCTCTTCAGCTCTTCTCCTGGGAAGAGCTTCTTCTTGATTCCAGAAACATTCTAAAAGTCTGGGTTTTGGGTCTGCTTCTTATACCCAGTTCTGCCTTTGAAGTTTGCAAACTTCAAAGCAAAGTCTCAAGTGTTTGCAAGATCCTTCCTTGTCCAGGCCAGGCCCCAGACACTCACCAGGGGGTCGGAGACAGCATTGTATGAGGGAAGGCACAGTCCTTTCAGGTGTGAGTGACCACTCCTCCTCTCCACTCCAGCACAGATGGCTAATCAAGATATGCAGGCTAAACCCCAGCCCCCTTTGTGTCACTGTCTAGAGGAGAGGTGTGAACAGCCCAACTGTCAAACTGACCCTTACAGGGAATCCACAAACAGGCAGAGTTACAGAATGGATTAAGCAAGAAAATGCCTACTTTCTAAAAGTGGCATTTTCAAACGCACAATCTTAAAATCAACTTTACTAAAACATGTATTTTTGAAGTGTGAGCTCAGAGACCACAAACTCCACATGTCCATCCACTCCCAAAGGGAATCTACACTTTACTCAGATTTAAAGGTAGCCCCCATGTTAACCTATGAGAGGGACAGGCCTTGCAACAGTGAAAAACGAATTTAGCAATATTTCACTGTCAGGACATTTAAAACACATTACTATGGCCCTCATTCGGACCTTGGCGGGCGGCGGAGGCCGCCCGCCAAAGTCCTGCCGTCAGGTTACCGTTCCGCGGTCGAAAGACCGCGGCGGTAATTCTGACTTTCCCGCTGGGCTGGCGGGCGGCCGCCTTCAGCCAGCGCTGAAAGAGGCTTCCACGATGAAGCCGGCTCGGAATCGAGCCGGCGGAGTGGAAGCTGTGCGACGGGTGCAGTTGCACCCGTCGCGTATTTGAAATACATTTAGGGGCCCTCTTACGGGGGCCAGTGGCATGGGCACTGCAGGGGCCCCCAGGGGCCCCGCGACCCCCCCCTACCACCATCCAGTTCCCGGCGGGAGAACCGCCGGGAACTGGATGGCGGTAGGGGGGGGTCAGAATCCCCTCGGCTGCGCCGCCTTGGAGGATTCCATTGGGCGGCGGTACACTGGCGGGAGCCCGCCAGTGTTGCCGGTCCGACCGCGGCTTTACCGCCGCGGTCGGAATGCCCATTGGAGCACCGCCGGCCTGTCGGCGGTGCTCCCGCGGTCCTCCAACCCGGCGGTCATGGACCGCCAGGGTTGGAATGACCACCTATATGTCCTACCTTAACCATACCCTGCACCCTGCCCTTGGGGCTACCTAGGGCCTACCTTAGGGGTGCCTTACATGTAAGAAAAGGGAAGGTTTAGGCCTGGCAAGTGGGTACACTTGCCAAGACGAAGTTACAGTCAAAACTGCACACACAGACACTGCAGTGGCAGGTCTGAGACATGATTACAGAGCTACTTATGTGGGTGGCACACCCAGTGCTGCAGGCCCACTATTAGCATTTGATTTACAGGCCCTGGGCACCTCTAGTGCACTTTACTAGGGACTTACCAGTAAATCAAATATGCCAATCATGGATAAATCAATCAACAGTACAATTTTTTATAGGGAGCAGTTGCACTTTAGCACTGATTAGCAGTGGGTGGTAAAGTTCGCAGAGACAATAAATTAGCAAGAACAGACCTGAAAAAATAGGAGGAAGAAGGCAAAAAGTTTGGGGATAACCCTGCAAAAAGGGCCATTTCCAACATGCACTATGAAAAAAAAAAGAAATCTAACTTATCTGGGAGGTGCAAAGAAGAGAAAACTCCAAAGAACAGTCTTATCTTAGTGTGCAATATATCTCTTGATTGGGCCCTGCATGAATGATTCATGAGTACCACTTCCTGTTCTTCAAAGGTACTTGTTCCCTTCCTAGAGCACACTTGGTGCCTCACTCTCGTCTTGACCTAATATTCTATAAGCGGCTGCCTGCTGCTACCGTCCCATTTATGACTTCTAAAGCTTTTGATGTCTTGTTTCACAGTCATCAGTTCTGCAGGGTAGTTGCCGTTCAGCTCGAACATGGTTTTGAACTTGATGCAGAACGTTTAGGTCTGCAACTGCATCAAATACATAAAGCTGGGCACTGTACTTCAATCTACATGTTTAACCACCATGGCTCGGGTTCATGAAAACATGTTTCTTAAATTCTTTGAATTTGCCAAATCGTGATTTTTCATTTAGGTTTTTTCAAAAGGTTAGCAGAAAGGAATGTGCTTGAAATATCTGCAAAGCTGGTAATATACACCTTTGTACGTGTGTAAAGGAGGCTGGAGCGATCATTGGTTACCTAAAGGGTGCAAGTGCACACCTCAACCTTGTGTAGAGCCACAGGTTTTATAACGCCCATGTTTTGCAGCGTAGCGAAGCAGAAATCGGAATGACAGGAAATTCATGAACACAAGGCCAGAGTCCAGCCGGGCTCCAGAAAACAAAGCAAGAGCTGAGAGAAAAAGAATGAGTTTTCATTTTTCAGCCTGCACCAAAATATGTTGCACATAACAAAAGTTGAACTGTTTTTCAAACCCTTCTATGTTAGGGGTGGGTATACTTAGTCAACAATAAATTGCCCTTAGATACTTAGTAACTGTTTTAATTATTTTTTAAATAATTTTCTTTTAACACATTGTGTAGGTTAGCCAATGCTTTTTTATTCCTTTGTGATTTTGTTTAGGAATTTGGATCTTTCATTATTTAACTGAATGTTTTACACTAACTTCTGGTAGCATTATGTAGCTAGCAGAGTGAACAAAGCCATTCCTGGATCTCATTCCTTGTGTGCCTTCAGAAGTCCTGTCATCATTTCTAACATTCACCAAGTATTATCCCACGCCTTCCTTATTCATTTGCTGTCACCAGAATATACCTCCATGTGGCATAAATAATTGCACCTTTGTTTTTTTGCTGCCATGTGTGCAGCTCTATCCTCCCAAATTCGATAACACATACTTTGCAGTATGATGACAAGTTGCTCCTATTTGACCAAACTGAGTCTGTCATGATTAAGTAAACCAGATGAGTGTAACAGAGAAAATCATCTTTATGTTAACACTAAAAAACAAAGGGCAAACGTTCTTGGAGGGGTAGAAAGCAAAATTGTAAGTTGTACTGGGACGAGCACCAAAATCACAGAAATACCAAATAGTAACTACTTTGGAGTTTCCTTAAAAGAGAGCGGTTGTTTCTATTATCATTTATCAACTTACAGAGTAAATCATCTGCCCTGACAATTGTTTTGCAGCATCTGAGTAAGAAGATGCCAGGATTTTCAGCAGGCCTGTTAGAAGTCATGAAGGCAAAGTTAATACCCATCCTTTCATATAATCACGTGACCTATTTAAGAGACAGTGGTGACTGTTTAGATCTGTTTCAATGTCAGTTTCATACGAAGGTTTTTCAGCTACAAAATATAACAAATAAGGCGCACCTTTACCTCAAATGTGGTCTATAGGGCGTCCACCATTCAATTTGTCTTTGGAAACTGAGCTACTTATGAGAGGTTTGTTGTGCCCAGGTTCGGCGCGCGCTGCTGCGTGCCGAACCCGAGCTGCCTCGGGCGCGTCTGCGGGGAGCTCGCGCGACACAGAGGACGGTTGGAGGTTGGACGGAGGCGAAGCTGCCGGGCAGACGCGACTGCGGCGCTTGGGATACACTTTGGTTATATTAATAAAAAAAACAGAAAACGCTCACCTCGGTGTCTCCTAAGCTGATTACAACATTTATTTTGTGGCGACGAGCTGGTTTTGGCCCACGCGGTCATTGTGAAGAGTTTGACACCATATACCCTTCACTGTCTTCGGGGAGGAGCGTCCTCCACAGCAATTTTCAGAAGAAAACAGGCGTGTACTGGGCATGTTCTTCAGGAGGTTTGTGATTCTGCAAGTTATGTTGGGGATATAGAACGTATACTTACTTCTGCTTGAAATGGCCATTTCAGCCGCCATCTTGGAAGTACTTCTGGCATGAACATTTACTAAAATATTTCACCAGTTGTATTTTGTTGCTACGTTGTGTACAGCACATTGACTTGGTACGTCATGTCTGGTCTTAAGTGATGCAGTCAGTCAATCCCCCACCACCGTTCTTGGAAACTCCTGGTGCTCCTCTTATTCCATGGAGACAGTGGTTTGATGGCTTTGAAACCTATCTGGGTGCCATAGGAGCCTCTCGTTTTCGCCCAGAAAGAAAGAAATGTTTGCTTTTACATTCATTGGGATATGAAGGGAGAGAGATTTTCCAACACTTACCTGAGCTACCGCAATTGGATGAAGAAGAACTGGATGAATATTTGATGACTACCAAAAAGTTGTCCACAAGATTTGATGTTTTACCTAGTTTAGTAGTCTTGCAGCACAAATTCTTCAAGTGTCAGCAATTTCAAAGCGAGGATGTTGATGCATATGTCAGTGCTCTAAGACAACTGGCTTCCAAGTGTGAATTTCGGGATTTTCAAGATCAACTTATAAGGGACCAGTTCATTGGTCATTGTTCAAATAAACATATTCAGCAGAAATTACTCACCATGGGTAATCCAACGTTGGATGAAACTATCAAAGTAGCCAAAAGCGTAGAGCTTGCCCAGATCTCGTTGATGGAACTTTCGTCCAGCTCTACTGTGAAGGACTCGGATCCTCTTCATGTCAATGTTGTTGCAAAAAGGGGTGCAGCAAAGAATGCTGATATGAAGAAAAGTGACAATCCTTTTTTTAGATCTTCGAATATCTGTTTTAGATGTGGAAACATGCCTCATTTTAAAGATGGCAAGCCTTGTCCTGCAAAGAATCTTACGTGTAGAAAATGTGGTAAAACTGGTCACTTTGCTAGAGTCTGTCAATCCACTAATAATAAGCAAGCTAATGTCACGTGCATTGTGGAGGACAGGGAAGAGAATAGAGAAGAAAATAGAGAATAATCTTTTGTAAAAGCCTTCCAGGACATGATTGTTGTGGTCACAGATAAAGTATTAGGGGTCAAGGAACATAACCAATGCATAGATCCCATGGTGGATATTTGGGTTGGGGATAAAATGCTTCGGTTATTGGTGGATTCTTGTGCTCGCATTACTATGATTTCATCAGATCTGTTCCATAACACTTGGGGTGACAGAAAGTCATTCACTCCCGATAGGTCTCCGGTCTCGTACGAAGGCAGGAAAATTGAGTTAGAAGGTTACATAGAAGACAATTTGGAGTTCAAGGGTCGGAAGATTTTTGGCAAAATCTATGTGGCATATAAGGGTTTGAATATTTTGGGGTGGTATCATCAGGGTCTGTTTGGCATGGTGCTGAAACCTGGAACTAAAGAGCAAGTTTTGGAGGTGGAGAATGCTGATTCCAAGACACCGTTTGTGGATGAGTTTCCTGGTATTTTTGCCCAGGGCTTGGGGAAGATTACAGGATTCAAACATAGAATAAAGGTTAAGGATAGGGCCATTCCTGTAAGACATAAAGTCAGGTCAGTACCGTTTAGTTTGAGAGAAGATCTTAAATCTGAATTGAACAAGCTTCAACAGAATGGTGTAATTGAGCCAATTGAGTCCAGTTTGTGGCTTTCTCCTTTGGTTGTTGCCCGTAAACGCAGTGGAGACGTGCGTTTATGTGTTGATCTCAGGAGTCTCAATAAGGAAATATGGGTAGACTCGTATCCTTTACCCAAGATCAGTGATCTACTTGATGGGCTCAGGGGCTCAGTATGGTTTTCAAAGATTGATCTGGCGTCTGCATATCACCAGGTTGAACTGGAAGAGGATTTGCGCCATTACACTGCTTTCAATTCACCCTTTGGCACTTTTCAGTTTAGCAGGATGCCTTTTGGGTTGGCTTCTGCTGCATCAGCTTTCCAATGCATCATGCACAAAATTTTTGGGGAAATCCATGGTATTTTAATCTTTCAGGATGATGTGTTGATTCACACTAGGGGTTTAGGTGATCACAATGAAAAAATTAGATCAGTATTTAAAAAATGTCAGTCCTTTGGTGTCGGTTTAAAAAATAGAAAAACGTGAATTTTATTTAAAAAAAATAGATTTTTTGGGCCATTGTGTGTCTGGGGAAGGTATTACACCTTATCCGGGGTTAGTAAAGGCGATTGTAGATTCCCCTAATCCTAAAGATAAAGATGAGTTACGATCTTTTGTTGGCATGTGTGAATACTACTCAAAGTTCATTTCCAACTATGCTAGCAAAATGAAAGTTTTGTCAAATATGCTCAAAAGCAAAGTTCTGTTTAAATGGGACAGTGAATGTCAAACCATTTTCGAAAGGATGAAGCGAGAGTTGGTGGATGCTAGACCACTGTGTCCTTACGACCCTAGCCAACTGTGTACTATTACGGTGGATGCGAGTAGGTATGGTTTGGGTGCTGTGTTGTCGCAAGGTCTGGGAGAAGAGGAGAAGGTTATTAGTTATGCTTCTAGAGTCTTACGTGATCCTGAACTGAATTATTCAGTGATTGAAAAAGAGTTGGTAGCATGCTATTGGGCTAGTGAGAAATTTAGGAGTTATGTTTGGGGCAGAAAATATGTAATTCAAACAGATCATAAACCGTTGGTTTACACCTTAAATGGGGATAAAATCAACTATACGACTCCTCGTATCGCACGCCTCACCACAAAATTGTTGCAGTATGACTTTCAGGTCAAGTATATTCCGGGGAAAGATAATTTCACAGCAGATTTTCTATCTCGTCTACCTATAAGTGAAGAAAGTAAACTTGATTGGGAGGATGATGTAGAAGATTGTTTCATAGCTGCAATTGATGCAGATGAATCCAAGGTGTGCACGGAGACTGTGTGGAGGAGGGAAGCTGAAAGCAGTGATGAGGTGTTGTCCATTGTTAAGCAGCATATAATCAATGGCTGGCCTAAAGAAAGAAATGTGAATCCTGAAATTCAGCCATCTGTCAAGGTGGGAGATGAGTTGTCAATTGAAAATGGTATCATTTTGAGGAATGATAAATGTGTTCCCCCGTGTGAGATTCGTACAAGGTTGGTGGACCATGCTCATGAGGGTCATCTTGGTGCCACTATGACTAAGAGACGTATTAGAGCACACTTTTGGTGGCCTTCTATGGACAAGGATGTAGAAAGAGTGGTTGGTAGGTGTGTGGTGTGTAACGGTGCAGAAAAAGGGTTGAAGATTGCAAAACCTCCATTACAACCCATTTCGTTACCGGACAAGGCTTGGGTCAAAGTTGGGGTTGATATGGTTGGACCTTTCAATTTTCTCCCCAGCCAGATGCGTTATGCTTTTGTTTTAATGGATTATTTCAGTAAGTGGCCAGAAGTGCGTTTTTTTGCAAAGCCTACGGCTGGTAGTGCTATTCAGTTTCTCAAAGAGATCTTTTGGAGGGAAGGTTTTCCGGAAACCTTGATTTCGGATAATGGTGTGCAGTTTGTGAGTTATGACATGGAAATGTTTCTGAAAGAATCTGGTGTGAAACATTTGAAAAGTTCTCTATACCATCCTCAAACGAATGGTTTAGTAGAGAGAATGAATAGGGTGGTTGTGGAATGTATCAAATGGGCCAAAGCGAGTAAGCTGGATGTGGAAGAAGCTGTCAATTCGATGTTGTGGTTCTATAGCACCACTCCACATTCTGTGACAAAGATTTCTCCTTTTGAACTGCTTAAAGGAAGAAGTAGCACCTCAAGACTGTTTCCAGCGTGGTTAGCCAGAGCAGTCTCTGGTAAGATTCCTGATTCTGTGAATATGGACGGGGTGTGGGGTGAAGTAAAAAAAAATCAAGAAAAGGTAAAAGCTAGGTATGACCTGCAGAATTCTACAAGAAATCTTTCTTTCCAACCTGGAGATCTGGTGCGTGTCAAGTTACAGACATTTGTGAGGAAAGGAGAAGCCTGCTACGGTTCGCCTATGAGGGTGAAGAAAGTATGTGGTAATGCCATCATGGTTGAGGGGGGTCAATGGTGGGATGTGGGGAAGGTTGTTAAGGTTAATGATGTCAGTCACCGTGGTGAGGAAGGATGTGACTCCTCTGGGTCAGAGGGCATTCTTCGGGAACGCAAGGTGTTAGACAATCATTTGTTAGAATCCGACACCTTGAGGAGGTCTGTCCGTGTGAAACGGGTACCGATCAAACTCAGGGAATATCATAGTATTTAGCAAGAATGTGTTAAGTTTTTAAAAAACAAAAAATATCTCATGAACACACTGATGTAATGGTTAAATGTTAAGTTAAGCATAGGTTATCCAATGCTGTTATGTTTCTGTTCCTATTTTTGTAAGTGGTCTTTTGTAAAAAAAAAAAAAAAAAAAAGAGAGATAATATGTTGTGCCCAGGTTCGGCGCGCTCTGCTGCGTGCCGAACCTGAGCTGCCTCGGTCGCGTCTGCGGGGAGCTCGCGCGACACAGAGGACGGTTGGAGGTTGGACGGATGCGAAGCTGCCGGGCAGACGCGACTGCGGCGCTTGGGATACACTTTGGTTATATTAATAAAAAAAACAGAAAACGCTCACCTCTGTGTCTCCTAAGCTGATTACAACAAGGTTTTGATAGCGGCTCATCATTACCTTTCATATTTGGGTAGAAATGAATTCTTTAGAAAAAAGCAGGAAGAACAATCCGTTTGCAGTTTCTATAAACTCTGCTGTGAATCTACAGGAATTGTACTCTTGGGGCCTTTCACAAAGGTAAAATTAGATGTGTAAATTAGCTCATAAGTAAGTCTAATCCTGCACCTAGGTATACATCTACACTTTTATCTATTTGTCATTTCCCAGTGTCAATTTAAAACTTAGGGCCTGATTTAAAGTTTGTCGGATGGGGTTATTCCATCACAAACATGACGGATATCCCATCCACCATATTACAATTACAATAGCCTATGGAAATCATAATAAAGCGGACGGGATCATCTGTCACGTTTGTGACAGAGGAACGCATCAGCCAAACTCTAAATCCGGTCCTAAGTGTCCAAACACCCTGAAATCGGACTGAAATTATAGGTGTAAAGTTGTTACTAGTAGCTGTTCACATGTAGTAGAGATCTCCACCACGGAGGCAGAGTTCTCCTTATTGAAAAGTATAAACTGTATTTATTAAGAAATATATTAAATTATTTTCATGTACAATATAAATGAGAAATAATTTAAAATAATTATGTTAACCTTAAACTAATAATATAAAACATAACTGCACATTAGCTGAATGTTTATTAAATAATTAAACATGTTAAATATGTTCATTTCTTGATAACTATTCATTTTTAAACAAAATAATAGAGCTCCTCCAAATAAAAGTTATGTGTTTTGCTAAGTGTAAAATACTTTTAATTTGGAACAAAAGTTTAAATGAAGGATTTTTTAAACTCAATCCACTTTTAAGTTTTCAAATAATAATAATATATTTAATGAACTATTTTTATGTTCTAACACTAAAAAAATAAAAGTAGTGACCTCAATTTCAAAGTCCAACTAATGTAATCATTCTAACATTGTATAGTATGAAGTGCTTTTTAATTATCTACCTGCAATAATTTATAGGGAGTGTGTTGCAGTACCTGTGAGAGGCCATGTGTGGGCGTGGTGTTAGACTTACTCCAAGACTCGGCTGAACTACATTACATGTGAAGTGCAGTTTTTGAATAGCAAAGATCTTACTCTTTTGTGAGTGGGTTTATTATTAGCGTACTCCTCCAAAAACGCCCTCAACTCCTTTCATTTTAGAGTAATTATACCCCATTTATCTACTATTCCGACAGTTCTTCACACATTTACAACTAAAATGTTCACTTATGTGTTCGGCGCTCTCACCACTTTGGTGGAGATTTTCACTAAAGAAAAGTCAGGAGATGCTGCACGGAGGTCCCAGCCTGTAGGTTTGTGAATAACATTTTGTAGTGCATGAGTAGGACTCCTGTAGTACTATTTCACATGGTACAAAATATAGTTTGTGAATAGGCTCCATTATTCCTACAAGAAAAGCCCTAGGAGAACTAAGCTGAGGAACCAAGGAAACTCACTACATAGGGTTCCAGCTCACCTCCATCTTGTGATATCAGCTCCTCACTGGGTGACCGTGTGAAGGATGTTGATATTGTTTGACATACGGTGGCACCCTCTGAGCTGACCGGTTTAACTAAATATAGACTTTGAAAAAAAGAAATCTAACTTATCTGCAAGGTGCAATGAAGAGAAAACTCCAAAGAACAGTCTTATCTTAGTGTGCCATATTTCTCTTGATTGGGCCCTGCATGAATGATTCATGAGTAGCACTTCCTGTTCTTCAAAGGTACTTGTTCCCTTCCTAGAGCACACTTGGTGCCTCTCTCTCGTCTTGACCTAATATTCTATAAGCGGCTGCCTGCTGCCACCGTCCCATTTATGACTTCTAAAGCTTTTGATGTCTTGTTTCACAGTCATCAGTTCTGCAGGGTGGTTGCCGTTCAGCTCGAACATGGTTTTGAACTTGATGCAGAACGTTTAGGTCTGCAACTGCATCAAATACATAAAGCTGGGCACTGTACTTCAATCTACATGTTTAACCACCATGGCTCGGGTTCATGAAAACATGTTTCTTAAATTCTTTGAATTTGCCAAATCGTGATTTTTCGTTTAGGTTTTTTCGAAAGGTTAGCAGAAAGGGATGTGCTTGAAATATCTGCAAATCTGGTAATATACACCTTTGTACGTGTGTAAAGGAGGCTGGAGCGATCATTGGTTACCTAAAGGGTGCAAGTGCACACCTCAACCTTGTGTAGAGCCACAGGTTTTATAACGCCCATGTTTTGCAGCGTAGCGAAGCAGAAATCGGCATGACAGGAAATTCATGAACACAATAAGACCAGAGTCCAGCCTGGCTCCAGAAAACAAAGCAAGAGCTGAGAGAAAAAGAAAGAGTTTTCATTTCATTTTTCAACCTGCACCAAGATATTTTGCCCATCACAAAAGATAAACTATTTTTCAAACCCTTCTATGATTGGAATGGGTATACTCAGTTAAAAATAAATTGCCCTTAGCTATTCAGCACCGGTTTTGTTTCTTTTTTTTTTACATTTAATTTACATTTAACACACTGTGTTAGTTAGCCAACAGGTTTTTTCCTTCTGTGAATTTGGTTAGGACTTTGCATCCTTCATTATTTAACTGAATGTTCTACACAAAGGGCCAGATGTATCAAAGGAAGTTGCTTTCGCAAATGGTGTGAATCGTAAAATTCCACTGTTTGCTAATGCAAAATTGCCTTTCATGATTTATGAAAGGAATTCACAGTGCAATTTTAAGGAATCGCAAAAATAGCATTTCCTTAAAATTGTGACTCCGATTTGGGAATCGCATTTTGCGATTCCCTAAATAGGCAATCGCAAATAGGGAATACCTATTTGCAATTACCTATTCACGTGTATCATGCATTTCCTAAATGTGAATTTGGCATTTAGGAAATGCAATTACCAAAAACTCAAGTTTGGTGGTAAGCATGTGCAATTTAAAAAAATGCATTAAAAATTAAAAAAATTAAATGACATGTAGCACATACACACGCCACATTTGTGCATGTGTGCGGTTTACATGTCCACAAATATTTATTTGGGGTGCATCAAAGGAGGCCATAGGCCCACAGAACCCTGGGGTTTGCATTATAGGAATTCACAAATTAGGTAATGCAAAGCCATTCGCACCTATGGGTCTACAGGCCCATAGGGATGAGTGGAGTCCCGTTCCCTAATTGCGATTCGGTAATAGCGATTGCGACTTTTAAGAAATCGCTATTACCGAATAGCAATTTTCATACATCCCATTTTGCATTCCTTAAATATCGATTTCTTAAAAATCGCTATTTAGGAAATGCAAACCAGGATGATGATACATCTTGCCTTAAATTCAGGTAGCATTATGCAGCTAGCAGAGGGAAACAAAGCCATTCCTGGATCTCATTCCTTGTGTGCCTTAAGAAGTCCTGTCATCATTTCTAACATTCACCAAGTATTATCCCACGCCATCCTTCTTCATTTGCTGTCACCAGAATATACCTCCATGAGGCATATGTAATTGCCCCTTTCTTGTTCAGCCCGCACCCTGTGCCCTGAGTGCAGCTCTCTCCTCCCACATTCGGTAGCGCATGTGGACATTTTGCAGTATCCTGACGACTTGGTCATATTTGAACAAACTGAGGCTGGCCTGATTAAACAGACTTGATTATTGTAATAGAGAAAATCACCATTAGGTTAATGCTAAAAAACAAAGGGCAAGAACCCTCGGAGGAGTAGAATCTAAATGATATTCTGTACACAGGCAAGCACAAAATCACAGAAAAACCAAATAGTAACTATTTGGGATTTTGGTTAAATGAAAGTGAGAGCTCCTATTATCTTTTAACAATTTACAGAGTAAATCATGAGCTCTGACAGTTACTTTCCAGCATCTCAGAAGCTGCCTGGATTTCCAGTAGACCTGCTATAGGTCATGAAGGCAAAGTTAAAACCCAGCCTTTCATATGATCACGTGGCCTATTCAGGAGACGGCGGTGGCTGTTTAGATCAGTCTCAATGTAAGGTTCATAGGAAGGCTTTTCAGCTACAAACTGCAGTAAATAAGGATCAACTTTAGCTCGAATTTGGCGTCCACCGCTCAATTTATCTTGGGAAACTGAGCTACTTTATGAGATCTTTCGATGGCAGCTCATCATTACCTTTCACATTTGAGAAGAAATTAATCCTTTAGAAAAAAAACAGGAAGGACAGTCCATTCGCAATATCTGTAAACTCTGTCATGAATATGCAGAAATTGTACTCTTGGGGTCTTTCACAAAGATAAGTTTAGATGTGTAAGTTTACTCATATGTAAATCTACTCCTGCACCTAGGTATAAATCTACACTTTGTCATTTACCAGTGTCAATTTACAACTTAGGGACTGATTTAGATTTTGGTGGATAGGTTTACTCCGTCACAAATGTGGCTGATCTCCGGTCCCGCATATAACACCATAATATCCTATGCAAATCGGAATGCGCAGAACAGGACGTTCATCACGTTTGTGACAGATTAACCCATCCGCCATATTCTAATTCAGGTCCTAAGGGGCAGATTTAAGAAAAGTGGTGCTGCACCCACTTCAGCGCTGCTTTCCTTGCACCCCCCTTACTGCCACCATGTGTGCATCATATTTGAAATACGCCGGACCATGGCGCAGGGAATGGGGCAATGGCATCATTTTTTTTATGCTACTCCTGCACAGTACATAGGGGCCCATTATAAATAATGGAAGCCCCTTTTTAACGCCTGCTCAGAGCAGATTTCCTTGCGCCATTTTTTCACCCCACTAACGGGGGAAAGCCCCATTTGCATACATTATGCCTGGCGCAGGCATAATGTGGTGCAGGGGTTTACAAAGTGGCCCCTAAGTGTCTTCACCCCCTGAAATTACACTGAACTTATGGGTAGTAGCTGTTCACATGTAGTAGAGATCTCCAACACTAAGGCCTCCCTATTGGAAAGTATGAAGTGTGTTAATAAAAAAATATAAAAAAAAATTCACGTAAAATATAAATGTAAAATTCTTTAAAATAATTATTTGTAACTAATAAATTATGACTACACATTAACTCAACTAATGAAATGTTTATTGAATAATTAAATGTTGTTAAATATATTCATTTATTTTATAAATATTAATTTTTAAACAAAATAAAAGAGTCCCCCCTCAAATAAAAATGATGTGTGTGCTTATTATAACATATTTTTTATTTGGAATGAAAAGTCAGGAGATGCAGAGGTCCCCACTTGTAAGTTTCTGAACAGCATTTTGTAATGCATGAGTAGTACAAATGTAATACTATTTCATATTCTACAAAACGTAGTTTGTGAATAAGCTCCCTTGTGTCTGCGAGATATGTTACTCTGTCTGTTCTGAAAAGCCTTAGGAGAACTAAGCTGAGCAATCAATGCCACAGGATAATACAGACCTTTCTAACAGAATACATATGGAGTATGTAATCTCTTCCTACATGAGGTTGGATATACAAGTTAATCTTTCTGATTTTGTGACAAGATCAGAAGTTTCTATTATGTTCAGTTGGTTTGCTTCAATTGATGCAGGAGCAAAGAAGGAACCATATATACCTACATACTCCTTAAGACATAAGACAATGAGCAATGGAAAACAAAAAAACAGACACGACACTCCATGACCTTACTGTCTGCAACAAAAACTGTGGGAATCAAGACCTCTTTGTTGCTGCTTGCAGTCAAAATAACGATATGTTACCATAGTTCAAAATTTTCTTGGGCTAAATGTTTATTATATTTCAAGGTCTATGTCGTTCATATTGGAATAACATCCTTTAGTTGTTTTCTCCCCCTCGGTGTTTGAGCAGATTTTTCCACCCTTGCCTCATACCACTAATGTTGTTGCAGAAGACATTTTTTTCCTCGAACATTTGCTACCATTGTGGGCCAGACTTTCAAAAACTGTGAGCTGTTATCTATAGAGTGGAGCACTACTGCAGACACCGGCCTATGGTGTTCAGTTCCTACAGAAGTCAGTGTTGACTGCCACAGGCACGCATTCGTGACACCCAATGACCTGGTCCCACCTTTTGAAGTGTAGATTGTGAGTCCCACATTGGCTTCAGAAACCCAGCGCCTCTGATGGAAAAGAGATGTACACACAGGATAAGAATGACCCTGAGAGGCAGCTCCCTTTAACATTTGACGCAAGTTAACACTGGCTGGTTTCAACATACAAAGACAAGGCACTGCTAGGAGAACTATTGACTCTGTCTTAAGAAATTGTTTAAGACTTTTTTCTAAGTTGCTTTTTTCTGGTAACCTACGATATGAAAACATAGGGCCTCATTTAAGATTTTAGTGGGCATCCCAATGTCCGCCAGAATAGCCATCCAGGCAGGCTCCCGTCTCTCTTATTTAGAGACCTCTGCCAGCTCGGCACCATCAATGGTGTAGCTGCCACAGCAGCATTTCTGAAGGCACTAAAAGCTCAGTGAGCGGCTGCCATGTTTCATGTGGCCTCTCAGCAAATGTTTGTGTTTACAAAACCACACTCCCAACGGAGGATTTTTTTTTGTAAGCAAAATTATAATGACCCTGACACCCTGGGAGTTTTCACCCAAGATGTGGGGTAATTGTTCTTTTTCTCTGCCCCAGACTGCCAAAGTTTCCCGGGTGGACTTGAACAGAGAAAAAGTACATTGGACGATCTGCTCTAAAAAAGGGTGGATAGTCCGAGCAACTTACACTGAACGCTCCAAGTCTGTTGAGTCATCAGTGTGCGGCTGCTACCCATGGCGCCGGCAGGGACACCTCTAGCAGAAGCATAACCTCCTGACTTGGAATAGAGGGGCTAGACCGTCAATTTGGCAGATACGGTAATCTACACTGTAGTGGAGTACCCTGTCCAGCAAACTCCAAATGAGGCTCATAGTGATTAATTGAAGTTTTTCTTCCTAGCTACATCATAAATGCAATATTATTCTACACATAGATAGATAGATAGATAGATAGATAGATAGATAGATAGATAGATAGATAGATAGATAGATATGCACATGTATTACCACTAGGTAGCTAGCTAGCTTCAAACAAACTAAACAGCAGGGGGGCTACTCCCCTCACAGCCCCGAGGACCTTCACCTCCCTGGGGCTTCAAACAAATCAAACACGGGGACGCCTGGCCCCCGCGAACCCAGGGACTACTACCTCCCCACGGCTTTAAATAAATCAGATGTGAGGGGCCACCTGGCCACCCCACCACCCCTAGGAAAGCCACCTCCCTGAGGCTTTAATAAAAGAATGAAGGAAGTCCATTGTGGACCTCCCACCCCAGGGATCACCACCTCCTTAGGGCTATTTGATGTTGGAAGGGGGCCATGCAGATCTCCTTGAGTAGCCATTAATGGCCCTGGGGACTGGCTCCTGCTATGTCCTGGGGTGCCCACCTTCGAGACATAGCTGTTTGCTCTGATTTGACAGCTCCCACCAAGTCAGAGCAAACACTCTGCTTGCAGGGAGGGAGAGCTGTCAAGCAGCCTTCACTCACTGTGAGTCAAGGTATTCTTTGTTTCCCTGCCTGCAAGATGCAGGCAGGGAAACAGATGAAACATTGCTCTCACAGAGAGGGAGCTGCCTTTGGAGTTCCTTCTCTGTGACAGCAATGCCAGCTCCCATAGAAGGTAGTGAGCCGGGTGGGACCCTGTGGGCCTTCAGGCTCTCCCGCTGTCCCCAACATTGTGTCTAGGGGCCCTGGGGGGCACCCAGGTTCCATGGCCAGGCCAGGGATAGGGTCCCTGGAGCCAAGATTGGCCCTGTGGAGGAGGGCCTCGTAGCCCCCCTCCCCAAACAAAAATAAAAAATTAGGCTGGTCCTCAGGGGATGTGGTCCCCGGGGACGAGATTGGTCCTGTCGAGAGGGGCCACGCAGCCCTCCTTCCCCCAAGAAAAGTTAATAATTAGACTGGGCCCCAAGAGATAGGGGTCCCAGGGCTATGATTGGCCCTGGGGAGTGGGCCATATGACCCCCTCCCCAAAAAACTAATAATTAGACCAGGCCCTGAGGAATGGCATTCCTGGCCCGTGATCGGCCTAGGGGAGTGGGCCACGCAATTGCCTCCCACCCAAAAAACACTATTCATTTGCCTGGGCCCCAGGGGATGTGGTCCCGGGAGCAAAGTCAGTCGGGAGAGGGGGGCATGCAGACCTGCTGCCAATTACCACTGTGCAAGGCTGTGTGCAGCACCGTGTTGTGTGGTTATAGGGGTTGGCCACTAGTGTCCTTGCCATGCACTGCTAATTACCCCACAAATTGTGCCACTCAGGACAGGTTTGATAGCATCATTGATAATATCAATGTAATATTTGCAGTAAAATGTTTTGACAAAAAAACTGTGCATGGCGGGGGTACGAGTTATAGTTACTTGAGATAACTAACAATAACAGGTGAATTTCTATGGTTTGGTATGTTTAAAATGTGAGCATAACTATAATGTCCCTGTAACCTTTGGTTTTTAAGTGAATATATATATCTATCTATATATTTAAATATATATATATATCTATATATTTAAATATATATATATATCTATCTATATATATATATATATATATATTTATATATATATATATATATATATATATATATATATATATATATATATATATATATATATATAGATAGATAGATATATATATATATTTCACCAAACGAAATTCAAACGCTGGCACTCCATGCAACTGAAATATTTATTAAGACCAGTACATCCTTGTCATATTTCAGATTTTCAATTTTTTTAATTTTCCATTTTCCAAATACAAAATTAGGGCAACGCGTTTCAACCATCATGGTCTCCTTCATTGGCCCGCAAAGGAAAAATACAATACAAACAGAAAGTATATATTTACTCCTAAAAGATAATAATCTGATAATCTATGTTACACCTTAACATATTTTCTATCCAAATAATCAAACTGAAAGCATCTTCATAGCAATTCTGCTATTACTGGTCGGATGGCCACATTAACAATAAAACCAAATTAGATAAAGCTTTATCTAATTTGGTTTTATTGTTATCAGATTATTATCTTTTAGGGGTAAATATATACTTTCTGTTTGTATTGTATTATATGATTGAGGAAAGTAAGAGTAAAATAAAACAACAAATTACGATATTAAAAAATAAAAAACTCTTTTATGTCTATGATTTGTTAGAGATTATATACTGGAGGTAGGAGGGGCCATATTGTCTTTGTATTTTTTCTTTGCGGGCCAATGAAGAAGACCGTGATGGTTGAAACACGTTGCCCTAATTTTGTATTTGGAAAGTGGAAAATTTGAAAAATTGAAAATCTAAAATATGACAAGGATGTACTGGTCTGAATCAACATTTCAGTTGCATGGAGTGCCAGCGTTTGAATTTTGTTTGGTGAAATATTTGAATGGGTCCTGTGCCCATATTGGAGCACCAACCTCGCTAGGCGAGCGCAGGAAGAATAGCAGGATTTTTCTCATATATATATATATATATATATATATATATATATATATATATATATATCAATCATCATCAAACAGACTTTATTCGACTTTCAACAAGCCATAAAAGTATCAAATAATAGCACATTTAGTAATAAATATGTATAAGAAAAGTTATAAATAAATAGGGAAAACACATCCTTAATTCATTCAAGGACAGGTATATAAAACTTGATAAATTTACATCAGTGCAAAATCGAGTTCCATTACAGTATTTTCTAGAGAGTGAGGGGTTTACCGGAGATTCCAGATATTCAAATAAAATTAGTACAGTACGCCCATAGACTTCCTTACAGAGAGTACTGTACATAAAAAGTTTGCTAAAATTCCACACATTTCAATAGAGGATAAAATCTGTAAACTGAAATACGCGTCGCGGCACTGACGCAAATTAGTCGATCTTAAAAAAGGCAATAAGAAACGTTTTCTTGGTATATCATAAAATTTACAAAAGAGGACCACATGCATTGTAGATTGGGGAGCTTTCGCATCACATGGACATGCTCTTAAAACTGTACTCCAGTCACTCATAATCGGAAAGGTTTCTAGCCGATGGAAGATATTTAAGCGGAATCTTGTAAGAACAAATCGATGTCGGGGATTTACCACGCTTACTAGGTAAGGCTGGACTGCATCGGTCGACAGAATTAGTTGGTTAGACATTACTGTAGATTTTTTTTATTCCACTTCCCATCTCTGTTCATCCAAGTGCTTCAAAGTCAGAGCCCTCAAATCTCTCCTGGTTATTTTTTCCAGTGATTGTGGGTTTTGGTAATATGCTTCGCAGCCCATATTTTTAAAAAAGGTCATAATATATCTCAGCCAGGGAACTCTAAGCGAGTGTGTTAGATTCATGCAGTCGAATAGTATGGCCTGGTTTAATCCGGTATGCTCAGAGGTCCACACTTTATGCCATAATAATAGAGGCTGTATCTTAATTAGATCAATTACAAAGTGGTCCCCTAGTTCTGAACGGCTAATATATGATGACGTGCTATTTGGTGCCATTAGCAGGTATCTGAGGAAGTCATTTTCCACCAACTGAATCGCATGGCAGTTCGTATACCCCCAGATACATGCTCCATAAGTGGCCGCCGGGATACATTTGGCTTTGTAGATTTTTACCATGTTTGACGGGGAGATCCCCCCTAGTTTTTTGGAAAAGATCTTCAAGGCTGCCGTTGTTTGAATGATCTGGTCTTTTTTTGTTTTCACGCAGTGTGCCCAAGTGGCCTGTTTATCAAACATTATGCCCAAATATGAGAAGGTGGGAGCTATCTTCACCTTGTCCTCGTGAATAGTGATTTTATAGGACTTGCTCAGTTTCCTGCCACAGTTCATTATGAACGTTTTCGAGCGGTTGACTGTGAGGCCCAGGGCTGCATGTAATTTATACAAGTGGTTAGGAGTTTCTGGAGGGCTAGCGGTGTCCTGGCCATGAGTACTGCATCGTCTGCGTAAAGGAGTGCAGGAACGGGGCGATTGCCTATTTGTGGAAGGTCTTCACATTTGCTTATCAATTCACTTTCTAGGTTGTTTATGTATAATGAAAACAGAAGTGGTGCAAGAACGCAGCCTTGATGCACCCCTCTGTATATGCCAAAAGACTTAGTGCATTCCCCTCTCATCCCGTACCTTACTCTTGCTCTGCACCCAGTATACAAATCCCTTATGAAATGGACTATTGTTGGTTCGACCCCCATGCTTATTAGAATATCCCATAACTTTTCATGCAAAACACAGTCAAATGCTGAGGACAAATCTATAAAGGCCAGGTGCAAATTACCCTCTCTGGTCTTCGTATACTTCCCCACTAGGATAGTTAAGTTCAGAGCCTGTTCCACTGTACCTAGTCCTGTGCGGAAGCCATACTGCACTGGGGATAGAATGTTATTTTCTTCCGCCCATGTTTGGAGTCTATTTAGAATTATTCTCCCCGCTAATTTGGCTGATGTATCGAGGAGAGAAATTGGCCTTTTTGTATATGGGTATGATGATAGAATGGCGCCATGTTGATGGTGGGCCTTGTGTGCAAATGGCCCTCAGTACCTGCGTCAATAGAGGGCCCCATAAGTCGGTGTTAGCTTTATATAGGTCAATTGGAACACCATCGGGCCCTGGCGCTTTCCCAGCTTTGCTTGTGTTTATAGCTTCTACTACCTCCTCTAAGGTAAACTGAGGTGATACTGCTAGGTGTCGATCTTCCTCAAGGTCTGGGACTTTTAAAAGGTCCAGAGGAACTCTGTCATTGGGTTGACAGTATATCTTAGAAAAGTATGGGATCCAGTCCTCTTCCGAAATTGCAATTTCCATTCTAGGGGTATTATTGTCACCTAGAACGGGAGTATTTATTATTTTCCAGAAGAGGGCATTGTCTTTCGTCAGACTAGCTCTGTGTAAGTTGTCCCATGACTTCCCTCTCAAAGCGAGTTTCCTCTTTTTTGTGGCTGTCTTGTATGCCAGTCTACAGATACGTATTTCAGTCTGACATCTTATGGGGGCACTTAGGGCTTTTTTTAATCTTGTGTGCGCTTTCGTACAATCGTGGTCAAACCAGCCGGTTTCCCTCTTCTTACTCCCTGCCCCTCCTGTCCTAGTCGTGAGGGCTTTTTTTACGGCATAGGTTATCTGTTGGAAAGCACTTAGACATTGTCCTGGGGCCGTATCATCACTAAGGCAATCAAGGAACACTTGGGTATGTTCACGTAATATATCTTTTAATAATACCTGTGGGTCGGTCTGAGTCCATCTCAGTATATAACCATTACCCGGGGCTAGTACAATATCGTTTGCCATCATTACCTCTCTGGCTTTAGCCTGTGTGGCAGGAATTAGTGAAAGTTCCAGGCTTTGAGGGAAATGGTCGCTTATTGCGATGTTGTGGATTATGTAATTAGTAAAATAGTGTGCAAAATGTGTTGACATTAAAATATAATCGATAACTGTATTTGCACCCCTTCCATTAAAGGTTAGTTTAGACTGTAGTTCTTTGAAAAATAATTCATTTACAAGAGACAGATTATGTTTTTGGGCCACTGAATTCATTGCCTCTCCTTGAATGGTATGTGAAAAGTGCGGTCCTATGCCGATATCTTCGGTATCCCAACCACACACCTTTCCTGTGGGTTCCTTGCAAAGATGTACATTAAAGTCGCCCCCCCATATAATAAAAGTCTTGCGTCTATTGCTCGCACATATTTCCTCTAGGTCCTCACCTATCTTTGTTAAAATTTTGGGGACTTCTCCATGCGTTGCATTATTATAGAAGTTGATGAGTACTAGGTGCGTGTTCTGATCCAAGTTGCATTCAATCATTTGATAATAGGTTTTTGTGATTTGCATTTTTGGGTTGTGTAGCCATGCCTTGTTTGAGATATATGTGCATAGGCCTCCCTTTGGCCTGCCGTGATTAGCCTGTACAGCTGGTGTATGAAATGTCTAGTACCCATTTATGTGGATTGGATTTAATGTCCAAGTCTCCTGAAGACAGATACAAGGAAAATCCCCAATGAAATTTACCCAGAGCTCGTTATTGATCTTATTAGTTAGGCCTGCCACATTCCAGTAAAGTATAGTTGTTTCCATATATTGATAGGGTTGGGGGTGCGCCTCCTCTATAGATGGTAAGAGTTGTACATCATCTTGAGTATAAATTATTGGAGGGAGTTGGTTTCCCTGATTCAAAGTGATGTCTATGATGTTCCTATCAGGTACCATCTCGCGGAATACATCTCCCCTGTTCTCGGTAGGCCTTTCTTTATTTACATCCAGGGCAAATTCATATGGAAAATCTATCTTGTTCCTGTTTAGTCAATCCAAATCTTCTAGCGTTGTAAGAGGTTGAAATCTATTACTAAGAGGATTATGGTCCAGGGTATTTAGTACTTGTACATTTACGGATTGTAGATTCCTAACGTTGCGCCTCGAAGATCTTGGATAAAAGAAACCCAAGGGTAGAAGTGAAATTCCTTGACAAGTGGCTTGTCTAGCACCTAATTTGTGGATGATACTATGCACCAAATCTGGGGTCTTGAATGAAAGAACCACACAGTCTCCTTCCACTACTTTTTCCCTGTTTCCTATCCACTTATATGTATTTTTGTGTGTATATATATATATATATATGTACATGTATGTATATATATATATATATATATATATATATATATATATATATATATAGGCTTAGATTATCACTGTGCTCTTCTTTGAGGAGGAGTATGCTCAGAATTTTTGAGACAATTTAAATCTATGTATTCAATCCCCATTACAGCAAGAAATGTCACAAGGTAATCAGCAATAAAAACATTTCAAAATTATTGAGGCACCTGTCAGCCCTTTACATAAGAACTCTACTATGGCTCACCCTGGAAGAATCAGTTTATTCTCGTTCAACAAAAAAATATTGTTGTGTCAGATACAGTTTCCATTGAGTCACTGGCCGAACAATCACAACGAAGATAGACACACTTATTAACAGACCTAAAATATATTCAGAATTCTATTATAAATGTTTATCCTGGTTATTGCTCGGCCTTCTGAGTTTTTGGGAGGAGAGGTTCTTCTCTTGTATTAGAGGGCTTCACTGCTCCAGAACCCTCTGGTTGTTAGATTAATATTTTGACACAAGTATTACAGCCTCTAATAGGCACTGTGAGAAACTGGGCTACTGGTTGATTGAGGTGTGAGCCCTAGTAAAGCAACAACCACAATCCTTGTCTGGGGCAGGCACAAGCAAATCCAATTTAATCTGTGCTCAACCCCCTGGATGCTTGGCACAGAAGTGTTAGGGTTAACTTAGAGGCAATGTATAAAGTATTTGTGCAACACTAAAAACAGTAATAAAGTGAAAAGACCACACAAAAAAGATTCCACACCAAGTTAGACAAATAGTGCTTTCTTTAATAAGTTTCTTTAATAAACAAAACAGGACCAGAACAATAAAAATCCAAACAGTAGAACCAGAGGTATTTAATCTTAAAGATTTTAGTGAAAATAGTGCCAAAAATCACAACACGCCAACTCTGGATAACTGGTTTCACCAGACCAGGATATAGTCACAAGTCCAGACTGACCACGATGTAGCATGGGCTTGCTTAGAGAGGGACATAGTTAGGCCCACTGAACACACTACGTTAAATCCTGGTTTGAGGAGTGTTGTAAGGATCTGAGTTAAAGATGTGTTATGCAGCTGAAATGATGCATCAGTTCTGAGACACAGCAAAGCTGCAAAACAGGGCCTGTATGATCATCAAGGATCCCGTCAACAGTGCTTACAATGTGAAGTCGGGCTGCATTGATAAGAGATATAAGGACCTATGTTGAGGGTGTATGGCACACTGGTGATTCCAAAGGCATTTGGTGAAGATGTAAGTCTTTACAATGGGGCTTGTACCAGGCAGCATATGAGATGTGTTGGTCCCACTGGATCCACAGAGGCTGGAGAAGCACCTTAAGCCCACTTCCAAGGGCCCAGGACTGGGGTGGCAACGCTTAGCAATGCAGACTCACAGATGTCAGAGTCCAGGGGCAGGGGTTAAGCTGTTGGAAGCTTGTTAAGTAGCCTGAGGCTTCAGATCAGGAGGCCAGCCAACTAGCCATTGGAGTCAATTTGGTTTCTAGGTTCAAGAGATGCAGGTCCAGTCCTTTTCACCCAGGCAAGATGGAGGTAGCTGGAGGCCCGCACAGCAGGGCAGCAGCTCCTTCAGAGCAGCAGTTCAGGAGAGTGTCAGTCCTTGTAACAGCACAGCAGCCCTTCATTGTATCCACAGGTCCATAAGTGTACTGAAGAGTTGGTGTCATAGGTCCAGTATTTATACCCGGTTATGCCTTTCAAGTGGGGGAAAGGCTCCTATAGGTTTAGTTTTGAGGTTCCCAGTCATCTTGCCTTTACAATCCTGGCCCCAAACTAACTACAGGGGTTATGCAGCCCTTTGTGTACATGTTGGACACAGCCTTTTCAGGTGTAAGTAGGGCTATGTCCAGCTCCTCCCTCCCGTCCTGCCAGTGATGGCCCATCCAGGCATACCTAAGCTCCCTATTGTGTGTGACCGTCAGGGAGGAATACACAAAGGTCCACTGTCAGCTACACCCAGTCATGTGATCAGAGACAAGCTACAAGTACTACATGGTTAAGGCAGAGAAATGCCAACTTTCTATAAGTTCTCTTATATACTGTTTTTCTTGCTTTGTGACTATGATATATAAATATAAAATTCTTGGAGAACAGTATGCCCTTTGTTTCATGCTTGTCTTTTTGGTAGATGAATTACATAGTTGAATCTTGTGACCAACAAATTATTAAATAAATAATAGATAATCCCTCCAGGAACACATTTTTCTTCGTACGGCAAACTTTCTAAAAGTGGCATTTTCAGAATTAGACTTTAAAATCTAACTTCATGATAAGTTAGGGTTTTAAATTGTGATTCCAGAGACACCAAGCATGATGCGATCACCTGTTTACATTTGCAAATGACACTTATAAAATGTAATAAGGTAACTCCAGATGATATCATATGGAAAAGGTAGGCCTTACAGTACTAAAAAGCTAATTTAAGCACATAAACTTAAAAGTACATGTTCTACCTTTTTAATACACTCCACCCTGCCCACTGGTATTTCCAGTACCTATCCTAGGGGTGACATCTATGTAAGAATGGAAGGTTTGGGCCTCGCAAAAGGTTTATTTTGGAAGGCCAAAATGGCAGTTTTAAACATGCACACACAGAGGCTGCAATGGCAGATCTGTGACATTTTTAAAGAGTATGGATGGCACAATCAGTGCTGCAGACCCACCAGTAGTATTTAATTTACAGGCCCTGAGCACAGGTAGTGCCACGTTATTTGGGACTTATTAGTAAATTAAATATGCCATTTGGGTGTAAGCCAATTTGACATTATTAAAGGAGAGAGAGCACAAGCACTTTTGCATCTGTTGGGAGTGGTAAAGTGAACAGAATCCTAAAGTCAGAAAAAACTAATTCAACAAAAAATAGGAGAAGGAACTCAAAAGCCTATGCAAAGAGGGCCTGGCCAACACAACCCCTCCCCAGTCAAAAGCCAGGGCAGACTAATAAATACCTTGATGGACTTCCCTACATAGGCAACAGAAGATTGGTGAAGGCCCTGTTATGAAGGGAAATTTGTCAGTTGTACACCTCTCTATAAGTAAATTACACAGGCAATTATGGATAATCAATGTTACCATGTTTTAAGCAGAGAGCACATGCACTTTAGCAGAAGTTTGAAGGGGCTGAAGCCAACCCCCCTCTGCGGCACCTCCCTGTATGAAAAAAAAAAGACGTGGTAGGGGACGTCCCACTTATGCCTCCTGGGTTCTCACAGACCCATAATAACTCCTTTTACTATCCTGCTGAACCTCGAAACAAGCTCATTGGTTTGTGGATGTTAAGGAGAGGAGAATGTGTAGGTTACCCCACACTCTTTTCACATGCCTTCACCACGGTCAAACACCACCTCCTTGAGGAACCCCAAGATCGGCATCAGTTCCTTGGCCACCGTGGGTGTAGTCACTGTTTTTAGAGAGATAGCCTACAGGTGCTGGGTGGCTTTCCACCAAGACCAGGATGAACCTGTTGCCCCTGGCTGTCTTTGGTTCCAGAGGCCCAATGATGTTGATGCCCACCTATTCAAAGGGGGTGCCAATGACAGGAAAAGGTGGCAGGGGCTTGGCCTCCCCCCCTCGACTTGCCACTTGCCTTGCAGGTAGGACAAGGACCTGCAGAACCTTCCTTATTTGAGGCCAGAAAAAGTGGGTTACAAGTCCGTCAAAGGTCTTACCCTGTCCCAAATGACCTGTCAGGGGTACATCATGAGCCAGCCGCAGTAGGAAGGCCCTGTAGCACTGGGGAACCACCAACACACAGGGTGCACCAGGCCCAGGAGATTTAGGCTCACTATACAGGAGACGATTCTCCCAGTAGATCAGATGTTTGCCAGAGGTGTCACCAGCAGCCCTTGTCTCAGCCTTCTGCGGAAGACCCAAAAAAGTAGAGTATTCCTTCTGCAACTTGCAGAACTCCTCCCTGGTTGGACCCCCTTCATGCTCACAGTTAGACACCTCAGACACGTTCACTACTGTGGTCATATCCTCCCCTGTAGGTTCCAGGGAGTCCCCTTCAGGATCAGCCTCCTCCCAGACTGTGAGAGTTTCAGGAGTGGGCTTACTGCCCGCCTTGCCCTTCCTCTTCTTTGCAAGTACCTGGGCCATTCTTCTAGGCTTGGGGTTCTCTTGACTACCGTCTCAGGCTGCCATGGACCGTGTCATCAGGCATGCCCACTCAGGCAACCTTCACATCTCAAAGTGGAACATGAGCTCCATCTACTTCCAGGCTCTATGTTCCAGGTCATTGCCAAGCAGACAACCTACAGGCATGGATTGACTCACAGCTACCCTCAAGGAACATGAGACCCCCTCCATTCAAAAGGAACCAGGGCCAGTGGGTAGTGGCTCTCCTGGAGGTCAGCTGTAACAACTTGGTGGAGCGAATTAAGGACTACCTGCTCTGAGGACACCAGATGACACCTGATAGTTGTCAGGTTGGATTCAGTGACTCTCTGAGCCTCCAACCTCTGCCCATCAATGGTTCAATTTCTCCTCACCATCAAGCTCCTCCTCATCATCCAACTCTTTCTCAGCTGTGTGGGTCTGGTGGGTCTCTGCCCATGCTCCAAGACTTTGTGGAGATATGCTTTCTAGTGCTCCTCTTAGCAGGCAACCCCTTGTACTGACAAAATTCCTTGAGCTAGGCCACAGCATAGCTCTTCAGGTTTACCAGCTCAAACTACATCTTTTCAGGTAGAGGTCACAGACACAACAGTCAGGTAGAGTAAAATTGATTTTGAAAAAAGCAAAAAGGCATATCAGGCAGAAATGACTCAAATTTGTCTTAGATGTGGGACAGTAGTGTACACTAAGTTACTGTAAAGCACTGCACAATCACAAGTCTTATCCTTACAGCTGATCACTAATGTTAGAAATTGGGTTTCTGGTTGGCAGAGGTATGCACAATCCTAGTCAAGATAAGCCATAAACACACCCTTGGTTAACCTGTGCTCACCCTCTGGTAATCTGGCACAGAGAGTCAAGCACAATTTAAGAGGTAATGGGTTAAGTATTTGTGCAACACTTCAAACAGTAAAAAAGTGGAAACACCACACAAAAAGAGACCACACCTGGTAGGTAAAATAGAGCTTCATTTAGTGAATTAAAAAAAAACAAAAGGATAAAATTCCAACATGTAGAACTCGGGATATGAATTTTTCAAGAATAAACTGTGAAATAGTGCTTAAAAACATGTAGCGCCCAATCGGGGATATCTGGTCACGCCGGACCAGGACAAAGTCAAAAGTTCAGGCCGACCACGATGGACTACAGGCTGGCTACAGGAACCCAGTGAGGCCCACTGAACAAAAGTACTCTAACCCTGGTTGCGTCAACGTCGAAGATGCGGGGAGCAGGCTGTAGCGATGCATCCGTGTCAATCCCCACAATGGAGGCAATGTGTTGATCCTTTCCACGCAGTAGCAAAGGTGCATCACTTTTCACTATGCTGAAGCGGTGATGCGTTGGGTCCAAGATGCAGCAGTTCCGAAGGTGATGCCCTGAGTTCGATCCACCCTGGAGAGACGATGAGTCGACTCATATCTATGGAATGGGGTTGACGCACCAGTTCTGATCCACACAACAGGGATGATGTGCAAGTTCAGATCTGTGCAGCAGAGGAGATGCATCAGTTCTGGTTTGAGCATCACTTTATACCCACTTTGAAGGCCCAGGATAGGATTAGCACAACTTGGCAGGGCAACACTCACAGTTGGCAGACTCCAGGTGCTGTAGCAGGTGAGGTGGAAGTCTTTTGTGTCCCTGTGGCTTCAGAAAGGAGCAAGTCAACAATCCCTTGCAGTCACTTTGGTTCTGGGTTGGAAGGATGCAGGTCCAGTCATTCCCAGGCAAGGGGGCTGCAGGCAGAGCATCAGCACAGCAAAGCAGGAGTCTAGCAGAATAGAAGTCCAGGAGAGTAGCAAACCTTTTAGCGGCACAGATATCCTTCTTCCTGACAGAGTATCCACAGGTCCAGAAGTGTACTGTATTGGTGGTGCCTGGGGTCCAGTACCAACACCCACGTATGACTTTGAAGTAGGGATGACTTCAAAGAAGGCCTTTGCAGTGCACAGAATCCCTGCCCTTTCTGCCATGGATCCAGGCTCACTACAGGGGGGATTGCAGCCCTCTGTGTGGCGACAGGACACAGCCTATTCAGGTTAAAGTGTCAACTTCTTCCTTCAATCCTGCCCAGAATGGCCCATCAGGATTTTGATGGCCCATCAGTCACTCCTAAGCTCCCTTTGTGTGTGGCTGTCTAGAGGAAATGCACAAATCCCACCTGTCACCCACCCCAGGTGTGTATTCAGAGAGAGGCAGTAGGCACCAAATGACTAAAGTAAGAAAATGTCAAATTTCTCAAAGACACATTTTCAGAATTACAATTTAAAATCTGACTTCACCATAAGTTGTGATTTTAAATTCTGATTCTGGAGACACCAATAATTGAGGTGCCTATCACTTCCCAATCAGAATTGCACTTATGAAATGTAATAAGGTAATCCCAATGTTATCCTATGACAGAGATAGGCCTTGCAGTAGTGAAAAATAAACTTAAGGCTATTTTTTTCACTACTAGGACATGTAAAACTTAACAGTACATGTCCTACATTTTAAATACACTCTACCCTGCCCAAGGGCTTTCCAGTGCCTTCCTTAGGGGTGATATATGTATTAAAATGTATTAAAATGTAAGGTTTGGGCCTGGCAAAAGGTTTCATTTACCAGGTTGCTATCGCAGTGTGAAACTGCATACACAGGCTCTGCAATGGCAGGCCTAGGTCATGTTTGTGTGGCCACTTAAGTGGGTGGCACAATCAGTGTTGCAGGCCCACTAGCAGCATTTAATTTACAGGTCCTGGGCACAGGTAGTGCAGTTTACTTGGGACATATAAGTAAATTAAATAGGCCAATTATGGATAAGCCAATTTTACCATGTTTTAAGCACAGAGCACATGCACTTTAGCATTGGTTAGCAGTGGTAAAGGGCCCAGAGTCCTAATGCCAGCAAAAATTAGTTCAGCAAAACAGGAGGTCTGAAGGCAAAAATTCAGGGAAAACCACGCCAAGGATCCAGGGCTAACAGATAATTTTTTAGATGCATGTTTTTGCACGGTTAGCAGATGAAGGGATCTCTTTGTGGCCCATCATCGCTCAAGAGGTAACTCTTTCTACAGAAGTTCCAATTTCCCATCCCTGGCATACAGACTACAAATCTATCCTCAAAGATACAGAGGATAAAGATCCTAAACACTAAAAGGAGCCCCCATCTTTGGCAAATTTACATGCTGCCCTCGCTTCATAGGATATCGATTGGCAAAGTGCTTTTGGCTTCCTTGGGTTCCTTGGGTGTTAAGCACTGCCCAGGGGTACTTCACAGAGGAATACTCAACTCTTTACTTGAGTTCTCTTTCAGACCCTCTCTATGTTTCTCAGGATGACAATAATTAGGGGCAGATTTATGAAAAGTGGTACTGCACCTAGTGCAGTGCCACTTTCCTGGTGCCCCTTAGTGCCCACCTAATGCCACCATGTGTGTGCCTTATTTAATATACAGCGCACTATGGCAGTAGTTAGGGAACTTGCATCAGAATGTTTGACACTAGTTCGGAGCTTTGCAGGATTAGCTCTGTTATCTATTGTTTGGACACAAACCTATGTCAGGGATCCAAGTAGATCTGTATAAATACATCACACTTTAGACAGATAATCAGAGGGATTACGACCAGATACCATCACTGCTATCGATGCTGCATGTCGCCTTGACGCTGACCCGGACTTTGTGTTCCTACGGAGTCTGAGCACAAGACCTCATTCCAAGGTAACAAGGGTTGGGGGCTCCTTCCAGCGACATGGCATTGGCAGATTAGGTTTAACATACCCAGCTCTCCTCTAGGTAGAAGGTTAGGCCTATTATGATAGGGTATTAGGACATATTATACACTCTATGTCTTTCCATGTTATTGCAAGATGGTGGAGGTCTTTATAATCATGACTCTTGTCTTTACAATTCTGTCTCTTGCACTGTTCATTATCCTAATCATTGCAGCCCGTGCAATTTATCGCAGATTGCAGATTGTGTTGAATAAAAATTATTGAAACCTTACTGAATCTTCATTATTGCCTGTGTTTGGTTGAGACATTATGTATCTCTGAGAAAGGGGTAATCTCCGTTTAACCACGACCCTACCTGAGATGTCATACTTCTGAGTCCATGCGTAAAGGCTGCCACAAATCACCTTTAACTGTTTGGGTTTTGGGTGAGGTACTGCTAGTGAGCCGGAAGGGTTGGGACTACAGTTGCAACTTGTTGTAGGTTAGGCATAGTCACCTACAAACATAAGTACTGTCATTCTTAAGTCAGCTGTCTTGTCCAGAGCAAGAGTCAAACTACGACTGCACAGCCAAAGATATATCATGAAAATTACTATATATTAAAAAAAAACAGAAATTCACTGAAAAAAAGCAAAGGTTACAGGGACGTCATAGTTAGGAAATAGATTTTTTTTTAAACAGAAATTCAATGAAAAAACTAAGGTTGCAGGGACGTTATAGTTAGGCTCACATTCTAAACGTACAAAACCTTAGAAATTCGACAGTTAGACTTATCTAGACTAACTATAACTTGTGCCTTAAGATAACTATAACTCACGCCCTCACTTAGAAAACTAACTATAACTGGCAAATTTCTAAGGTTTTGTAAATTAAAAATGTGAGCCTTACTATTACGTCCCTGTAACCTTTGTTTTTTTCAGGGGATATATATATATATATATATATTGAGATCACTTTTGTTATTGCATGTGTGGTTTCCCTGGAGGCTGCGATCGGCCCCAGGGAAACCACACGCACACATAAAAGTGATCTCTTTACATATACATATATATATATATATATAGAGAGAGAGAGAGAGAGAAAGAGACACTCTCTTTATATATATATATATATATATATATATATATATATATATATATATATATATATATATATATCCTATATATATAACCTATATATCTATATCTTTATCTATATATATATATATATATATATATAGATGTAGATATAGATAGATAGATATATATAGGTATAGGATATATATATATATATAAATATATAGATAGATAGATAGATAGATAGATAGATAGATAGATAGATAGATAGATAGATAGATAGATAGATAGATATACACATCATAACAGAGAAATCAGATTGAAGAGGCACATATTTGCGGCAGTCCAGGCAGGGCTTCGGCAACCCCAAACATTTCACACTTCTCCCAATACGTATAACGGCGGGACCCCGACACTCCAAGTTCAAAATGTCACTTTACTCGCAACAAATGCCTTCTTGCCCAATGTTTTACGGCTGTAGCCTTGATCCTACAATATGGCTTGTACGGTTGTGGTAACCCCCATCTTCGCACTGGGCTGCAACAGGTAAGGATCCAAATCGTATTGGGGAGACATCAAAATTATCTATCACAAAACAACCAGGTTTTGTAGGCTGGGCACCTGCTTTTGGGGTCTGGCTCGGCGGGCTACCAAACCCAGACATCTCTGAAAACTAGACACCTGGAGGAGTCCACAGAGGTGTGGCTTGTGTGGATTCCCCAAAGTTTTCTTACCCAGAATACCATGCAATGGTGAAACATTGAATAAAAACTCTATTTTTCCTTGCATTACTGTCACGCAAACTACAAGAATATGCAGGGATCCACAAAATTCTTACTACCCCACTTGTGTGCCTGTGCCTAGGGCCCGCGTCAGGAATGGTTCACCCCAGGGTCAACAGTATCCCTCATGTAAGGACTACCATTGACAGTTGTGTGATCCATTCCTGTCATGACACAACAGTGGGGTTGCGTTTTTATTGGGGCAAGCTGGGGAATGATGGGTGGTAAGCAGTTTGTGGATCCCTGCATATTCCTGTAGTTTACGTCACAGAAATGTAAGGAAAAATAGTGCTTTTATTCAATGGTTTACCTTTGTAGGGCATTCTTGGGTAAAAAAACTTTAGGGAATACTCACAAGCGATACCTCCCTGGACTCCCCTTGATGTCTACTTTTCAGAAATGTCTGGGTTTGACAGGTTTCCCTAAATGGTTTCCGGTCCCAGGACTAATGAGTACACTTACCTTAGTTATCATTATAGCCACAATACATTTTGGGGCCTTCCCTGTCTCGGGCACTTGGCCTACCTACACAAGTGAGGTACCGTTTTTATCTGGAGACTTGGGGGAATGCTGGGTGGAACGAAGTTTGTGGCTCACCTCAGATTCCAGAACTTTTCATCACTGATATGTGAGGAAAATGTGTTTTATAGATACATTTTGAGGTCTGCAATGGTTTCTGGGTGACAAATCCCGGTGAGAGTCCCTCAAGTCACCCCATTCTGGATTCCCCTAGGGGTCTAGTTCTCAAAAATGAATAGGTCTGCTAGGTTTCCTGAGGTGCCGGGTGAGCTAGAGGCCAGAATCCACAGATAGGCACTTTGGAAAAAAATGCGTCCATTTTCTTTGGAAAAATGTGATGTGTCTACGATATGTTTTGGGGCATTTCCTGTCACAGGTACTAGGCCTACCCACACAAGTGAGGTTCCATTTTTATTAGGAGACTTCGGGGAATGCTAGGTTGAATGAAGTTTGTGGCTCCCCTCAGATTCCAGAACTTTGCATCGCTGAAATATAAGGCAAATGTGCTCTTTAGACAAATTTGGAGGTTTGCAAACAAATCTGGGTGACAGAACCTGGTGAGAACACCACAAGTCACCACATTCTGGATTTCCCTAGGTGCCTAGTTTTAAAAAATCTATAGGTTTGCTAGGTTTCCCTAGGTACCGGCTGAGCTAGAGGCCAAATTAAAATAGAAGAACAAGTATTATTGCCCATTGCCTTTCTCTACATTTGTGCCTTCCAAATGTAAGACAGTGTGAAAGAAAGAAGTCATTTTGAGAAATGCCCTGTAATTCACATGCTAGTAAGGGTACCCCGAATTCAGAGATGTACAAATAAAAACTGCTTCTAAACTCCATATCTTATGCTCATTTCGGAAATACATAGGTTTCTTTGATACCTATTTATCACTCTTTATATTTTACCACATGAATTGCTGTTTACCCGGTATACAATGGAAACCCATTGCAAGGTGCAGCTCATTTATTGGCTCTCGGTACCTTGGGTTCTTGTTGAACCTACAAGCCCTAGATAACACCACAACCAGAAGGGTCCAGGAGACGTAACGGTAGAGTGCTTTCAAATATCTGCCATAGCTGGAAAAAGTTACAGACAGAAATTACTGGGGGTTTTTTCAACTCAATTTCAATTTATTTCAACTGTTACTTTTTAGAGAAAACCTTGAAGGATCTACACAAATAACCTCTTGCTGAATTATGGATTTTGTCCACTATTCAGAAATGTTTAGCTGTCTGGGATCAACCATTGGTTTCATACCCATTTCTGTCACTAACTGGAAGGAGGCTGAAAGCACAAAAAATAAAATGGGGTATGTCCCAGTAGAACGCCAAAACTGTGTTGAAAAATGTGGTTTCCGGGTTCAAGTCTGCCTGATCCTGAAAGAAGGAAAGATTTTAGCACCACAAACTCTTTGTTGATCCCATTTGCAGGAAAAAAACACAGATGCTTTCGTCTGCAGCACTTTTTCCCCATTTTCTCCCAAAAAACAAATGTTAGCTATATTTTTCCTAATTTCTCGGTCTCCTCCCAGGAAACCCACAAACTCTAGGTACCTTTAGAATCCCCAAGCTGTTGGAAAAAAGGACACAAATTTGGTGTGGATAGCTTGTGTGGAAAAAAAGTTATGGGGGCCTAAGCGAGAACTACCCCAAACAGCCTCAGGATTGGGGTGGGGGCCAGGTGGCCCAGCAGCTAAGGGGTTAATGAAACAAAGTATGAAGAGGTTTAACTTGGCTTATTGTAACATGCATGTAACAATATGCACTATTCCTCGCCCTTTTCCCACAACGCCAAACAGTTCAATCAGGTTGGTGGAGGCTTTCTTTGTTACCTAGCAACAGTAGAATGTAGCTAAACATCCATCAAAGAGGAGCAAGGCATACAAAGGCCACTAGGGAAACAGTTTTTTTTCAGAACTTCTGTCAAACAGGACTGTAAAAGCTGGCAGGCAGGTAAAAAACAAAACAAAAGACTGAGCAATCTAGAACCAATCTTTTCCACACACCACTTAAATAAACAAACAAACACACTATTCTGTGTCTAAAACTGACTGTCACCCTGCTTAGAATCCGAGGCTTTCACAGGATACCCACAATGGGGTATACTTATGATTCCCTAGCGCTACTGGAGGTGGTGGTAACCTCTGCTCCATATTTACAAGGAGGTGTAACGCCACTTTTTGTGGCGTTACACCTCCTTTTAAATATGGGCCCCTCCGATGCACTTATCTTTGTCAGAGAGGCGTGCAATGGGCTTTGCTGTGGGCGTGCCACAGCAACACTCATTGCATTTTGACGCTGCCTCAGATTTCCAAGATTTCATAAACCTGAGGCAGCGCCAAAATCTAACGCACAACGTGCTTCTTCTAAAGAGCAAAATTCCACTAATTATTGTTTAAGTGCGGGAAGTTGTCCCTCCTGCACCTCAACAATCATTTGAAAATGACGGTTTGGCACTTCTGTGTGTGCTGCATTCTAGTGCCAAAGTGCCATTAGCAATTGTTTATGTGCGGGAAAGGACACCTTCCCGCACATAAACAATCACACCCTTCAACTCAGACATTCTTGCACGATGGTGCAAGGATGCCTGCGTTGGCAGCTAAATTTAGCGCCAGCGCAGGGGACAACACAAGGACGTGCTGTATTCACTTAAATACGGCTCATCCCTGCGTTGTGAAAATGACAGAGCATGGCACTGCCAATTTTGGCACAGCGTCTCGCTCTGTCATTTTCCCATAAATATGGGCCTATCTGTTTTATAACTACAAAGTGGCTATTTGCGACATACTGTCACTTCATAAACAAAACGATTCTTAACAGAATTTTAGAAGACAAACATATTTCAAATGTCTGATCTCGGGAGCTGGGATCAGTGACAGTCTGCAAACAGGTTTCCTGAATACCTAAAAACTTTTCCTGGATGCTGTCGCCTCTCTCTGCAGTGCAGTCACAGTTCCTCGCGACAACTCCCAGCTGACAGAAGGTTAAGGATAGCTGTACAACTCAATCCCCACAGACCAGCTTGGAAAGTGGGTAGTGTTGTTCATGTGTTACAGCCTAGAAATGGAAACTCCTGTTTCAATTTCATTAAAATGTCATTATCCAGAGCGCGGATCCCTGGGGGAGGGGGCTGACGGATTCCCAGCTCTCGGAATACCTGTCTAAGCCTTTCAAATTCATTTTTCATTGGCTCTTTACATCCATATTAGGAGCATTCATCACTGCACACCCGCCGAGAAGGTCCATCTATTTTTTATGATTTTTATTTAATCTTACAAGGCTGCCCCAAATCCATACCCCCGCCCGCTCCCCTCTCGCGAGCTCCCAACCCCTCTTTAATAACATGCTTGTTACAGAAGTTATTTAGGGAGTGGGTACTGCCCGCCTTTCTGGCATGGCTTCAATTAATACTGGCACGCGATGAACAAACCATGCAGAGGCTCGGATGACGCGGTCCAATGGAGCTGCTCTGCAGGGATCAGGGACTTACATTTCATGCGGAGCAGATAAAACCTAATGAATATCTTAGTGGCCCGCCTCGCGCGGCCTTCTTTCCTGCATGCACTCGGCACTAATTTGATGCAATGCATATTGCTGGTGGGCTCCTGGGCGCGAGAGGCCGTGAGGAGACGCTTAAGAAGGATGAACCTTGGCGGCAAGATGTGAGGTGTTTACTACTCAGGAAAGAAGCCTGCCGCATGATCTGGGAGGGAATAGAAAAGGAGAAATTGTAAATAAACATATTTAATTTCAGTTTGGCATTAGGGGTACCACCGTGACAGTTCATGGACTGAAGCTGTGGATGGAAATCATAGATGTCTGTGAAATAGCCCTGCTGTGGGAAAGGAGGAGTTAATGCTGTCATGTCTCAGGGGAGGTCGGAAAGGTACGCCGGGGAGGAAGGAAAATAAAATATATATAACTTGCCTCCTTGTGATTCAAAACTGAGACTGTGGCTCTAACCTGAAATGAAAATGTAACAGGCGATAGCTGAGATCATAGACTGGACTATAATTGACATAATATCTGTGACCATAACTTAAACCTTACTTGTGAGCATTAGGGAGTGTTATAATTCCTGCTAGCGGTTGCCCATACAGGGTGCACAACAGAGTATTAGCAACTTTAGAGACAACTACCATCAGTATCTCCATCCACAGCAGCAAACCCCACTGTACTAACAGCAACGCACCATCCACCACCAGCAACCTGGCCACTTTACTCTTCCTACTCTAAACAACAACCTGGGAAGGGATTACATAGAGCCAACAGGACTACTTTCATTAATAGTGGCCTTTTGTGCTCTTGGACGTGACATTTCTTGATTCCAAGTCCACGTCCTCTAACATCGCCTTCCCATTCAGAGAAGATATGTGGGAGACAGATGCACTGTTTTTTTTACTCTCAATAACAGGCCATTACATCTGACTTGTAGGTTTTGAACGTAGTGAAATAAGTGACACCCTCAAGTTTATCCAAAAGCCTCTCCGAGTACCACAGCTGGAACCAACTCGCTATTGCCTACAAATTAGATAGGAATAAGTTTCATTCATTAACAGGGAAGCCTCGATCCCATCCCAAAGTCACAACAAGACAAAGGATTCTACTCCAGGTTTTGTCTAGTCAAGAAAAAGTGGGAAAATGAAATGCATCCTGGACTTCAATCAGCTCAGCAAACATGTAAAGGAACAGTCATTCAGCATATTAACTCTAATACTGCAGTTGCTTCAAGTAGAAAATGTTATGTGCCCTGTAGACCTGCAGGATGCCAATTTGCTCATACTCATACATCCAAACACTGCAAATTTCGAAGATCTGAGGTGGACAGGTGTCACTAACAGTTCAGGGTTCTGCCACATGGGTTCAAGTCAGAGCAAAGGATAGAATTTAAATTCATGGCACCTGTTAGCTATGATACCAAGGATTTAATACAATCAAGTCTCATCTGCAGCCGACCACTCTCACTCAATTCCTAAGTGCCATCTTGATTAGAAAAGCAGACAAAGCATTTCCATACAAAGATAAGATTTTTTAAATACAGCCCCTCACTCAACAAGAGCAAAAAATTAAAACCATTTACATTCAACTGTTCAAATGTCTACTGGTGCTGGTCTTCTCATGTCCACTAACACCATACTATAGAATGAAGATGGGTCATTAACATAACAGTTGATCCCCAATTTCAAGCAAATGTCTGGATCCTTCAAATATTGCTCTCTGGTGGAAACCAATATCAAGGATGCCTTACAGTGAGAACAAGTTCCAAACTGGAATAAGGTCTGTATTTCCAGACCCAAGCAGCCTATTTTTTAGAATACCACAGATGCATCTCTAAAAGCTTGGAGTACCCACCTTCAAGAATAGGATGCAGGAGGCAATTGGGCAACCGAGGATGCATGAATTATCTATTACCCAGGATGATCCAGGCAGAGTTAAAATTACTTCTTCCAAAGTTACAAAACTCCTAATTATTAATAAGAAAGATCAATAAAACAACCGTATTTTCCATCTACAAGCAAAGTTACAGAGGTCTCGTCTATTGTCCGAGAAAGCACAACTTTTGTGGGTTTGGGTGATTCGCCTCAGAACTTCTCTTACAGACCAACACCTTGGAAAGGCAACCAGTACATGGGCAGATGCTCTTGCAAATCAGAAAGTGTGTCTCATGAGTGAGAAGGACATCAGGACATAATACGTAAGATATTTGTTGGTATCATGTATAGCTGTTTGCAACACCCTCAAACAAAAAATGCCAGTGTATTTCGCCAGCAGGCAGTGACAACTGGGGTCAAAGGGAGATGCATTTTTCATCTCAAGATTAAAGCGCGTCACTTAGTGCGGAGCAAAGCCAAGAAAGAACCCTGCAAGTTATTTTAGACATCCCATGCATTGCAGTCGCAAGGAGCCCAAACTTCAGGATTTACGCCTTCTCATCAGGAGAAGTACACTTTGATGCCAGCCAAGTGTCCAGGACCTTGGGGGGGGCGCTGCTTGGGGATCAGGACTCTGGCAGCAGGGCAGCAGGGCAACAGGGCAGACATTCTTCTGCAACTTCCTCAGTGTTCTAAGAGTGACTCTCGAGGTCCAGAATTTGTACCTGGTGCCAGCCTTTGTGTTGAGGGACACCCTGTTCTAACCCCACACCTGGTTCAGGAAAGGTCTTCCCCTGCCAAAGCTCCAAACTGTATGGGTGTGACAAAAGGCATGGCAGGCCTAGTGTCAGGTTCCTTTGTGTGTGCAGGAAGCAAAGACCTTTGAAGTAGAAGTAGGGTTAGGTACAGCCCCACCCCAGTCATCCTGTCAAGATGGCCCATCCAGTCCACACCTAAGTCCTCTTTGTGGTACTGTCTGGAAGTCATACACATACCCCAACAGCAGAGCCATTCACACTCTTATAACACAGGATACTGGCAGAAGGCTCAATGGTTGTTAGAAGAAAATGCCAACTTTCTAAAAGTGGCATTTTCAGAATTGTAACTTAAAATCACACGTCACCATTAAAGAGGATTTTAAATGAAAATTCATTAAACACTATGGCCTGATTACGACCTTGGTGGATGGGATACTCCTTCACAAAGGTGACGGATATTCCATCTGCCGTACTACAAGTTCCATTATATCCTATGGAACTTGTAAAACAGCAAGGGGGATATTCATAATTTTTGTGACGGAGTATCCCATCCGCCAAGGTTGTAATCAGGCCCTATATCTCTAACTGTTCCCAGTCTAAAGTTAGTACTTATACAATTTTTTGTAAGAACACCACTACATGGCAAGGACGTTGACATACGGGATACTTTATTCCTTTCCCACTTGGAAGAGGATATTCGTTGCATTCATGAATGCCATTGGTTACATACAAATATTGTGAATTTGTATCTCTATATAATAACGATTGCACAATCCATAGTACTTTTGACAACCATACATCTTCTGATCGCCCTGAACCATAGGGCCTTCACGGGATGAGACACGTTGGCTGGGTTGAAGTTCTTGATGGATTATTAATAAAGTGATTGTCTTTGGAAACCACTTGGCACCCTCCTCTTATATGGATTTTTTGGACTAATGGAAGAAGAGTTTGTGATATGATTTTGTGATATAATTCTCATTTTGAGGTCATGATTATGTAATATTTACTTTAGGTGTTCCCTCTGTATTGCGATTACTTTCTATATGTAATAAGGTAACCCAGTGTTAGTCAATGGGAGGGATGGGCCTTACAACGAGAAAAACTTAAGGAGTTTTTCACTGCCAGGACATGTAAAACTTATGTACACAGGTCCTGCTTTTTTGATACAATGTACACTGCCCTATGAGCCTTTAGTGCTTATCTTAGGAGCGAGTTATAAATATTGAAAAGGACAGTTTTAGCCTCTCCCGGTTGCGCTTCCCGCCCTTGTGGCTGCCTGCTCCTTCAGCCCCATCCCTCCCAGCACTGCTTCCCGCGTCCCGCCTCCCAGCTGACCAGCACCTCCCACTTCCCCACCTCTAGTTAATAGCAGCCCCTGGTGGTAAAGGTGCGACCTCACTGACCATGTCAGTGTGATTGCTCCCCCTCCGCGCAGCTCCACCTGGTAGCTGTGTGCCCTCCTGGGCTCCTGAGGTACAATTCAAGACCCTCCTCCACCCACAGGCTCCTGCCTGTGCCTCATCCCTGGTGGTCCAGTGGAGAGTATTGTCTGTCTCTGTCTCCGTTTTCCTGCCATTCAGTTATTTTTCCTGTATTTATCTTTACTGTGTTTTTCTTTCTGTGCTATTTCTTTTGTATTTTTCTTATTTGTATTTCTCTTCTGTGCCCTTTTTTGCTGATCTCTCACCTTTGTGCTTCCTGCTCTTGCCGCTGCCTGCCCCTGTGGCACTGTCCCCTCCCAGTGCTGCTTTCCGCCTCCCAGCTGACCAGCCACTCCCACCTCCCCACCACTACTTAATGGCAGCTGCTGTGCACCCGCATTTCTTGCGCGCAAAAGGCAAGCCCATCTGTCCCCATGTGCGCCTGGACCGTGCCCAGTGCCAGGGTCCCTGGTCCCCACACCCGTCACTGCTACGATGCCAGCTTCCTCCACGCTCTCAACACCGGATGAAACACTGCCTGCCACCATGCATCACTGAGCGACACCCAAGGACCTTTTTCCTGCCACAACTGTGCCTTCTCCTGCCACCGCACACAAGCCTCACCAACCACACAGCCTCCAAGAATCAAACATGACTACCTCAGCTGTATCCTGCTCAACACACGCCCCCTTAAGAAACATGCCATGGAGATCTGGGAGCTGTTGACTCCAAAGCCCTTAACGTCACATTCCTCACGGAAACCTGGCTTAACCCAGACCTCGCTACCACCATCCCCAATGGCTACAAGATTGTCCACAAGGCCCATGCCAACTGACCACCATCCTACCCAACAACACCCTTCTCCTCACTACCAGCACCGATGTCTATGCACCCGACATGGAGCACCTCCACTTTCAGATCCAGACAAACTTGAAAACCACGCTAGGCGGCACCCTCCTCTATAGACCCCCAGACCCTGCCCTCCCTTCAGTGAATTCTTAGCCGACTTCATTGCTCATTATGCCCTTGCGTCTACAGACTACATTCTCCTCTGCAACCTTAATGTCCACCTGGACAACCTCAGTGATGGCAACACCTCATCCTTACTGGAGAATCTCACCAGCATGGGACTCAAACAACTGGTCACTTCTCCAACGCACTCAGCAGGACACACGCTCAACCCCATCTTCTCCGCCAGCAGCAACATCGCCGTCAGCCAAACCTCTGAACTCCTATGGACTGACCATCACTGTGTTCACTTCTCGTTCACCAAACCCACCCATCACCTCCACGCTCTCCGCCGCCAACACAGAAGCTGGAACAAGGTTTCCGTATGTCAACTCGCCACAACCCTTCGCAACACACCACCGGTGAACTCCGTGTTACCACCACATCTGCACACCATCTCCACCGATGAATCTCTGACTGGGCCAATACTTTGGCCTCCTCAGGAAACCCTCCAGCAAACAGACCACCAAGAAAGCCAGCTGGTTCTTCCCTACCCTCCAAGAGTCCAGGCGCACCTGCAGACAACTCGAGAGAAGATGAAGGTACAGAAAGACCTCAGCAGACCACGCAGGCCTCAAAATCGCAGTCACATCACACCACCGCCTTATCAGAGCCACAAAGAAAACTGCAATATGAGAACAAATCAATACCAACGCCCACAACAGCAAAGAACTCTTCACCGTGATCAAAGAAATCACTAAACCCAACACTGACACCACGGACATCCCCCTATCCCAAGCCCTCTGCAACAACCTTGCCACCTTCTTCCATCGCAAGATCTCCTACATCTACGAAAGCTTCCCAACACAGGACCCACCAGCCCCACCAGCAACCACCACATGCTAAGGTTCCAGATCCCAGCCGACCCTAAGCAACTGGACCATCCTCCCAATTGCACCCTATGGATCATGAAGACCGTCCACTCTGGAGCCCCCTCGGATCCCTGCCTCCACCACATCTTCAACTGAGCCAGTGACACCATTGCCCCCGAGCTCTGCTGCACCATCAATTGCTCAATTGAGACCGCCACCTTCCCTGCAGACTGGAAATATGCAGAGATCAACCCCCTGCAGAAGAAACCCTCTGCAGACCTCAAGAACTGCATACCCATCTCTGTGCTCCTGTTCCCGGCCAAAGTCATCGAGAAAGTCATCAACTCCCAACTCACCAAACTCATAGAGACCAACCATATTAGTGAAAGCACAGCCCTCATCATCCTGGACCTCTCAGCCGCCTTCGACACCATCTCCCACCAAACCCTCTGCACAGGACTCAATGACGCCGGCATCCGAGGCAAAGCCCTGGAATGGCTCCTCTCCTTCTGAACTCAGAGAGTCAGGCTCCGGCCATTCACTCCCTAACCTACAAAGATCAACTACAGCATCCCCCAGGACTCCTCCCTGAGCCCCACTTTCTTTAACGTCTACAAGGCCCCATTAGCAGACATCATCAGAAACCACAGACTCAACATTGTCTCCTACACTGACGAAACTCCCCCCCACACTGACCGACCACTCACGCAACCTCTGCATCATCCTCGACTCCTCGCTCTCTATGAACCAACAAGTCAACGCCGACTCATCCTTCTTCTTCACCTGCTTTGAAAGATCTTCATGTGGATCCCCATCAAATCCAGAAGAACAGCCACCCAGGGGCTCGTCAGCAGCAAGCTCAACTACGGCAACGCACTCAACACCGGCACCTCCCGTAAGTTCCAAAAGAAGCAGCAAAGGATCCAGAATGCCACTGCTAGACTTATCTTGGACATCCCTTGCTGCACCCATATTTCTGAGCAGCTGAGAGACCTCCACTGGCTCCCGACCAACAAAAGAAATCACCTTCAAGCTCCTCACGCACACCTACAAAGCCCTCCACAACATCGGACCTGCATACCTCAACCAACGCCTCACCTTCCACATGCCCACCAGAGAACTCCGCTCTGCTCACCTGGCCCTGGCCACCATCCCATGGATCTGCAAGACCACAGTCAGAGGAAGATCCTTCTCCTACCTTGCTGCTAAGACCTGGAACTCTCTTCCTCTTCATCTCAGGCAATTTCCCTCTCTGCCTCAATTCAGAAAGCACCTCAAGACCTGGCTCTTCAACTGAACCGGCCATCCAGTACTTCGACTGAGCTGCAGTATCACCCCCTCCCCTCCCAGCGTCCTGAGACCCTAACTGGTGAATATCTATGCTCTATTCGTATCCTGATTGACTGATTGATTGGAAAAGGATTAATTTGCCAGATCAACATTTTAGTTTAAAACTGCACTGCAGGCCACAGTGGCAGGCCTGAGACATAGTACAATGGCAGGCCTGAGACATAGTAGGTGTTACAATGAGTGCTTCAGGCCCACTAGTAGCAATTAATTTGCAGGCCCTGGGTACATGTGATACCATCTAGTAGGGACTTACAAGTATATTAAATGTGCAATTAGTTTTCTGCCAATTTCACCATGTTTGAAGGAGAGACCACAAACACTGGTTAGCAGTCTTAAAGTGCACAGAGTTCTAAAGCCAAGAAAATCAAATCCGGAAAACAAGAGGGGTGAAGACAAAAGGTTTGGTGGGATATCATGCCAAGGATGTCCGGTCTAACACTCACAAGTGGAACCATAACAAAACTCATACCTGCAACCATAATCAAGTCCATAATTGAATACAAAATAGAGACAATAATGGAGAACATAAAAGTAGTGATAGATAATATCAAAACCAAGACCAAACCTGAGGGAAAAACTGGAATCATAATTTACACCATACATTAGAACACGCTAAAAGCCACAAGTAAGACAATGAGCACAGTCAAAAGTGAAATAACAACCCAAGCCATACTTTAAAGCATAATCAAGACCATATGATATACCCCAATAGAGAGAGGCCATAACTAAAAATGTCACTAATACCATAATCAAGGCAAATACCGAGATCATAACAAAGACGATACTGGAGACAATAATTGAAATTCTAACAAAAATCATAGGTAAAATCATGACTGAGACCCCATTGAGACCATCACTGGCACCATAACTGAAACAATAAACAAGGTCATAACTGAAACTAAACCTCTGACCACAATTGTGAGCACACCTGTGGTCATACCAGAGACAAACTAAAATCTTTAAAGGAACTATAACCAAAAGCATAACTACAATCATAACCAGGAACGTAAGGTACACATTAGGTGAGATCACATGTGTGACAATACATAAGGCCATACCCAAGACTTTAACTGGGAACATTAATGAATCCAATACTTTGATATAAACAAATCCCTAGCTGAGAACACAGTTGTGATGATAACTAAGACCATACCCAATGCCGCATGTGGACAATAACTTTGAATATAAATAAGACTGTAAGTGAGACTATAGCCGAGACTGAAGCTGCACTAAAAAAAGAGTCAGTAAAAAGGGACATTAAGAGATTTCTTAACAGATACCAAACCAGAAAAATTGGTACAACACTGATGAGTGTGAGATTGCACCTTATTGTATTTATAGATATTGAAATGTGGGTGGTATGGGTGTGCAGGTGCATTTGGAAGGACTATATGCAGAGTACATGTCATGGGAATATACTCTTCTAAATGGTAGTTGTTGGACTTAGCCCTTTATGTAGGGTCATTCCCCAGACTTTTTTCTTCCTCCACTTATTTTTTTCTGAATTCACCTTTCGCTGGTTTAGGATTCTGCACACCTTACTTTACCATTGCTAACCAGTGCTAAGGTGCTTGTGCTCTCACCTTAAAACATGTTAGATTGGCGTTTACCCATTTGGCATATTTAATTTACTTGTAGATCCCAAGTAAAGTGGCACTACAAGTACCCAGGGACTGTAAATTAAATGCAAATTGTGGGCCTGCAGCCCTAGTTGGGTCTTCTACTTAAGTAGCACTTCTCAACAGGTCTCAAGCCTGTCATTGAAGCCTGTGTGTGCAGTTTTAAACTGCCATCTCAACCTGTCAAAGTAAACTTTTTGCCAAGCCTAACTTTCTTTTTAATAAATATACATCACCCCTAATGTAGGCTCTGTACAGTTCAGAGGACAGGGTGCAATGTATTTAAAAGGTAGGACTTGCACATTTACGTTTGACATGTCCTGGAATGAAAACCTCTTAAATTTGTTTTCACTAATGCCAGGCCTACCTCTCCCATAGGAAAACATTGGAATTACCTTATTACATTTTGTGAATGCATTTTCCAAATGGGAACAGGTAATCAGTTCATGGTTGGTGTCTCTGGAATTGTAATGGAAAATCCTAACTTATCATAGTCATTTTTAGAAAGTTGGCAATTTCTTGCCTTGGCCATTTGGTGCCTGCAGCCTGTCTCTGAGACACATGACTGAGTGTAGTTGACAGCTGGACTTTGTGTATTCCTCCTAGACAGTGACACACAATGTGGAGCTTTGATATGGCTGGATGGGACTTCACTGGCAGCATGGGAGGAAGGAACTTTGCCTAGCCTCACTTAGGCTGTGTCCTATCTCCACACAAAGGGCTGCATATCCCTTGTAGGTAGTCTGGACCCAGTAACAGCAATGAAAGACACCTTTGCACTTCAAAGCATGCCTCTAGAGCTTCTCTCCACTACAAAAGCACAGCTGGTTATAAATTAGGGGTGGTCGGAAATCACAGAGTTTCACTCCGTGGAATTCTCTGGAGTTACATGAATGGGTGGAAATCAACATGTTGCACTGCTCATACTGATTTTCTAGTGCCGGGAGCTCGTCCAGCACTGAAAAACTAGAATGAGTCGGCACCACATGGCGTGACGGAGGGCCCTGCGGCTCAAGTTGATTTTGCTGCCGCTTGTGTAGATTATCTACTCAAGCAGTTGCTTTCTCACTGTGAACTGTCACAACCTACCGCAACCATCTACAGTGAGAAAATCTAGCCAAGTGTCATCATAGCACCTAAAAAAAGTGCTAGGGGGCAGCAATTCTCTCTCGCTCTTGCCACCTTACCATTGTAACGCTGATTGGCAAAATTCAGCCAATGCCGCCAGCGGAGCCAAATTTATTGCCCACTCCTAGTATAAATACTGGACCTCAGACACCAATTCTTCAATACACTTCTGGACCTGTGGATACTCTCCCAGTAAGAAGGACTCCTGTGCTGCGGAAAGAACTGCCACTCTGCTGGACTTCTGCTATGAAGGACTTCTGCCCTGCTGTGCTGACCTGCTGCCCTCTTGCCTTGGTGAGAAGGACTGGAGCGGCATCTCTTGAACACAGAGCCCAGAGTGACTCCAAGGGCTAGTTGGCTGGCCTCCTGATATGAGGCCTCAGGGACTCAGAAGGTTTCCAACAACCTTGCATCTGCACCTGAACGCTGCCATCTGTGAATCTACCCATCCATGTGGGTTCACCCCAGTCCTGGACCTTTGGAAGTGAGCTAAAGGTGCTCTGCCAGCCTCTATGGATCCATCAGAACCGACGTATCCGCTCTGCTGCGCAGAACAAACCTGAGAAAAACCGGTGAATCGTCGCTGCTGCATGAGTTGGACCCATCACAAAGACCTACATTGCCTTCACAGCCCCATCGGACCTGTTGCCACGTGACACATCCTTGGCATAGACCTTCCTATCCCTCGTCAATGGCAGCCTCAACAACGATGCCAGACTCCGCATCTCAACCCCACAGGTCCTCGAAACCGATGCATCACCCCGATTGCACATCGCATCCTCGATGCTGGAGTTTGGATCACCAGCCCCGCCGATGAGTTCCACAATGATGACACAGGTGCTCACATCTTAGTCTCACCAAATCTGTTAACCCACGCATTGCTTCAGCTGCGCATAGCATCTTTGACACGGATCCTTGCAATGCTCTGCAAACCAGAATTTAAGGTACTTTGTTCAGTGGGCTTAGCCGGGTCCCTGTAGCTCGCCTGTGCTCCATTGCAGTACTCCTGCACTTGTGACTCTGTCCCGGCTCAGTATGACCAGATATCCACAATTGGCACTTTGTGCTTTTTGGAACTATTTTCACTAAAATATTTTAAATTGCATATCTCCAGTGCTACTAATTGGATTTTTGTTGCTGAGATTTTGCTTTATTTTTTAAAGAAAGTTCTATGTTTCCGCCTTAGTGTGGGATCCTTTTTGTGTGGTGTTTTCACTTTATTACTTTTTGAAGTGTTTCACAAATGCTTTGCACATTGCCTCTAAGTTAAGCCAGACTGCTCTGTGCTAAGCTACCAGAGGGTTGAGCACAGGTTAATTTAGGGTTGGCTTGTACCTCACCCTAACAAGGATTGTGGTGGCTGCTTGACCGGGATCACACCCCAGTCAACCAACAGGCCAAATATTTGCAGTAGTTTCATTTCCCATATGAGAAAAAGTGTTCAAGGTTCAGGAAGTAGTTTGTTAAACCGAATCAAGAACTTGCTTAGTAAGAAGGGAGAAAGAATGCTGATAATTGACATTTACTGTGTGGAATGGATGGTGATGTGTGGGCTGACTCATGAATGAATAGTGGATTTTTACTTATTGAGGCAACCTTGAACAACATTACAGAGGTTGTTGGAACAGATAACCTAACACATTGCTAGATTATGGTGGCAGGTGCTCCAGAAAAAGGTAGAAACAATTTACAGACAATCTATCGACAAAGGTTTAAGGATATCTGTCAGGCACAACTATGACTCAATGCAGATAAGGTCACATTTGTGTATACTGAGAACAAGATGTATGTATGCAGTATTTCTGTTGAGCAAACCTATAAAAAAAAAGGCTCTGGAGTGCTATGCAGGTACATAGGTAAGCACAGAGTCAGCAGGTGATAAGAGAGGTAGGTGCTTTGTGGACTGATGATACACTGTAATGTAGCGTTCTTTAAAGAGGTGTATCTTCAACTCTTTCCTAAATTGGAGCAGCATTGGTGCAGTCCTGATGGATGCAGGGATGTTGTTCCAGATCCTTGATGCACAGATGGAAATGTTTTTGTTTTTTACAATTCATAAGTTATCAGGTGACCTGGCTGCAGGTTACAGAGAACCACCAGAGATTGTAAGCTCGTCTGCAAGATAAACAGGATCTACTGGTGGTTATGGCTTTTTAAATGATGCAGCTGGTTATGAAGATAGTTTGGGCCACGAAGGGGAGAAAATGAAGTTATGTCAGGGTGAGGCTGATGTGAGCATATTTCTTCCGGTCCTGGATGAGACATGCTGTGGCAATAGATGCAAAATGGAGTTTCAACTACCACAAAACAAGAAATGTATTTATTGAACAGAAGAAGAAGGAGGTTGCAGAGGAAATGTTGAACACTACTGTTTTTATTCCTAATTCAATGGCCAAACATTTGATTTTTTAAATAATGGTTATGGTATTCTTGAGGGATTCACAAAATAAATTGTACCTTATGCAATGGTACAGTTTTGGTCAAAATACATAGGATTGTGAAGACAATATTGTTTAATGGGAGATGATGTGTCCTCCATTCAATGTTTACATTGAGTACTTATATATCTCCTCCTTGGAAACAATTGGTGGAACGATTCCTCCTTAAAAATATTACATCGAGGAAATACCAACCTCCCTAAAATAATAGTGTTTAAAAGTACTCTTTGAGCATTTTAACATAAAACTATTGGTTTACGGCTGTTAAACTTTAGAATCGTGGCTCTTATGGGGCATTTTAGAGGGTTCTTTCCACATACGTTCTCAAAGTATGAGAAAACGGGGCATATTTGATCTATGTTGTCAAAATAATCACGAAATATCCCATGAGATGTTGTGTAAGGGCCCCGCTTTAGCTTGAGATAGACTCATAAGTGAATTATAAGTTGTCAGTCGTCTGACCTCTCTTTTATTGCCTCCCTTGTGATCCCTTTCATTCAATGTGTAATTAAATTTCTTCAGTTTCGAGATTCACCCCATAACTGCAGTTGTGAGAAAACTGCTGCGTGGTAAGGGTGGCAGAGAAATCGCATGTTTAATGTCCTCCAACCAAGTTCCCCAGCATCTCAGCCCAGATTTTCAAAGACTGATGCGTGCTCTTTAAGGTGTAAAATGTCCTGTGATTATGCCATGTATTTTATCCAGGGTACATTGATTAGTGGTGGCATTACTGAAATAATGCACATATTTTTAAATAAAAGTTCTTACAATCTTAAGCTTGAACACATAAATTGCTGTCAAAATAAAAAGACATTCATGCATTTCAGACTTGGGCGACTGCTTACGAGTGCGTTCTTAAGGACAAAGGATCCCAGACAACCTGTTGGTCTAATGATAGAAAGGCGGGGGGGGGGGGGGGAATATCCGTGAGATAACTAACAGCTAGGGACTATGGGACAAAACCCTATTGGGAAATTCCATCTTAAAACGGTGTGTTGCCAGATTAAAGCCGGGGATATATAAACAAGCATTTGCAATGCAATGGGTCTCGCGTTTGCTCGAGTTATAGTTATTAGCGTTGTAAACTCCTAAACTGACTTTTCTTGCCACATAATTTGAAAATGAAAAGTAAAACAGTTTCAAATAATGGATCTGATTCAAAGCACCAGGGCATGAGCGTGAAGGACACACAAAAGGGAAAAAGAAGTTTGCTTGCAGTCAAACTTATTGGCAAAAGTGCAATTATCCAATTATGCAATTATACATGTAACAGGGTCGATGTCCAAGGGGTAAACAAACCGCCCCAAGGAGGGACAAATGTAAAGCATTTACTAATATAACAAAGGATTTTTGAAGGGGAAGCCCATGAACGAGTGATTGGCGTGAGGTGGGGTGGTTAAAAGGCCAAATAGTTAACGCTATGCTCGACCTAATAAAAACGTTGAATGAGAGCAGGGTACGGTTGTGTGTTTTGAATCGTTAATACCAGTGGACGTGCTATTGCGTCTAAAAAACTGAGGAATAGTTAGTGAGGTGGCACACTTGTAATTCTGCTGAAAAAAAGGCCTTGGTATTTACCTGGCAATTTGGGACTCAGTTCAGCATGGAGTAGGGCAGGGAGATGAATAAATCAGGTCCCTGAGCAGCACTAAATCCGGCTGGCGTGTATCTAGATTGATATCTTTTGCCAAAAGTGGCCATTAGGTGCCCACTGGTGCTTTACCATGATGTAAATGTGGGCCTCTAAAAATCACACCATGACCTGTGGCCTTTAACCCCTTAGCTGCTGAGCCGTTTCCCCCCCAGTGCCGAGACCTTTTTTGGCTATTTGGGGTAGTTCGCGCTTAGGCCTTCATAACTTTTTGTCCACATAAGCTATCCACGCCAAATTTGCGTCCTTTTTTTCCAACATCCTAGGGATTCTAATGGTACCCAGAGTTTGTGGTTTCCCCTGGAGGAGACCAAGAAATTAGCCAAAATACAGTGAAAATTTCGTTTTTTTTAAAAAAATGGGAAAAAAGGGCTGCTGAAGAAGGCTTGTGGTTTTTTCCCTGAAAATGGCATCAACAAAGGGTTTCTGGTGCTAAAATCACCATCTTCCCACCTTTCAGGAACCGGCAGACTTGAATCAGAAAACCACATTTTTCAACAAAATTTGGCATTTTACTGGAACATACCCCATTTTTACTTTTTTTGGTGCTTTCAGCCTCCTTCAAGTTAGTGACAGGAATGGGTGTGAAACCAATGCTGGATCCCGGAAAGCTAAACATTTCTGAAAACTAGACAAAATTCTGAATTCAGAAAGGGGTCATTTGTGTAGATCCTACAAGGTTTTCCTACAGAAAATAACAGCTGAAATACAAAAATATTGAAATTGAGCTGAAAACAACAGCCATTTTTCTTTATGTTTTACTCTGTAACTTTTTCCTACGATGTCAGATTTTTTAAAGCAATATACCGTTATGTCTGCTGGACTCTTCTGGTTGCGGGGATATAAAGGGCTTGTAGGTTCATCAAGAATCCTAGGTACCCTGAGCCAATAAATGAGCTGCACCCTGCAGTTGGTTTTCATTCTATACTGGGTATACAGCAATTAATTTGCTGAAATATGAAGAGTGAAAAATAGGTATCAAGAAAACCTTTGCATTTCCAAAATGGGCTCAAGATAAGGTTTTGAGGAGCAGTGGTTATTTGCACATCTCTGAATCCTGGGATGCCCATACTAGCATGTGAATTGCAGGGCATTTCTCAAATAGATGTCTTTTTTACATACTCTCTTATATTTGGAAGGAAAAAATGTTGAGAAAGATAAGGGGCAATAACACTTGTTTTGCTATTCTATGTTCCCCCAAGTCTCCCGATAAAAATGATACCTCACTTGTGTGGGTAGGCCTAGCGCCCGCGACAGGATATGCCCCAAAACACAACGTGGACACATCCCATTTTTTGACAGAAAACAGAACTGTTTTTCGCAAAGTGCCTACCTGTAGATTTTGGACTCTAGCTCAGCCGGAACCTAGGGAAACCTACCAACCCTGTGCATTTTTGAAAACTAGAGACCTAGGGGAATCCAAGATGGGGTGACTTGTGGTGCTTTGACCAGGTTTTGTTACCCAGAATCCTTTGCAAACCTCAAAATGTGGCTAAAATAACACGTTTTCCTCACATTTCGGTGACAGAAAGTTCTGGAATCTGAGAGGAGCCACAAATTTCCTTTCACCCAGCATTCCCCCAAGTCTCCCGATAAAAATGATACCTCACTTGTGTCGGTAGGCCTAGCGCCCGCGACAGGAAATGCCCCAAAACACAACATGGACACATCACATTTTTTCATAGAAAACAGTGCCTACCTGTGGATTTTGGCCTCTAGCTCAGCCGGCACCTGGGGAAACCTAGCAAACCAGTGCATTTCTGAAAACTAGAAACCCAGGGAAATCCAAGATGGGGTGACTTGTGGGGCTCTGACCAGGTTCTGTTACCCAGAATCCTTTGCAAACATCAAAATTTGGCCAAAAAAACACTTTTTCCTCTCATTTTGGTGACAGAAAGTGCTGGAATCTGAGAGGAGCCACAAATTTCCTTCCACCCAGCTCTCCGCCAAGTCTCCCGCTAAAAATGGTACCTCACTTGTGTGGGTAGGCCTGGTGCCCGCAACAGGATTAGATCACACAACGGTCAATGTTGGTCCTTACACGAGGCAGCTGTTGACCCTGGGGTGATCCATTCCTGACGCAGGCACTAGGTGTAGGCACTCAAGTGGGGTAGTGTTTTTATCAGGACAGGTGAGGAATCACTGGGTGGTAGGAATTTTGTGGATCCCAGCATATTCCTGTAGTTTGTGCGACAGAAATGCGAGAAAAATAGAGTTTTTATTCAACATTTCAGCTTTGCAGGGTATTCTGGGTAAGAAAACTTTGGGGAATCCACACAAGTCACACCTCTGTGGACTCCCCCGAATGTCTAGTTTCCAGAAATGTTTGGGTTTAGTGTGTTTCTCTATATGGCCGCCGAACCCAGGACCTAAAACACAGGTGCCTGCCTTACAAAACCAGTTTGTTTTGCGATAGATAATTTTGATGTCTCCACAATACGATTTGGGCGGTGGAATTTGGGGCTGAACTAAATTGGGGATCTCCCAAGAGAGCACTCTCTCTCTCTCTCTGCTTGCTGCCGCATTCACCTGCTCTCTGGGTTGGGCTAACCCACTATTACCCAGTTGCACAGACTGCTTGCGAAGGGACAGCAGGACTGTCCTCATCACCTCCCTCATAATGTACTGGAAGAGGAGTTATCGAATGGGACTCCTCCGACTGAAAAATCACTCCCAGAGTCTGCGCCATTGTCCTATCCCTCAGATGATGTCTCAGTATCTGATGTCTCAGTCTCTGATCCTATGTCAGAGCTGTCCTCTATAACCCGAGTGACGGCAGCAGTCATCCATCAAGATGCCATCTCTGCTATTGGCTAAACTGTTGCTCTAAAACACTAACCTACGTAGACAGTCACAAAATCGATGGTGTGTGTGAGATACGTGCAACAGTAGAGGCCACCTTACCTGCGCTTCTTCCCTCAATCAGCACGTTCTTTCAAGACACTCAAAAAACACCTTGTCACATACCATTCGTCACAGTCCCTAGCACCTCCTGCGCCCAGTCCAACAATCATTATTGGTGCTCCCACTCCCTCCTCCTCGGATTCCCTCATTACCACCCAGCAAAAGTGCCCTTCATCTCTCCATAGCCGCCCTCCACCCCGCACATACATTTCATTTGTATTATAGCGCAGGTAATGGCTGACTTTACTAATGTACTCAGCTATTTACATAAAATACAGATTTGCTCTTTGCAGTAGGCATATAAACTTTCTGCGCTTCTTTATGGCACTAAAACTGCCACTAGACAAGTCTGACCCTTTTGTAGCAGAAACATAATCACAATACTTACTTGACTTTTTTATTGCTGCCTAAAAGCTACAGTTGAAAAGCGTCAGTTGAAGTATGTGCATTGCTTTGAAGAGGCAAGCTGCAACTGCAAGACAACTGGTGGCAAATCTATATATAAATATATATATATAAGGGGAGAGTCTCCCCTTTCTTTCGAGGCCTTCCTGAAACTGTTTCCTGGCCCCCGATCGCAGCTGTGCTGCGGTCGGGGGCCAGGAAACCTGAAAAGTGTTTCCTGGCCCCCGATCGCAGCACAGCTACGATTCTTACGAGGCCTTCCTGAAAGTGTTTCCTGGCCCCCCATCGCAGTGCTGCGATCGGGGGCCAGGAAACACTTTCAGGAAGGCCTCATAAGAAAGGGGAGACTCTCCCCTTTCTTACAAGGCCTTCCCGAACGTGGGGAAGGCCGTTTGTGGCCGTTTTCCCCATTGGAGCAGGAAGTGGCCGCAAGGCTGCTTCCTGCTCCGATGGGGAAATCAACATTGTAACGGACGTCACAAAGGGGCGGGCGGGGGGTGGGGGGAGACACGGAAGAGCTTCCGTGTCTCCCAGGGATAAAAAGAAAAAAAAAAGATTCTCGGGTGCGACGCACCCGAGGATTTATTAACCCCTTCCCTGGTGTCGGCCACTGGTCGTGACCCGCACCAGGGAGGTAGTGTGGGCATCGGCCAGTGGCCGACGCCCGCACTTAAGCGGTTAATAGACATGCTAGTATCATTATCGCTGTCAGTACAGTAATGGCAATTTACTAAAGAACAATTATGTCTTTGCGTGATTGTGTGCCCAGGTGCATGACCCCAGGTCATATTCCTAATAATATACCAGCAGTCACAGGTGATGTGTGTTGACAGTGGTGCATTCTCGCTGCCAGTTATAACAATACATAGCACAGTGAACAGAAGAGTAGTGCAAGGCTGTCATAAGGTTATTACTACCACTCTTCACGCCATAGGGCATCGCGAGTCTAAGGCCCATATTTATACTTTTTTAGCATCGCATTTGCGTAATTTTTTACGCAAAGCAGCGCAAAATTACAAAATACAATTGGATGTTGCAAGTTTGCGCCACTTTTGCGTCAAAAAGCGGCGCAAATGCGTCGCTAAAAAAGTATAAATATGGACCTAAGAGTTTGCTCACTAGCACATTTTATTATGGGTAGGCACAGGCAAAATTGTCTTTATGCCGGCATGATCTTGTGCAATTTTCCGCACTTTGTAATAACGTGACATGAAATGCCCGAAATTACGCCATTACGCAAGGTCACATAATTTTCTGTCCATTTGGAGAAAATTCCTATTGCAGGAGCATGGGAACAATGTTAAAGAACAGAATGCCAGTGGCAGCTGTTCTTGTAATGTACAATTACTGCTATTTTTTTAGCAAAATCCATCCTTGCAGACAAAATGGAAGCGATCCATTTCAAACTAAAAAATAGTGCTAAATGTCAGGTTTTCTGTTCAACATTTCGCGTAATTGCACAAAAGGAACTAACGTAAATTTCCAGAGGTATACTTTCGGTGGCTATTACAGGGGCACGTATATAAAGCTTTACGTCCCTTATACGCCTAACATTCTTTTCAGACGGGTCCCCGTGTGTTTGCTAAAGAGTATGCCTTTAGCTCAACATCAGCAAATTATTTATCTAGGACGACAACGTTACTTATTGAATAATTTACTTTCGACCACTCAAACGAACGGAGGCAATCCACACGCCAACAGCAAAATACAAGGGAAAACACATAGCTTTAAAGACAAAACGTTTATGTTGGATGGCAGTGAAAATGTTTCATAATGTCACCTTCCTTTTGAGGAAAAAAAATATTTACTCAGTCTGCCTTACACATCCCCGAGACCTGAACGTCATGAACCGATCAAATGTACCCCTACATGGGTGTTTACTTTTTTTGTTGTATTTGTAACGTGCTTAACTGCATTTGAGACCGCAGTCAAAGTGCAGCCACGTGAATGATGTTAACTAATGTAAATACATTATAAAATGTAGACTAAAAAATGCAACATTATCATTAAATGTACTATTGTAATTTAAATAGCAAGTCAGCTGTGATATTTTTAAAACTAAAGTTAATTCTGTTTGAAATTGCATAGCCAAAACTAGGACTAACATTAAAAAAGACTTGCCTTTTGCTAAATCTCATTTTGAGCTCAGATTCTGGTATCGTAGTTGGAAAATTGTCACATCAATAACCTTGCTGGTTTCACACCTCTGGGTCTGGCTATGAGATGCCTAGGGAAGATGGCATGCCGAAATTAGCAATTCCCGGGGGCATTGCCCTCCAATTCCTGGTAAACCATCTGATCAAGTGTGCAGGATCCTGGATACTGCTCTGCCTGACTTGCAACCTGAGCATGTATGCTCCAGTAAGCTGTTCCCTGCCTGCAGTGGATTTGTGTTTTAAACTTGTCTTTCGAACTGTACAATTAGCTGCATTGCCTTATTAGAGTAAACCATTTCTAATATTTCAACCCTGCTATCATTATAATGGCTTCTCCCAGTATTCTCTATTGAATTTTTTGGAAATGTTAAATGCGTGGCATTGAAGATTGATTTCGGAAATATTACCACTGAACAAGCGTCTTGTAACAGGGACTTACAATTGGACCAACTAAATGTTTATTTTTCGACTTTTAACATACCTAGGCAAATGGATTCCTGTGACGCCATTTGGATGCTCTTGAGCTCATCCTGCCATTTTGAGGCTCGCAGGCTATCCTTGAGGATGTGTCAAGCTCGCCATTGATTGTACGGAATAACTAGGCTACTGTATATTTTGGGCATCCTGATTGGGTGTCATTTAGCCCACTAGTGAGTATAAAATGTTTTTCTCCTCTCCACTGGCCGGCTGGGGCCAGGGGACCGAACCCCTGCCCCTTTACAACCAGACGGTAGGTGTTATACACCAGGAACAATATATAGCTTAAATTTAGTACCAGATGAGGCTTGCAAACATTCAGTATCATGTGATGGTGTGCATAATAAATGTAAAAGTTGTAGTTATTCTCTAGACTCTGCATACCTCAGTAGGGATATTTATGATACTGACAGCTCTGAGCCTCTGTTTTTTCAGCTAAAAAAGAGACCCTGACAGCATGTTAATATTTCTTGGCCCATGTTTCTTGTCAACCTCAGATCTATGCCCAAACATAGTTTGGATCTATTTGCCTTTTTTGGAAGGTTTGAAGCCGCAGGCAATGTTTCTGACAGAAACCTGGCTGAACGAGGACAGTGGGCCCGACATCGCGACCGAGCCCCCCTCAGGTCATGTAATAACAAGACAAGATAGACTGGGTAGGAAGGAGGAGAAGTGGCCATTGTGCTTAAGAATAGTTTAGAGAGCAGGGTCACTCGCGTATCGGTCCCTGGCTGCGAAACCTTGGCGTTCTCTGTCAAGCTTTTGTACTCTTACATCTTTTCTGGCCTAATGTTATATAGGTCTCCTGGGATTATCACAGATTTCGCTTCAAAATCGAGGCTGCGCTAAGTTTGAACTCAACAAATTTCACTGCAATGGACGACCTAAACATTAATTTTGATGACACTTCCTGTGCCTAGGCATGTACTTGATAAATGATTTTTTAGCAGTTCAGTTGGTACAGTCGGCCACCCTCTCCACTCATAATAAGGGACATATTGTGGATCCCATGTTTTCAAATTTATCCAACTTAACGGTATATGATCCACTGCCCATTTCTTGGACAGATCATTTTTTTATCAGGTTTGACATTCCAAAGCAGGATAATTTGAGTCCTAAGGCCCCTTCTCCCTCATTGATTAGGCATTGGTCAAAACACGATCAAATTGAGTGGATAGAATGCCTAGAAGTATTAGGTCACAGTCAATCGGGTGATATTAACCTGGACTAAAAGGCTTTCGAGGACTAAATTGAGAAATCCCTAGGTAATCCCTAGGTAAGCTGATTTCTAGGAGGGTGCAGAAACTCTCTTACACCAGAATACTAGCTTTGTGCTTTTCCTCTAAATTAAAGGAACTTAAAAACAATGTAAGAGGGAAGAAAGGAAATTGCGAGTGAACTATGATGAGGGAAAAAAAGCATTTATGAAAAACTCTGAAAGTATATCAATATGCAATCGGGAACTCTAGGACTATGGAGTTTGCTACTAGAATCACTCAGTCTTCCAATGTTTCCAAAGAAATCTTTACTATTATAAATGCCTTCCTGAAACCTAAAGTGGCTGGAACAGGTTCCTCACCCTATCAAAGAAGCGCTGTGAGGCATAATAAGGTCAATTTCATCTATGACTCATTAGAGATCAATCTGAGCCCCTGTAAGGGCCTGGAGGACGACCTGGTAGGAAATCATAGGTTTCATACCTTCTTTGTCTTTCCTTGGGTGAGTTGTAAGGATGTTAGAGAAACAGCCAGCACTATTAAATCGGGCTGCCCTGTGGACCCTGCTCTGTTTAATATATTAATAAAGGGTGGAGAGACTATTTTATCTGCATTGACTTCCCTAGATAACCTCTCCTTGAAAGAGGGACAAGTGCCGGACCTTTGGAAGCGTGCAATAGTCAGGCCTTTGTGCAAAAAATCCTCCCTAGAGCCAGATAAAGCAGAGGATTATAGGCCCATGTCTCTGCTGCCCAGTGTTAGCAAAAATATTGAAAAATGGTGAATAAGTATCTTACTAACTTGTTGGAAACCCACACTCTGCCACATCAGACACAAACAGGTTTTCAGCTGGGCTATTGTACAGAGACGGCTCTTCTGCTCTCCACCAAAGAGATCAGAAAATCTCTAGATCATGGAGGCTTGGCTGTCCTCATCCTCTTGGATTTGAGCGCAGCTCTTGTCATGGTCTCCCATTCCACCCTCAGGTGCAGGCTGGAAGCACTTAGAATCAAGGGTACGGTGCTTAAGTGGCTGTCATCACTTCTGACTATTTGAAGTTTTCAGGTCAGAGAGGGTGCCTGTTGCTCTGAGAGTCACATGCTTAAGTGTGGGGTTGCCAAGGCTCATCATTAAGCCCTACTCTTTTTAATGTTTATGTACGTCCCTTGGTAGACATTATTTCTTCTTCCGGATTCTCAATGGTGTCTTCTGCAGCTGATACCCAAATCGTTGTCTCTTTGTCTCCAAATTCAAGGGCCACCTTACTACAATTATCAACTTGCTTGGTTCAAGTACATAACTGGATGACTGAGAGCTACCTTGAACTGAATGGTGATAAGACTGAGGTTATGGTGGTGGGGAACAATCCCAACCTCTGGGATCAAATTAGCTGGCCTAGTTGTTTGGGAGATCGAACCCCCCACCCCTGAAAAAGGAGGTCAAGGTCTTGGGAGTCCTCCTAGACAAAGATTTTACTATGGCACCTTAGGTCAGGAGGTAGCAAAGTCGTGCTTTTCTCTGTTAAGAGCTCTAAGAAAGATGCTAAGATGGTTTCTTATGGGGGCATGGAGAAAGTCATTCAATACCTTATTCTATCCTGCTTGGATTATAGGAACTCATTATTCCTAGGCAGCCCAGAGTATGTCATCAGAAGGCTTCAAATAATCCAAAATGCAGCAGTCAGAGTGTTGTTACACATCCCTAGATCTCAGTCAGTCCAGCTGCCACTGACTCAACTGCATTGGCTACAAGTGAAAAAAAAGGACCTACTTTAAAACTCTATGTATAGTGCGTAAAGTTAAATGTGCTCAGAGATCGCATGCTCTTAAACATCTCATTACTCTCTATCGTTCTATTCAAACCCTAAGGTCCAATCAATTTCTTCTGGCTATCCAGAGGATCTATAGAGCCAGAGGTGGGGCAGGTCTTTTGCTTTCTTGCCAGCTAAGTTGTGGAACTCCATTCTTTTGCAACTTAGATCTATCACCAACTTACTGAGCTTCAGAAAGCAATTAAAGGCCTTTTTTTTTTACATAAGTAGAGTGTCCTGCCTGATGTAATTCTCCATGGATCCTGGTTGTGCCAGGAAATCCCATTGGGCAGCCATGCGCTTTACAAATCCATCCAACACAACATAGCATAGCATAGCATAACATAACATAACATAACATAACATCACATAACATAACATAACACTTTAACCAGAACAGAGCAGAAAGGCAAAAACAAAAGTCCACTTGGGCAAGTGGGCACACATACCACAACCCTGCCAGTTTTATTGTGCCATAGGCCACTGTACCAGAAACTTCCCAATGTCCCACCATCCTTAAACCTCCCTAGAGCCCAAACATCCCAAACCACCAACTCACATCCACTAACAACCAGTACGGGGCTTCCAACCAATTCCCAATCCTTTCCAGACTGGTTCCTACTACCCCCTCCACAGCTCCTTGACTATGCCCACCTTTACTAGCTAGCTACAAGGCATGCAAATACTTGAACAACATATCTTCCCCTTCTTATCTGTGCTGAATTTGCCTGATCAGTAACGATCCAACCCTCGCTCAGCACCGGAATATCTTCTCCCCCTCCTGCTTGTGGCCTGTCCTATAGCAGCAATGCTTTTAAAAACTCTGGACCTGTGTCATCTAACTCAACCAACATATTGTATAAAATCAACAAAGTAATTAATCCCTCCCCATTTTAGTAATTCTAAGTATTCCTTCCTTCAGCACAGTACATTAAACTCAGCCTCCTGAAATACCAACCATGCATTGGGAGGACATGTGGAAGAACCAGCCAGACTTCCAACAATCGAAAGGATCAAAGGACCACACTGAAAAGGCCGACCTTCAAACTCACCTAGCTCTTAACTCCAGCTAGGTCCCCGCCCCAAATGCCCCACCTGCACCCCTACACCACCTTCACCTATCAATGGTGTACTGCCATGGCAAGCCCTCATCTACCCAAAAACCTGTGGAACGCGTAAGTATGACTCCTTCGTCTTCCTACCACCCACCAATCCACCAGCAAAGAGGGGAGGAAATAGTGTTCAACCTTTTACTCTTGAGTGAAATGTCTTTTCCGTCCACTTATAATCTCCCACTGTCTCAGGAATATGAAATCATTTACCAGTCGAAACAAATGGGGGTTTGTACTGGCATGAGAGTGTTATTGGTAAATCATTAGCACATTTTCAAGGGCTTAACACTGCCTAAACATCACTGTGCAGATGCACAAATATAATGACCCGGAAACAAACATTTCAGTAACACCAGTGCTTTAAATTGGCAGGTACTCTCCGGTACTGAGGGCCACATGTATGTAGATTTTTTTCTTGTCGCAAACGGACTGATTCACAGAATAGGTCCGTGTGCGACAAGAAAAAAGCATTTTGAAATGTACAAACCCTATTTTGTGATTCGGTAATCTATTTACCAAATTGCAAAATAGATTTGTGAGTCACTATTTGGAAGGGGCGTGCTGAGGGCGTCCCTTCCAAATTGCAAGTTGGAGGGGGTGTATGATTGTTTTGTGCCTGCAATTGTGGTCTCAAACAATCGCAGTTACCACCAATTTAATATTGGTGGTAACCCATTCGCAACAGGAAGGGGTCCCCACGGGACCCTTTCCCCTTTGTGAATAAATGGATGCAAAAATATTTCTTCAGACCAGACAGTGGTCCTATGGACCACTTCCTACTCTTAAGAAATGAAACTGAAAAGTTTCATTTTTCTTTTTGAAATGCATTCTGTTTTCTTTTGAGGAAAAGGGGCTGCGTTAAAAAAAAAAACGTTTTATTTAAAAAGCAGTCACAGACATGGTGGTCTGCTTTCCCCAGCAGGACTCCATCCCTGTGAGTGCGGCCATTCCCAATGACATCGCAAATTGAGACCTTCCTCATGAACACTGATGAGGTAGACCATTTTCAACTGCATTGGGAATCGTAAACAGTGTGGGTTGCCCTGTTGTGCATTTCGTTTTATGACTTGCAATATGCGCCTCGCAAATGAGTCGCAAATTGCAAGTGACAAAGCTCTCGGTCATATATCTGGCCCTGAGTACCTGCACTTCTTTAATGTCAAAGGGAGAGTACCTGCACCTCTAAGTACTGCTGCAATACATTTAACGGGAAAGTACCAGCACTTCATAGGAGCTAACAGGTACTCTAAAAATGGAGAACCTGCACTTCTATATTTCCATTTAAAGCACTGAGTAACACAATAATCTCTTTAATACACCTGAACTATGCCGTTTACCTCAGATTTATCACCTTGCACAACAACTATCTTAACTATCGTTTATGTGAGTTTTTTTTGCATGCATTTGTGCCGAGTTATCACCTACAAAAAATCTCGTGGCTTTTCCGGCGCCACCATGCAGAATTACGATATTTGTAATGCAGTGACATTGCATTGCGTTCAATTTAGTAGAATGCAATACACATGATATATTCGATGAAAGCAAATTTATGCATATTTTTGGCTGCTCAAAGTCACATTCATAAAAAAGGATGATGTGCATAGAAGTCAAGGATTTTTAACAATATGCAAATGGATATGTAGCAGTGATTTTAAAAATATCACAGGGCTATTGCTTTCCCCAGCTGAGTAACAGAGATGTACAGGGGAACGCAGAACATCATCCAACTAGGACACTGACAAACTAACTTAAAAGAGTGTTATAGACCAAACTCAATGCTTCGTTAGCTGCAAGAATACACATTCCTGATTTGACAGGCCCAACTATGCCTCTGTCACACGAAGATGCCTGGAAAGAAACATTGAGCCCACAAAACATCCCAAGCTGGTTGCTTCTGCCACTAAGCCTGCCATTTTGTAGAGAATTATTGTGCAATAAACTGGTGCAGGGACATGCTCATAAAATATTTAGGAGAAGCACAAAGCTCCCGAGCCACGTGAGATACATGTATATAGTGGTGCGCGGTGGGTGTAGAATAGCAAATCAAATTCCTACTTTCTAATGACTCTTGGTGACACTGCGAACCACTGCAAAAGACCCATGGAGGGGGCTCTTGCCAGGGCCGTAGCTAGGAGTATACATTTTGGGAGGCACGCCCCCCATCAGTGACCAGGGAGCGTTCCAGGGATGGCAGCGCATGTCACGTGTGATAGCATTTTAAAAAACAGGGCCATTTTAAAGCACATAATTAATTTTATTTTGAGGTGAAATTGGTGACAAATGGTTTATTGTGCTGGGCGCTGCAGCCTGCAAATGTTTTGCGACCGCATATTGGTCGCAAAACATTCAAACATACCAGTGCGATTTGATTTTGGGAAGGAATGCCCTAAACACGCAATACCGAATTGCAATGCCAAACTGCTATTCGGTAACAGGTTACCGAATCATAATTTTGCATTGGAACATACCAAAAAGCTTTTTACGGGTCGTAAACGGCTTGATTCTGCGAATCGGACCGTTTGCAACTGCTAATAAGCTTTGAATATGAGGCACATCATTTATTTAAAATATATCGCTGGAAATGCAAGAATTTCTGCCCCACGTATCTGTTTGTTAGTTAATGAAAATGCACACACTTTCCTATGGAATCATTATTCATTCTGAAAAAAAGTCTCAATCACAAAAACAAACGTTTATCAATATATAATACAAATAAACTTTCCCCCTTAAATACCAGAATTTTTTATTTTCAGCAAATGCATTTTTGGTACCCAAACATCAGTTTGTGAAATTAATCAAGCATGTACATGTTTTAATATAACATATGGATAGATGTATCTCGCATGTCCATTTATCACTGTTTCATACAAAGGATTCCCCTATAAATTAGAGTCAGGGTTGTACTAGAGGTAGGCACTGGCATAATATAGCAAACATTATCTTAGGTCTGCCAGGGTCACCACTGTAGTTGTAGTGAATGTTATCATAAAACAGATGCCCACAGTAAGCAAGAGTTACCACCGGTATGCCAGGATCACCAACATCAAATGGGAAAGCATCATCATGCCAAGGATGCCCACAATATGCTAAGAAATACCACCATTATGTTAGGGTCAACATTGTAATAAGGGTACTCAGTGTGGGCATTAACAGGCCGTGGAGGTGTGGGCACATTACAAGATCTCCCTGAAGCACTTATGTTCTTACAAGAAAACACAACAGCATTCAAGGTTTTATTTATATACTCACTCTATCACCAAGTCCCAATCTGGTTGTCAAATGAATTGTGCTCTTGCACTCGCTTCTTATTGCTTGGTAAGCCTTTTGTCCCAGTTACACTGCAACTGACAGTTCAGTGCCTCTCACCATGTCACTTGAGCCCTATAATGACTGGTTGTCACAGGCCCTAAACTGTCCGACACACAGTAAGTGTGACAGAAGTCATGTCACTTGCCTTATAGTGCCATGGAAAGCTGTGCAACATGTTTTTGGGCACCTGTCTTTTATAGAGCAATAGTGCATCAGCACTCCAAAGAAGAAAAAAACTGTACATATGTGATAGTCTGGACTGAGACTCCTGCCCCATCAGATCTTAAGTTTTTTTCCATTACTCCAGTGGTGTGGACGAGCAAAGCCTAGGTGGTTCTGCACAACTTCACATCTTTAGATTGATGTACAAAATGCAAGAACAGCACATATGAATGACTAGGCACTATGTTATAGGTAGAAGCTCTGGTGTCTTAAGAAGACAACCAAGAGAATCATGATGGGGCTAATGGAATTGGTAAAATGCCTGCTCACTGTTGAAGTGATGAATTTGCAATTGTTGGAAATGTCCCTTTCTGCAGGGTCATCCCCAAACGTTTGCCTTCCTCCTCCTATTTGCCTGACCCTGTTATTGTTGGTCTTAAGACTCTGGGCACTTTGCCACTGCTAAACAGTGCTAAAGTGCATGTGCTCTCCCCCTAAACATGGTATAATTGGGTTGCACCTGTTTGGCATATTTAATTTACTTTTAAGTCCCTAGTAAAGTGCACTATATGTGCCCAGGGTCAATAAAATAAACACTACTAGGGGGCCCGCAGCACTAATTGTGTCACCCACTACAGTAGCCTTTCAAACATTTCTCAGGCCTACCACTGCAGGGCCTGTATGTGCAGTTTTGAACTGCCATTTCGACCTGGCAAGTGTACCTACTTGCCAGGCCCAAGCCTTCATTTTTATTACATGTAAGTCACCCCAAAGGCAGGCTGCAGTGTATATAAAAGTTCGACGTGCACTTTTAACTTTAACATGTCCAGATAGTGAAAAACTCTTACATTTGTCTTTCACTATTACAAGGACTATCTCTCCTGTAGGATAGCATTGGGACTACCTTAAAACAAATTTAAAGTGTAATTTTCAATTAGGATGAGATAGGTATGTGGAGTTTAGTGTCCCTGGACTCATAATTTAAAATCACAACTAATGGTAAAGTCTGAATTTAAATTGTAAATCTGAAAATGCCACTTTTAGAAAGTTGGCATTTTCTTACTTCAACCATTCTGGGCCTCTGCCTTTCTGTGAATACACGTGTAGGGTAGATGACACCTGGGCTTTGTGCATTCCCTATAGACAGCCACACATAATGGGAGTTTAGATGTGATTCATGGGCCTTAATAGGCCATTAACTGCCTTGAAGGGGGTAGGGGGGACCTTAGCACTGCCTCACTTACACCTGAATAGAATTGTCCTGTCCACCCAAAATAGGGCTTGACAACCCTCTTTTGTCACTCCAGCCAGCTTGGAGCCAGGACAGGGGATCAAGGCATCTGTACATTTCAAAGGCCTGCCTCTGGAAGCTCCTCCCACCTTCCAGAAGCAGTGCACCAAAGTATAAATACTGGACCCCAGGCCCCACCAAAGCAGATCTCTACTGGAACCAGTGACACTCTGCCAGGAAAAAGGACTGCTGTGCTGCCACGAGGGACTACCACTCTGCAACTGCATTGCTGTGTTGGCCTAATGCTGCTGTGTGCTGTGTTGTAGTAGGGACTGCCACTTTGCTGTTTGCTCTGCTGTGTTGGTCTGCTGATTTGCTTTCTACATCCTTGAACCCAAGAGTCTCCAAGGGCTTGCTGGCTTGCCTCCTGCTCTTCTGTAGCCTCAGGGACACCAAAGACTGCTTGCAACTCTCCTGGTGTTGCTTGGCTCTGCCATCTATGAGTCCTACCCATTGCCTGAGGTGCCCCCTTCAGTCCTGACCCTCAGAAGTGGGGTCTGCAGCTACAAATTTCAAAAAGTGACGCATCGGCCTGAGTGCAACAGAAATATTGATGCATCATGTCCTGGCCATCGACGCAATGTTCCAACAAAGGTACTGTTCAGTGGACCCTGTATGGGTTCTGTAGCTGGCCTACCCTCCATCACTGTTGGCCTGGATTTTGGATTTGCACCAGTCACTCACGACCTCAAGTAACCATTTGATGGCTATAGACTTCTAAGCATTATTTTCACTTTTAATCTTTAAAAATTCATATCTCAACTTCTACTGTTTGCATTTTTGTTGTGTTGGTCTTGTTTTTCTCAGATAAATAGTCTCTATTTTTCTAACTGGTGTGGGGGTCCTTTGTGGTGTCTTTCACTGTGTTACAGTAATTAAGTGTTTCACAAATACTTTACAAATTGCCTTTTGGGTTAAGCCTGACTGCTCTTTGCCAGGCTGCCAGGTGGTCAACACAGGTTAATTTAGGGTGTGTATCTGACTTACCCTGACTAGGATTGTGTTCCCTACTTGGACAGGGTGCAAACCTCTGCCCACTAGAGACCAAATTTCTAACAGCACTGATAAAAAATGTATATTGTTACCCTTCTAACAAGCTCTTTTTTTTCAACATGGGAAGGGTAAATGGTTGAGTGGACCGAGGGGTTTGAGTCTATGACCAGATGGATAACACATGTTCCTGCAGTGAATACACCTGGGTACTGAGTTACTAAAAGGATATAGCAAGCAGAAGAATCCAGCCCTAAATGTAATGACACTAACTTTCAGGGATGATCAATCTATTAGGGAAGCAGTCTTCAAAGTGTGGGTCGCGACCCCCAGGGGGGTCGTGAAGTCAATCAAAGGGGGTCGCGCACCCCCGGTTGCACTTCTGCTGCCTGGAACTGCCTTGAACTGGAATCCAAAACGTCTGCTCTTCGTTTTGGATTCCAGAGAGTGGCAGCTCAAGGGGCTCTCTGATTGGTGGACTTTGGAAAATACTGAAACATCATTGATGACTGTCCTCCAATCAGAGAGACTGCAGGATGAAAACCAGGAAGTGCCGGGAACTGGGGCCATAAATACGAAGCTGTGCAATGCTTTGTAAAGGTGAAATATTATTTTCTTCCCTGCTGCCTTGCACTCCATCCTGCTGCCTTTCCTGGACTTCATCCCTGCAGAACTGGTAAGTAGTCTGGTTTTCCTCCCTTCTCCCGCCTCATGCACCATGCTTTTCATCTTGCAGGCACACACAAACATACACACACGCACTTCCAGACATACACATACGCTTTCAGTAACGCACCAGTAAAGCACTGGTGTAAACTGACTTTGGGGCAGGAATGATTCTAAATTCGCTTTTTGAAATGATCACTTTTAATAACTAGTTTGTGGCATGTTACAACAGTGGTGTGTACTTGGGAAGACCACATATTTATCGGTGTTCCCCATCGTTTCCAGCAGTCACGTGACACGGCTCTGTCGATGGGGTGGGGCAGAGCAAAGATGCAACAGGCTGCTTGCTCCTTTGAGGCGGTCCACTGTGTGCCATGTTCAGGGTCTCGCCCCGAAGGGTCTTTGGTAAGGGCTGCTAGGAAGAGGGCACAGGGTGAGCAGAGCAGGTGGCAGAGAGCCAGGTTTTCAGCAGCCTTCCGTGCTGAAGATGTTTGAAAGAATCTTATAGATGCCGGGGAAGGTTATGCACGGCTGACAGTGCATGATTTGAGAAATGAGATATTAATAGAAGAATGCAGGGGGGCGGGAACAGTGGAAACAACTAGGAAAATAGTTCCAGGTGTTTGTTTTTTCTAAAAGTTTTCAGCTGTGCTATAAGCAGTATGGCAAATGAAACGCAAGGTTTTGGACGGTACCCTGGTCCAGGGTCAGACTGGTGTTGTGCAAGGGTTTGAGTTTGCTGCTTTTTTTAAATGAAACCACACAGGCCACACACTGACCTATCAGACCAGCTCGTCAGCACTTCTTGATTGCCTTATAGGGCAGCCCGACTTTACCCAGGTTAATATCAGAAGAAAGTTTAAGACTAAAGGCGGGAGCCGTATCACATTTTCGAGCAACCAGCTTTTTGAATTGCTTCAAGGCGGATTAAGTTTATTTGGAAGGGTGGGGGGGAGGTGATGGGTGATGGGGTCGTTTTCATAGTTGAGTCTGGGAACAGAAGGCAAGTGCAAAATGATAATTATTTGTCTTGCAAATGTGTAAAGTTCCTAATTATGTGGAAAAGTAGGAAAACAAAATTTCCTAATTCTGTGCCCTGCCTATGGAGTACCAGCATAGATTGGAAGTTTTCTTTTGGGTTGGCTCTTTACATTCAAAATCTAGACCTCTTGCCCCTGGACATCACCTGCATGCAGCTACCTAGCCACCTCTGCTCCAGAGGACCTGCTTATGCAATGCTTAATTTGTAAATAAAAACGTGCCGGTGCCCAAAGCCCTCCTCTTAAACATGTGGCTGCTGCAATAAAATGTGGGAACACGGATTTCTGAGGCGGCGTAATCCTGAAGCCATCTCAGGCATCTTCAATCCATTTACAGCCACTCCCTGTCCCTGCATGTTGTGTGATAGTGAGCATATATTATGTTTTAAAATGCTGAAATGTGATTTGCCAAAATAATGATACTTTTGTTGGCACCATGTTGACATTGCCATTTCTGTGATTTTCTATGGTGGAATTTGCTGTATGAATCCTCAAATTTTGGTGTGAGCTATATACTTTTGGAGTTTTGTGTGTGGTCTGATTATTGACTAACTTAAATTTTGGGACTTAGCCTGTTTTTCAGATTGTTCTACGTGCTGTGTTTTGCTTAAACTCCAAGAACTTCATGGTAGATTACTTTTATTTCCCTTTGACTGATCCAGTGAGACTGCAGCTTTAGTATTTTTTTTATTTTTCTGTATTACACATCAATAATTTATTAAACGTTCATGGTTTTATAAGTTAATGATCTTGAATTCAGTTTTTGAGTCATTTTTCGTTATTGACTACATTTTGAAATGCTGTTTTGAATCTTGCCTTTATGGACATATATCCTCATCTGTTCCTGAGGATAACACCGTCCCTGACCCTGCATCTGGTCGCTGTGAGTGTTTTAACTATCATGCAGATTATCTAAGAGAGAGCGCAAACACACTTACATCTGTGAATCATTTTTAATTTAGTTTTACTATGTTTTCATCCGTAAAGTACAATAAATCTTAATGTTGTTGATTTGGGACCTGTAGAGTCCCTCTCAGGTGCCTGAATTGCCCATCTTTTAATTGTACCATTGGCATTAAAGACAATTAAGAACACCTTTAGAAAAGTGGAGAATGTACCATGATGTATATTGTGCATCAGACATTAAATGATTTTTAATGTCTGGTTCTTTATTCTTGTGGCTATATTCTGGCATACTACTGCTATTATTCTCTGCTTTTGAGACATCAAGCTGTCTTGCAATAAGTATATTCCAGCCATCATTCCTGTCAGTATTTGTACACAATTAGCCTACATTACAGTGAACCACAATGTCCTGATTACTACATTAAAAAAAATCAGCATAGAGTATACAAGTCTCAGATTGCTCAAATAATGTCTTAATGGGAAGACCGAAAGTATGAAGGGCAAGGTTGAGGTTTCTGTTTTAATCACGTGGAAGGGACCGACTGTTATTTGTGTTTTTAAAGAAAATAAGAAGATTTTTTGAGACATTCTGAGAACTGGAAAGAGTTTTTTTCTTAAAAGACAGCTATATCGCATGTAGCAGCAAGTCTGAGGTATTCAGTAATATTGAACTTTGGAATTTTGTACCGTAGGTCAAACACACATTTGACATGGATCGTTTCCTGCTGCCAAAAGATGGTAGGGCACACAAACGAAAGGCTGAAACAGACGGTGAGAAGAGAACTGGAAAAATTAGGTCATATGATACCTCCTACCTGAATTTTGGATTCACCTGTATCACCATAAATGGCGAAATTAGGCCACAGTGTGTGGTTTGTGGCATACCTTGGCTAACGAAAATCTGAAACCAAGCAAATTAAAGCGTCACTAGGAAACTACAAATGGGTTACTGGTAGGAAAGAATACAGACTTTTTTGCCAGAAAGCTGGAAGACATCATCCACCAAAAAGACACTGTGAAAAATCTGGTCTCCACGCCAACAAATGCCTTGAAAGCATCTTACCAAGTGGCATACCACATTGCCAAAATCAAAAAGCCTTTTAAAGATGGGGAAAAAGTGATTCTTCCAGCAATTCTTGACATGGCCAGGACAATGCTTGGTGAAAAAGCATCAGAGAAGTTTAAAATGGTACACATCTCAGACACAACAGTTTCCCGTAGCATCTCTGACATGTCAGAGGACATCCACAGACAACTCATAGCACACTTAAAATCCAGTTTGTTTGCTTTGCATTTGGATGAAGCAACTGACTTATCCAAGGAAGCTCATTTAATTGCTTGTGTCCGATACTGCCACAAAACTGTAATATTGGAAGATTTTTTATTCTGTAAACCAATCAAGGGACATGCAACATCAGCAGCCCTGTTTGATATTATCAATGACTTCCTGTGCTCCAATGACTTAAATTGGGAGAGCTGTGTTGTGATCTGTACCGATGGTGCTCCTTCCATGTGTGGGGATAGGGCAGGCCTAAAAGCTAAAGTGTTGAAAGTGGCTCCTCATGTTCTATGGACCCACTGTATGATGCACCGGGAAGCCCTTGCAGTCCGAAACATGGATAGAGAACTTGGGGATGTGTTGAATTCTGATGTGAAAATTGTTACTTTCATAAAGGCGCACCCAACTAGAGCTCGTCTGTTTGCAATTGTATGTGCCGAAATGGGAGCCGAATATGATGGTTTGCTTTTCCATATAGAAGTCCGATGGTTATCCAGAGGGAAGGTTCTGAATCGTATTTTTGAATTAAGGAATGAAGTACGACAGTTCCTTCTGGATGTGGATCCCTACAAAGCAGAACAGCTATGTACTCCCCGTTGGCTTGTGCTTTTAGCAGACCTTGCAGACATCTTTGATAAATTAAATTCCTTGAATTTGTCTTTGCAAGGAGCTGAAAGTACGTCTTTCACCATGTACAAAAAAATCTGCCTTCAAGAAGAAACTGGAGTTGTGGAGAAGACTAATTCAAGATGGCCTGCTTGAGGCATTCCCATGTTTAGCAGAAGCTCTTGAGGACACAGGATATGAACTTGACAGTGCTGCTGAGGTCATAATAAATCACTTGACTTCTCTTAGGGACAGTTTAGAAAAGTACTTTCCTGAGGACACTGATCATGTCAATGACTGGGTCTTTCAACCTTTGCTAGTGGGTGCAGGTACTCATCTTCCAGTGCACCTTAAGGAAGACCTAATTGAGCTCCAGAGTGACGGCATTCTCCAGATGCAGTTCAACAAAATCTCATTGGGAGAATGTTGGCTGGCAATGTCTGAAGAACATTCAGGTTTGTCAAAAATTGCAGTCAAGGTTCTTCTGCCTTTTAGCTCATCATATTTATGTGAGATTGGGTTCTCAGCATTGGCAGTATTAAAGATGAAGTACCGTTCAAGACTAGAGGTGGAGCACAACCTGAGGATGGCAGTAGCAAGAATACATCCACAAATTGACCGTCTCTCTGGAGAAAAACAGGCACACCCATCACACTAGTTCAGAAATGTGTTATCATCCAAATAAGTTTTGTCAAATTATGTTTTGATTGGGAAAAATAAAGTACCAGTGCATATTTTTGGGCAATTCTTTTGGTAGACTTTTTGTTTGAACTGTGTAGTAAGTCTCTGACTCCAAACCACAGTCACCCACAAACCTTTGATTTGCTAAATACTGTCTAATAATATTTCCTTACCATAAAAATGATTTGACATGGATACTGGGGGCGTTTACGCTTGTCACTTATGAGGAGTACCAAGTTCTAGAATTTTTTTGACAGGAAGGGGTCCTCACACCTGAAAACTTTGACAAGGGGGTCCCGGCATCCAAAAGTTTGAAGACCTCTGTATTAGGGCATTGGGGCACCACCATCCTCCCCAGTGCTTAATTTGTGCTTGTTGTTTCCGGTGCTGAGCACCTGCACTTATTTTTGAGGGCCGGCGCTTAGTCTTCAAAAGACTCATTTGGGAAAGACGGAGCAAAAAAAAACGAAAAGGCGTCACAATGAGAGAAAGCAGAAAGCTCCAGGAGTGAGCTGAAGGGGCGGGCAGTGGCTTTATATGGATTGAAGAGGCCCGAGATGGCTTCAGGATTAAGCTGCCTCATTATTCTGAGCAAGAACATTTAATTGCAGCAGCCGCGTGTTTAAGAGGTGGGCTTTGGGCACCGGCACCTTTTTATTTACAAATTAAGCACTGATCCTCCCCACAATCTGCCTTCTCTATAAATTACATTTGACATCGGTAGTTTTGCAATTCTAAATACAGTCAGTGTTGGCCAGACTCTTGCTGCGAAAGTTCAGGCAGCCAGTCACTTCCAAGCAGTATAAATGAAAGTGTCATTTATGTCATTCTATGAACGGCATCATGCCGCAGAGCTTACCTTTGAACCAGCTCTATACTGCAAACAATACAAAAGAAAGCGGCATCTGTAGCTATTGCCTGGTTGCACCAATATAATACAGTCCCAGGTGCTTCAATTCACAAGCCAACTCGAGGAGAGGAGGCCTATCAGATTTACACAGAACCCACCCCTTCCAGTTCAACATAGAGAAGGTGCATGCAAGTGTGTGTGATGTAACCTTTCAGCACTGACTATAGCACACATCCGTGATTATTGTCACCGTGCTTCCTGGGTTCTCTTACTGCACTTTCAGTTAACAGTACTAAAACCCCAGGGAACAACACCACAAAAATAGAGCCCTCCAGACAACTGTGCACGGTGTACCTTAAGCTGGAGCAGAAATGGGTGTTTAAAAAAAGTACACTGCTCATCAAACGAAAGGTCAAATGTTTAGAACTCTGCAAACCTCATGGAACTGCCAAATTACATTATGGTACAGACAGGGGAAATGTCAGGTATCTTGTCCTGTTTGGTTTTTCCAGCTCACACTACTCTACAGATGCACTGTGAAGGGAGGAGGAGCATCTGCAGTGTGCATTACAAAAGGAAGAGAGTTGACTTTTCCACTATCTAGTCAGTGATATCATTTAACAACCCCCCCTTTCTTGTTCTAGTTCCTTATGTGCCTCATCAATACCAATGTTCACCAGTCACCACTGCTAACTTATAATATTATGTAAGATTTTATTTAGCTGCTTTTACCTTGGTTTTACACTTCCTAATGGTTTAAAGAGACAGGCAAGTTGGCCCCAAGGATTCAAACTCACAAAATATTGCATAAGAGTCTTAGTGGCTCACAAAACAACTCCTTCCAGAAAGGTTGGGCTTCAAAGGACACAAGATTGTCTGCATTACGGTGTCTTCTCAAATACTGCATGAATGATTTAAAAAATGGCACAGACTTTGTCCCCACTGAATTTTTAACTGATGTCACTTTAGTTGTTTCGCCACATAATTTCCTATTTCTTTTTTTCTCCCTTTTTCTCTCTTATTCACACTCCTAGCTCATTCCTTAACTCATGTTCCAGATCCTGTGTGCTTCTCAAGTGATTTGACACCTTTTCCTTCTCTTCTCTGACTTACCCTCTTTCACTGTCCCTCTCACTAAGCACCTGTAAAAGGCAAATTGAACCCCCAGCCAATCACAGGCAGCAGATGCTTTTTAGGGCCTGCCTTGCTTCCAGATCAAAAGAAGAAAGACCCTTCTAAGCCTGGGTAGGCTAAAGCAAAGCAAAACAGAGAGGAAATCCGTCTGGTGATGACAAATGATAGTAAAGGCACTTGTAAGAAAGTGGATTATTAGTTAGGCTGGAAATAGTCCACCACAAGTAATAATGTCACGTTTCTTGTTAGATCCAGTTAAGGCTCTAGTAATTTAAACCTGAGCTCAAACCCTGATAGCTATGGCAAAGAACAGGCAGCCTTAACGTAAGAAAATGTGCAAAGCATTTGGAAGTACCAAAACTGTTAAAGTCACAAACGCAATGGAGAATAATGTAATTGACAAAATGACACCAATACAACATAAAAATCCCATAAGGGGAACTGAAGCCATGAATTTTAAAACAATTGAGTGAAAATAGTGTCAAAAGCTTGAACCTTGGTCATCTGGTTGAGCTTGACTAGGACATAGGCATGATTTAAGTCTAATGGCGATGAAGTGTTGGTTGTATGCAGAAACCAGCTACATCCCTGTCAGAAGTTTTACCTTCTGACTTAATCTCTGAAATGGAAGCAAAAAATCTTTAGCGGGGCAAGGCAGCAGATTGTGGTTGAGATAGTCTCCACAAGGTCATATAGCTGTCAGACCAAGTCCCAATGAAGCAGTTGACTGTTGGCGGGAAAGCTCAGAGTGGAAGTAATTCAAAATTTGAGCCCAAGAAAGGACCCTCACCAGCCGGATACTTTTACCCCCTTCGCCTGCTGAAAATTTCTACCTTCGGGTTTAGTTCATTTTTTGGATCTAGGATTTTTTCAGTGGGGCAGGGATGAAAGGTCCTGACACAGACAGGCTTCAGGACTGGGTCTGGAGGTATTGGCAGATGATGGTGCATGTTAAACCTGTGCAGTTGGCATTTTACTAAATTAGTTGCAGCACCATCATAGTGCATAGTGCAACATGAAGGCCATGGAGCCAGAACAGAAGCTGAGGATGCATGAGAGAGGCACAAGTGAAGCCAAAAGCAGCAGTAAATTACATGCACAGACTCCATGTTGCATTGGTGGGGAAAAGCGGCCACTTTGGGGTGAGTGATAACAGTCAGTATAGGCAAGCAGGAGCTTGCCAGATACACCCTCTTCCCTTGTCACTCAACCACTGCCTCACTCTCATGTCGGTCTTTTTGTGCCTAAAGGATCCTCCTTCTACACCTGGGCTACTATCTGATGTGACACACATTACATCAGTCCATGGTCTGCAGCCTCCAGAAGAAGCAGGCAATGTGGGACTGAGAGCTGAAAGCAGCCCAGCAAAAATTCTGATAGCAGTCCTACACTGTTCAGAGGGAGTAAACATAGCAAGTGGCACCAATGTTTTCCAGTATATTTTGGAATTCACCTCTAAGTAGTGGGGAGATAAACATTGCGCCCTGAACGAGACCAAGCAAGCCAAAATAGCAAGCAAGCCTGATTTCCAGAAGCGGGTACAAGGACATTTCCACCCTAAGGCAGTTTTGAAAACATAAGCCAAAGAAGGGTGTTGTTCAACACTATTCTCAGATAAAGTTATATAGCTCACTGAGTGATCTTTCAAGCATTTCTACACTTGATGAAACTGTTCATATAATGTGCATCAAGACTACAATACAGGTCGCTGTCAGTTCAATTTTTCAAAACTTTACCATTCTCAAGTTTCAGGACAGTAACGGTGTCGGTGAAGTTGCTTCAAAATAAACATAGCAACCTGAAACAAAGCAAGTTTTAGTAAACAAACTTCACCTACACCATTTCTGTCAGGAAATATAAGTTTAGCAATTGTGTGAAGTACCAGCTAATTTTAATTAAAGGTAAATATACTGACAAAACAGAACAATGCAAAACACAACTGACTTCTTTACTATGCACTGCTGGGAGAAAAAAAGATGTCTTAGTCAGTTTTTCCAAGAAGAATATTTTCATTATTGTGTCTTTGCATCAAACAATGTTGAAATACGCTAAAGTGCACCAACAAATTATCTACTTAGGGACTTATGTGTATCCTTTCTCAGCTGTGGTTACACAATTTAAAAAATAAGGCAAAGCTGGTTATACTTAGGGGCATATTTATGCACCACGCAGCGCGGCACAAGAGTGACGTAAATGAAACATTAGATTTATGGAGCCATGCAAGGCCACATCGCGTGGCCCTGTGTGACTTCATAAATCTCAATTAATGTAATTCAGCGCAAATCACTGCTTTATATTACGCTGCACCAGGGAGGCATTCCCATGCAACATCCATGGATTCTGATGCATTCCCAGAGTTATAAGATCAGGAAAACCTGGGAATGCACCAAAAAAAGTACGCCTCTCCAGGAGAGACGTAATGAGGAGAAATATATTTATTTCTCCTCAATTTTTTCACTTTCTATGTGTGCTGCATTGTGCAGCACACATAGAAAGTGGAAAAAGCCTCCCAGGATTGTTTTTGTTCAGAGAGGTGCCCCTTCATGCTCCAAAACGATCCTGCATGCAACACAGGCATCCTTGCACCGTGGTGCATGATGCTCAGTATACATTTTTTTTAAACACTCCTTGCAGCCCGTTTTATGCCAGAACAGAGAACGGACAGGAATGCACCATTTTGCCTTAAATATGGCGTATTCCCACCCTTTCCAAGTGACTCAGCGAATCAAGGTGACTTGCTGCATTGCACAGCACAGCTTGTTCATAAGTATAGCCCCTGGTGTGCTGCTTCATTCAGCATGTGGGGCAGGGGAATATTTTAAGTTTAAATCTGATAGAGGATACAGCCTCTTGGTGGTTAAAATAAATAACAAATATTGATTTACTCTTGTTCAGGTACCTATCACCCTTACCTACTGCCAGGCTTGGTCTACCCCACAGGCCAAACAAAAGCCAAAATAACACACTTCCTCTGAGTTGTCTCAGAAAGATCCCTGCCTGCCAGACCATCAGGCCTGCATTTCAAGCACAAGCCAGAGTCACACATGGTCATGTTGCAGTTCGTCTTCAAATCTAGATGCAATCACTTTCCAAATCTGCTGAGGCCCCATGTGATGAGTAGCACACGTACTCAGTGGACAGGCACATACTTGGATCACACTGGGCTGCTAACATGCTCTGCATGTGCAGTTGAAGCAGCTAAACACTCCTGAAATTACTGTATTTATCATGCAGCACGGTTGTAATAAAGGCAGAGCGCCGCTACAACATTTTAATTGCTTGCGTCAGATGATCTGTGGGTGGCAGGAAGGCTGTGAAACTGGCCTCAATTGAATTTGAAAGTTGCTAGACCAGCCCTGGTGACTCTTGTCATCATGCTAACGTGTCACACTGGACAGCGAAAGGATCTTCTGAAGGGAGAGCACTTGTGCAAACCTTGCATCTCAAGATTATCCTAGACCTCACAGTCAGAAAATACAATGAAGGATGGGGCTCTTACTGGTCAGTTCCATAGTGAACCTGAACTCAAGTTTCAAGTCAACTGTGTTCTGCTGACCTCAGCAGTTTCTTTATTTTTTTCCTCCCATTTTGCATCTCCACTCCTCAACAAACCCAGTGAGTGATAAACTCCAAAGGCTTCTGGTCTAAAACTCAGGCAGATGGACAACCAGGCCTATATAAAGTTCACCAGAAGAGTCCTAATTGTTCATGTAGTCTGCATTTTTCGTGCAACGGTATCATATTTAGTAAGTTACTGTTTTGGACCTGGATCTACCATGCAGAGGAATGTTGCTCTTAAAGAGCCCCTCCCTCCCAATAGACAAATGTGCAGGACAATAAAGTCTTATTAGAAAAAAATCAATATAAGGTCTTACTACTGCAGAAGGCTGTGGCTAGAAAGGAGTCACAAGGGCATGGTTGGGTCATGACAGCCCATCCTGCTCTCAAAAGAGCCGCCTAGCATTCGTGGGCATTGTGCGGACAGTTCTTTAAACTAGAGGCTTGGGAGCTGGGATTTCTCAAAATGTCAACTGAATGTGATTCCAGACATAAATATGTATGTCACTACAATGCCTTACCTTTTTCACACATTTTCAAGCAGACTAAGGGCCTAATTATGAGTTTGCCAGTCTTGATCCCGCCAAACTCGCAGTGGCGGTTGGACGCCACACTCCTGGCGGTCCGACTGCCAGATTATGATCCTAGTGGTCAAACCACCAGGAGACTGCTGCAAGCACCAGGATCATAGATCCCGGCGTGTTGGTGTTGGTTGGAGTCGTGGTCAGCTACGGTGGTGACGAGTTTGGCACCGCCGTGCTGGTCACCACTCCACTCTCCACCAGCTGTCCTATGGCGGGGTCTGCGCCATGGAAAGGCTGGCAGAAAGCCAGTGCTGGGCAGCCATGTCATGGGCAGTACAGGGGGTCTCCTGTCAGCACCCTTGGAAAATGCGCTGTGTGCTACGCAGACAGTGCGTAATCTGAGGGAGCAGGTGTTCAACGGTATTGGCATTGGCTCCCTAAGGGAGCCGAGCCCAATGCTGCTGCACTGTTTCTTCCAGGATGACTGGTGGAAAAGTCGTAATACAACATTTCCGCTGGTGAGCCCGGTGGAAACATCATAATACGATGAGTGTGAGGCTGTCGCCTTGATGGCAGCATCACCCCCGCTGTATTGACGGTCTCAGTGGCAATGCCACCGAGATCATAATCAGGGCCTATGTCTTTTATCACATAACTGCTATATATTTTGGTGCAATCAAACTTTTACCACTGCTTTTATCAATAGAATACAAACTTGATTTGAAATACAATTTCCGATTCAAAGTTACTAATTAAATGTCACAGTGCATTCTATATGGTGGGATATTTGTCACGCGGTCGCAATGCATCCTATTTGTAGCCTATTTGTGCCCCATACTAGTGTCCTCATTATGAATGGTCACTTAATTCCAAAGGGGCTGTTCTCTTCACTTTCTCCTGGAGATTCCAGCTGCTTTCAGCTCAGGCAAAATTAGAAATGACGGTGGGATCGTACACACAATTTTTCACTCTCCAAGCAACTCCTGCTTTCTTAGCAGACCCTGATTAATTAGTGGATTGGATTTTCCTTATCCTGAGAGTTGCTATTTCCCCTGATATTGACATCTGGCAGTGAGGAAATTCCAGCCCATATCCATCACTACTTGTAGGGAGAACCTAACTGTTTAGTGAAGTGGGCTCTAACTTGAATGTCAAACTATTAGAACAATAACTGCTGATCAACACACACCATGAGATGGGTCTTTACTACAAGAGGCTTTGCAGCCAACGTAGACGCGCCTGCTTGCTTAATTAATAATGTCCATAAAGGTTCAATAAATCTGTAGCAGGATACAAGGCAAGCAGAAGACGAATTGATGTGCTGCTGGGTGTCACAAAGATGCTTTAAGAAGAGCTATTTTTATAATGAAACTGTATTAAGAACTTCAGGAGCTTTTTTAATTAAGTGTCTGAATCTCTCAATTAAGTGAAAATGATTGTTACCCTGATTCTGTATGTTGTATGTAACTGTAATTGGAAATGCTGAATGCAAAGAACCACCAGCTGGGCTGAACTGTCCTTATCGGATTACATCAGGATAAGCCTTCACACCTGACAAAATGGTTTAACATTCCTGCTTTGCTGCTCTATCATTATCTGATTGTAATTATATGCTGATATTACAGAGTGTTAAGGATTGTTCTCAGAATACAATTATGGAGAAAAAAGGTTTCCACACATCCACAACGGGCTAGTTTTTTCATGTTCAGTCCCTCATCCGTAAGAAATTAGGTTAACCCTTGATGGGAAATACTCTGAGAGTACTCAATCTTTAGACCAAGGATCGTGCATAGTGGGGAGCACAGCTTACTTTTTAATCACATTTTGTCAAATCCTATTAACAGCTGCTCACTTGTAAGCACTTCGGCTGTTCACTTGCGGCTCACCTAGAGGCGGTGCCTTAGCAGTTTTTTATGGTCTGCAGGAATGCATCTGGTAAACCAAATTCTTGACCATAAATATTTTCCCGCGTTTAAAGCAGATTGGAGAATGTGTGAGAAAAGGACCAGGAACCAGGGAATCACATCCAAGAAAGTGCGTGGCAATTCTAGAGCAAGTTATTCCCCATGTTGGGAACAAAAACTCGAAACTGCAGGCCTCAAGAGCAATAGGATCAGCAGCTAATGGTAATTCCGGGCCCGGTATTCCAATGGGTTTGGGTCATTCTCAGTGCTTGTTGTTGCCGGTGCAGACCACCGGCACTTATTTTTGAGCGCCGGCACTTATTTTTCTGTCTCAAGCAGTGATTTAAATGTAAAAATAGAGGTGCAGAGGAGGGCTTTGGTCACCGGCACCTGTTTTTATTTGCAAATTAAGCACAGATCATTGTACGGCAAACAAGAGATCAATCTACAATATGGCATCCACAGGACAGAAAGAAGTGGGCCCAGGAAGCTTAATAGCTTTCAAGAATTTCCGAGACACCAACATATCCATAAAAGTTATAAAAAACATAACTTCACTTTGCAGAAAAAAATGCAAACTGAGGCATTTATTGGCAGCCAAGAGAAAAATCATGCTCTTCACAAGACATTGGTGAAGGGGGACTCGCTTCTTTCCCGCATTTTGTCTGTTTTGCATCACTGGGGTGGAACTACATTCCCCAGCAGTTCGAAGACCGGAGGAGGGGCGGGGTGCAGTGGATGCGCTTTTACGACCCTGGAGATTCCTGCGTAGCGGAACACTCTTCTTGCCCACATTTCGTTTGTTTTGCATCACTGGGGTGGGACTACATCCCCCAGCAGCACCAAGGCCAGGTGGAGGGGCAATGTGCAGCGGACATGCCCTTAAGTGCCTGGTGACAACGATACATGGGACGCATGCAGGATATGCAGGAGACGTGCCAGGACCGGACCAAGACCGTACCAAGACCAGGCGCATCTTCACCCATCTCTGCCAGGAACAGGCTGGGCTGTGGCACTCCCCCTTGGCCCAGCTTCTATGAGATAGGTCTGTTACTTAGCCTACTAGCTACTATGTTTGAGATCTTCCCTTTTTTATTCTATAAAAGATCATAGGTTAAAGGAAAATCCAGGGCCCTGGCAGAGCGAAGGCATCTGCATCAGCTCTTACCCCTTCCATTAAAAACTATTTGTAATCGGTAATGGAAGCCATTAACTCTGAAATTAGACTGGTGAAAGAAAGTACTGATGCTGTCCGGTACCTCTCTATTCCATCATCAATCACCCCCCTTGCACAATGTGGCTCTAGTAATATAGCAATCGAGGGCAAGGTTGCACCAGAGACTCTGACAGAGACAGTATTTGATTAACAACTCTAACATGAGGAGTCTTCCAACCCAGGGCACTGGCAATTCAGACCAGCTCTGTGCTGTTTCTATTTCAACTTCAAGGTTGGCCATTGATATCACAAAGCCCCCTTCTCGAATTCACCTCCCCTTATAAATGCAGAAGAAGTGAGCAGGTGGTCTCAAAAAAGAAGTCTCAGTCTAATTTGGCATTGTGGAAGGATGCAGTGCCCCCCGCTATTACCTAGCATCACGAAGAAAGTGTGAACTCCCCTTTGGAAACCCATTTGAGCATGATGATGAAAGCTCATTGTGATGACCAATTTACTATGTGGAACTATTGTTAAAGTCTCTGAGAGAGGATTTAACTATTTAATTGAAGCAGGGGATTGGTAATATTTTGGAATACTCCTGCCTGTCTACGACTAACCTACAGGGTGAGGCACCATCAAGGGAGAATCAGCAATTATTAAACTTATATCCAGATTCTAGGTTTAATCTCCCCCTAGCCCTGCTGCCTCTATGTCAGAGGTATCCACCTCCCCTGCTACCTGTTCATCCAGTAACAAGTGTCAAACGGTTTTATGATCTTTGACTCCTGCTAAGCCTGTCTGGCCTTCAATCACTGGGCGTTCACTATCACAGGAGGTTGGTAGAATAGTATATAATTCCCCGCACAAGCAGTATTTATATCTTCCCCCAGAGTCGACCCCCTTTGTTATTATCCTTGACCAAGTCCCTTCTTTAAATCTAGCAAAGAAGAAATTAGGAGTGGACTAGAAATACAAAGTTATGCACTGGTTTAGAGCTAACTCAGGGTGGGCAGGAGATCTTCTAGCAGAGATCTTGTCAGTTAGAAGAGTACCAGGGGACTGCTATGTTGTCAACTTTAGGAATACCTGGCTGGTGGTATGGAATCAACTTTCAGCTCTGAGATATTTAGTTGATTCCCCTGGGCAAATTAGAGTGTTCACTCAGGGTCCTTTTTATAAACCTTTACGGCTTTTGGCAGAGCGGCAGTTGATGACCATCAGAGTAAGGCAAAGTTGGTTTCCCCAACTCAGACTCTATTGAATTCTTTACATAAGAATTTTTCTGCTCTCAACAATTTGCAAGAAATTGATTGACGTCTAATGTTGTCTAAACCGCGTGGTCTCATGACCACTTTTATAGTTTGTGATCCTTCTATAAGCAAGGTTGTAGCCCCAGCTAAGAAAGTGAAATTATGATTAAGTCCGAGCTCACCGTTTAGAGTGTCCTGTATTGTACAAATTTTAAATCTACTATCCTGGAACATTTCTGAGGTATGCTCAAAACATTCTAATGATGACTGGCTGGGCTACATTAAAGAGTTTGACTTAATTTGTTCGCAAAAGACTTGGGCCCTGGATGACTTTCATATTAATGATTGCCTCTCCTTTTGCAACCTTGCTTTGCCAGCTGTTTGCGAGAGGGGCGAGGGGAGGACTGGCTGTTTTAATTTCTATCAAATTTCCTGGTATAAATGTTACATTTTTTAGTTCTCTATTGTTCCAATTATTACTGCTGTTGGGGTTGGGACAATTGATTTATTGGTCGTACATTTTTATCACAACATATTAAATCATCGCTGTATGAACATTGTGGCCATGCTGGATGACGCAATAGCAAACATGAATTTTAAAAATCGCCCACATTGTTTGCTTTGAGCGGGTGATTTCAATTGCAAGGTATATGAATTTGGAGGGTTGCAGGCTTGGAAAATATGGTCAGGTGATGATTAATTTCAGACATTCCAACTAAGGGGACACATTGAAAAATATCTTATTTTCTAAGGATTTCTTATATTTGAGTGATTGTGTCAAGGTCGCCCCTAAGTTATATCCAACTTTTACTGGAGGAAATAAATCCAACACAATTGATAATATTTTAATTTCACATGAATTTAATTTTCTAGGTTGTGATTTTAAAATGTTCCCAAATTGTGCTAGTGTCTATAGACCAATGGCATCTTCTCTTAAAATGGAGCATGCATTTGTAGAGACTAAGCAGGATGGGGCTCCCTTAATATTGGTACCAACAAAGGACTTAGACATAAAAGGGAGCAGGTTGACCCAAAACGTTGTTTTGGAAAACGTTATTTCTGAAACTTATGGTGCAATATACAAGTGTTGGTCTCCGGTTGCAGACCCATCCTTGATAAATGAGGACTTTGCCAGTGTTAGTTTAGCAACTTTTCAGGCCTTAACTGTGAAAAGTCCAAATTCTATTTCCCCTCCTCATCAATAATTTAATGTGACCTATTCTAAATCACATAAACAGGAAGGAGGGCATCAATTGGGTGCCAAAAATAGGGAAATCATTGTTGCTGCGCGTAAAGCATACAAAGCCACTTTGATGGCTAGGAAGGCCAAACGTAAAAATGAGGCAACTTTGAGAGGTGATGAACCGCCTGTTTTTTTTCTGAAGGACCATCTTCTAACATAGAATGTTCAATACCGGAGATGTCACGGGTCAGCCTTTTTTTCACAAATATTCAATTCTCTGAATAGTGATGGTGATTATCAGGACACTGTGATTCCTTCTGACAAAGACTGGGAATTGACCCTCCAGTTTAGTTGTTGCATCACGGTGAAGGACGTTGCCGCTGTTATTAAGCATAGCCAGTGTAGGAAAGCCCCAGGACATGAGGGATTCCCTCTAGACTTTTTTTAAGAGATAACCTTGACCTTTGGGCTCCAATGCTTTCAGAGCTGTTATTATGGGCCCTCTTCCTCCCACATGGAAAGAGGCCATTGTAGTAACAATCTTTAAAAAGGGTGACTGAAACAATCAGGCCTGTTATCCGTCAGTTTCTCCATTGGATTCCACACTCAACATCGTAGGTAGGGTCCTATTGACACTATTGGTTGGACTTTTTCAAACAACATTCTCTCTGAAGCGCAATACGATTTTAGACAAGGGATGGGCATAGCTGACCAGTGTTTGAATCTAACGCTCATCATTTGTAAGTTCACCAAGTCCATGAAGGGCTCGTTACACCTAGCCTTCATGGACTCGGCATGTGCATTCAACACTGTCAATCGGTCAAATTATTGGACATGCTGGGTAATTTGGGGGTAGAAGAACCCCTGTTTACTTTTCTCTAGCATTTGCATTGGTACACCTCGGCCAAGATTTGTTTTGGTCCTGGGGGAATGTACATCATCTACATATTGCAATTAAGGAGTTTGCCAGGGGAAATGTATGGAATAACGACTCCGAAACAATGACTGCTTGCGTGAACAACGACTCCCTTTTTCTCTGCTTAACCATACGTGCTGAACAGCGCATATGCCTGGTTAAGGCAGAGAAAAAGAGAGTGCATCAGGAGAGGACACGGTCAGGTAAGTGGGGGTAATTTTGTTTTTAGGTCGGGGGAGGTGGGGTGGGTTAGTTTGGTTTTTAGGGGTGGGGGTCGGGCTAGTTTTGTTTTTAAGGGTAAGGGTCAGAGTAGTTTTGTTTTTGGGGCGGGGTAGTTTGGTTTTTAGAGACGGGTGGAGGGTTGGAGTTGTTTTTTTTTTTAGGGGTGGGAGGGGTCAGGGTAATTTAGTTTTTATGGTGGGGAGAGGGATGGGGTAGTTTGGTTTTTAGGGGTGGGGTAATTTTGTTTTTAGGGGCAGGTGGTTTTAGTTTTGGGTGTGGGTGTCAGTTGTTTTTTGTTTTTTGGGTGGGTGGGGGGGTCTGGATGCCTTTGCGGAGTTCATGCTATCTTTACATCTGAGGATTTATCAGCAGAAATGTTTTGTGATGGTTTGTGGGCCAAAGAAAACTAAATCCAAGGCTTTTTTTATAAAGAGGAGCTCCAATCGCTAACGTAGAGAGCTTCAGTTATTTGAAGTTGCCCTTTGATCCACAAGCTAATTGGGAGTCCTTGCTGGTGGTGAGGGTGTAACAAATAAGTAGAGCTGTGGAAGTTATTTCTCCCTTCACAGCCAAGTAAGGCCATAGACCAGTGAGAGAGATGATAACTTTGTATACAGCTAAAAGTATTTCAATTGCTACTTATGAGACCAGAGTGTAGGGGGGGTGATTATTCCAGACTTCAAAAAGCAGAAAATGGCATCCTCTGAAGACGTTTGAAGGTACCACAGAGTGAGCTCACCATCTTTTGCCACTCAGAAGTGGGCTTAAACTATGTGGGGGACACTGTGGGCCTTGCACCACTGTTATTGTGTCTTAAGTGTACTTTTAGTAGGTTGGGAACCCTAGAGCTTTTCAATAACCCTGCCCAAAAGTCCCACTCTGCAGGAAACCAAATAAAGTTGGTCTGTGAGCTAGTTCAAGTTACATGTAGGCAACAGGCTCATCAGCTTCCCTGTCTGGCTAATTATCATGTTTTATAATCTGGTCATGGGATGAAATGGTCCCTCTCTTATATAGAAAATGTTCAAAATAGATTTTATTGAACTAGGCTTTGATTGGGTTCATTGGATTTCCTTTTAGCCTTCCCACAACAAATCAATCAATCAAGGAATTTGTATAGCGCGCTACTCACCCGGAGGGTCTCAAGGCGCAGGGGGAGGAGGGACCGCTACTGCTCGAACAGCCAGGTCTTGAGTTGCTTCCTGAAGGAGAGGTGGTCTTGGGTCAGACGGAGGTGGATGGGGAGGGAGTTCCAAGTCCTGGCTGCCAGGTAGGAGAAGGATCTTCCTCCCATGGTGGCTTTTCTAATGCGTGGCACGGCGGCGAGGGCGTGGCTGGTCGATCGTAGCTGGCGGGTGGGAGTGTAGAAGGTCAGGCGGTTGTTGAGGTACCTGGGACCCAGGTCGTGGAGGGCCTTGTGTGCGTGGGTGAGGAGGCGGAACGTGATTCTCTTGCTGACGGGGAGCCAGTGCAAGTCTCTCAGGTGTCCGGAGATGTGGCTGTGTCGGGGGATGTCAAGGATGAGGCGTGCGGAGGCGTTCTGGATGCGTTGGAGTCTTTTCTGTAGTTTGGCCGTGGTTCCGGAGTAGAGGGTGTTGCCGTAGTCCAGTCGGCTGGTGACGAGTGCCTGGGTGACCGTCTTCCTGGTTTCGGTGGGGATCCATCGGAAGATCTTTCGGAGCATGCGTAGGATGTTGAAGCATGATGATGAGACGGCGTTGACTTGTCTGGTCATCGAGAGGGAGGAGTCCAGGATGAAGCCCAGGTTGCGTGCGTGGTCCGTTGGTTTGGGTGCGCTGCCCGGGGCAGGGGGCCACCAGGAGTCGTCCCAGGCAGAGGGTGATGATCCAAGGATGAGGACTTCCGTCTTGTCTGAGTTCAGTTTCAGGCGGCTGTTCATCATCCACTCGGCTACGTCTTTCATCCCTTCGTGCAGGTTGGTTCTGGCGGTGGCTGGGTCGTTGGTGAGGGAGAGGATCAGCTGGGTGTCGTCGGCGTAGGAGATGATGTTGAGGTTGTGATGGCGTGCGATGGCTGCGAGGGGGCTCATGTAGACGTTGAAGAGGGTGGGGCTGAGTGATGATCCTTGTGGTACGCCGCAGATGACTTCGGTGGCCTCGGATCTGAACGTGGGGGAGGCGGACTCTCTGGGTTCTTCCGGCGAGGAACGAGATGATCCACTCTAGTGCCTTCTCTTGAATTCCGATGTTGCTGAGGCGCTGCACTAGGGTGCGGTGGCAGACAGTGTCGAACGCTGCGGAGAGGTCCAGGAGGATGAGGGCCGCTGTTTCCCCGTTGTTGAGCAGGGCTCGGATGTCGTCAGTGGCTGCGATGAGGGCGGTCTCGGTGCTGTGGTTGGCTCGGAAGCCGGACTGAGTGGTCGAGGGATCCATTAGTCTCGAGGAAGGCGGCAAGCTGTCTGTTGACGGTCTTCTCGATGACTTTGGCAGGAAACGGGAGGAGCGAGATGGGGCGGTAGTTTTTGAGGTCGGTGGGGTCTGCTGATGGTTTCTTCAGGAGGGCGCTGAGTTCGGCATGCTTCCAGCTCTCCGGGTAGGTGGCGGTGTTGAAGGAGCAATTGATGATGTCCCGGAGATGGGGTGCGATGACGGAGTCGGCCTTGTTGAAGACGTGGTGGGGGCATGGGTCGGTTGGTGATCCGGAATGGATGGTGTTCATCGTATGGATGGTGTCTTCGGTGCTGACCGGGGTCCAGGCGTGGAGGGTGGTGTTGGGGGGCGTCGGTTTGGTGGTTGGGTGCGTGGTCTGTGCGCCGAAGCTGTTGTGTATGTCGGCGATCTTGCGGTGAAAGAACGAGGCAAGTGAGTCGCAGAGGTCTTGTGAGGGGGTGATGTCGTTGTTTCCGGCGCTGGGGAACAAAGGGCATGATTTGAGCTCTCTTTTTGCCCTTGTGACTATATATGAAGGCAAAGCACATTCATCTTTCTGCTCTTTTGTGCACTTTATAAGTCAGTGAGAATTGCCTTTTTACTTCCTCTTTTGAGCTCATATAGTTTTAGTTCACACCAGGAGGGTTTTAGATTTTTACAGCACTTTGATTCGCCAGAGATCTGCCATGCTGTCATTAGCTTCATTAGAGGGTCCTCAAATATCAGGAAAATATATTGTTAATTGGACAGGGTTACGGTTTTGGGACACTTTATTAATATGGTCAGTTTTATTCAAAGGTTTTTACCTTTTGAGATTTTAATTGTTCTCTGCTTGTCTGTCTTATGAAATGGACTGTGCCTGTAATATGTCTGTAAATTGATCATTTATGGCTTTTTCCTGCTGTTTAAAGTTTTATGACTGATTGGTTAAAGGTCTGCAAAATCTTTTACATTTAGACACAAAGGGCCTGATTCACAAAGGTAATTTACACTTTTGAGTAAGTTTACACTTCGAAGTAAGTTTACTACTTTCTAGTATTCACAAACTGCACTTTTACAGTAACTGTAAGTGTAGGTTACTACAAAAGTGTAAGCCATCACAAAAGTTCAGGTTGTGAATACCAAAAAATAGTACACTTACTATAAAAGATCAGTTTGTGAGCAGCATTTTAAAGTAACTTTTGTAGTACTACTGTAGAACAACAAAGCTTATTAAAAAGTGGACTTTGTGAAACAAGCCTTATAGTTTTTACACAAGCAACACAATAATAACTAGGCTTATGTGCTTCCCTATGACAAGATGTGGGTCTATTATAAAGCTGATATACCCTTCCACATAACAAGATGTAGGTATTTTTAAACAAAATTGTAACTTGAAGTGTCAGAATTATGCAGGCATTTGGAGCTATTATGAATGGTGGCAGCTTTTATTGTCTTTCCATCATTCCTCTACTAGCATGGACAGGACCGATAATTTGTGATGGTGCATACTTTGAAGATATTAAGCAAAGAACCGCTTCAAGGGCCTGACTTAGATCTTGGTGGAGGAGTACCCCGACAGACGTGATGGATATCCTGTTGCCATATTATGATCCCCAGAGGAAATAATGGGATCGTACAATGGTGGACGGGATTACTGTCACATTATGACGGAGCATTCCCCTCCGCCAAGATCTAAATCATGCCCTAGGCTTTAAAAGAAGTTAAATGAATAAACATGAACATTTTTTTTAAACCTGTGCAGATGGATATTCATTTAAGGATAATAAATGCTGTGGATATGATTCATAATAGTGGCCTGACCTCTGGTATGTAGCCCTGAATAAGCGGTATACAAGAACCACGAAACACATTTTGGCTGTTGTCCTGTATTTAACTGTACTTGTTTTATGAAAAGACTTCAATAAACTTGAATTATACTGGAGAGATCTTCATATGAACATAAATGAATGTATTATGATCAAATATTTCCACTTCGGATTTTCTTAAGTGGTTAATATATTTCTTGTAAATAAAAATGCATGCTGATGAGAGTGTATTATTGTTCTAATGTACATTTTTGTCTTTATGAATTTCTTATAATATTTCTTTAAATTAATGGATATTTTTGTCCTTTTAAAATTGTAATAAGTAATTTGTTTTGGACTTCCTACTGATCACAATATCCATTTGTGTGGGATATTACAGAGGAAATATGCACTTTAAAACATATTTTAATATTAGGTAGGTTTTAAGAATAGTGTTTGCCAAATCTGCTTAACCAGATGCTTCATACAGAATTATTTTTGTGAGGCCTCACCTCAAAGTCTGACCCCTCAGGCCCTTTAAAGTTGCTGTTGAATAAACTGCAGGTCTGTCCAAAGGGCTTTAAAAACGCAATTTCCTAATCTGCTTTGGGAGAGAATCCACTTGACCTCTGTCTTTAGAACACCTCAGTTCTCAGCCAAACTATTCACCTAACCTGCTTTAAAATCGAGTATTTAAAACTAAATGACAAAATATGTCTCCAGGAGATACACTCCGCATCTTGTTTTAGAATACATCACTTTTTCAAGATGTCCACGATGAGACCTCCCTCTGCATAACACCTACTCCATCATGGAGATCTGCAATGCCATACAATTATCACCCTTACTTCAGTCTTGAAAAGTTGATAATCAAAGATGAACCTCCCAGTATCCCTTTTGACTTATCTTTCTTATTTTCTCTTGATGTGCGCTGGGGAGGGAATGGTGGGTGTCAGCACCCCAAATTACACTTTTGATATTTCAATATCACGCCTCTTCCCTCGTCTGTTTGTTCTTTAGCATTGATTTTCTGTTTTCATCGTTGTCAATTCCACCATTTTCCAAGCCTCTTTTTTAAGCTAAAATGATGATGTCACACAATTTGCTATAACTAAATGTCCTGTGTTCATTTTTTTGTGCTGTACTACAAAAAATTCGAAATGTTCTGAAATCAAAATAAAAAAAATCTACACTGGTCATCTCAAACTGAGACTGCACTCTAAGTTGTCCAGTCCAGAAAGACAAAAGCACGAATCCGAACATGTGCTTGAAGCAAAAACTATGTGATCCCTTGAAAAGTCCTAGAACTGAGTAGTTCAAAGAAGTGTTCTTCTGGTGACTGGGACCGGAGGTGCATCCGCTGAGTAATACGAAATATGGGGACAGCCCTTTCTCCTGGTAGGACATGTGTTGTATACGCAGCTCTCATATAAAAAGATACGACCTATATCGTTTTCCCTAACCCTCGAACTGGGTCATCTCTGACTATGCCCTAAAGACTGGACTTTCCTTCAATCATTGATCGATAATTCTGCCCACATAGTGTTTATCCAAATCAATATATTATTTCCTCAAATATAGATATGTATTGTTGCAGGAATTATAGCTGCTACCGCCCTTGCTCTTTGAGGTCCTTCTAAGTGTTCATGGAACTCTTCTTCTCAGAGGCATTAGAAACAGAAAGTAGAGAGAGCTTTAAGAGCACAGATTTTGTAACCTCCATTTCTTCCTCTAATCAGTGCCCCAGAGCATCAATTAGAAAGCTCTAGAGGGGTGGGTCTAGGGGTCAACCATGTGATTCCATGAGGAGTCACAAAGTGTGTGGTACCACTCATGGGTGTCCACAGAAATCTTTTTGGGGGGTTGCATAATTTTAATCTCAGCGGGGTGACTGCCAAACTAGTGCAGGTAGCGTAATACTATGATGGCCGTAGTGTTACGCTCCACTGTGAGCCTGCACACCAGGCTGTACCTACATCCAGGGAGGGCAAGTGCTCCCTCATCCCTTATCCACCTGTAGCTGGCCAAGGTACCACTTCCGCTAACTGTGACATTTCATTAAACAACAGTGGGCTCACCAGACATGTCAGCTTCCCTAACAACTACACTCCATGTGGCTCCCACCGGTGCGGTTTATTGTATAAGCTCTAACCATGAATCCATTAACATCACACATAAAATTCACTATCTCAGTGTCTACTTCTGAGCTAAATGTGCAATAAAGTGTCCGAAAAGGCACTTAGTGAAGCTCTACTATGAAGGTGACTGAAATAGGCCAGGGATTAAAATCTGGATGTGAAAAAATACTACTCAGCCTCGCACTAGGGATGCAATAAGGGCAAAATACACTTTTGGGACTTGCAGGTGTGTACAGCTGCAAAAATCTAGGGACTACAGCAAATAAAATATTTTACCTTCGCTCTTAAGCCACTACGTTAATAGAGGTCAAGCTGAAGAGTGGACAAATGATGGGTAATCAGGGTGCCTGATATTTTTCTGATGTTGCCATTTAATGAATAACTCTCCAGTGTTACTGGGAGTTGCAGTGGCCATGCCAATCATGGTCCTGGTAATATTACACATGTTTCACTAATATTCATGATGACTGGCTGCTTGGGAAAGAAAGCTGGCAGAATTATAAGTGGAGACAATTCTTTCTGCCACATATTCCACAAATTAACCCCACATTTAAATATGGAAGAACATGCTACTGTTAAAAGTATTTCTAGCCCTGCTATTTAAAAGAAATACTGACCAAGTTCATTGAGATAGTACCAGAAATCATTCAAGTTGGTTGAGGCTTTAAAGAAGCTGAGAGAAGAAGACGCCAGGAAACAATCCATCTAAAGAGTGATGCTGGGTGCAAGATCACCAGACGCTATTGGAAACTTCCATCTGTCCAATGTCCAGTCTCTCTTTGTAAATTTACTGGAGCTCATATGAACCAACAGCTAAATCCAGATGGGATAGCTGAAATGATTCCATGAGCAAGCACGGAAGTCCGAGAAGCTTGAACAGAGCAGGTTTTTATGGCTTGAATATCTTCAGTTTTCTCCAAAACACAAGAGCTACCCATATGTCCATGTGAACTTTGGTATCTGAACAAGGCTCACATAGGCCTACACATGGAACTCATCTAAACACTTTTTAAATAAAGAACAGCAAAATGACTGTTGTGACTTAATCAGCAAAGAAGCAGCCTACTTAAAGAATTTACAATTGTGCCATTATCTTGTAGTACACATTGGACCTCATAAGATATTAGGCAAGATTAAAGAGAAACGATACATAGTGAGAAGAAAATATTACCCCAAGTGACATACCATAACTAACCAAAAAACGTGAAAACAGTGAATATGGTGCAGGTAGGTTGGTTCAACAGACACCCATACATGTTATCTTTATCAGAGAGTCCAGGAACGCAGTGTTACAATCATTTGGGGCCTGATTACAACCTTGGCAGAGGGTATTACTCAGTCACAAACGCGATGGATATCCCATCCGCCATATAACAAGTTCCATAGGATATAATGGAACTTGTAATACGGCGGGCGAGTATCCGTCTGTGACACGGTAATCCCCCCACCAATGTCATAACCAGGCTCTTAGGCCTGATTATATTTTGGCCGACAGGTTACTCCATCACATACATGAGGGATATCCCCTCCATATTACAATTTCCATTGGATATAATGGAATCGTAATACAGGGGATGGATCCGTCACGTTTATGACGAAGTAACCCCATCTACCAAACTGTAAATCAGGTGCTTAGTGTTTTCACAACCAATAATATTTCTGTCAAAGTGTTGAAGGCGTTTTGACCTTCATGAGGATAGGAGGGTCTCTTCAGGACTTAAGGTGCCCTTGGGAATTGTTTCTCAGAAGAAAACAGAAAAGACCAAGGGGATGGGGCCCGTATTTGTAAATTCAAAAATGCCACCTATTGTGCGTTGAGAAATAAATTTAAAAAAAGTTCTCATACAAATAAAAGTGGTCATCACGGCTAAGAAGATGCTCTTGGTGATAACTGAGTGGCAATAGCAGTTCTACCATTTTCGGAACACCTGTTGCCTGGTACAGCAATCCTAGTCCTTTTGAACACAGATTCTGGTAGGCGACCACCGGATGCACAACTGGTCCACGTCATTCTTAATCTCCACAAATTCTGGACTGCAAAGAGGTAGCAGGCTTCTCTCTCTTTCCAAGTGGGGAGCTCTGATGTGGCAGAGGAGCCGGGCATCCGAACAATTGGCAGTGGCCACCTAGAAGACCAAGCACGCCACCGGATAGGTAGCCTAATCAAAAGACCTGCTTCAGTAGTTCTGTTTGCAAGGCATAGTTCACCCAAGACTCAAACAGGTACAGAGAGCGTCAATGGCAAATTTCTCCGTGTTCTTCAGGAGGGAGGGCGAGCCAACACTTCTTCTTCAAAACTTTCATAAGGGTGACAGTGTTGAGCGGGGGGAGGAGAGAGAGGGAGGAGACACATGAACACACACAAACAAACACAGATACATGCACAAAGACACACATGCCAACATGTTTGGACAAACAAGGATCCAGGGACGCACACACACGGATTGGAATGCTGTTGGATAGTACTCTTAAACGTATTTGCACTCGAATACAAGTACACACAAGTGCACAAGAAAATTCACACGCAGAATATACACAGAAACATACTTTTACTATGGAGCTTATTTCCAGTGACAGTATAAAGATTGTGATGTTTAGGCACTATGGCCCTCATTCTGACCTTGGCGGGCGGCGGAGGCCGCCCGCCAAAGTCCCGCCGTCAGCTTACCGTTCCGCGGTCGAAAGACCGCGGCGGTAATTCTGACTTTCCCGCTGGGCTGGCGGGCGGTCGCCTTCAGGCCGCCCGCCAGCCCAGCGGGAAAGAGGCTTCCACGATGAAACCGGCTCGGAATCGAGCCGGCGGAGTGGAAGCTGTGCGACGGGTGCAGTTGCACCCGTCGCGTATTTCACTGTCTGCGCAGCAGACAATGAAATACATTTAGGGGCCCTCTTACGGGGGCCCCTGCAATGCCCATGCCAGTGGCATGGGCACTGCAGGGGCCCCCAGGGGCCCCCAGGGGCCCCGCGACCCCCCCTACCGCCATCCGGATCCCGGCGGTCGGACCGCCGGGATCTGGATGGCGGTAGGGGGGGTCGGAATCCCCTCGGCGGCGCAGCAAGCTGCGCCGCCGTGGAGGATTCAATGGGGCGGCGGTACACTGGCGGGAGCCCGCCAGTGGTGCCGGTCCGACCGCGGCTTTACCGCCGCGGTCGGAATCCCCATTGGAGCACCGCCGGCCTGTCGGCGGTGCTCCCGCGGTCCTCCGCCCTGGCGGTCTTTGACCGCCAGGGTCAGAATGACCGCCTATATTTTCATTTTCACATTAGCTTAATTCACAAATGTAGATCCCTTCCAAAAGCTGCCAAAAGATACTAGGAGACAATTTTTAAATAGCAGGACAATGTTTGCATACTCCCAAAGCAGTGCTTTAAATGGGCAGGCACTGTCCGGTACTGAGTACCTGCACTTCTTTAACTTCAAGGGGACATACCTGCACTTTTCAGCACTGGTTCATTACCTTTAAGGGGAAAGCACCGGCACTTCTCCGATGCAAGCAGGTACTGTAGAAAGTGAGTACCTGCACTTCTGTATCTTCATTTAAAGCACTTTCCCAAAGTAGCATAACTCAAGAATCCAAGTGAACTGGACAGTTCACCTACCATGCTCTGGTATCGCAGATACACACCTCCGAGAAAGTGCCTAGAAGCATTCCAAATCTAAGATCAGTCTCATATTAATTGGGACTGCACCTTAGAAGAAGACAAAGTGATCGTAATACACTAAGCAGGATAGTGGGTTTCTTCAGCAACCTTAAGTATGTAGCAGAGTTCAATTAGCAAAATTAGCAAAACTTGAAGTGGTTAAGCCATGTTCAGATGGGAATTTCTGCACAAATAAATCAAAAGTAATAAGTACGTTTTGAAGTCCACAACTTATGTCCAAGGGCAAATTCTCCATTGCCCTAACTGGCCTAAGGATGTGTTTATCATCTGCATTCAAGGGTTTAGGGTAGGTCCCCTGTGCGTTAGTTTTGCTTCACTAGAAGCGTTTCTATTCCTTCTTGTTAGCTACACTAAGACACTCATTGTTTTGGGCCAAGGGCCAATGAACAATGTGCATATATTTGCACCTGTTAAATTGCTATATGTAGGCTTTAGAATGTATTAGGTGATACGTGGTGATAGATGATATGTATTACCCATTCCAAGTTCACTCTTACAAAATGGGCTTATCGCACCAAAATCCTCATGGTATGGTATTTTTCTGGGCATCTTTTCCACGTTATATTTCTGCAGGCTTGATCTGCCAACACTTAACCATGATATTTGGTAAAATCTGGTAAAGGTATAATTCCACTCCCTGAGCAAATAGGTGCTTGTGCAGAGGATAATATGTACAGGACCACTCGAGAGGAGAAGACAAAAGTGCTCTGCAACCATGTAGTGAACTAACTTCTTCAGTATTACATCACTTCCCTCCCCATAACCATTCAACAAAGGCTGTTCACTATCCCCGAAAGGGTAATGCCTGGTTGGAAATGGAAGGGATCGTCTGGGGCCCGGGGTATGTCTGTACCCGCACCTGCTGTCCTGGAGAGCAAGTTAGTTTAACCCGATGCGGAAGTACACCAACTAAAATACGCATCAAGTAATGTTAGGTGGAGGAATATCGGCCACTCAGAATTGTCCGGGACACTATGCCCTTAAAAATACCGCTCCAACCAACTCAGGACGAGAGCCAACAAGATAGGCTGTCACTAGGCTTGCATAAGCGCCTTTGCCGTGAGTGAATGATAACGCGACCAACCTTAATGGAAGGCAGCCATTTTAAGGTGTGTGCCTGGGAACCGTCTGTAGTGCGTCAGTCTTATCTGTATGTTCTTCATTATGTCATCTGTGCCTCCTTATCTCTCAGTGCTTCCATCTTGTCCTGCCAGCAGCACCATGGCAGAGAGTGACGCGCAGAGGGGTCGCCTTTCCCCAAAATGGCACTGGAAATGCGAACCATATTTCAGCACTTATACCTCGTCTGTCCTTTATAGATTGGTTCGTCGCGCTCCGCTGATTACACTGCTACTGCCTGACCCAAAGGAGGAAAGCGCATCTTTTATCTAGCCAGGGGTGAGGGGAAGGAGAGACGGAAGCGAGAAAATGGATGCGCGCGTTTGGATGACGGATGGTTAGAGGGAGCGCCAGAGATGAAACGATACCAGACGGGTGACACAGGGAACCCAGAGATGAAGAAGGATGCATTAGTAAAGACAGAGCGGAAGTAAATGACAGGAGTAGGGGTGCTGACGTTGGAAAAAAAGAAAGGAGTCAGGCAAAGATGCAGGGACGAGGAAAAGGGAAAACGAAAGTGTGACGAGGCTAAAAGGGTCGATAATAGGAAGCAGAGGGGCTGTGCCTAATATTTCTACTATGTTTTGTCCTAGGAATTCGAGGAGGGCGAACGTTTGGGTACTTACTCGAAATTCTACAAAAACAATGCGAAATAATAACACAAAATGAAGTGGAATGCAAAACTGGCATTTAGATCTATATGTGGGGACACAAGGGTGCACTTCACTCTAAAAGCAGAGCAAAAAATATATGCTGTAATCGTCTGCATTGTTCCCATGCGTCAATGTTAAAAGTTGCTACACAATTATGACATGTGGTGTAATGGCGTAATTTTAAGATTTTGCGCAACAAGTGTAGTGTGAATTTCACAAAATAACGCAACATTTTGCTAGTTTAAAATACATTTCTCACACACATACTAGTAGCCTGCTTAACCCCGTTCAGACAGCAGTAAGGGGCAAGGACCATCGGGTTGTATCTGTGTAAACAAGTCAGACTCGAATTTCTCACATTTAGGCCCAGATATATCATTTTTTACAATAGTGATTACCTAATTGCGATTATTAGCAAATCGCAATTAAGTAATCGCTGTTGGAATGTATGAAACTCCAGGAGTTTCATACTGCGATTCGCAAGCGCTTGCAAATCGACCTACCTCATTAATATTCATGAGGTAGGTGCAATTTTTTTTTAATGCAGCCCGTTTTTCTTAAAGCAAAACGGGATGCTTTTAAAAATGATAAATGAAAAGCTTTCTTTTCATTTTTTTTTTTAACAGTAGGGAGTGGTCCATGGGACTACTGCCTGCTCTTAAAAAACGTTTTCGCATGCATTCACAAAGGGACCCCTTCCCCTTTGCGAATGGGTTACCACCTACCTGAAGTAGGTGGTAACTGCGATTGTTTTGCGGCCGCATTCACGGTCACAAAACTATCATGCATACTTCTGCGATTCGGTATTAGGAAGGGACACCCTTGACAACCGTCTTCCTAATACCGAATCGGTATGTAGTTGCAAATCCAATTTGCGATTCGGTAACAAGTTACTGAATTGCAAATTGGACTTGTTACATACCAAAATGCATTTTTGTGATCGCAAACGGCCCGTTGGATCGTTTGCGGTTGCAAAAATGTTTGATACATCTGGCCCTTACTTGGCAATGCACAAGGAAGGGTAAAGTTCTAAAAACCTAGTGTCAGTGAGATCTTAGCATGGAGCAGCGGATTCTTCAGTGACTCAGCAGTTATTTTCGTCCTCTTGCTACAGAGCCAACCTTCTCCCAGAAGGAGTCTGTCCTTGTCGACAAGCTTGGTGTACAGTCCTCATTAACCAGCAGTTGTTTGGTTTGCTTGAAGGAGTTCTGATCAGAAAGGCCTTTTCCCCATGTGGGGTGGGACCCAAATACTTGCACATTGCACGACTAGGTGATAGCTTCTGGTATCAGGACTGTCCACCTCACGAGTAGCTATCAACCAGTGAAAAACACCCCGAGAAAAGAAGGTAGCAACATGTATTTGTTGAAGACGTTCACTTGGTTCTATTGACCGTACATGCCTATTACCCAGCTCAATTGTACAAAGTTTTCAGTTTATATTCATCCAATCAAATACAAGTACTAGGTGAAATTTCTATTACAGTTTTACAGTGATTTTGCTTAATTTTGTACATTTTGCATTAAGCGTGTTACATGAAATTCCCAGAATTATTCTATTTATGGCACACTGTATAATTACACAATACTTGTAGCAAAAGTTTATCATAAGCACAGGGGAACAGCGCAAACGATCATAAAGCTAGCAGCTGCTGTCCAGAGTTTTGTCGTTTTTCACTATTTTTTGGGGTGAAATGCGTCCTTGCATCTGGTAAAATATTGCACCAAATGCATGTTCTGCATTTCACATGATTAAGCATAATTTTGTGTAATGTTTCTCAAACTTTGCATAAGTATGCAAAGCAAACTCTGCACATTTCTGACACCTCAACTAAATACAAGGACTGGGAGAAATTTCTAAAACACAACAGTAATTTCACCTTATGACGGTAATTCTCTGTTAAACTTGTTACACAAAATTCCCAGAATTATACTATTAATGCCAAGGTTTGTAACAATGCACTGTTCGCAGCAAAAATTTAGTAAAAGCTCAGTGGAACAACTTAAACTATCAATATGTGAATAGCTGCAGTTTAGAGCGTTTGTGGTTCTTGCACTATTTGTTGTGCAAAAGACATTGTCGCATGTGGTAAAATATTGCATCAAATGCCAGTTTTGCATTCCATATAATTAAGAGTAATTTTGTGTCATATTTCTGAAATGTTGCATAAATATGGAAATCAAATTATGCAATTTTCACCCCCCCACTCACACTGAATACCTAATTAGGGACTACAAGTCCTGGACTTTGACTCAGAAGTACTATTGGTCAGTCAAGAATGACAACTCTCGGTTTAATGTCAGAATATCATTAACAAAAGTGTTATCCGACAAAAATATTGTGACCTAAATATTGTTTACAAAAGTATCATCCAATTAAAGCTTGATTTTCTATTAACTTTATTGGATTAATAGTTTCCTAAATATATTTAGGACACATTATTTAGATCAAATAATATTTTGATTACAATGTTATGGCACCATACCAGCCTGCAAAGAGATGCGCCCCCCCCCAAGGACACTTGATTATTTCATGTCCTTTTTGCTGGGCTTGTAACATGCACTGCTTGTGCTCTCTCCACACATTTGCCACTGCCAGGCAGCAGAGCCCCTGCAGGACATTCCGGGTAAGACCGGCCTATAGGGCGATCAGACAGAGCCCAATGGGCTGGTCTGGAGATCAGTGTATGGGCCAGCCTTCTAGCAGTTTGTTGGCCTGTTTTGTAGCCAGTTAGGCATGTTTCCACTTTTGAGTTCCCTGATGCTGCCACAAACGTTTCATCCAGTCTCCCATTCATTCCAAAATACCCATACATCATGTCATTACAAGTCCAAAACTGACCTAATTGGCAAATGTGGTCCACCTTTTAGCTTTCTGGTTCGCAAATAGGGGTTACTTTTACTTCAGTGCCTGGCTGATTTTTTGGTTCCAGTCTAACCCTGATGACATCAATATAACACTCACATTGCGAACTGGGAAGGCAGCGAGTGGACTACTAAGGTCTGCTGCTGTTGCTCATAGCAATGCAGAGTCAAGTTAAAAAAAAAAGGCAGTCAGTGTCTGTCTAGGGGACATATTGATCATTCAGTGCAGGGGAAAAGAAAGAGAGATGGCAGATGGTGGTGACAATAGAGAAGAAGAGTTCCCCTACCCCATGCCCCGTGAGCTGTCCTTACCAGAAGAGACTAAGGCATCATTTATGGTTTAGCAAAGCAGAATCTTGCTATAAATCAGCAGAACTCCTTCCCTGCCAAATCTGCGGTCTCCTCATCCACAGACGAGGGAATTGACAGGTATTTAATAAAGAGCCCCGGCCAGCTCTGCCATTGGAACCCTTTATCCACGCTGCCATGGATATTCAGTGGATTACTACCAATCTACAAAAGGGCCTCAGGCTAATGAACATTTAGTACTCTTGCCCGGAACCGCCACTTGAGATATAGCAAATCTGGGTAAGAAAGAAAAAAAATGCCCTCATTGTGAAAATTCGTGTTCATCAGGGACACTTACTGCCTTGCTGTCTGCCATGATCTATTACCTCACCCACCATTACATTTGTGACAAACCTGCTCCCAGTGGGACCAATTTAGTTATAAATACCTCTCCAAAGCAATGAGGAACGGAAAATAGAGTGTGCGTTCCATCTGCCAAGTGCAGATGCCCCTAAAGTCTAGAGTGAATGCAAGAGGATCCTCACTCGTTTCCATTCTAGTCTAGGGAGAGGGTGGTCATAGAAAGAGATTGGACAGTACTTCACTCACCATGTGCACGGAATTCAGTCTTTAACATGAGCATCAGGCATATGGTAGGAGCCAAGGTCTTGTCATAGGAAACCAATGGCCCTGGCAGCATTTTATATAAATAATAAATTGTATTTTGGTGCTTACTACCCCTTACAAGGCATCTAATCACTTTACGGCGAGTAGCACGCTACCAGAGCCTACTTACTAATCAGTCCATTGGTTATTGGGGGTAGTTTTGCATGCTCATTCCATGCATTCAATCCAGTTTCTTTATGGTAATTGTTGACATAGGTGTGATTATTAGAGGGGGCTGTTGAGGTACAGTCACTAGCTAGAATTAATATTGTTATGGGTTCCAAAGAGCTTCAAGGCAGATACGCATGAGATTTGTAGAGTAACTTGTATACCGACGAGGGAGACAAAAGGTAGAAAGAAGCAGAGGTTGATTTAAAAAACATAAGTGATGGAGGGTTGGTTTTTCATGCAGGATTTTAAAGGTTATAACAGGTTGAGAATTTGTTCATGCAATTTGTGGATGTAAACCTGTCGAAATAAACAGTTTCATTCAAAGATACATCTCACAGTAAAAAAAGGAAGCACAGTGTGACAAATAAGAGCCTCTTTTAACATATACACTACACCATGTTTATTACTATTCTATAAAGTACTGGAGTTTATGCAAATTAAATGCACTATGAACAATATATTATTAAAAAAAAAGTGAAAACATCCACCAACTAAAAAATTTAACAAGGCAATTAATATAGACACATTACAGTAACCATTAGTATATTCAGTGCCATGTTTGCCACCGATTCAATGTATGGTTCGGAAACTGCCACCCCCTTCATCCGCCTGCCCCTGAAGAGCACCCCCACAGAACAGACACCAGTGCCAGCAGAATGAATATGTCCGGGGTTGCCTTCTCCTTCTACCATCCACCATGTCTGGTGAAGCTATATTTTCTGTCACACTCATAGGAATATTCTAGCAGCATAGTAAGCATATGCTGACACTTCGATGTGTTCATTCTGGCGCACAGTCAATGCCACACTCTTGCAAACGAGTGCATTGTGGTACAGGCAAAGACATTATGGGCCTGATTACAACTTTGGAGGAGGGTGTTAATCCGTCCCAAATGTGACGGATATACCACCCGCCGTATTACAACTCTATTATATCCAATGGAACTCGTAATACGGTGGCAGGATATCCGTCACATTTGGGACGGATTATCAAGGTCTGGCACATTGATGGGCATATTCATTCACCCTATTATTCATGCTCTGATACTGTCATGGACCTGTACAGCCAGGAGGATAACTCCCCTGAGATTCTGATGAGAACCTCGACCATCCTATACATACCCTGTGGAAGCACAGAATGTAGGACTACTATCATGTTGTCCCATTCAGATTTATGTTTTATTTTACAAAATGTTCATTCTAAACCAAAAGATGGGGACAGGTTGCAGGAGAGGTATTTACTTAGGGATCTAGGATACCGTTTCCCTTAGTACATAAAAAATGCAACAAATATCCCACAACCTAAAAGAGATCCCAGTGTTGTGAAAGTGCTACCCATAATTTAATAGTACTCTTTTGTTTTGTGAAGACCTTCAACCACTCTATTAGTGGCATGCCCCGTGGCATGAGCGATGATGAAGCACGCCACTAATAGAGAGGGTGAGGGTCTACCAACATAGAGGTACTATTCAGTTACAGGTTCCTCTATCCCAACACTGGGATCTCTTCTGGGTTGTAGAATATCCAAGGAAGTGTGTTGACTAGGGAATTTCAGTGAAATAAGTGCACGGAAGATATGAACTCTAAAGGAATTAAGGCTTTTTGCCACCAGATTTTTTACAATATTTCTCTTGTGAAATGGAAACGGATGGCATACTCAATGTAATTTCATGTTGGTGATTGTGGCTCTGTATTCTAATCTATTTTATATGATCTGCTCCAGCGTCTCACATGGTTTTGCACGCAATTAAAACCGGTGTTTATGGAGTGTAAAAGCAGTGGGGGATTGAGACTACATGCCTAAATTGCCTACAGACCACCAGACTCTCTGAGGCCTACTTTCATGCCAGTACTTGGCAAGTACGACTGTCATGTCCACACATGTTTAATCTCAGATTTACTAACTTTTTGGAAGTGCAGTTATTCGACCATGTATAATTTACATTAAATTACACATTTTACGAGGTTTACCTTAAGGAGTTTATCACTGTGTTGACATTTGTACATGGATTAATAGCTCAGTGGAACACACTGCTGGTTTACCTTTAGGATTTGGTGCTAAGCTCAATTAATGACATCATCAGTGTGAGACTTTTGTAAATATGATGCTAAGAATTGTTTACTGTTTGCATACATTTTTTAAAAATGCAGCGTTTGACACAGGGCTTCTCTGAAAGTTTTTACTAAATAAGACCCTAAGCGTGTTGTGCTTCTGGCTGAGCAGCAGACTGCAGACTCCAAAGAGGTTGGAGGGCTTGAAGGGTTCCTTCCCCAAAGCATGCCTGGCGCCCAAAGCCTCAGTACAAGGCTTCCTTTTGCCTGCATTGTGCCCTGACTAGGAGGAGGTGTCAAACGTAACAGAAGAGGAAACAGGAAAACTTATAGGATATCAACTTGGGATGATGGCTTGAGGGAGTGTTTGTACACGAAGTGCCTCGGATCTCCTATTGTCCCTTACCATGTTTCATGACATGGAAAGTTAAGGGCAAACTGATGGTTATTCCCAGGTAGGTGGAAAGGTTTCCCGCTCCTTCTCCATCGGGAAGAATTGTTACATCTTCTATTCGTGACATTGAGACCTTGGGTCATAATATTGGGTTTTGGTTTTATTGATTTGGATGATTTTGTGTATGTGACATTTTCCTCCTTTTGACTTCTGGTACATCCTCTGGTGTACAGTCGGATTGTCTATGCAGATCATTGAGGTGGAATACAAGGAGGTTCGGAGCAGATGTCAGATGTTAAGGCCATTGCAGCTGTACACTGCCATATCTTACCTTGAGAGTCGATAGTTAAATGAGTACAAATAATTTGCACAGTAATTCCACAATTTGGTTAATAAACAAGATATCAAGCTTTTTTTATTTGCAAGGTTTGCAACTGTGTAATGTATGAGGTGATCAAGGGCCAGTATACAATGAATATTTGTGGTTGCAAATGATCAAATTCTGAGCTTGCAACTGCAAAAATGCTTTTTGCAAAATACTAGACCAATCGTAGGAGTTGGAAACTTTTTTCCTGCTCCTAAAATGGGTAAAGAAATAGATGAGTAATGTTAACAAAGGCTTATTGGGGAATAGGCAGTATTCCGGGAGACCACTGACAACTCTCAAATAGACTTTTAAAAAGCTCTAAACTTTTATTTTCAACTGTAGTCATGTGACCTTTAAGGAAAACACAATGTAGTTTACAATAATAGTTCACTTTATTGATAGGCCATCAAAGGCATGATGGTCTGCTGACCCCAGCAGGACACCAGAACTGTGATGGCCACCAATAGAACTGTTGCAATTTGCTACCTCCCTGATGAATATTATTGAGGTAGATTGAATTGTAACTCACTCTCTCTTGCCAATCTGAATTTTCTGAACAATCCTATTTGTATGTAGGTAAGCTTGGAAAATTATTTTCTAGTTGAAAAATTAGTGATCACAAATTAAGACCAGTATTTTGTGAGCGGTAAATAGTACCTCTAGCCCTAGATGTACAAAGCAATTTTGTGGCCACATATAATCCAAATCAGATTTTACAAACTGCAAAATGCTTTTTGCATTGTACAAATTCCATTTTATGATTTGGTAAAAATCTACTGGACCACAAAATGGATTTAGAAGGGAATTGCAAATTGCTTTTTGGAGGCAGTGTGTTTAGGGCATTCCTTTCAAATACAGATGCATTTTGACATGTAACAATGTTTTGCAACTAAAATCCAGTCACAACATTTTGAAATATTACAGACTCCCAAATTAGTGTGGTAAGCCTTTTGCAAAAGAGAAGGGGTCTGCATGAGGCCACTTTCACTTTGTGAATGTAAAAAAGTTCAAAGGAAGTAGGCATGTCTACTCTAAAAGAAACTTTTAATAAAAAACTATTAAAACATATCAAACACAGTGGACTGTGTGTTGGCAGGATGAGCCATCCTGTGCACAGCCACACTTGCACTTCAAAGACACTGTTTCAGCTTGCACACAAAGAAATTCACAATAGGCTATTGTGACTCCAGACATCCCAGGACCACTGCAGGTAGGCAGGACATTCTGGACATTTTTGTGGGGAGGAACACTCCAGATGTTTCTTCCTCTTCAAAGCAGGCACCAGGTGTAAAATTAAGACTCTCAAACCCATTCTTCCGTACACTCCTAGACCTATGGATAGTACAGAAGAAGGACTGCCCTGCTGCCAGAGGACTGCTCTGCTACCTGAGGCCTGCCCTGCTGTCTGAGATGGAAGATTGGACCTGCTCCCTTTATCCCAGGCCACCTGAGTGACTCCGAGGGTCAGCAGAATGATCTCCTGCTCTGAGCTGCAGGATCCCAACAAGATCCATAGGCCTCCCTGCAAATGCCCATCTTAATTGTTGCAATGGACCGCCCTGAACCAGCAACTGGACCTCCCTGAGCCCTGCCGTCCTCACTGGAGTGTATTCCTGAAGTGGGGGCCTCCTGAGATCCTGGACCTTCTGGCCTACTGGCTTGACTGAAGATTTCACCAAATCAGACACGAAGCAAAGCAAAGCCCTGCAAAGCCTTACCGTAAAGCTGCAAGCTTCATTGGAGCCAAAGTCCAGTGATGTGATGCCCCCCAAATCCTTGCACACAGCTGCCAGCTATATCGGAATCAACGCCGAACGATGCGAAGCCTTGCCGTACTACTGCCAGCTTAATTAGAAACTATGCCAAAATTACAAAAAAGTGCCATAAAGTCTCTCCACACAGCTCATTGGAACTGATGCTGAACTATGTGAAGCCCTGCAAAACCTCACTGCACAGTTCATTAGAACCAACGCAGAGCAATGCAATGCCCCACAAAGCCTCACTGCATAGGGCAATCAGAACCGACACCAGAGAGTGAGAAACCTCCCAATGAAATGCCACACAGACTGTGCACCAAGGACATGAGGTACAATTCTCATTGGGCCAAACCTGCCCCAGTGCTTGTCAGTGCTTCATTGCTGGTGAACTTGTGACTATTTCTCAGTCCAGCGCAACCAGATACCCTCATTTGGTTTCATCTAAATCTTAAACAATTCATATCACCTATTCTATTGAATGGATTTTTGATGTTTTGGTGTCAAATAATTTATTAAATGTAACTCTATTTTTCTAAATTGATGTGGGACTTTCCATGTGTTGTGTTTCACTTCATTGCTGTTTGTGTGATGCATAAATACTTTACGCATTGCCTCTAGGTAAAGTCTGACTGTCTTTGTTTCAAGCTAACAGAGGGTTTAGCACATTTTAATTTAGGGACTTTTGTGGGTCACCCTGATAACGATTGTGGCTGTTGCTTGAGAAAGGGTCACATCCTCCATCAACCAACAACCCAATTTCTCACATTGTTGGCAGCGGGGGGCAGGACTTGTGCTTGTGTATTGCCATACAGTGAGTTGTGTAACACTAAAATCCCAATATTAATAATCTGATACCAGATTAAAACTCTTTTTTAAATTCTAAATTTTTCTCTCTCCATTCGTCATTTAACCCCTTCGCTGCCAGGCCTTTTCCCCCTCCTGTGTCAGGCCTTTTTTTGCCTATTTGGGGCAGTTCGCGCTTAGGCCCTCATAACTTTTTGTCCACATAAGCTAACCAAGCCAAATTTACGTCCTTTTTTTCCAACATCCTAGGGATTCTAGAGGTACCCAGACTTTGTGGGTTCCCCAGAAGGAGGCCAAGAAATTAGCCAAAATACAGTGAAAATTTCGTTTTTTTCAAAACAATTGGAAAAAGTGGCTGCAGAAGAAGGCTTGTGGTTTTTCCCCTGAAAATGGCATCAACAAAGGGTTTGCGGTGCTAAACTCAGCAGCTTCCCAGCTTTCAGGAACAGGCAGACTTGAATCAGAAAACCCAATTTTTCAACACAATTTTGGCATTTTATTGGGACATACCCCATTTTTGCAATTTTTTGTGCTTTCAGCCTCCTTCCAGTCAGTGACAGAAATGGGCATGAAACCAATGCTGGATCCCAGACACTTAAACATTTATGAGAAGTAGACAAAATTCTGAATTCAGCAAGGGGTCATTTGTGTAGATCCTACAAGGGTTTCCTACAAAAAATACCAACTGAAAAGGAAAAATATTGAAATTGAGGTGAAAAAAACATCAATTTTTCTCTACGTTTTACTCCGTAACTTTTCCCTGCAATGTCAGATTATCGAAAGCAATATACCGTTACGTCTGCTGGCCTCCTCTGGTTGCAGGGATATATAGGGCTTGTAGGTTCATCAAGAACCCGAGGAACCCAGAGCCAATAAATGAGCTGCACCCTGCAGTGCGTTTTCATTCTATACCGGGTATGCAGCAATTCATTTGCTGAAATATAAAGAGTAAAAAATTGCTATCAAGAAAACCTTTGTATTTCCAAAAAGGGCACAAGATAAGGTGTTGAGGAGCAGTGGTTATTTTTACATCTCTGAATTCCGGGGTGACCATACTAGCATGTGAATTACAGTGCATTTCTCAAATAGATGTATTTTTTACACACTCTCCTATATTTCGAAGGAAAAAATGTAGAGAAAGACAAGGGGCAATAACACTTGTTTTGCTAATCTATGTTCCCCCAAGTCTCCCGATAAAAATGATACCTCACTTGTGTGGGTAGGCCTAGCGCCCGCGACAGGAAACGCCCCAAAACGCAACGTGGACACATCCCATTTTTTTTAAAGAAAACAGGTGTTTTTTGCAAAGTGCCTACCTGTAGATTTTGGCCTCTAGCTCAGCCGGCACCTAGGGAAACCTACCAAACCTGTGCATTTCTGAAAACTAGAGACCTAGGGGAATCCAAGATGGGGTGACTTGTGGGCTCGGACCAGGTTCTGTTACCCAGAATCCTTTGCAAACCTCAAAATTTGGCTAAAAAAACACATGTTCCTCACATTTCTGTGGCAGAAAGTTCTGGAATCTGAGAGGAACCACAAATTTCCTTCCACCCAGCGTTCCCCCAAGTCTCCCGATAAAAATGATACCTCACTTGTGTGGGTAGGCCTAGCGCCCGCGACAGGAAACGCCCCAAAGCGCAACGTGAACACATCCAATTTTTTTAAAGAAAACAGAGGTGATTTTTGCAAAGTGCCTACCTGTAGATTTTGGCCTCTAGCTCAGCCGGCACCTAGGGAAACCTACCAAACCTGGGCATTTCTGAAAACGAGAGACCTAGGGGAATCCAAGATGGGGTGACTTGTGGGGCTCGGACCAGGTTCTGTTACCCAGAATCCTTTGCAAACCTCAAATTTGGCTAAACAAACACATGTTCCACACATTTCTGTGGCAGAAAGTTCTGGAATCTGAGAGGAGCCACAAATTTCCTTCCACCCAGCGTTCCCCCAAGTCTCCCGATAAAAATGATACCTCACTTGTGTGGGTAGGCCTAGCGCCCGCGACAGGAAACGCCCCAAAGCGCAACGTGGACACATCCAATTTTACGAAACAAAACAGAGGTGATTTTTGCAAAGTGCCTACCTGTAGATTTTGGCCTCTAGCTCAGCCGGCACCTAGGGAAACCTACCAAACCTGGGCATTTCTGAAAACTAGAGACCTAGGGGAATCCAAGATGGGGTGACTTGTGGGGCTCGGACCAGGTTCTGTTACCCAGAATCCTTTGCAAACCTCAAAATTTGGCTAAAAAAACACATGTTCCTCACATTTCTGTGGCAGAAAGTTCTGGAATCTGAGAGGAGCCACAAATTTCCTTCCACCCAGCGTTCCCCCAAGTCTCCCGATAAAAATGATACCTCACTTGTGTGGGTAGGCCTAGCGCCCGCGACAGGAAACACCCCAAAGCGCACCGTGGACACATCCAATTTTTTGAAAGAAAACAGAGGTGATTTTTGCAAAGTGCCTACCTGTAGATTTTGGCCTCTAGCTCAGCCGGCACCTAGGGAAACCTACCAAACCTGGGCATTTCTGAAAACTAGAGACCTAGGGGAATCCAAGATGGGGTGACTTGTGGGGCTCGGACCAGGTTCTGTTACCCAGAATCCTTTGCAAACCTCAAAATGTGGCTAAAAAACACATGTTCCTCACATTTCTGTGGCAGAAAGTTCTGGAATCTGAGAGGAGCCACAAATTTCCTTCCACCCAGCGTTCCCCCAAGTCTCCCGATAAAAATGATACCTCACTTGTGTGGGTAGGCCTAGCGCCGCGACAGGAAACGCCCCAAAGCGCAACGTGGACACATCCAATTATTTGAAAGAAAAAGAGGTGATTTTTGCAAAGTGCCTACCTGTAGATTTTGGCCTCTAGCTCAGCCGGCACCTAGGGAAACCTACCAAACCTGTGCATTTCTGAAAACTAGAAACCTAGGGGAATCCAAGATGGGGTGACTTGTGGGGCTCGGACCAGGTTCTGTTACCCAGAATCCTTTGCAAACCTCAAATTTGGCTAAAAAAACACATGTTCCACACATTTCTGTGGCAGAAAGTTCTGGAATCTGAGAGGAGCCACAAATTTCCTTCCACCCAGCGTTCCCCCAAGTCTCCCGATAAAAATGATGCCTCACTTGTGTGGGTAGGCCTAGCGCCCGTGACAGGAAACGCCCCAAAGCGCAACGTGGACACATCCAATTTTACGAAACAAAACAGAGGTGATTTTTGCAAAGTGCCTACCTGTAGATTTTGGCCTCTAGCTCAGCCGGCACCTAGGGAAACCTACCAAACCTGGGCATTTCTGAAAACTAGAGACCTAGGGGAATCCAAGATGGGGTGACTTGTGGGGCTCGGACCAGGTTCTGTTACCCAGAATCCTTTGCAAACCTCAAAATTTGGCTAAAAAAACACATGTTCCTCACATTTCTGTGGCAGAAAGTTCTGGAATCTGAGAGGAGCCACAAATTTCCTTCCACCCAGCGTTCCCCCAAGTCTCCCGATAAAAATGATACCTCACTTGTGTGGGTAGGCCTAGCGCCCGCGACAGGAAACGCCCCAAAGCGCACCGTGGACACATCCAATTTTTTGAAAGAAAACAGAGGTGATTTTTGCAAAGTGCCTACCTGTAGATTTTGGCCTCTAGCTCAGCCGGCACCTAGGGAAACCTACCAAACCTGGGCATTTCTGAAAACTAGAGACCTAGGGGAATCCAAGATGGGGTGACTTGTGGGGCTCGGACCAGGTTCTGTTACCCAGAATCCTTGGCAAACCTCAAAATTTGGCTAAAAAAACACATGTTCCTCACATTTCTGAGGCAGAAAGTTCTGGAATCTGAGAGGAGCCACAAATTTCCTTCCACCCAGCGTTCCCCCAAGTCTCCCGATAAAAATGATACCTCACTTGTGTGGGTAGGCCTAGCGCCCGCGACAGTAAACGCCCCAAAGCGCAACGTGAACACATCCAATTTTTTGAAAGAAAACAGAGGTTATTTTTGCAAAGTGCCTACCTGTGGATTTTGGCCTCTAGCTCAGCCGGCACCTAGGGAAACCTACCAAACCTGGGCATTTCTGAAAACTAGAGACCTAGGGGAATCCAAGATGGGGTGACTTGTGGGGCTCGGACCAGGTTCTGTTACCCAGAATCCTTTGCAAACCTCAAAATTTGGCTAAAAAAACACATGTTCCTCACATTTCTGTGGCAGAAAGTTCTGGAATCTGAGAGGAGCCACAAATTTCCTTCCACCCAGCGTTCCCCCAAGTCTCCCGATAAAAATGATACCTCACTTGTGTGGGTAGGCCTAGCGCCCGCGACAGGAAACGCCCCAAAGCGCAACGTGGACACATCCAATTTTTTTAAAGATAACAGAGGTGATTTTTGCAAAGTGCCTACCTGTAGATTTTGGCCTCTAGCTCAGCCGGCACCTAGGGAAACCTACCAAACCTGTGCATTTCTGAAAACGAGAGACCTAGGGGAATCCAAGATGGGGCGACTTGTGGTGCTCGGACCAGGTTTTGTTCCCAGAATCCTTTGCAAACCTCAAAATTTGGCTAAAAAAACACATGTTCCTCACATTTCTGTGGCAGAAAGTTCTGGAATCTGAGAGGAGCCACAAATTTCCTTCCACCCAGCGTTCCCCCAAGTCTCCCGATAAAAATGATACCTCACTTGTGTGGGTAGGCCTAGCGCCCGCGACAGGAAATGCCCCAAAGCGCAACGTGGACACATCCCATTTTTTGAAAGAAAACAGTGCCTACCTGTGGATTTTGGCCTGTAGCTCAGCCGGCGCCTACGGAAACCTACTAACCCTGTGCTTTTTGGAAAACTAGAGACCTAGGGGAATCCAAGATGGTGTGACTTCTGGGGCTCGGACCAGGTTCTGTTACCCAGAATCCTTTGCATACCTCAAAATTTGGCTAAAAAAACACCCTTTCCTCTCATTTCGGTGACAGAAAGTTCTGGAATCTGCGAGGAGCCACAAATTTCCTTCCACCCAGCGTTCCCCCAAGTCTCCCGATAAAAATGATACCTCACTTGTGTGGGTGGGCCAGGTGCCTGCAACAGAATAAGGCCCAAAACTTGAAGAGATAGAAGGGATAGCACAGCGAGTTTATAAGGGAATATTCTTTTATACATCTTTAGACGGACTCTGCTTTGGGGACCCACATAAGTGAGGTGTCATTTTACTTGGGAGACTGAGGGGAAAACTGGGGAGTAGGAATTTTGTGCTGGAGCGGTGATCCTACTAAGAAAAGCCAGGAAAATATGCTTTTTTATGCAAATTTTGAGGTTTACAGAGGAGTCTGGGTAAGAAAATGTTGGGGGAGCCATGCAAGCCACACCTCCCTGGACTCCTTGGGGTGTCTAGTTTTAAAAAATGTCTGGGTTTTGTAGGTTTCCCTAGATGAAGGCCGCACCCAGGACCAAAAACATGGGTGGGCCCTCCCCCCCAAACACAGGTATTTTTGTAATATATCATTTTGATGTGTGCACATACGTCCGTGATGTGCCAAATAGTAAAATTGTGAAAAGAAACACACTTAGGTTATGTGAAGAAGACCCCTCACCCACCAACCAAGTTGGTGGCATGCTTCATCATCGGGGTCCCACCCGAGGCACCTAGCGTGTCACAGGTGTGCTGCGATGCCTGATTACAGCGGAGCAGGTTTTGTCATTTTTACCACACATACTGGTTGGATTTGGCACGAGGGAGAGTGATGGTTCAGTGGGTCAAATTTTATTAACAAGAGATTTCACAAAAATGAAATGCACTGCTAATAACTGAAAGGCAAAAAACTGAACCAATGACTCACAGCTCGTGAGTTGTAAAGCTGCGACAAGGCACCAACCGCTTTACAGTCCATTCACACACCTTTCATACATGACACGCACAAGACCATTCACACCGCCAGCCACGGGCCCAGCACATTACAACACTCACATCGACAGACCGAGCCACTCAAGGGCCCTTCACTTACATACGCCCACATGCCTGATACAAGAATCACACCAGCTGATGGGAGTGTGGACTGCCGTTTGGCTGGCACCACCAGCCAAGCGCCACCCCACGCACACCGCTAGCCAAGCGCCACCCCAAGCACACCGCCAGCCAAGCGCCACCCCAAGCACACCGCCAGCCAAGCGCTACCCCAAGCACACCGCCAGCCAAGCGCCACCCCACGCACACCGCCAGCCAAGTGCCACCCCACGCACACCGCCTTCCAAGCGCCCCCCCACGCACACCGCCAGCCAAGCGCCACCCCACGCACACCACCAGCCAAGCGCCACCCCACGCACACCGCCATCACTTTTTTTGTTTATAAACAACAATGAAACCACTAATTATAAAATAAGCACAAAACTACAAACACAAAAGCTCTAACTAAATACATGACAGAGATGCCAACCGTGAAACATATGAAAATATAAAACAGACAGCTTATGCTCACGGTATTTCCCAGAATTTATTTTGGTATGGTAACTTCTATAACAGCCCAGGCACACACAGCCCAGGCTTTGAAGGGCATTCGGGGCAGTACATCCGGCTCTCCCTCCGGATTAATCTCCGGGCACATACTCTACATTTCTTTGTGGGCAAGTCTTTTTTGGGAGTGGGAGGAATGTGATCTGGAAAGTGCCGATCTTTCAATCTAGCCACATCCTCCACCACTTCTACTCTAGGAACTCTTGCCGGATCCACCACAATAAGGCTTTCTATCACCGACTCCTGAAATTTAACAAATGTCATCCTTGACTCAGGTGAACAATCCTTGTATACAATAAAAGCATTAAAAGTTGCCAAATGAAATAAATGTAGGGCCAACTTTTTATACCACACATAAGACTTACGAAGAGCAGTGTAAGGTTCCAACCTCTGATCTACTCTATCAACACCACCCATGTGCCTATTGTAGTCCAAAATGCACGCAGGTTTGCGCACTTCCGCAACCTGACCCCAAACAACCACAGGGGAAGTACTCTCATCATGGATGGTCGATAGCATGTACACATCCCTCCTGTCTGAAAATTTCAGAGCTAGCAACTCATTATTCCGCAAGGCACTGCACTGTCCCCTCTCAAGTTTTTTACAGACAAGCTCCCTTGGATAGCCTTTCCGATTAGAACGGATTGTGCCACAAGCAACAGTGTCCACCCTAAACAACTCCTTGAACAACTGCACTCCAGTGTAGAAATTATCTACGTACAAATGGTGACCTTTGTTAAACAGCCGTCTAGCAAGTTCCCACACAATTTTTTCGCTAACTCCAAAAGTGGCCGGACAACCAGGAGGGTCAATACTGGAATCCCTACCAGTGTAGACCCGGAAATTATACACATATCCTGTACTGCTTTCTGACAGCAGATACAATTTAATCCCATACCGTGCCCTCTTACTAGGAATGTACTGCTTAAAAAATAAACGCCCCTTGAAAAGGACCAAAGACTCGTCCACACTTATCTCTTTGCCTGGAACATAGACCTCTGAAAACCGATCCACAAAATGATCAAGGACAGGCCTAATCTTAAAAAGACGGTCACAATCAGGGTGATCTCGTGGCAAGGCTAAAACATTGTCTACAAAATGCAGCATACGAAGAAGAAGCAAATACCGATTACGTGTCATAGTTGCAGGAAATATAGCAGTTGCCATCAAGGGACTAGTAGACCAATAAGAAGCCAGTGATGGCTTCCTGATCAACCTCATCAAAAAAGACAAACCTAAAAACCTTTTCATCTCTTCCAGATATGTGAGAACCCACTGAGTAGCTCTAGACTGAGGCTTAAGTCTGGCAGCGTTGTCCCGCAAATATTGCTCTGCATACACATTTGTCTGCTCCACAATCTCTTCCAAAAATACATCGTCCATAAACAAGTGAAAGAAATGGACAGGCAAAATGTTTTCCGTATTAACTCTACACCCTGGGAGACCAGTAAATGCAGGTAACTGTGGCTGCTCCATGTTTGGGGCAATCCAGGTGTCAGGTCTTCTAATGGGAAACCCTTCAGCCCCAGGCTGCTGCACTCTTGGCACATCAATGTCCTCCTCTAACACAGGCCCTTCATCTGCACTGAGAGTAGCTTCCTCATCAGAAGAATACTCTCGGACAGAAAACTCACTTCCAGAATCTCCTGCTTCCTCCTCTGCCTCAGATGCAGAGTCAGTGTCATAATCATGGTCTGAAGACGACTCAAAGAGCATGCGACCAACCTGCTGAGCGGTCACTTTGCGGCTAGCCATGATCCTCACTAACAACAAATGGATTGCCAACAACAACTAGCACTAAAATAAGTAATAAACAAAGTGTAGCTTTATCACAAAGAGTTATGTACTACAAAAAAACTATACCACTCACTTGCCTGAAAAAGCTACTCACCAAGCAACTACTCTGCACAGACACATCAATCACCAATGATATCCCACTAAAAAGAAAAAAGAAAAAAGCAAATTAGACATATGACAACACAAACTTCATTGTGCTCAAATCTAAGGACAATGTCAAACGCACAATACTGCATTTAGTACACCACCTACAAACATGTCATTCATGCATGTCAACAATACTCCTTTGGAGTAAATTGCTATCACTTACCTAAAACATGCAACTATGCAAACCACAGGACAACTACTGCCAAAACCGCAATGATCCACAGCAAAGGAAGCAAAAGCGTTGAACTAGAAGAAAAAGAAGAAATAAATTGTTATAATCACAAATACAAATACTTCGCCACTTGACAAACACCCCACCACCCAGAACTTAGAAGTTGTCCCTGGTACCTAAGTGGATCCTGCCCCCCTCGGAGGTAGATGGGCGTAAAAAAATTGGCCAATCTGCCCCCAAGGGGGGACAGAAATGGGCAACACCTCTGTGCCCCCTTTAGGGGGTGACCCTTCCCAAAGGGGGCACCCCCAGTACAAAACAAAACAAAACAAAATAATTCCCTGGCGTATTGTTGGTTTCTGCCCTCCTTGGGGGCAGATGGGCCTACAAAAAATAGGCCCATCTGACCCCAAAGGGGGCAGAGATGGCCAATACGAACTTTCCCCACTTTAGGGGGGAGACCATTGCCCAAGGGGTGCCCGCAAACACACACCACACACACCACACAATCCCTGGCGCCTAGTGTGCTTCCACCCCCGGGGGCCAGATCGCCCAAACAAATGGCTGGTCTGCCATGGGGGGGGGGCAAAACAGAAAATAAAAATAGCCCCCCAGGGGAGCGACCCTTGCCCAAGGGGTTGCCCCCAAAAAACACAATAAAAACAAAATCCCTGGTGTCTAGTGGATTTCGCCCCCCTGAGTGCAGATCCGCTGAAAATTCGGTGATCTGCCCCCAGGGTGGGGGCGAAATACTAAAAAAAATAGCCCCCCAGTGGGGCAACCCTTGCCCAAGGGGTCGCCCCCTAAAAGAAACTTTACACTAAAAATAAATCCCTGGTGTCTAGTGGATTTCGCCCCCCCGGGGGCAGATCCGCCGAAAAAAAGGCGATCTGCCCCCGGGGGGGGGGGGGGGGGGGGAAAACACTAAAAAAGATTGACCCCCGGGGGGGGCGACCCTTGCCCAAGGGGTCGCCCCCAAAATAGAAAAACAACACAAAATCTCTGGTGTCTAGTGGATTTCGTCCCCACCTGGGGGCAGATCCGCCGAAAAATCGGTGGATCTGCCCCCAGGGGGGGGGGCGAAATATAAAAAAAAATTGACCCCCGGGCGGGCGACCCTTGCCCAAGGGGTCGCCCCCCAAAATAAGCTAACAAAACAAAATCCCTGGTGTCTAGTGGATTTCGCCCCCCCCTGGGGGCAGATCTGCCAAAAAATGGCGATCTGCCTCCAGGGGGGGGGGGCAAAACACTAAAAAAAATTGACCCAAGGGGTCGCCCCCAAAATAAAAACACAAAACAAAATCCCTGATGTCTAGTGGATTTCACCCCCCCCCCCCCCCCCCCCTGGGGGCAGATCCGCCGAAAAATCGGCGGATCTGCCCCCGGGGGGGGGGGGCGAAATACTAAAAAAAATTGGCCCCCAAGGGGTCTCCCCCGAAATATACACTGCAAAGAAAATCCCTGGTGTCTAGTGGAGCAGGAATCTTGTGAAAACAGGCACAGGCGGAAAGGAAAAAGCCTTTCCTTTCCCCCCGTGTCTGTTTCCCCTCCCCCCCAAACCCCCAAAACGGAAAGGACTCACCTCTTGGGTCCTTTCCCGATGACGCGCTGGAACCAAATGGCTTCCAGCGCGTCCGGCAACACCTGATGACGTTGGCATGCTGTGCGCGCGCTGATGTCATCGGATTGCCGGGGGGGGCTCGGGGGTGGAAGGGGAAGGTCTTCCCCTTCCATCCCCGCCTTGGGGGGGAGGGAGGTGCACGGGGGCGCTAGCGCTCCCCCAAGTTCCCCTGTGCCTTGGACGAGGTGACCTCGTCCAAGGCACAGGGGAACTGTAGCCTTGGACGAGGTGACCTCGTCCAAGGCACAGAAGCGGTTAACTCATTTGAATTCCTGTGTCACCTTTAGCACTTGGGACTCTTTGTTGCTGTTCCTGTGATACCTTGCCAGAATTACAAAGGAACCCAAAGCTACAGATAGCCAGTTTGGCTACAGAAGAGAGGAAAGATAAGTCAGGAAGAGCCTAAGTGAAGAAGAAGGGAGAGAAGGCCTTTGCAGAAAAGAGAACGAATACCTCAAAGAAACCTCATGCTCCAGCAGAAATGGTAGCAGAAACCTCACAGTGTCCAATGAAGACAAGATGGCCCACATACTCCAGAACCTGGTGCCAAAGTTTGTTGTGGGAGATTGTTAGATATTGGGCTTCTAGATGGCAGAGGTATGAACCTTGTTCAAATAAGGACCATAATCATACTGCTGCCACCAATGTTAGGATTGTTAGAAACTGGGTCTCTAGCTGGCAGCAGTATGCACCCTGTCGAAGCAGGGACCAGAGTTCTAATCAGGGTAAGTCAGATACACACTCTAAATTAACCTGTGCTTACCCTCTGGTAGCTTGACAAAGAGCAGTCAATCTTAACTTAAGAGGCACTGTGCAAAGTATTTGTGCAACAGTTAATTACAGTAACACCGTGAAAGACACCACAAAAAGACTCCCCATGAGTTTAGGCAAATAGAGAATATTTAACTGAGTAACAAACAACAAAAATGACAAAAATCCAAAAAGTTGTAGTTGAGATATGAATTTTTAAAAATTAAATGTGAAAACAGTGCTTAGAGGTCACTGGCGGTCAAACGTTACTTGAGATGGCGAAGGACGGGTGCCAATCTAAAGTGCCAGCTGATCATGATTAAGGGTAGGCCAGTTACAGAACCCACGTACGGTCTGCTGAAACACCTAAGTTTGATGGAGCAAAGCATCGACGCTGAGAGCACAATGCGTCGGTTTTTGCAGAAATCAGCAGCAGAACACACTTTTGAGGCCCAGGACTGGAAGGGGCACCTCAGGCAAGGGTAGAATTCAGAGATGGCAGAGTCCAGCAGCACCAAGATAGTTGAGGCACATACAGTAGACTGCACTAGAGACTCAGTTTGATGTCCCTGAGACTGTAGAGAACAGGGCGAAAGCCAACAAGCCTTTGGAGAATCTTGGGTTTAAGGATGTAGAGAACAGGTCCAGTCATTCTCACTCCAGGCAAGAAGTGCAGGCAGCAGGCCAACACAGCAAAGCAAGTAGCAAAGTGGCAGCCCCCCCCTTATAGAACAGCACACAGCAAGCAGTAGGCCAACACAACAATGCACTTCCAGATTAGCAGTCCCTCCTGGCAGCATAACTGCTCTTCTTCCTGGCAGAGTGTCCTTGGTTCTAGTAGAGTTCTGATTTGCTGGGGTTTGGGGTCCAGTACTTATACACAAATGGGCCTTTGGCATGGAGGACAATTCAAAGGGACCTTTGAAGATCACAAGGTCCCTGTCCTTCCTTCCCTGGCTCCAGACATTCTAGAGGGAGTTATGCAGCCCTTTCTGTAGGAAGAGGCACAGCCTTATTCAGGTGTCAGTGAGGCAGTGCTAAGCTCCGCCCCACCAAGCCACTTAATGGCCCATTAAGTCACACATAAGCTCCTATTGTGTGTGACTGTCTAGAAGGAATGCACAAAGCTGAGCTGACACCAACCCCAGATGTGTATTCAGAGACAGGCAGAGGCACAGAATCATTAACTTAAGAAAATGGCAACTTTCTAAATGTGACATTTTCAGACTTACAATCTTAAATCAGACTTCACCATAAATTGTGATTTTAAATTGTGAGTCCAGAGACACCAAACTACAAATTTCTATCCTTTCCGAATTGTAAGTTACACTTAAAAGCTGTTTCAAGATAACCCCAATGTTAACCTATAGTAGAGATAGGCCTTGTAGTAGTGAAAAACAAAGGTAATAGTTTTTCACTAACAGGACATGTTACACTTAAAAGTACATGTCAAACTTTTTAAATACACTGCACTCTAGGTCCTCCCTTAGGGGTCATGTATATGTAATAAAAAGGAAGGTTTGAGCCTGGCAAGTGATGCACTTGACATGTCGAAATGGCAGTTTAAAACTGCACACACAGGCAATGCAATGGCAGGTCTGAGAAATGTTTGACAGGCTAGTGTATGGGGTGACACAATCATTGTTGCAGGCCCTCTAGTTGCATTTAGTTCACAGGCCCTCTGCACGTACAGTAGACTGCACTAGATACTCAGAAGTAAATGGGATATGCCAATTGTGGAGAAGCCATGGTTACATGTTTAGAGTACAGAGCAACTGCAATTTAGCACTGGTCAGCAGTGGTAAAGTGCCGCAAATCCTAAAGAAACAGCAAAAATAAGGTCAGTAAAACAAGAGTTCTGAGGGTAAAAAGTTAGGGGAAACGACATCAAGGATGCCAGGTCTAACAGAGATGATATAGATAAGTGGGTTGAGGCCTATGAGGTGCCTGAGGAGGTTTAGGGAAACCAGTCTCTAGAGGTACATTCCCAATGAAAGGAGGGATGCCCCATTAGCCATACGTTAAAGAGAACAGGATGAGGTTTCCACACAGGGACAGCCTTATCAAGAAGTATCGTCCCATCCTTGAAAAGTACAGGCATAGTTTAGGAAAGCCAGAAGTTGCCCCAACAGTCCTGGGTGGGGATATTTAGTAGAATTCTTCTGAAAGGGACTGAATGGTTGGGTGAAGGGTAGTGAGGTAAATACTTATGGGGGCTGTACAATTTGGTTGCAAAAGAGCACATGTTCAGTTACTGTTCCCAGAGCTATACCAGCCTCTGATTGACCGTGAGCTCACTGACCCTAGGGAGCTTGCAAAGGAGGCAAACCTTTGGATTAGTACCAGGTTGTCTGGGAATGTACCTAGGAGTGACCCGGAAGAGTGTTTTATGGGTCCCCCCAAAAGAGTGAGGGGGAGATGCACAGTGACCCAGACAGGTCCGGGAATAGTGTGGGGGAAGGGTTCCTATGCCCCTTCTAAGAAGTGGGAGAGGCTATGGTAGGCAATGGCCCAGGCTACCCTATTTCCAACCCACGATGCAAAGCCTGTAAAGTTTGACTGCACAGCTCATTGGAACCAACACTGAGTGAAGCAAATCCCCACAAAGCCCTCGCCAGATAGCTCATCGGAGCCAATGCAGTGTAAAGCAAAGACCCACAGACCCTTGCACATTATTCCATTGAAAAGCATGCCAGACAACACAGTGGCTCACAAAGCAACGCTGCTAAGACTGTGCATCAAGATCATTCGGTACAATCCTTATCAGGCTAAATTAGACCCTGTGTCTGGCCAGCGCCCCATTGTGGGCAGCCTGAACTTGTGACTTTGTCCCTGTCCTGCGCGACAAGATACCCTCAGTTGGATCTTTGAGCCTTTTGGTAATACTTTTATCTAAATCTTTAAAATTGCATTGTCCAGTTCTACTTATTGATTTTTTATCATTTTGGTGTCAAAATGTATTGAATTGTATTCCTCTTTCTAAATTGTTGTTGGACGTTCCTTGTGTAGTATTTTCACTTTATCACTGTTTGTATGTTCCATTGAATACTTTACACATTGCCTTTAATTTAAGCCTGGCTGTTTTTTGTGCCAAGCTTCCAGAGGGTTAAGCTTAATTTAATTAAGTGACTTTTGTGATTTACCCTGACAAGCACTGTGGCTGTTGCTCAAGAATGGCTCACAACCCCTCAACCAAGAGTACAATTTCTCACACTCTTAAAAGGAGCCACCTAGATGCACCTTTTCAATTGCTTCTTCCGAAGAGCTGAAGGACCATCCAGATGGATGGTCAGTTGAGTATCATCTGCATAGGTCATAAAGTTGAATTTATAGTATCTGACCTAGCTAGCCAGACTGGCAACATATATATCAAACAAAGTAGGGAACAGAGTAGGGCTAATGGACCCCTTGTTTTATGGACTTAGTTGCGGTATAGCAGGTGAAGATTTGAATGGCCTCAATTCTGTCCTGTAGGTATGTCTTTAACCACTTAAGAGCTGAGCTGTGGATGCCAATCTTATATAGCTAAATCACAGAAATATCATGAAATATGGTATCAAATGCAGCATAAAACTTGCAAAGGATAAGAGCAACACTACCAGCGGTATCCAGTACACAATTCATTGACAACCACCTCATTCAAAGCTGAATCAGTGATGTAAAGTGTGCAAAAACCTGAATGAGCATGATCTAAAATTGAATTAGGTTCAATGAAGAAAGAGATAGCAAGATTAACATGTTTTTTCCAGGTCCTTAATAGGTGTCAGGAGCAAAGAAATATGACAGCAATTTCTTGGAAAGAATACACTTTTTAAGAATGGGAGAAGCAAGTGCATGTTTCTAGTAAGGAAGTATCTGACAGAAATTAAGGATAAATTGCGTAGGTCTGAAACTTGAGGAAACTTGTCCCTGATGCAAGATGTTGGCTAGACAAGCCTCTAGAGGGGAACCCGATTCCACAGAAAAAAAAATATTTTTATTAATTCGGAATCCAATGATCACATTGTATAAGACTAAGAAAGGTGCTATTATTTTTGTGTGTGTGTGTGTATGTGTGTATATGTGTGCACCGCACACGTGTAAGAGAAGCTTACACCTATGTTATCTATTCTGTAAGTGTTATTTAAGGGACACTTGCGCAAATGATGGCTGTGCTGCCCTGAGCATCTCAGGAAAGATTACCTACTGCTGAACGTGCTGTTACCGAGGTGTGTGTATGTCACTGTGTGGAGTGTGCGCATTCTGGATGTGTGCGTGAGGAAAGATTGCATTGATATTGCTGCCCATGCTGTTCTTGTGCGTTTTAATGAAGCTTGGTTAGCATCACCTTTTCACTGCATAAAACCAAAAACGGTTGATTTTGCCAGTGCTTGTTTCATGATGGTTTCCGAGCTTGAATTTAATCTGCCTCTGTTTGCAGTGGGTTTTTTTTATCCTATGCTGCTCGCACAGACTCTTTTTTATTTCCTTGCTCTGGTACTGGTTTAGCTTTGCCTTCTCGATAGCTTTAAAACAAACTGTCTCAGTGTAATTTTGATTTGATTTTTCATTAACTTTTATTTTATTTGCATGACTGGCATGGAACACTTTGTAATGCTTGCGGGGTCTTGTCCTCGTGCTGATGCCTTAGGTTGTTTTGCTGATGTCTCAGCTCTCTTATTTATGACATTCAAGTATAGCTCTGAATTGTAATTTCTTGTAAAGTGTGAGGTTGCTACACTGAAACATGCCTGACATGAAATGCCTACACATCGCTCTAACGATTCTAAAATGTTGCTATGCACCGCTTGTTGTTTTTCTTTTTTACTGCCTTGCTTTGGACACGCCCTGACCTCTTTTGTAATACGATGCATCTTACACACGTGGTGTGTCTCCGTTGTTTGTTGTGACAGCCCCGATGCAGATATGCTTGACTGGTCGATACAAAGCAATTGAGCACAAGCTGGCTGGACAGCTTCAGCCTATAAAAGTGGAATGGCACAAGCCAGGTGGCACGCGGGATGACCTTGAATTCCAAATATGCCCGGGTACATAGAAGTTTGGAAAATCAGCATCTTCCAGCAGCAAAATTGAGTTCAACAATCGCATAAACACGGAGTATTTCTTTTCTCAGTCTTTTATTTCCATTTAGCAGTTATTTGGTCTTTCATCATTGTTCATTCTTATTTCTGTGATCTCATTCCCCCCTCCCCTAGGCTGTTACACTTGAAAGAGTATTGAGTGATAGATGTCATTGCTGTCTGACATGCATGAGAAGGAAAAAATGGATCATCAATTTGATTGTATTTCTCAAGCACAATGGACACAATATTTATGATGGATTTACTGGTAAAACACAAAGGGATTAAGCACGACAGTTTCTGTATATTGCATATACGCAACGGTACTTGTAATGTGCAAACTGAACTGGAGCGAAGCAAGGCTTCAATAGCTGCCTGAGACTTATAGCACCATACTAGAGTGATTACAAAAGGGTAGGCCTTGGCAGATTTTTTAAATACGAATAAAATTTCATGTAATTGCTTATTGTTGTTTTTTTTGTTTTTCACATCATTATTAATATGATTCGCTCCTGGTTTGATTTTGAGCAGAACTGTGAAAACTGATGCGAGCTGCTGTCACGAAACATTTTCTGCTTGAGCCAGTCTGCTACCAGAGTCATTTGTGATCTTTGTACTGAAGATTTGCATGTCATTTTTGTGAAAATTAGGTGTATGACACAAGAAATAATGTTTGCAATTCTGCCTACCCATTCAAAAGTATGACTCAAAAAGCTAGCGTAAACGTACTAATAGTAAGCATTAGCTGGGTGGAATTTTTATTCCGCAAGCAGAACTGGAGAATTTTGGCTGCTCTTCGTCACTGCTGTAATGCGGTGTTCCTGCCAAAATCCACCAATCGCAATGTGGCAGAATTTTTTTCTCGTTTGAGTAGAACGATAACAACGAAAACTATGTGAGGCTTCAGAATGCGAGCTGACGAGCACGAGTGAGGTTTGGCTTCGATTTGTGGGTGCTAGGAGGACTTCTGGTGAGATTTTACGAACACGGGCAGTCGCAGGCAGAGGGCTGCTTCACAAGTAGATTTTCATTTTGAGTTGCAGCAAAATCAACCAGAAGAGCGTGGTGCCATTCACACGGATTTTTCAGCACAGAACGCGTCACTGACACTGATATTGGAGCGCGCGGAGCGGGACATGCATTTTCTGACTATTGGCAGAGCTGCAGAACCTCACAGAGTTCTGATGCAACTCTGCATGATTCTGCAGAGAGAAGTCCCACAAATTCTGCCCAGGCGTAGTACACAGAGATATGCTTTAGGTGTTAATCTGCTAAATATAGTTTTGCATTGAGTAGATGAGAATCTATGTAGAACTATGAATTGAAGAGAACAGGAAAGTAGTCATCAACTGAGAATAATACCGCCCACCCGTCAACAAACTCACACAAGTGCTTGCACATCTACAGGGAGGTAACAGAGTACAGGAAACAAGGCATGAAATCTGACGATGACAGACCCAGGGAGGGAGTCCGCGTGCAGGTTATGAAGCTCTGTGAATCAGCTGCAGTAATGGGCGTGCTGGATGTGTCCTTTTTTTCTTAATTACATTTCTATTAAGGCGGGCAGGATTTGATCTTAATGTTAAATTAAGGATAATTACATTCCTGACAAGCTAATGCGATTAAGGATTTGCCATAATATGATTTCGGCGAGCTCTACAACGTATGCGATTAGGACGCACCACGTCCTATGTGGCCTTACCAAGACAGATCTGATAAGGTAATAAAATATGCAAATCATGGTTGTGCAGCAGCTGGCATCTGGAGGATAGGGTTGATTGGCTGATGAATGTCGTAAAGAATCAGTTTAATTTATGTTGTACATCTCCCATCTGAAATGGTCGTTGCATGTCATAACATGATGTCTTCAAGCGTCTCCAGCGTTACCCCGGGTTACCAGCCAAGTACATAGAGCAGAGGGCACAGCGCCTAGTGAGCTTTCATTTAAGGGCCTTCCGCATCCTGGGAGTTGTGTTCATGCTTCGCAAGAAGTAAACTTGGAAAAGATACCGTATTATAGTGGTTCATAATTATTTTTCATGGCATGGAATTTGATGTCACTAAAAAGCAGCTTTCCATCATTCTACTTGCTCCACACCTGCTCTTTTCAGTGGGAAGTTCTCCTGATCATTCGGTGACCATGTGAAACATTCAGTAGCCAATTCACAGTAGCGTAGGCCACCGAAGAGAAAAGACCAGGCTTTGGGACGAGTAAAGGGCAATGTTAACATACAAGAGTGAACCATTATAACATAATAACATAGAACATCCCTGTCTACGTGTTTGCAAACTAGCGAGGATCCACCCTTTTTAGGTTTTGTTACAATGTTTACATTCGCTTCATGAAATTGACTGTTGATTGGAATAACAGTGTAACCTAACAATCAATTCACTCCAATACAAAACCAATTTAAAGCACCTGATTGCAGGGGGAGACGAGGCACGATCGCCTGACATGCTTAGATGGCCTGAGCTATTTGAAATGAAAAAGCTTTTTGTTTTAATTCCTGTGTGAAAACACGCAATGATGGTAATTTCACTCTAATGGTTGATCCATAAAGGAAACTGGATAATTCATTTGAATAATGTGCATGTCCGTAAATAACCAGTAATTCCGAACTATAATGTTGTCAAACACATTAAACAGCCAAAATACGCTCTTATTTATTTTATATAGAAATGTACTAATATATATAATTAAATACAAAATGCAAAAAATTACAAAAGCTGACGAATAATAACATTCATTGTTATGCATGTTTCCCTAGACCTACATATAACTGTACATTACATTGCACAGTACAACATTCAGTAAGTATGCCAGTCTGTCACTTTAGATTCTGCTGTCTGTGCACGGCCAAGCTGTGATGGTCAAGGTAATTGCCATTATGGGGCGGAGCGGTCACTCTGAAAACATCTGGGCTCCTCTAGCTAACAGGGGTACGTTTGCAACAATTTCAAGGGTCGAACACAGGCGCAGCTCCTCTATTTGGGTGGAGGGGCGTCACCCTCCCCACCACCCGCTAGCAGCAACCGCTGCAAATCCTTTCACAAGGAAAGGATAATAAACTCTGTTTCTAAAAGATACTGTGCTTTTCTGTTGTTGCCCCAGCACTGGCATGCAAATCGCTGCCATGCACTAACGCCTTCACCCTTGCACCATGGTGCAAGGGCACCTATGTTAATGGGATGGCTGTTTTTTGTGCAGGAGGGAACATCTTCCTGCACAAAAACAATCACAAGAGGTGCTTTCCTCTTTCTATGTGTGCTGCAGAATGCAGCACAAATAGAAAGAGGAAAACATGGGCAGAAATAAAGATGTTTCTCCCTGTTGCCTCACTATTATACCACCCCTGAGGTGGTGTGGGAATCTGACGCATTTCCATACTTGTAAATCTGTGAATGCGTCAGATTCCTTTGGGTTCCATGGTTGTTGTGTGAGATCACCCCAAGCAACACCCATGGAATGCCTCTTTCATGCAGTATTATGCGTTAAAGGGGTGCATTTTTACACAGCCATGAAAATCCACACAAAGTGGCTTTGCGTGGCCTTATAAATATAGGCTGGCACACTGCGCCACCGGAGTGTAAGAAATAAAATGACGCTCTGGTGGCACAGAGTGCCGCTAGGGCCTCGTAAATGAGGCTCTAAATGCTTATGTGAAGGGATGGTAAAGTGAGGGAGTAGTTCTAATCATTATCATTGTTGAAAGGGAAGGGTCCAGGAAAGGAAGGAAAAGGCAACTTATCTACCTCAGTTGTGGACAATATGAAGGGTGAAATAAAGGGACAATGAAGTGATAAGGCCAATTCTACATCTAAATCTCACTCTTGGATAATATTATCCCACAAGACTGTAAAACTGCACAGAAGTAAATCCCAATAAAGGATTATGAGTTGGTGTCTCAGAGCTTAGTTTCCTGTGTAAGATTTGGAACATCTGCAAGTTCAACAGTTTGTTAGTGTTCCCAAACTCCTCACTAACTGCTTCCTTGTCTGAAAATAAATAATCAGAGATTTAGGTAGAAGCAAATTACCCTCCAATGTGGAAAGGGGAAGTGAACATACACAAAATTGGTGGGCAAGACCTAGGGCAAAATAAAAGTAATTCCACAAAAGTGGTGCCAATCTGCTGGTATGATTGTCCATGTACAATTACTCAGGCAGAGGTTCATAAAGCAGTTTACAAAAGCTTCTCTGAAGCATACCTGGAAAAGTGTGACAGACCCAGCTCAACATGCTTACCTCTGAAAAAGGTTTCTGAATAGAAAGTCAGAAATCTGTACTCATGGAAGTGAGTGTCTCTGCAGATGCATATTAACGTCTTTATTCTGCAATAGGCACAAAGGGATCGATCCAGAAAGATGTGAGAGGTGTATTAATAAATGTAACTTACTTTTGTAGTACTTCTGGCCTACTTACAATTCCAGGAGCAGGCCAGGAGTACATCTGGCATACTCCTGGCTCACTCCTGGAATTCAGGCGTACTTACAATGTAAGTCACTATAAAGTAATTGTGAATGGGTCTGTGTGGGTTATGTCAGATGAACCACCTGCAGGGAACAGAACTGTGAAAACATATGTATATATTCCAATTTGCTGTAGTATTATTGTTTTTTATATATGTATATATATATATATATATATATATATATATATATATATATATATATATGTATATATATATATATATATATATATATATATATGACTGCGTGTAGCAACATGTTTTCTAATCAAATATGGATATTGTTTTTTTTATTGAATTGAAGTATTCTTCAGCCTCAAATATGCTTGCTAAGTTTCATGGCTCTAGGAAGCCCCTACACCATTTTATTTACTGTAGTACATTTGCACATTCTTTCAAAGTGAAACAGTGTTTCCACTATTGGAAACTGGAAGTGGGATTTTGTAAGAATAAAGATCGTAGTACTGTGTGCTTATGAATGATTACTTCTCCTCAACAACGTCTGCACTACCCCAGGAGAAGATCCTACCATCTCCTCATTAAATATATTTGTGCTGAAAGTAACATGTTTCTGTCATGTGATTAGGTTCCGTAAGACATGCATTGAATGAAATCCAGTATAAACTGCCCTTAAGTTGATGTATTTTAGCATTACACTTCAACAGACCCTTCTGTAGAGACATTTTTGATCAGTGGAAAGGACAGCTGTGTTTTAATTTATTGTTGTGCTTCTTGGTATTTTGCATCAAATCCAAGTTAGAATTCTGGCGTCTTGATGTAATGGGTTCTGTGCTTCACAAAACATATTCAGATCCACTTGTGAATGCATTATTTCTATGGTATTTCATATTTAGCCTCTGATATCCTGCTCTCCCTGGTCCAGGGTGTTTTTGGGACAGCAGTGCATTATGACAATTGGTTCACGTTGAAGATTCTCAATGAACTTGTGAGGGCATCGTGATCACTTAAGTAGTGCACTTTATGATTATCATATTCTCTGCACTTAGAAGATACTCGCAAGACTGAAGGGGCTTACTAGTGAAATGGCGATCCCAGTTCAATTCATGTCAGATGATAGTGTTGCACAGTTTACAGCATCACATTGAACAATGAAGGGCGGTTTCCCCGCTAGTTTCATATTATTTACATTACACATTTCCACTCATAATTGATTTTTGAATTTTAAGTCTATATTAAATAAACAAAGAATAATCAAGGAACATTGGTCTTCATAATGGTATAGAGATGACCATGATTTGCTCTCATTATTTGTTGTTTACCAATGTACAAGTAATAGACATGGATTTATCTACTCTTGAGCTTGGGTAGGCTGGATATTGAGTGGAGGCAGGTATATGTCCTATGCACACTTGCCTTACACATTAAGCAGCATGGTCAATATCTAATCAAGGGTTCAGACTACCCACCTTACAAAACTGGGACTCCCAAGCAACCATCGTCATATCTACAAGTGGAGATTGAGAGTATATGGTAATGTTTCTCTGCTCAGGTACATATGTATCATACAGTGACATAAGAACAATGTTCATAAAATTATGCGTGTTCAACCCATTCAGATTGTAGCAGCATAATAAATATATAATGCATGGAAGCCTGCAATTCCTATATAAAAACATAGGTGTAATTTACTAAATATGTTTGAATTGTAAAGTCTCTTGTCACCTGTAGCAAGACAATGGCTTAGCTGCTCAAGTGTAATAATTTATGACAGTCGAATTGTGATGTCATAATGCCTGCAGCCAGAACCAGAAGCTGAAGCGAAAAGCAGGTCACAAGTACAATTACAAAATTAAACAAAGAAAACGATAACTGTCAGTTGATTCTCATGAACTGTTTTTGTAAGTGATTAAGAGAAAGGATGGATATGTGGCAAACTAGTTCAACAATCTGTTTATGGAACTTCTCAATGACTTGCAATATTCTTATAAAGTATGACAGTGGTACTTTATCCCATGTGCATTCTCAAACCTTGAAGCTTACAATCCCCAATCATCAAACTATACCAATTTATAAGAAATCCTGCATCCAGGATATAAAGTTTTGTTCTGTCCTGGTCACTGTTATTAAAAAAATCACTGAGCAAACTAGTAGGAAACCTAAACTGACTACGTTTGTTTCCAAAAATATACATGTAAGTACTGGACAGTCTTCCGCCTGTTCAGTCAAAATCTGTCACTAGCTGGTATTGTGAAACAAAACATTAGTGCAAAATGATCTGACATTTTACAACAACCAGAAAAGCCTTATGACTACAAGTTGCAGTATCCTGGTGGGATACTGCTGTGGACCACTGCAGGTAGCCCATTGTACCTGGCTCCCGAGACACTGGTTGAACTTTCAGAGGGTGCAATATGCAACTGTAGAAACCACGTCAGGGACAAGGGCAGGGCCTTCAGCCAAGAGTTTTAGCTTGGCCCCCTGCCCTACCCAAAGATACATAAAATGCTCATCTATAACTACCTGCACTGACTTAAACTGAATTACCGGGCCCTGCATTACACCTATCCCCTAATCGGGAACCCCAGCTGAGAATCCTACTGACATTTTCCACCTGCTAAGAGAAGTTAGAAAAAAATCAGCATATTTGGCCCCAGAATCAAGGAAAAAGTAGATGAAAATTAACCAATGGGTTATTCTCCATTCTAGGACAAAAATCATGATTGCCAGATTTTGTAACTTGTCAAGAAGGCTTTAGACATCTCAGAACTCCCAGAACCTATCATTATTCCATCCATTTTGCATAATGCATGGGTCAAGTATTTTGCTAAAGAAAGGTGAGCACCAGTGTGGAGCTCAAGCCACATAAGTACTAATACGAAAGCTAAGTGGATTTTATGTGTGTTTTATATCACAGTCAGTTTGCAAATCAAAAGAGGTCCTTGCAAAATAATGCATACCAGCTAAAGTTTGTACTGAGCAAGTAAGCACAGAATGAGAGTTCAGCTCTCCCTGGGCATGATGGGAAAGGGTATTTTCCCTCAGGAAAAGGTTAGGGAAAATGTCATCAAATGGTGCATTTAATAGCAGTTGGTTTCCACATACTGAGGACCTTATTCACAAAAACTGACTGTGAAGAGATTTGGCCTACTCATGTGGTGCTCCTGGCTCACTCTTGAGTTTTCAGAGGAAGGCATGTATAGGGGAGAAGTATGCCTATCTAACTTATACATTTCAAGAGTATTTGGAGAGTAGGTGAACCTATAAACATCCAATTATTTGAGAATCTATTCAGAAAACAAATATTTCAGTCCTTCGGGATCTTCTTGGCACCCAAGAGCAATATGGTCAATAGCATCAATCAACATATATGCAAACATAAAAAAAATATTTTGCAAGTATCGGTGTATGTCCAGCTCGCCCATATAATCTGAATTCATAGCTCTGGAAGAAACAGAGCTGCAAACTGGAAAACAAACTGGGGAAAGAAGATGGGAAATACTGAAGTCATGGAATAGGAAAATCATCACCCCTGAGAAATAACATGACTTGTTAGAATCTCTGGCTTCTTGCTTGAGATACAATAGAAGAGATGCAATAGATCATACCATAGACACCGATACCAATACTTCTGACATAAACATTTCCATACTGCTCAGAATACTTACATACTTTAACATAAGTGCTAAGGATGCACACATTGGAAATCAAGGTGATCACTGTTCACTGTAAAAGCCCTACAAAAACATGAATAAGATATGTTTTAGAGCGTATTGTTGTTAAGCTTTATTTGGTATTTCATGTACAACCTTCTTCTCAAAGTCTGTTGTTTGTGTGTGATGTTTGGTTTATTTGTTCAATTCCTGTTCAATTGTGGTTGACGTCAAAAGATGCCCTGGATTCTGCTTATTGTACAAGAAGAGCACTGAATCCATCTCTGTGAGGCTTATTGAGCTAGCGAGTCACAATGTCAAGCTGAGTGCTATTGTACTTTTGATAGTCTGAATGTCTAAACTATGATACTGTAATTCCTCTGCTTAAGTAGTTTTGCAATACTGGCATACCAGTTCAGTTTCCTAGGATAGGATGGACGTCAGAATATCGAACACACAAGTATTGTCTCACATAAATAATGAATCCTGAATATTGTTTACAAAAATATCCAATTGGGTGTAGATATTCAATTATTAAATCCAATGGGGCAATATTTTAGTAAACGAACAAGAGACTTATGTAAAACGATATTCTGAAAATAATATTCTGCTACCATACACCAGGAGCGAGACATGGTCCTCAGATTCTGCTAGACTAAGCAACTGAAACCATTGCTTAGATCTTTATTACAATTGTGCCATTGAGACCTGGATGTGATTTTTAAAATAGGGCCTTTTAAGATCGCTCACTTTCCACAAGGTCTTGCACAAGTACACACTGTTTCCATAAGACCTCGAGGGCTACAATATATATCAGCACAAACATAAGGTTGACGCTTGGGTTGGGGATCTGCATCGGGTTTCACAATTTAGGAGCAGGTAAACTTCAGAGATTACATGCAGCAGTCATAAAAGCATTGCGTCTGTAAACATGTTGGTTCATTGTATCTTAAACACAGGCTTTATGGATTTTTGAGCACATCTGTTAATGAACCTTCATGATGTACTCTTACTAACAAGTGTCACAGTAGTAACAGACTCGACAGTGACAGCAGTCCACTAAACCTGTGAACATTCTCTGGCACATTGATTAGGACTATTTTAGCATCAATGATTAGACTTGACAACCTGGCAATGGAGTAGAACCCTGGAATATTTTAGCGCTGTCCCAGGCAAACACTTGTAGAATCACATAATGAGCAGGAAATCAGAGCCATTGAGCAGCTTAGGATATTTAGCAGTCCTCAAATAAAAATGACATGTACCCTAGTATATGATGTATGCACCCAGGCAAGTAGAATACCTTCTGATGGCATTTTATTAGCTTACACATAAATCTGGACATGGTTTTGATTTATTCAGAAAATTTTAATTATGCTGACTTAGACTTGGTGTAATTTCGAGAATTTCACGTTATGCTTTTTACACAAAATTCCCAACTTTACACCATATAGCTAATTAGGCCATGTTTCCAGCAAAATTATAACACAGGAGTGGCAAACAATGCAAAGGACCAGATGTTGTTCCTGGCTGTCGAAATTGGGATACTAGTTGGGAGGGGGGTGGATGTTCTGGGGGTGTGTGAAACCCTACTCAAGTAGCAACCATAATTCTTGTCAGGGTGATACACAAGCAAACCCCAAATTAACCCGCGCTTAACCTTCTGGTAGCTTGGCACAAAAGAAGTCAGGCTTAACTTAAAGGCAATGTGTAAAGTATTTGAGCAGTACTTCAAACAGTAATAAAGTGAAACACAACGCAACAAAATCCCATACCAACTTAAAAAATAAAGGATATTTTAATTAGTAGAAGTGAAGATATGTAATTTAAAAGGTTTAGAGAAAAATACTACTCAAAAGCACAAAGTGTCAACTATGGTTATCTGGTTGCCCCTGACCAGAACAAAGTCACAACTTTGGGCCGGCCGCGATGGAGCACGGGCCAGATACAGGGACCAACTTAGGACAGTTGAGCAAAGTACTTTATATTCTGGTTGCGGAGCATTGCAAGGTCCCGCATAGAGGATGTGCCTCGCAATAGTGGTTCCAAGAGCTGTGGAGCTGCAGTACGTGGCCTTGCATCAAGGATGTGTCACACAGAGGTAGTTCTAAGGATCTGCGGGGTTGCGATGTGAAGTATTGCATCAAAGATGGGGTCACACAAATGCAGTTCCGTGCAGCTGCGGGTCTGCAATGCAGGGTCTTACATCGAGGTTGCGTTGTGAAGTGGTGGTTCTGACACAGAGCTGCAAGGCTTTGCAACGGGCTGCATGAGTTATGCTAGGACCACAGCTGGCCTGGCAGGGAATCTTCAAGCCAACTTCCAAGGGTCCAGGACTGGGGTGGCACTGTTTGCATGGAAGAACTTATACTTATAGCAGGTAAATTCCAGGTACAGAGTTCAAGGTAGTTAAAGCCTTTTCTGTCCCTGAGGCTATGATCAGGAGACTAGCCAACTAGCCCTTGGAGTCACTCTGGTGGTTCTGAATTCAAGATGCAGGTTCAGTCCTTCTCACTCATCCAGCGGGGCAGCTGAGCAACAAGGCGTCAGAATAGCAGTCCTTCTTGCAGAGCAGCACAGCGGTCCTTATGAGTTTTCCACAAGTCCAGAGGTGTACTGGAGAGTTGGTTCTGATGGTTCAATATTTATACCTGGTGCCAGCTTTGAAGTAGAAGGTTCTGAAGGTTTCCACCCTGGAGATTCTTCGAATTTCCTGCCTCACCACCGAGGCAGCACTAGTGAGGCAAGTCCTGCTTCTCCTGTGATTGATCTCTGTCACAGTACCACCCCAATCAAGAAGGCCAATCCTCTACCCCCACAGATGAGCACAGCCAACATGGTGCAGGTGGCAGTTCAGAAAGCAAGCATCACACAATAATTGGAGAACCCTGAAGAAGCAGGCAACAAACCTCCAATAATGGTTGGACACACCTTTAGTCTTCCAATACAAAGGACTCATAGAAAAACTGAGGTTCTGAGCAGCACCAGCCTCCACTATGCTTGATTTTCAGGATAAGCAACCCCAAAAGTCCACTGGCTTGTTACTAGAGGGAAAGGAGATGGCGGCTTTGATCTCTGAGGTTCAATAAATGGACTTGAGGAGTCTAATCCAGGACATGCATCCCATCTCCTCAGTGCTCAGCTCTCTGTGGACTCTCCCAGGATTGTTTAAGTGTCAGCTATAGTGGGTTCCATTGTGGATGTAATGCACTCATCAAACCCATCAGTGTAGTAGCAATTGGACCTTCCCAACTTACCATGGTTGTGGCTGCAAGAGTTACCTCCATGAGTATCCTTGATCTTCTGCTCTGACTTTTTTCAGATGTTACAATTGTAACATTGAAGGCACTGGAGTCTACTCCAGGTCCCAATGGCATGCTCCAGTGCTGTGTATGTCTACTTCAATGCTGCACTGGCTATCCATCTGCAGCTTTCATGGACTTTAGTGCAGCTTCTAGGGTCAGAGGACCAGCCTAAAACACCAGTCCCCTTCACATCTTGCACCGCTTGTCCCAGTACATCTGATGGACCTGACCTCTATATCGATCACTTCAACTAGGCCCTTAAGGATGGGAGCTACCTGTGGGATCATCTCCCATGCTTAATTGTCTCCAATGAGCTCAGTTGGCAAACTAGATGCTACGCCAGAAACTAAACTGGAGATTGGTACCACTGATCCCGAGGATCTGATCAATGCTTCAGAAGCATTGGCTTTGAGACACTTGTACCCTGATGGAAGAAGAGTGCTTCAGTGCTTCGCTGGTTGTATCAGACTCCCATTTAAGCAACTGGCCATGGGCTCTGCATCAGACTCAGATGATTTAGAGGAAGCATTCTCAAAATAAGGTGCAATAGTACTAACCCCCAGGAAAACATCCAGTCTTTGTGGCCAGGAACCTGCCATTTCAGCTTTCAGTGGTGAAAGCTCTTTTTCTTAATGGTACAGCAAAGTCCCTTCAACTGAACAAGGAGGCAAAGTATCTGCAACATCACTTTCTTCTAGGCATGTACAGTACTTATTGACCCATCAGAAACCACAATTACTTTGTAACCATATAAATGGATAAATTGTGGTGACATGTAGCCTTTGGCAATATTTCTCTAACGATTCTCATATTCCCTTTCAATCCCAGTCCTGTAGAATGTCTGCTTCACATAGTGCACTGGCCTGTTCGATGCAATGCATGGCTGGTATGAATTCTTTTGTAGGGTTGCTTTTGGTAGCAAGGCCAGTCTTGCTCCTGATAGCTCCAAACTTTGAGGGAAGTTTATAAAAAGAGCAGGAAACCAGAGTGTGTTCATTTATTTATTTATGTATTTATTTATTTGTGTATTTTTTATTGTGAGTTTTATATAGTGCGAACTAAAGCCAAAGGTGTCCGAGTGCTTTACAAGAGCAGTTACACTGTAGGAGTATTTATTTTTGCAACATTACATTGGCTTAAGTACAAGTTTTATGCTGCAGGTTACAATTAGTCAAAGTCTTCTGCTTGAGGAACTTTGAGTATGAGTTTATAGGTCGACCTTCAAAGTTCTAGGCCATTCTCTGATCGGCTAGACAGAGTTCTGGGATCATTTTGCATGCTTGCTAGACAGAGCCTAGGAAGAGTATTGAAAAGTCTGATACACTGGAGGTAACTACAAGAATGGGTGGTTTGTGATATGAAGGACATGGGCCAGTAGATAAGATGGAAAGAGTACAGAGGGAGTTACCTCTTGGCTGTGAGTGCTGATATCATGGACTGTGAAACTGTAATTGTATTTATTTAGTACCTACTACCCCAATGAGGCATTGAATCACTTTGCAGTGAGTCTAACGGGTAGAGTGTGGTGCCATAATTCTCTGTGCCGTGCGCAGATTCCCGCCAAGTAAAATAGTGGCAAATTATAACAGCAAATACTTCTCGTCCACAGCGCTTACATTTTGCATGATTTTTTTTGCCATGCTGGTCACGTCATGAATCTATTTATAACCATTTGTTAATAATTCAGATCTAATCAGACTCTTCGCTTCTATGCATTCATCTCTTTGCTTCCCATGCAAAGCAGATATTTCTGTAGTAGCAATTAAAAGTGATGTTTCATTCCAGGTGTGGAAACAAGGGCAAACCATTGGGTCCATGCGTCTAAGAGAAGGCGGAGCTCATAATTGGCTGCCTCCGCTGCAGTTCTGTGCCTGTACATTAACTAATTCATGATGTGTTCATTGCGCATTAGCGTCTCTTCCATCCCTAGATATCTCTGTCACAAGCCTACAGCAGTCAAGGTAAGATGCTGCACACCATCCACAGCTTACAGTGATGAATTAAGGATGCCATGATCCTTAATGCAAGCAAGGAAAATGTCCTCTCTGTGCCTTGGTTGGATTGAGACACAGTGGTCTCCTCAGAACCCTTAATCCCGATGCTACTGTCTTAATAATGAGCTGATGTGGCATCATGGCCAGAGCTGATGTTTACTCTGGCACTAGGAAACACGATCCGAGTCTCGTCTCGGCTCAAACTTCTGTGATTTTACGAAAAATCACTTAGGGCCTGATTTAAGAAAAGTGGAGCTGCCCCCTGTGCAGTACCACTTTCCTTGTGCCCCCTAGCGCCCGTCCCTAACGCCACCATGTGTTTGCCGTATCTAAGATATGGCGCAACATGGCGGTAGTTAGGTGAACTAGTGTCCACATTTTTTACGCTAGTTTGGAGCTTTCCAGGATTAGCATAAAAAATGTGGACGCTAATCATGCAAAGCCCATTGAGGCCCATTATATTTAATTATGTGCCTCTTTTTAACGTCTGCTCTGAGCAGGTGTTAATAGTGCCGAAAAAAATGATGCAAAAAAATTCATAGATTTCTTTGCGCCATTTTTTTGCCTTCCTAACGGGGGAACGCCCCCTTTGCATACATTTTGCTTGGAGCAGGCAAAATGTAGGCCAATTAGTTACAAAGTGGCGTAATGCATGCATTGCGCCACTCTGTAAATTTGGCGCTGCAATTTTGGCCTTGTTGGGCTACATTAGCATAAAAAAATGATGCTAATGTGGCGCAAGGAGGTGCTATGGGCTCTTAAATATGCCCCTTAATTTCCCTGTGCACAAAAAACAATCTGACCGTGTGTAATGTAACTGGTGCTTATATAAAGTGCTCCAATACTTTTAGGTTGAGTTCGTAAATTGGTAGTTGAGCCTGATGGCACACAGCGAGCATTTGATGACTGTAGAACACACTTACTACACACACATCTTTAAACACTGTGTAGCAGATTCGACAGAGAACCCAAGCTCTGAATGAAAATGGAGCCTGACCTCTTTCATTTTCCATTTGAGGATTCATGCACTAGTCCGGGCAGTTTGGGAAAGCTGTTTGTGTAATAATCCTTCTTGCAAAGAAAGAAAATATGCCCCATTTCACACCTCGGTAGTAAAAGACAGCAACACATGGAGTGCAGTTTTCCCTTCACCAGCCTGGTCTGTGGTGGAGCTGCACCTTTGCACCAACAATAGCCGTGCCCTTGACACACCTGGCAGCCTCACAGCTTCTTCAGAGAACCCACTCAGCAAGTCAGTGTAACTGGAGCAAGGCGATGGCACACAACAGACCAACAGGAGGTGGGATTTAAATGGGCAAAAGATTCCCCACTTATAATAAAAACACACAACTCTTTTAAGTCCCAACGAAAAATTATTTTCCAACAATTCTTATTTTAATGTATACATACTTTTATTTGTACACATTTCATTAATGCATTTATCCCTCAATACTTAAAGCTTTTCTTTTGTACCCAAGTCCAAAAACAAATGTAAATGACACCATGGAATCAGCATTCAGAGACATCCAAGAATTACTCAAACCAACTTTCAAGTCACATTGATTGAAAACAAGGCCCCTGTCGTAGACACACGGTCCAAACGTCGAGGGAGAAACAATTAATCCGTCCTCCTTCACAGCTGGATTGAGTCATTCTGGGACGTCTTCAGCTTTTCATTTTTTCATCCATGCATTTATCCATTCACCCATTCACTCCCTCACCCATCCATCCTTTCACTCACTCACTCACTCCCTCACCTACCCACTCTTGTGAATAATGAGAGAAAAGATGGATGGATGAGTGAAAGGATGAATCGATGAGTGAAAGGATGAATAAAAGAATGAGTGAAAAGATGGACGAATGGATGAGTGAAATGATGGATGCAAGTATGGATGAGTGAAAGAATAGATGGATGAGTGAAAGAAAGGGTAGATGGATGGCTGGAGGAAAGGGTGGATGGATAGATGGATGAGTGAAAGGATGGATGGATGAGTGGATAGATGGGTCAAAGGGTGGATGGATGAGTGAAAGGATGGATGACTTGGTGAAAGGGTGACTGGATGGATGAGTGAAAGGGAGGAAGGATGTATGGAATGAAAGGATGGATGAGCGTTAGGATGGATGGATGACAGAAAGGATGGAGGGATGAAAGGGGGATGGATAATTGAAACGATGGATGTCTGCGTGAAAGGATGGATATGTTTGATGGATAAGTTTGAAGATAGATGCATAGATCTGGATATGGATGGGCTCACAGATGGACGTAATGGTGACAATCTGAATGTTGGATGAAAGACTGAATGGGATAACAGAATGTGGAGGTGAAATGGCAATTATCAGCAGGCGGATGGAAGGATGAAAAGATGAATGGTTAGATGCTTTGATGGAAAAGACATGTAAGCTCTTCTGGGGAGGGTCGCAATGACTTGCTTCACTTGCTTGGTGCCACAAGTGCTTTGGTTCAAAGTGTGGGGGGGGGGGTATTTTAATTTTCTGGCTACTCCTTTGGGGCCTAAAGCCTTTTCTGTCAGCCTGCAAATTGCTCTATCACCACCATTTACACTATTGCAGTCACTTAAAATTATTGTGCGGCTATATTACCCATTTGTTTAGTTACTGATAATTATAATAAAAAAGCTCAGTATTGTCACTTTTGTTTTTCTAATGTCCCTATGTGCATCAATTGGAAAACTGTCGCAATGCTGCAAGTCAATCGCAGCAAGGTATTAAAATATGTAAAGGGGAAAAAAGTAGTCAAACAGACCAAAATTCATCAATGATAAGACTTTTTTCATAGTTTTTTTGCACTTGATTGTTATTGTAGTAAGCACTAAGCATCCCCAACCCTGAGAACATCTGAAAATGGAAATCTACAGGATAAAGATCAGGGTGGGGGGCACTGCCAGCAAGCCAGCGTCTATTCTGGTAGATGTAGTTTATACTGTTTTTGAATTACTTACAAGTAGTAGAGGGTTTGCCACAAGTGTTTGCGCAGCCAATTCTTGCATTTCTGGATATGTGTGTCTGTGTTGTAAGTAGATCTAGGGATGGTTGAAAAGTATCCAACCAAATAACTAGCAGTGCCCGCCACAAATCTCAAGTGGAGGGGCTGGCGGGGGAATCAATGGGGACAGGGGAAGGGAAATAATATTTTTTTTTAAAACGTACCTTTTCCCATCGCTGCTGTCTCAGGCATTCACTGGGACACCAGCACACGCTCCCCAGCAATACTGGTGCTGCTTTCATGCGCAACCTAGTATGAAAGCAGCACCAGGATTGGTCTGATGGGCTTGGATTGCCGCTCAGACACAACCCTGGGGTCTGTGCAGTTTCTCCAGCTCGGCTGTTCAAAATAGCCAGGCTGGAGAAACCTAAGTGCGCATGTGTGTTTGGCCGTCCTGAGATGGCCGGCTAAACACACATGCACACTTAGTGCACAGATGCCACTCCCCCTCCCCTCTCCCCCTCCCGTGGCCCTGCCCCTCCCTACACATGCTGCTGGCTGAGCCAGAAGCTGTAAAATAAAATTATAAAGAAATATCATTTTACCTTTCAGCTCCTGGCTTAGCCAGGGGGATGACGCTCCTTCACCATTGTGAAGGAGTCACCCCTGCAAATAACTCCCATTCAAGTGGAAGAGAGTACACTGCCTGCAAGTCAGCTCCAATTCTCTGACTGCATTATCGTAAATGTAGTTCATAGTGTTTTTTAATCAGTCACAAGTAGAAAAGCATTTGCTCTGCTGTTGGCATAGTCAGTGTTTGCATTCATCAGGAATAAGTATGCAGCTGGGTGTTGGAACAAGTAAGAATACAGGTGTCAGGATAAACTTCAAGTGACTTCTTCCTCAGACTCTCGAGAGGGTGTAGGCTGAGGCATGTCCACCTTCAGGGTGAATGACTGGTTAAAGGGCAAAATGACCCAGGTGTATTAGGATTAGGTGTCTGGGGCCCTGGTGGACTGACGTACGACACAAACAAGGGTCCAAGAGACCCAGACAGTTTGGTGACTTGACAGGACTCTTATTGGGAAGGACATGGGGCAAATAAGGCTCGCAGTGATCAGAGCACAGGGCAGGAGGACCTTCTTCCTGATGCCCTTTGAACTCGTGCCTCCACTGGCTACAGAGCATTAGTGAAAGGCAAATGTGCTTATTGAGTATTCCCACTGCAGGCTGTCGATCCACCCTCATTTGCAAGACAAGGCAGGGATTTCACCAGAGGTGGATGTTGTGTGGAAATGCACATGATTGGGGGTACCTGGGGAGTGCCTGGGGCGCTTCTGGATCACCCATGTGCTCCTCCTTGCATGGTGCAAGGACTGTGCGCCACCTTCTCTGTGTGGCACACATTCTGTGTGCCTTCTGGGAACTTGTACGCCCCTCCACCAACTGTTTAATACAGTGCACTGGCAGAGCCTTTCCTTACTTGATTGGGGGGAAACACAATGCAAATGAAGGTAAGCCCTTTTGTAATCACCCTAGCACCTATGATCTGTTCTACAGAAGGAGCTTTGCAGGCATCTGCAGTCCTTTCTGTAATATCTAAGAGCCTAGGAGCACAAACAGCAGTAACAAACACCCCCAGAGCACTGTGTATAATGCACCCCCGGAAGCACTGTTTATGAGTCCATGTCTTGTAGATTGCAGAAACTCTCTGGCCTTCTTATGCTAACATAAATATTTTTATTCCAAGTTGGACAAATTTGTGGTAAGTTTACAACTCTAATTATCCCCGTACTCGCATAATTGCATTCGATTTTTTTCCATTGTGCATAGACTTTGTTTTGAACGTCAGTATGCAACAGTGGTTTCATTTCCGAACCGTAGAAAGCGATGTTTTTTGTGTCTTATTTTATGGTGAATGTGAACAAACAAAAAACAAACATGCCCTTATTACATGAAAGCTCCAGTTGGTGGCTAAACCACCTAGTTATATGAGAAATTCCTCTATCACTGGTGGGTTTTAGACTCCTGGCATGATACCGTTGAGGTACACTGGCCATTTGCTAAAAAAGAACGGGATGGCCTCCACACCCCCTGGGTGTCATGCTTCATCATCAGCCATCCCGCAAACACCGAAGCCTGCGCTAATGGTGGATGGGCCCTCGTCACCAGACTGAGGAGGGGAATCTAGGGAGAATCAGGGAAAGGGAGGTATCCAACTAAAAAGTTGTATCACCTACCAAAAGTGCAATCCAAATGTTATCAAGAGATGGAGGAGGGATGGCAAAAATACACAGCAGGACAAACGAGACAAAATTATGATGCCCCTGTCCACCTTAGTTTGTTATGCTTCAGGCCTTATTTGCTCCACAATGGTATCCAGAGCTTTCTTCAGCATCAAACAGACCCTATATGACCCTGTCTGTTTCCATATCCACAATACAAATGCACAATCATTGTGCACATGCATACAATATCTGGGTACTTCATTCAGTAAAATGTTCCTTCCTACAAGGAGGTCCTGTAGAAAAAACATAAACATAGATTTATAGATAATAGCATGACAAAAAATTGACATAAATGAAAATCACAAAAAGCGTAACATAAGGACAACGCACATAAACACAAACAAGTGGGTGCCAGGATCAATACATATATAATGAAACTATGAGGGGGCCAGTTTGGCGGTCCTCCTGTGGAAACATCATGTCCTTCAGGTGTGTACACTGCATATGAACAGGGCTCATGCTTGTGAAAACCCAAAACCTGAATCATGCAAATCAACGTGAGACGTGAGGCACAAATCCCCCACCACAAAAATACTACTGTATCTCACCCTAACTTAGGGCTATCTGCACTGCCTAGCTATGCCAAAATGCAAGGCAGAGGATCTATGTGTTTGTCATTGCTCACCAAATATAGCACGAAGGATGAGTGGGCTGCATCCATGCCAACACTGGCATCTTGCGTCAGAATGGGCCTCGGTCCCTGCCTGATGGGAACTGTAGTGGTTGCTTGCCCGTCAGGGCAGGTTCGGCCAAAAGCTTGTTCAGGTATCATGTGAGTGAGTTTGAATACTCTAGGTAGAACTCGTTTCATATCACTATGTTTGGCGCCTGCCTAATAAGGATGATAATCTTCCAGTGCCCCCATACTATAAGTGTGGCATTGTATGTACAAACGAGGGCAGTGATTACTTAATAATTGTGATCAACCAATCAAAATGCATTATGACTACATGATAATAAGCGTTGTAAAATGCACATCATAAACTCAGGTTTAGACATCAGGATAAATGGTATGGTCAGTATACTTATAACTAACAGTGGACATAATATGGGTGCCAAAATCTGTACATGTTGTCGTGGTTACAACCACCTGTCAGTATTATTATGCATAAATATTCATGGCTCATACTGGATACGTGTGGCCATGGCCATACCCAAGGTCGTCCTGCACCACCTTTTCTAAGGTATAATATGGAGTGATAAGGTTGTGTAGCTACACAATTCAAACCACCGCATGACATACCAAACAGCCAGAAGAGAGGAGAACCTGCAATGGTACCCGATGTGAATCTATGTCCTCATTTGTGACCAAGGAATATCACCGTTAAGGACATATATATGGGCTCTCAAATGGTGAACCCACTGCTGTTCTCTTTCCCGCAGCACCTGACTCATATTGTTACAAGGATGGGACATGATAACCTCCAGGATGACCCACAGAAAATCTGTATCTGACTGTTGTTTCTCTATATAATGTTTAGTCATGCAGGTGGCATTTTTCCTCCACTGGATCATACTTCAATGTTCACTGATTCTTAGCCAGATCCCTATGTATCTTTTGTTACAGGGGCATGTGATCATATACACCACATTCTCAGTGGTACAATTAGTGCATTGTTTAAGGGTCAAGGATCGGCCTTTGCCAAAATCTAGCTCTTTATGATGTTTAGTGAAGGGGCAGGCTGAGCAGTTACCACAAGGAAAGTGTTCCACCACTGGGGTTAAGCCCCATGGAGTGCCAGCAGCTTTGGTGACATTAGTGTCATGAAAGGGCAGAGTATGTTCCAGCTTGTCCCTCAGACTCATATTGTGTTTAAAGGAAAATAATGGGAGTTGCTAGTCACTGCCCATTTTTGCAATATTTCCAAGTGTTTGGAGATTATCTTTTCAACTTTGATATGCAGGGGTGTAAAGTCACACATGTCAGTATATCATCCTGCTGTTTGGGATGTGTTTCTAGAAGGGTGTCATGAGTGTATTTTATTGTTGTCAATTATAAGTAGGAACAAAGAGGAATCAGGCGATTATATAATTACATATAAGGATTTGTCTTTTATTGTTATTACATATTTATTCAATTTGTTTTCTTCTCTTCTTTATTTTATCCTTTTTCTTGTCCTCTCTCTCTTATTTTATTCTGATTATTACTTACTGGGGGATGTCGTACATCATCTCCTTAAGCTCTGAGAAAAAGAGGCTCCAAAAGGACCGATTATACTCTTTCAGATAAAAAAGGATTGGATCCAACTCAAGACTGTATCACTGATCCCCAAATCAACAAGTATAACAATAGCTGATGAAAAATATTTCTGAAACCCACTGACAAACCCAGTAGGATATGGGCGGCCATCTGACCCTGATCAATGCAGTTTTTGATCTCCTCAGATACCTCAAGAAGGGCTGTTGTGGTTCTGTGTGTCACGCGAAAGCCTGATTGTGATGAATGGAACAAGTTATTTTCTTTCAAATATGTGCTCAATAGGGGTTTTACCAGTTTTTCTAAAACTGTAGCTGCTGCTGGTAGCAGAGAAATAAGATGAATATTTTTCCAGCCTAATGGGATCCGCAACCAACTTTTTAAGTAAAGGGCTGACCGTTGCCGGTTTCCAGCAATTAGTATAGGACCAAGACCAACAGGAGAATTAAAACATGGTTAAAAACATATTAATAACATCTTTTGCATGGGATAGAGCACTAGGAGGACATGGATCAAAAAGTGAACCTGGTTTATATTGTAGGTATTACTTTCCACAACTCTTCCAGCTAGATATGGTCTAAGCTGCATAAAGTGCACGTAGCTTAGGCTTAAGACCATCATTTTGAGAAAAAGAGACCAAATCTCTTTTAACAAATGAAGCTTGAATGTATCCTGTTTTATCAACAAAGAAGGTGGCTAGCTTGTCACCTAATTCCTGGGATACAGGAATCCAAGCTCAACAGGTTTTAGGATGGAGAAACTATTTTACAATCTTAAGAGTTCATGCTAAGTATTGTCTACCTTTCTAATTCCGGTTGTGTAGAATTCAGCTTGTACTGTCTTTATCCTTCTGAAATAATCATTTGAAGCCTGTTTTTATATATGTTTTTTTCGAAATGCTATCAAATTGTTACATTAGACAGACATGTCTATTTTTTCTTTTACTTTTTTTATAATGTCTAAGCAGCCATGTTCGGAAGGGTACCACATTATGTTTTCCATTGAGAAAAGGCCTTTCATAAAGAAAGCTGCAAAGCACCGGCCATCTGACTATAGCACTCTCAAAACTGTTTGCAGGTGGGCTCCATCTTCCTCTGAGAGACAGGGCTAGTCATTCATTACACTGTGCTAGTGTACCTGACGCTTTCCATGAGACACCAGGCTAGTATCTTAATGTTGCGTAACAAGAATGTCAAGGGCCCTAGTGCCAGTAGGAAAAGGGGGACTGATCACCCAGTTTGGTAGTAAAACAACAGTTACAACTCAGATCCCTAAGTCCTGGTGCCACTGCACCTGCTCCACCTTTGGGATATGCGCCCCCATGGTCTTTCAGAAGGCTGCGCTAGTGTATCCCGTCTCTCTGTAGAAGAAACCATGGCCTTTCTTACTTCATCTGGCATTGCGGCACTGCTCTGTATTGGGCAAGCTTCAGAAAGGCTCCTGGCAGAGAGAACTTCCCTCGAAGCTGGTCTTCAGGCGGCGAATAGCGCAACATAGCTACTGGTTGTACAACAGGGACTGAGGTGACGTGACCTAGCTGCACCATGCTGCCTGTGGTGGCCAATAGAGTGAGTGACTCCCTAACTTTCATCTAATTTTTGATCGACTTTGTCTCACCCTGTCGGCTCATTTCAGTCTCAGCTCAGAGGCCAAAATCATATGCTGCAATTGGCAACTGTAAATTGCCAGAGTGGAGACCCTGAAAGGTCAGTTCCAATCTCATGCAAAACTTGAAACAGCAACACCAGAGGACGTTCTTCTGTCTTCCTTCATCAGATGCTGAAGGGAGCATCCTTTGCACAGAGGGACCACTATCGTATGAAGACTAGCATCTGGCTCCACCTATGAAAACTGCCCAGCCCTGGACCAAGAGCCCAGCACTTCCATTTATAGCTTGCAATATCACTGGGCCAAGCCTACAGGGTGCATGAGCGTTTTTTGGAACTCATTGGTGGATCTGGCTTTGACAGGAAGCAGACTCAAAAATAAATTATTTTAGGCACTGGCACCTATGTTGTATTTACAAACTAAGCACTGGTTGTCCCGCACACCCAAATGGAGCACCCCTATGAAACCTCCCCCAATGTCTCCACACCCTTTGAGCTATAGGAAAATCACCAACCCACAGTCTCCGTAAACTTTCTTTTGCCCAGTCTGGGCCATCTCATAAGGTGACAGGAAAGTAAAAGGGTCAAGTGTCTGGAAAACGTAAAAAAGAAGGGCCTATTTGTGACCCAGGAAGCAGAAAGTGATACGAATTTGTACCACGGATGGCGGTCCGATTTCCTTTCTTGCATTAGCGCTCATGGTACCTTGCTATGCCACTGCTCCAAGGGATGCTCAGCAGTGGGGAGGAAGCATCCATCTCCACTTTGGGATATTGATCATGGGAGGGGCAGGGAAAAGTGGGATGATCCGTTCATAATTCACCAGATGTGTGGTTTTCATGAGAGATCTGATGACACCACTGATGTCCTCACGGTGACGGAAGACATTTACCCATGCTGCCTGGAGAGATGGCTACCACCAATCAATGTATCGGTCAACAGGGTGAGGTTAGGGAGCAGGACAGAGCAAATCGAAATGTTGTGTCATTCAAATATGTGATCCCTGGACGCAGGTTGGCAGGAATGTCATCAGAAGATCAAACATATGGTGAGAACTTTCTGTTCAGTTCAGTTGATTGACAGGGCCAGAGTTATTAGAGATGGATATGAAGATAAGGAATTTCTATGCAAAAGTGTGGCTAGGCTCAGTGTGAACCAATCACCCAGGAGGAGTAAACACCAGTAAATCAGAAAGAGGTGAAGGAAGTAGTAGTCCAAGTAGAGGGTCCCAGCGAGCAGAAGGTATAAGCATAAGAGAAGCTTGTGAAAATGGGAAGAGAATGGGGTGTTTGCATCACACAATTTGTTTAAGAGTGGTGAGGAGCCATGATAGAACATATGTCCTTTGGAAATTTTGTAGTCGATTGATAGATCTTAATACAATCATTCATAAACTATCATAAAAGAAGAATACATTTACATCTAATAACAATTCATTAGGTGCAAATATAGATCGTATAAGTGAAAGATAATACAATAATAATTTAAAACCACAGGATAAAAAGTTAGGGGCATATTTATGTAGCTTTTGCGTCGTCCTTGCACAATGCAAAGGGCACAAGGGCGACCCAAAACCTAAGTCAGATTTATCAAGCCACGCAAGGCCACCTTGGGTGGCTCTAAATAGTAAATTACTATTACTATTACTAAATAGTAACACAACACAGCACATATGTCTGCTTTGCGTTACTGTGACCCAGGGTGGAGTTCCATTGGTGTAGCGTGGGTGTTACAATGCATACACCCATGGATTTTAGTGCATTCACAGATTTACCATTACTGGTAGACCTTGGAATGCATCAATATGTTACCCGTTCCCAGGGGAGGCATAACTAGGAGAAATATCTTTATTTCTCCTTGTTTTTTTACACTTTCTAAGTGTGCTGCAGAATTCTATGTGCGCTGCATTCTGCAGCAATGGCGTAACAAATGCCCCCGCAGCCCCTGCAGTGCAGGGGGCCCCCAAGCTTCTTGCGGCCCTGTCAGCACAGTACAATGTGCATGGGCGGCAGACCCCTGACTGGGTCCCGGGTGGAGGGGGGCCCCCTCCAGACACTTTCCCTCAAGTTTTGCCTCAGAGGATTTTTCTTGTGTAAGCAGGTGCTCCTTCCTGCACAAAAACAATTCTGTCTGTAAAGCAGGCACCATTGCACCATGGTGAATTGGCGCAAGGCAGCACATTGTGCGCTACAGTAGGTAAAAGACAGGAATGTGACTTATAATGTCAAATAAAGCACAATCCTGTGCACCAAGGTAGCTTGTTGAACTGCGTGATTGTTTTTATAAATGTGCCCCTTGATATGGTAATAAGCTGAAGAATGAGAGCACAATTTCTTATATACTTCATCAAGCAACAAGCATTTAGAATCAACACATTAAAGAATTTATATATATCGAATAACAGATTTAAAAACAAGCCAACTCTCAGATGCAACTCCTAATTACTCAATAAATGCAAATAAATTAGTGCAGTTCTACTTTTCTCAAATTGCAACCTCCTTAAAATAGGAAATGAAAAAGCCTGCACAAATGCTCTTAAAATGTGCAGAAGAAAAGGAAATGTAACAAAGTTTAAACAGAAGTCTCATCACAAGGGCAACAACTGATTCCCGCCACATCTCATTGCCCCAAAGGGAAACAAAGTTTCCATCTAATCGATCCAAACAAAACCTAGTAGTGGCAATTTTGTAGTAATTTCCTGTTAACTTTTTGTGAAAGGTGCTTAGGGTGCGTTTGTGGTGTAAAAAGCTATGAATACTGAACGATGCATTCTCCATCATGCAATGAACATTCAGCTTCTTGCTCAATTATATTAATTAAACATTATATTAATTAATACATGAATGACACCCTAACATGGAAAACTTTGAGTCACGCATTGAAATCCAGGCGACGCCAAACTTCTTTCAGCGCCATAAATAAAATAACAATTATTAATGTGGAGCTTCTTTGTAAAGTGACTTGACATCTTAGCTTGGCTGTAAAGCAGTGCATAAAGACTACATTATAAATATGAATCACCCCATAAAATCTAATTTTAGCACCTGTGTACAGCTTTGTCATTTGCCATGAGCCTCATTTTGCATGGACGGCTTTCATAAGCACGTCTACATGGATCACCCAGGGGCTTTAATGAAAACGCCACTTCCGCGGCACTCCACGGTCCCACACATCTTCACATGTTAGATGATAGCAATAACTCATCATGTAGGGCTTTCAACCACAATTTTAAGAATTATCCATGATATATTATTTTCCAAGCAGCTGAAGGTTGGGATTCCCTTTGACTTTCTGCTAGATGGTATTTGCATCTGCACTGGAAGGGAATTGGACATCTCCTGTCACATAATGCCATACCTATAAAGATATTGCTGATTCTCTCACTATCGGAAGGTGGATTTTTCCTGTTACGCTTCCTCCATATATAAATGTGGAAATATGTGCTTTTCCCAAGGAGGAAAAAAAACTCTGCCCCATATGTTGACTTCCCTATCCAGCTAAACTATTTGAAAAACATCTCAATATTAGTTTATCAAGATATTTAGAACACAACAATCTCCTGGAGACTGCACAATATGGTTTTGGATCTGGCCTCAGTACTGAGACAGCATTGATTGCCATCGTGGAAGAGATCAGAGCCATTAAAGACAGTGGAGGCAGAGCAGCGGTGGTATTGTTGGAACTGTTCGCCGCATTTGATGCGGTTAGCCGCAGTGTTTTGCTGGACTGCCTATCAATCAATCAATCAATCAGAAATTTGTAGAGCTCATTACTCATCCGTAAGGATCTCAAGGCGCTGTGGGGGGTCGGTCCACTCTGCTTCAGTCGAAGAGCCAGGACTTAAGGTCCTTCCTGAATTGAGGCAACGATGGGGACTGCCTGAGGTGAAGAGGAAAGGTGTTCCAGCTCTTTGCTTTGAAGTAAGTGAAGGATCTTCCTCCAGCTGAGGTCTTAAGTATGTGAGATACGGTGGCTAGTGCCTTTAGAGTGGAGCAGGGAGGTCTTGGCAGGAAAGCAGAAGGTGATGTGGTGGTTGGGGTAGGTGGTTCCTAGGTTATGGAGAGTTTTGTATGCATGGGCAAGGAGTTCAAAGTTGATCCTTTTCTCGACCGGGAGCCAGTGGAGGTCTCTTAGGTGTCTGGTGTTGTGTTCGCAGCGGAGGCGTTCTGGATGTGCTGTAGTTTCTTCAAATTCTTCTGGGTGGTGCTAGCGTAGAGGGCATTGCCATATTTGAGACTGCTGGTGACCAGGACATGGGTTACAGTCTTGCTGCAGTCATTTGGGATCCAATTGAAGGTCTTCCTGAGAAGTTGGAGTGTGTGGAAACAGGAGGATGCAACAGAGTTGACCTGGAGGGACATGGCAAAAATGAATCCAGGATGAAGCTGAGGTTGCATGCGTGGTTTGTTGGGGTGGAGGGTGGGTGCCAAGTGTAGCAGGCCATCAGGAGTTGTCCCAGGCTGATGTGGAGGGCCCCAGGACGAGGATCTCCGTTTATTCTGAGTTGAGCTTGAGGCAGCTCTCCTTCATCCGGGTGGTGAGGGCTTCCATCCCATTGTGGAAGTTCTTCTTGGCAGATGTAGGGTTTTTTAGTCAGTGCGATGATCAGCTGGGTGTTGTCAGCATAGGAGACGATGTTCAGTCGGTGGCTTCTGACGATGGACGCAAGTGGGGCCATGTAGATGCTTAAGAGTGTGGGGTTCAGGGAGGAGCCCTGGTGCACTCTGCAGCTGATCTCTGTAGGTTCCGACAGGTATTGTGGGAGTCTGACTCTTTGTGTTGTGCCCATCAGGGAGGAGCTTATCTACTGTAGGGCCTTGCCGCAGATGCCAGCTGCATGGGGTCTGGAGCAGAGGGTGTGATAGGAGACCGTGTCAAAGGGGCCAATAGGTCCCATAGGATGAGGGCTGCTGTTTGGCCGCAGTTGAGGAGTGAGCGGATGTCATCTGTGGCAGGCGGAGGGCAGTCTTCATGCTGTGGTTGCTCCTGAGGCCTGATTGGAAGAGGTCTAGGATGTTGTAATCCTCAATGTGTTTGCGGAGCTGTATGTTGGTGGCCTTTTCAATGACCTTGGCTGGGAAAGGCAACAGAGAGATGGGGTGGTAGTACTTGAGATCCAGTGGGGTCAGCTGTGGGTGTCTTTGCGAATGCCTATCCAAGATCGACATCAAGGGCAATGCGTTGAAACTTATTTCCTCCTTTTTAAGTGATAGACAACAGTTTGTGACTTTTGGGGATTTCCATTCAAAATCCTTCTCTCTTCCGTGCGGGGTCCCGCAAGGGTCATTGCTTAGCCCCAAGCTGTTTGATATTTATGTGGTACCGTTGGAAAAGCGAATTCATTGTTACAGCTTTGTCTCCATAGCGTACGCTGATGACACGCAGATCATGTTATCTATTTCAGGTAAGGTGAAAGAAGTTGCTGCCAGGTTTATTAATTGAATGAGCGCAATGGTCCAGTGGATGACTATCAATTGTCTGAAATTGAATTCAGACAAAACAGAAGTTCTTATTTTTGGAAAGGAACTAATCTTTTGGGGACATTCCTGGTAGCCTCAAGTTCTGAGTTGTCCCTCAGAGCCAGTCTCCAAGGTGATAAACCTGGTGGTAAATTTTTGTTAAAACTCCAGAAGCTGCGGAATGCAGCTACCCGTCTTTTAAAGAAAGTCCCTAAATACAGTTTGGCGACTCATGTCCTAATGGAGTTGCATTGGCTCCCAGTTAAGAAGCTCATAGCATTTGCTTAGCTCACAAAGCCTTATACAGTACTAAACTCAACGGCTTGGCTGGCAAAGTCATATGATACCAACCAGCCAGAAAATTAAGATCATCTGCATCGCTTACGTACAAGTCCCCAGGATAAATAAAGTTTCCTGGGGTAGGTACAGCTTTGTTTACACTACCTGTCAGCTATGGAATATACTGCCATTTCATCTTAGAAATCAATCCACCCTTGTTACATTTCGGAAACAGCTGAAGTAATGGCTTTTTCTTTCCCCCTTTTAAGATGTACTATTCAATATTTATACATTTTTTCAAAATACATGACTTATAGCTTTAATTAGGGATTTCCTAAAGATTAGGCCACCAAGAGTGTTGTCGCACAGTGATGATGTCACAACCTCTTCGATATATAAATAAATGTGAAAATATGTGCGTTTCTCAGTGAATATTTATGCATTGTTTTCAAAGTACCTGACTTATAGTTTTAATTAGGGATTTCCTAGAAATTAGGCCACCAAAAGTGTTACCGCACAGTGGCGGTCAGTTTTATTCTTTACAATTATTTTATACATTAAAATCCACAATAGTATGGCATATCGTTCTGGGTGCTGCACCCGTGACATGTAAGTGGGATAATGAGCCCATCAAGATAATTTCCTTTGACCACTAGACCACTTGCTACAGAAATATGTGAAGGTAAAACCTTTGCCTGCAAACCTCTCCCCAACTTCACCAATGCAAAGATTTCTGTCCCAGGTCTACCCAACTGAGCTGTTTTCCAGATGTCCATAAAAGGCTCCATCTGCTGCAGGGATCTGCATTAAATACATGGTGGGTTTGAGGATTGGTGTTTTGAGGAATCTGGAACTCTGGGGTGTGTGGGCAAAAGTTAAAATTGGGCCTTGCATTTAGGAGGCCATGACCGCAGGGAAGAGGTGAGGTGTGTGGAGAGGGGACACTCATGGAGACAACTGGTAAGTTTTGGTCAAATGACTAAGAAGGGATTAGAAACATTGGGGCGGATTTATGAAAATAATTGCATTGCCCTTGCGTCACGCAAGGGCAAAGCAATCCTTAAATCAGATTTAGCAAGCCATGCCAAACCACCTTGTGTGGGCCTGCTTGGCTTGGTAAATACAGAGCAATGCAAGGCAGTGCAAGTCACTGCCTTGCGTTAATATGCGCCAGAAGGCGTTATATGGGTGCAGAGTGGGTGTTCCCATGCATCCACTCATGCTTTTTGGCACAATCACAGATTTGCTAAGACTTGTAAACCTTGGAATGTATCAAAAGTGTACGCCTTCCGGATAGAGGTGCAACAATGAGAAATATCTTTATTTATTCTGTTTATTTTCTCCTTCTGAGTGTGCTGCATTGTGCAGCACACTTAGAAAGAATGTGCCATATCTTAGTACATATGGGGCATTCCTGAACTCATCACTTCACATTGTGCAGTGCAGCAAGTTGTCTTGTTGCTCTGCCTTGTGCTGCATTGCGACAAATGTTAGTAAATCTGGCACCAGTTTTCTGGGAGTTCCTCTAAGCATTAGACCAAATCATCTCTTATAAACTAAGCCCCCTTTACCAGATTGACAAATACAAATAACACCACTAACCTCATAGGCCTCTCTGATTTGCTAAAGAAAAGCTTTACATAAATCAACATTTCAGAACTGTACAATGTCATAAAGTGGTTAGCTTATAAATAACTGATCAAATTTCACTTAGATTAATGCTCCAGTGGTTGATAATGAAGCAGAGGGCTTGGACTTGATCAAAAAAGCTCTTTGTAAACACATGAATAGATGACCCAAGCAAATAACTTTTTATTTTGTGAGAGTGACCAACTTTTGAAATTTGCAAAATTTGATTTACATTTACTTAGTGGGATTTACTTCCACCAAGAGTTGTGGGTGAGTAACTTTGTTACAGTGGGTGGTAACTGGACTTTTAGGGGCGGAATGCCTTGTGTGTTTGTGCACATCCACAAAACCTACACATTTGTGAACATTCACAAACTCCTTCATGCAAAAAGGTTGAAATTTTACTCCTGAATGCTAGGAGTAAATGTGTTTCCAGTGTGAAAAAAAGAAGGAGACATCACCAAAATTAATGGTGGTGTACAATAGGATTGATGACTTTCTAAACAGAAAAACATTTTCAAGGATGAAAAATAATGAAAAAAATTATATTACACAAATGCAGTGGCATCTCCTTATGCACACTTACGCACAGTTAAATTGTGCGTGTACAATGAATCATGTTTAATGATTTTCACAAACATTTTGCAGGTTCTTTCCAACTCTGGACATTGTGAGAAGAGAAATGATTAACTGCTATACTTTGCAGGATTGTATGAACAATTATTTTCTGCAAAAGAAACACTTTACTCATGAAGGAAAAAATAAAAAATGTGCTTTTTGGGTATTTTTCATCACACATATTGAATCCAACAGGCAAAGCGGGAAAGAAGTATGCCTAGATAACCAGGATTTGCGTAGATCTCAGAGTGCATTCTGACAGAAACTTGTGAATCCACAAAAATGAATATATCTGTATAAACAAAATAGATGATGCAATATTTCACCCTTTTTTGTGAACCAGGTCCCTTGTGAGTAAAGTGAAGCCCTAGCCCCAGGTGCTGCAAGTAGGTATGAATGTAGAAACAAGTGAATTGGTATTTCAAACATGCAATGCTAGCAGGTTAGCGTTTGGGCACTGTACATTAAGGAGTAGAGGAGGTGATTCAATTCTACAGTTGTAAGAGTGGGTGATATATCTGGAGAAGTTGTTCAGAAGTCTTCTAGCCGAACTGGTTAAAATGAGCCATCAACAGCTTTGTCTCAACTGCCTGAGCAACAGGGCGAGCCAAATATGACGAGATGCATTGTTGAAGACTTGTATCTTTTTAGCACGTCTTCTCTTATGGTCAGGGAATGTCCTTTGTCCTATTTCTGCATTGCCCCCATGGTAATTCAATTTTGCTGCTATTTGTGGGTTTTGTTATTGTCCCACACTGCTTTGTGTGTGATGTAACAACCCTTGAAAAGAAGCAGTGAGTTTTCATCAGAAAGAGAGAGATGTTGCCCAATTTCCTTAATCCTTTTGTAAGATTTATAGGGGCATATTTATACTCTGTTTGTGCCGAATGTGCGTCAAACATTTTGACGCACATTCAGCGCAAACCATGCACCATATTTAAACTTTGACGCCCAAGCCCGCGGATGTCAAAATTCCTCTGTGTGAGTCATTTTTTGGATGCGGGAAACTGCCTTGCGTTAATGACATGCAAGGTAGGCGTTCCCGCCCAAAAAATGACTTTAAGGCCTGTGCGCCTTATTTATACTCCTGCATCATTTGGATGCCCAGGAGAGAGCGGGCCTTAAAAAACGGCTCACAGCCTGATGTGTGCCGTTTTTTAACGCCTGGGTTAGGGCAGGCGTTAAGGGACCTGTGGGCTCACTTCCATGGTCTCTGACCATGGAAGGAGTCCAGAGGTGCCCTTCCCTGCCCCCAGGGACACCTCCTGCCACCCTCGCCCACCCCTGGAGGACACCCACGGATGGGGGACCCATACCAGGTAAGGTTTTTTTTTTTTAAGTGGCATAGGGGGGCCTAATTTGGGCCCCCCCCACATGCCATTGTGCCCAATGACCATGACCAGGGGACAGAAGTCCCCTGGGCAAGGAGGCATGACTCCTGTCTTTGCTAAGACAGGAGTCTTTACAATGGGGGTTGTGCATCATAAAATGGCGCAAGTCCGGTTTGAGGCATGATTTTTGCCTCAAACCTGACTTGCACCATTTTTTGACGCACACCCCCCATTTTCCCCTACGCCGGTGCTGCCTGGTTTGAGTCATCTTTTTTTACTCTGACCAGTCCGCAGCGCCGGCTAATGTCATTCCTTAAATAAGGCGCCCGCAAGGCGCATAGTAATGGTGTTAGCCGGCGGTAGCATTTTTTACGCAAGCCAGCGCTGGTTTGCGTCAAAAAGTATAATTCTGGGCCATAGTGTCTCTGGGAGGTGGATTACTTCAGCTCTGGCAACAACATGGAGGCATGACTGCACATGTGGGAAATAACTAGGCTTGGATGGTGGTCTAAATCCCCACTCCAGCAGGGAAGGCCTGAGCTTGCATAGCAGTTGGTTTGGAGCTGTTTGACTTGTCAGCCTTAGAGTGTTCTTCACCCATACTTATGCTTTCATCTTTTTCTGGTCTCATTTTTGCTGGTCTTAGTACTCTGTACACTGCACCACTGCTAACCAGTGCTAAAATGCACATGCTCACTCTTTAAAACATGAACATATTGGCTTATCCCCACTTGGCATATTATTTTACTTGTAAGTCCCTAGTAAATTGGTACTACATGCAACCAGGACCTATAAATTAAATGCTACTAGTGGGCCTGCAGCACTGATTGTGCCACCCATTTAAGTAGCCCTATAAACATGTCTCTAAGGATGCCATTGCTGCCTGTATGTGCAGTTTAACTGCCATTTCGAAATGGCAAAATCAACTTTTTGTCAGTGCCAAACCTTCCTATTTAATAGATATAAGTCACCATTACAGGAGGCCTTAGACAGCCAGTAGGGCAGGGTGCAATGTATTTCATAGTTGGACTTGTACTTTAAATGTTTACATGTCCTGGTAGTGGAAAACTCATAACTTTGTTTTTCACTATTGCAATACCTATCTTTCCCACAGGAAATCTTTGGACTTACCTTATTACATTTAATAAACTGTAACTTCCCATTGGGACCAAGTAGCCAGGTTGCCTTTGGAAATTAAAGAATTGCAATTAAAAGCCACCTTTATAGGTATATTCATATTTATCACAATTCTGAAAATGCCACTTTTAGAAAGATGTAATTTTCTTGCCTTAGCCACTTAGTGCCTGCAACCTGTGCATGGGTCTCGTGACTAGCTGTAGCTGACAGGTCTGCTTTGTGCATTCCTCCTAGACAGCCATATACAATTGAGGGCTTAGGTATGCTTGGATGCGCCACCACTGGTAGGATAGGAGGGAGGATCTGGGGTTTGCTTCTGCCTCACCCTGACAAGGATTGTGGTTGCTGCTTGAGTACGTTTTCTCCCCCCTCAACCAGTAATCCAATTTCTCACTTTCCATTTAATGTGTAATGCAGCTCACTTGGAGTTGTAATGTTGATGTTGCATGTCATGTCGATATTTGTCATTCACTATGTCACTTTAGTAGATTGTGAACTGTTTGCTTTTTGCAAATAACCTATTTGTATGGCAGAGTCTTTGTGTTTGCAAAAGGCCTTTGTACAGCTGACCCACTATTTTCTCCCAATTAAACTACAGTAGTCGTTCAGAGGAATGGAAGCTAAGTCATATCAGACAGGTTCTAAACACTGAAGTTCAGCTTGTGTGCAGATCTATACCTCTATATATATAGATCTGTATATCTATATACTTAGCTACTTAGCAGTAGTATCCCTTTGAGCAAGCAAGTTAGACTGACAGATGGATGCTACTACAGTGCCATGAAAGCAATCTCAATCGTGCTAATAAGTGTCAAAGATGTGCATTTAGAAGTTAAGAAATATTCCTGTGTGAAATATGAGTCTGTGGGAAATTATGTTACTGCCCCTGGATGTATGTTTGTAGGTATATCATATCTCTATAGGTCAATCCTAACCAAAAGGTAGCAGAGTGGAGCACAGGGTGAAAGACATGCATAAATTCACTGAGAGGTTGGAGAGGTAGCTGCGTTGTGGACTGTTATTGCATTGAGATGTAGTGCTCTTTAAAAAAGGTGAGTCTTCACTCTTCTCTAAATGGGAGCAGTGTTTGGGACAGTGTTGATGGATTAGGGATGTTGTTCCAGATTCTGGGTGCATAGATGGAAAAGACCTGCGTCCTTGATTTTGCATTTTTACATTTCTTACTTTGTCTGCAGTCTGATGGTGTCCTGGCTCTGAGTGTGCAGAGAGCCAACAGAGATGGAGAGGTTGTCTACAAGGTAAGCAGAGGTACTGGTCATGATGGCTTTGCAAATGATGCAGCTGGTTTTGAAGATGATCTCGGACAAAACAGTGGGCCAAATGAATTCCATCAGGATGGGGTTGATATGGTCTTATTTTTTCAGGCCGTGGATGAGGCATCCTGAGGCATGTATGATTCATGTAAGGGGTGCCAGTGTGTAGTCTGGGAGGCTACGAAGTAGAGCTTTACCACCACCCAGAAGGAAGAGTAGGAAGGTTTGAACTGCAGTTCCAAAGTTGCTTTCTTGAAGACTTTCTTTCGAAGAGAGGGCTGGTACCGGGCCGTCTTTGTTTTTTGGCAATGTGCTCCTTGCATGTGAGGTTGGTGTCCAGGGCGCATCCAAGCGACTTGGCATTCAGTAAAAGTTGGGGGCCAAAGCCACCAAGGGTCAAGAATTGTGCAAAGTTTACACTTTTGCATGTTTGCTGTTCTTGAAAATAATGGGATCTTGGTTTGGTTGAGCTTCAGGTAGGCGCTAGACATCCAGGTTGGGATGATATGCAGGGAGTGTTTGATGTGTTGGACGTCTGAAGCAGATTAGACTTTTAAGCATTGTTGTATATCAAAGGATATTGGTGAATCTTGATGTTGTTATGTGTGAGTAGCGCATCAACTCGCTCCATCTAGAGGTTGAAGGTGATAAGAGACGGTATGGAACCCTTGGGGATTCCATAGTTTACAGGGATTTTTTTTTTTACATGGAGGTGCCAATGTGAACAAACTGGTGTTTGCTAAAAGTATAACAATACTACTGGGATGCCCTGCACTGCCACATTGATTACAACTGCCCAACACCCAAGTGCTCTCAATGTTCCTATAAAACACTATAGATGTCCTACTAAGAGGTGCTTTTATTTACCAAAGCTGCTCGTCGCTGTACGTTATGCATCTTCAGCATGTTAAAGGTTAACCATGGGTTTCAAAGCCATACAAAAAGTAAACTATCAATATTTATGGACATGGTGCTTCCTACCAGCCTGTTTCTAAGCACTGTAAAAGTTTTGAGGTAAAGGAACTGATGATTCAAACCCAGATGATCAATTCTATTACAGCATACCTGTATCTTCTTCAAGTGCCCAACTATGCATCATATTTACAAAATACCGCTTCAAGTTCTCACATAAACATTGTGGATTATTAAAAATTAAGAATGACAGGTTTCTTAGTCTCGCTCTGCTTTCCCCAGCCATTTGTATTATGAACTGAACCTTTAAGGAGCTCGTAAATCTCTCTGACAGCTCCAAAGGAAAGATAAGAAATGCATAATGTACAAGTGAAATGCCCTTATCACATCCAGAAACAGAAATGATCAGATTGTAATACAAAAAATGATGCCTGTTAAATACCCTAGCTGAGGGAAGTATCTCTCCTCCGATAAACTAAAGGAAGAGTCAGCCCATACACCCACATCCTCCATAAATACCAAGAGAGCAGATCAAGCTTTGTATGCTGTGAGTCTTCCTAGGTGAACTCAATTTATTCAAATGGATAGTCTCTAACAGAAGCTCTGCACATGGCCAGAGTTGTGGTGTGGGAAGCATCAGCATGGGTGGACTAGGCCCAGTTAAGACTCCCCAATCTAGAGCCCTGAATACATTTATTTCAATCTCACACTGTCCTCTTTTAGCTAAGCTTTGACTGCTTGTCCAGAACTACCAGCGGAGTCACACATTTGGGAGGCAAACTTTCTGATAGAGACTGAGTACTCAGTAACTTGGGTAGTGCGTAACAACTACAATCTTATCTCTGTTTACATAAATGTTATTGGTTTAACAAAACCTGGTGATCACTTTTGAACAGTTACATTGGCAAAGAAACAAAAAAAAACACTACTATTCCAGCAGGTAAAGCAGTGATGACCAAAACCATTTACAGCATGGCAGTGTGACGAAACACTAATCAGACTGTAGAACCATGTCACCATCAACCTTCCTAACACCAGACAGGTAGGAAATGGGTTTCTGCTTACAAAGTTGGCCCTCGTCATTCAGAATATCAAGTTCTCCGTGTAATACACCCCCAGCTACATTACAATCTTACCAATGGATTCAGGGAAAAAGTGGAGAGCCTCAGCAACAGATACAATTATGTTTGTATCAACTTCAGTTTAGGTACGGGTTTCAGGTGGCTTCAAAGATCTGTAGTTGGTCATTAAGGGCCTCATTTATGAGGCCCGAGCGGCATACTGCAGTTGATGTGTGCCAGCCCATATTTACAAGGCAACACATAAAAAGAGGAAAAAACCCTTGGTGATTGTTTTTGTGCAGGAAGGTGTTCCTTCTTGCAGCACAAAAACAATCATCCCGTGCAGCACAAAAACAATCATCCCCACAATGCAAGCATCCTTGCACCATGTGTCAACAAGTCACATAGTCTGAAAATCATGACTTGAATTCCTCATTGCATAAAAACAATCATTCCCAGAATGCAGGCATCCTTGCACCATGATGCAAGGGTGCTTGCATTTGCACTAGGCAGCAATTTGTGTGCCAGCGCAGAGGGAGAGAAAAGAAATGTGCCTTTTATTTACAACGACGGTCTAGGTTCAGCACTGGCAGACCAGCAAAATCACCATTTGCCAAATGGCTATTACACAGCTCTAGTTATCGTACTCACAAGTATATTCAAACTTTGAGTTTGGCTCCTTGACGGCTGAATGTCCTCATTTCTAAAGTCAGGCCTTCAAGATGAATTTCCTTCTGTTCAAGGGTGACCCCTCCACTATGGGCGAGGAGCGTTGCCCAACTGCTGAAAGCAGAAAAATTAAATTATAATAAAACTATTTTAGCATTTTATTTTTTGCTTCGTCGGCTAGACGGTGTGCCGAGTGGAAGGAGGGGCATTCCTCTGCATCAGCGAGAGAAGGAGGAATAATCAGTGCACTCTAAGTGCGCATGTCGGTTTGGCCAGCCATCTTAGTCCAGCCAAACTGACATGTGCACTTAGAACTCTCCACCCGGGCTGTGTTGTACAGTCGGGTGGAGAACCAGTGCAGGCACCCAGTCCCAAATTGAGTGACATTTCAGCCTACTGAGACCAATCCCGGCACTTCTCTCATGCTGGGTAACAGCATGAGAGAAGTGTCTAGAATGGGTGGAGAGGGGAGCAAGAACAGAAGCACAGCACAGAAGCACCACAGTGGCAAAAGCAACAGGAGTAGAGTAACACAGAGGCAGCAGGTAAGTCTTCATTTTTTATGATCATTTCTCCCCCAGCATTCTCCTCTGCTCCCCGTGTGTTATGTACGGGACGGAGTCTGTATCGTGCCAGGCCACATACAGTGATCCGGCGGCGCAGCGTAACAAACCACACTAACACTGGTGCTTCCGTTCAGCTCGTAACCTTTGGCATGCAGCCAAACCAGCCCTTTTATTAACTCCCCTTACGTCAGGGGCTAAACCAAACTCCCCTCCGTTTGCAGGGTGAGAGCATCCAGAACGTGTTACAGCACACGCTGTAAAATGACACCCCTATTATTTGGTCTATTCCGAGTGCAAAACATACCATTCCTCCTCAACTTTAAAATGAATTTAAACTAATATGGAAAATAAAAACGAAAATTAAATAAAGCATTTACGTGGGACCAGCAGACAACACAACGGAATATATTACTCAGACATTTAGCCCTGACTTTCACCAGCTGCCGCCAGATACTCTCATGGGTCCAAATTACTCACATACATAGTCTTTCAATTTTCCTGGGGCTGAAATACAGGGTCGCAGATTATACCTATCCGTACCTCCTCTCGGGATTACCTCGTGGCTGGTACCCTCAGATGGCACTTCTGCTGGATTTCTCTCCTCGCTTCGTTCAGGTGATATCAGTCAGGTGACTATTTTCTCTTCCAGTTCCTCACTGATTTGGGATGGACCATTTGTCAGCCAGCTCTCGGAAAAAGAACATGGTCTCCTGAATCCTTCATTCTCTCTCTCCTGGTTCCTGTCATCTTTGTTTGTTTGGGAGTCCAGTGGTCTTCCATGATATAGCTTAAAACATGAAATGCTCCTAGTTACTGTCTCATTTCTTCTTGTGAGTCACTAGAGTTCCTTTCACTTGGGTGACAGTCCACAGACCTGACTCAAATGGTGTTTTGAACTTGCTCCCTGGATGTCGGTTCTTCATCAGTACCACATCCCCGATGTTGAGATCCCTGATACGAGCTCTCCTTTTCCTTGACATACGCTCATTGTAAATATGTATGTTCCTTAGTCTTGTCTCCGCTTGTTTCTGTCTTGCTTTCATTTGTCTCAGAGTCGCTGTCATGGCTTCCACCTGGGGGATGGTGTCTCTCACCTCCTGTTGCATGCAGATTGAGCTCAGGGATACGCCTGTCGTGCTGTGTGGTGTCAGGTGATATTCCCGCAAAAATAAAAAAATGGCGCAGTCTAAGTTCTTCTCTTTTACTACTGCAATTCTCAGTACTTTATTTAGAGTCCTCATAAATTGCTCTGCCTCTCCATTAGCTTGAGGCCATCGCAGAGTGATTTTTCTGTGTTGGATCGCATGTGATGCCAGGTACGCTGCAAATTAATGACTGGAAAACGGGGGACCATTATCTGTTCTTAATTCTTGTATGATCCCATGGGTGGCCATTATCTTCTGCAGACAGGGTATGACCTTCTTGGTGACAGTAGATTCCAACAACTCCACCTCCGGGTACTTTGAGAAGTCATCTATTACTACTAGCATGTGCCTTCCATCCGGTAGACTTCCCAAGTCTGCACTGGCTCTTTGCCATGGAGTGGATGGAATGGGTTCTGTAATGATGGGGGGTGGCGGATCCGTCGGCCCCACCAATTGGCACACATGACACCTTTATATGGTTTTCTCCACTCGTGCATCTAGGTCTGGAAACCACACTTTGCTTCGTAGTCTAGCCTTGGTCTTTACCATGCCCTGGTGTGCGGCATGGGCTAAATCCACCGTTCTTTGCCTCATATTGTCCGGGATGACAAGGCGGTTTCCTCGCAGTAGACAGTGTTCGGACGATACCACCAGTTCGTGCCTGACTCGGAACAATGCTTGTAATGTGTTGTTGGCCTCCTCGGTCCTCAAGGCCAGGTTATGTTTCAACAGGTGCCATTTTCCATTACTGACACATGACATTGCCAGTTGTAGGACCTCATCTTCTCTTGTAGCATCCTGTATTTCTTTCAGTGACATGGGCAGTGGCCGAGATCTCTCTACTACCAGCCTAACATACTCCTCCGTATTCTCAGTTTCCTCTTCTTCGAGTGCTGTGACCGGTCTAGGTCAGGATAAATAGTCTGCTGGATTCTGGGCACCTGGGCGATATATGACGGAGAACTGATATCCCTGTAGCTGAAGGATCAATTTTTCAATCCTTGGGGGAGGCTGTGATGCTGTTTTGTTGAACAACAGTATCAGTGGCTTGTGATCGGTGTATATTACAAATGGGTGACCATAGATGTACAGATGATAGTGGCGACATGCCCAGTTTACCGCTAGCGCCTCTTTCTCTATGTGTGAATACCGTTGTTCCGTTGCCGTCAAAGCTCGGCTGGCATATACCACTGGGGCCCACTCGCCATCATTTCCTTTTTGAGACAGCACTGCTCCGAGACCTACGGGGCTAGCATCCACTGATAGTTCTGTTACTTTTGCCGGGTTGAAAAATACTAAGGTTGTGTCTGCGGACAGTGCTTGTTTTGTTTCCTGAAATGCCATTTCCTGTGTCACATTCCACTCCCATGGAGTGTGAGTCTTTGTTAATTCTCATAATGGTGCAGTGAGGGAAGTCAGATTGGGAATGAATCTCCCGCAGTATGTCACCATTCCCAGGAAACTACGGATGCCCGTGACTGAGGGGGGGGGGCTGACTTTATGTCCGCCACTTTCTCTGGATCAGGTCGGACACCTTTTTCTGAGAAGTGGTATCCGAAAAATGCAATGTCCCGTCTCAAAAATTCACATTTCTCACGGTGCAGTGTTAGTCCGTTTGCGTGTAGTCATTGGAATACCGCTCGTAGCCTTTGTAGGTGTGCCTCTACCATGGGTGCATGCTCCAGGATATCATCACTCACATTGATGACTCCCTCCAGGCCAGCCAAAATACCTCTTATGGTGTCCTGGAAAACTTCTGCCGCGCTGGCAATCCCGAAACTTAGGCGTCGGTATCTTCTCAGTCCGACATGGGTGGAGAAAGTGGTGATGGCTCGAGATTCCGGAGCCAGCATGATCTGATGATACCCAGCTCTCAGGTCAATTTTTGAGAACCATTTGGATCTGCTGACTTCCGCCACTATGTCATCAACTGTAGGGGTAAGGTGACGTTCTCTCCGGATGGCCACATTTGGGAGGCGCATGTCTACACATATGCGTACCTCCCCTGGTTGCTTTGGTTTTCTGGTGACCACGATGGGTGACACCCACGGGGTGGGTCCTTCCACCTTTTCAATAATGTCCGCTTCTTCCAGCTTTTGCAGCACAGCCTCAACCTGTGGGCGGAGATGAAAAGCTATGCGCCTGTGCTTGAGTGCGACTGGTTCTATGGACTTGTCAATGTGTAGCTTTATTTGACGATCCTTCGGCATCCAATGGCTCGGAATAGATCAGCATACTCTTCTTGCAGACTCTCTAACTCCCCCACATGTATGCTGAATGCAAATGCCACAAATTTTTGTTCTTCTGCAGTACGGCAGCTGAGCAACATCCCCGTTCCTATCTTGGTGACTTACACTTTGGCTTGTACGGTTATGTCATCATGAGTGATGTCTGTCACAAAGACTTCTGCCATTGGGAGAGGTTTAGTTGATCCAAAAGCAAATACTTGTACTGTTGTGTGGCGGAAAGGCAGATGTTGTGGCATTTGGTCTAGGGCGGATTGCGCTAGTATGTTAATTGAAGCTTCTGTGTCAATTAGGGCTGTTACTTGGTGTCCCGCTACTTTCACTTTACATTTAGGGATTTTCTTTCGGCTCCGACAGCCTGGTTCGGTGGTGTGAATTATGTACACGGTCCCTTCTGGCTCATTGTTGTCGTCCATGTCAGGAATTAGGTCTGGTGGTTGGATTGCTTTTGCTCCTGGCCTCGTCTTTTGTCAGTCTCCTTTTACTCTGACATAGGAACGGCAGACCTTTGCAAAATGATTTAATTTGTGGCAGTTTGTACACTGTTTTCCCAAGGCCGGGCATTTTCCTTGATGCAGGAATGTTCCTCCACACATGTAACAGGATCGGTGGGCACTGGCCGACTTTGTCTTGTCTTTTCTTTTTGTCGCAATTCCTGAGGCAACAACATTTACCGGTTCTGTTTTGATGGTTTGTGCAAGCGGCGATTCCATATGCGCTGCACTTACTCTGGACAACTCCTTCGACCTGCCCATCATCAGCATGTCAGCCATTGTCATGCCTGGGATCTGTAGAATATGTTCTCTTAGTTTTGTCGAGTGGCATCCTTGAATAAATTGCGCTCTTATTGCGTCATCCGGGTCTGGTAATGTACATGTGCTCGCTAGTTCCTTTAATCTTGCATAGTAGGTATCTACCGACTCATCTGGTTGCTATCTGGCTTGTCGTAGGAGGAATCGTTCGTAGTCAGGATTTGCCATAGGTTCAAAGTATGCCGTTATTGCCTTTTTTAGAGTTCGGTACGTGAATGGGGGTCCTTCTTCCGCCACTGTTTTGCTGAATCTGTGGAGCATCGCTCCCCCCATGTGAAGAAGCATCGGTCTTTGTCTATCCGGGTCTAATGTGACAGCTGCAAAATAGTTCTCTAAACGTTCCACCCATGATTTCCATTTGCCGGCTTGCGCTGATGGGGCCCCTCCATGACAGAAGGCTCTAGTACAGGAAAAGTGGCCATATTGATGCTCTCCACGCTTTATATATTGTATTTATGTGTGTGCCGTCTGTTGCCTTCTTATTTTTTCTTTATGCTATGGCTTGTAGTTGTTTTATTATTTGGGATGGGGTTTATTGTCCCCCTTCCTTTGTATTGTTCCTTTATTTACTTTACACCTTTTTTGGGGGGGGGCGGGGCCACCGCTCTCACTCACCCCCTCCCAGGGGATCCTATCCTCTGGATTTTGCCGTTTCTTTCTGTGCTGGAGTGCTGGGACTACTGTTGTTTCTAGGGCCTCGTGCTCCGACCACGCGGGCCACTCCCTTCTATTTTATTTTTAAGATGAGGAGTTGCCGGCCTATTTCCAGGCATCAGTGGGGGTGGGGCGACTGTTCCTCTTTTTTTTTTTGTTTTGCGCCGTCACCTGTATATATGTTCCGTTGGAGCGCGTGAGTTCAGCGTTCACCATGGGCTTCCCGTCGCAAGTCTTCACACGCTGGCTCGCACACGCGCCCGGCTATCGGTGCGATTTGACGATGCACCCGGCCAGCAGCGCCACTCCTCACGCAACGTGGGTCGGCTCGTCCTCGTCACCAGTTTTGTTATGTACGGGACGGCGTCTGTATCGTGCCAGGCCACATACGGTGATCCGGCGGCGCAGCGTAACAAACCACACTAACACCGGTGCTTCCGTTCAGCTCGTAACCTTTGGCATGCAGCCAAACCAGCCCTTTTATTAACTCCCCTTACGTCATGGGCTAAACCAAACTCCCCTCCGTTTGCAGGGTGAGAGCATCCAGAACGTGTTACAGCACACGCTGTAAAATTATACCCCTATTATTTGGTCTATTCCGAGTGCAAAACATAACACCCGTGCTGCCGCACCAAGCGTTGCTGGTGGCAGCCGCCATTGCTTCTGTTTTGTTCTAGCACATATCTGCACTCTAGTGCCATCTCTGCTTAAAATGCCACCCACCTTTGTCCCTCAACAACGTCACTGGGCTTCAGCTTAGATTACTTTTTAGCACTGAAGGGACTCATTTACACAGTACAAAGTAACTCTATTATCAGCCCCACCATCTTTGGAAACTAAAGGCACTGACGCCCAAAAGACAGATTCAATCAACTCTGCTCTCATGTGTTAGACGTTATGCGCTCATAAGTTTACATGGTTCAAAAATGCAATTGCACATAAGAATTATTTTATTCAACTTTAGTGGAAAGTATTTTTCGTTTAGAAGCAAGTACAAATACATGGTAATAAAATAGCCTTAACAATGTCACTGTTTACGTGCTACAAATAGGCACTGCCCACAAGCTGAAACATAAAGACACTACTTTATATAGTTAGTTTGCAATTGAGGCCTTGAGGAGAGTTGAAGGACATACCCTTTTTTAGGGCCGCGAGCCGACGAACGTTTTAAAGAACTTCATGTTCCAAACATTATAGCAAGGTAGGTAGAAGATGTAATGGCTGAGAAGTTGCCATTGTGTTTTCTTACTGGCCCTCAAAGCAGGGACATACACTTGCAACTGCTGTATCACATAAACTCGTTTTTCAAAACCCGGAAGTGATAGGGCGGGGCTTCTGGGATGAAGGAACAGAGATGGAGTGCAGCTCCGCCACAAATAGATAAGTAGCGGTCAGTTCTGGCCCTCTGCAGGACCAAAACATGTCTTGCTGCAGCGCGGGGGCAGTAATTTCCTTGTAAAAGAACTTCAGCTACTTTGCAATAAGTGAAGCAAACTAAAACAAAAATTACACAGTTGTAAATTTGCAGTCCCTACACTACAGCAAATTATGCAAATTATTCCCACCAGTAGTCTCAACCGTGTGTACCTTAATTAATGCATGATCATTATTCACGTCTAAGGCTGTAAGTTACATTTAGGATGGAACCCCAGGATATCACTGAATGCCTCGTTTATGTTCAGGAGACATTACGAAGAGATCCTAATAGCAGGCATTCAGAAAAGACTTGGCAGTATCAAAAAATTCACGGTTTTCGGGCCTATGTCAAATGATCTACATTGAATGTTTATTCCACGGCTGTCTCCTATCAGTTTTGCATGCAGGATGTGCTGGGTGAAAATCATCCAAATGCAACCCAATAAAGAACCCTGCTATGGAAGCAAATATATTGGTCTTTCTTTTTGGGATTTTTAAATTAAAGATCAATTCGGAGCTGCATCTGAGATGCATGTCTTCTTCCCCTTGAATGAGCCACTAATAGCAAAAAGCACAAGAAGGACAAGGGACCAAGGACCATCGCACAGCGATTCCTAACTTGCACCTACAATGATCCATGAACTATAGCACTTATATTTTTTTTCCTCCCTATTTTGTTCCATGTACATAATTTCCAGTTACTCACCAACCAACTTTTTGTGTTAGCCCTGCCAAGGCCGTTGCCTCAGGTATTGCCTGTTAACTGCTATCTGCAGAAAACCTTGATGCACCACTTCAGGTAGAAATTTTTAATAATGACTGTAAGAAATTGGATTTCTAGTTGGCAGAGGTATGCACGCTATCCAAGCAGAAACCAACAACCCTAGCCTGGGTAAGTCCCCACACACCCCAAATTAACCTGTGCTCACACCTGCTAGCTTGGCATAGAGCAGTCAGGCTTAACTTAAGAGGTAATGTGTAAAGTATTTGTGCAACACTTCAAACAGTAAAACTGTCTAAATAGCACACAGAAAAGATACCATTCCTGGTTAGGAAAACAAGATTAAAATGCCAAAAATCCAATAAGTAGAAGTTGAAATATTAACTTTTAAAGAATAAACTTAATTGAGGTGCTTAGAAGCAAAAAGTGCCAACTAGGGCTCTCTGGTGGCACTGAACCAGGTCACATCTGAATAGTCAGGTCAACCATGATGGAGCGTGGGTCGGATACAGGGCCCAGCCTTGCTTCACTGAAACAGTACCTTGGTTTACTTTTGCATATACGTTGAGAACAAGATGTGAGGAGAAAATCAGGCAATGCATCGTTGTCGATCCTTGGATGCAGGCGATGCACTGGTTCCGAGCCGCATAGAGTGACAGATGCATCAAAATGGAGGTGATGCTCTGTGCCGATGGTAATGGATTTCCCCGATCCTCGCAGCAGCAGCGATGTTTCAGCATCGATGGATATGTGCCGGTTTAGAGTGGTACAACGGAGACAATGCATGGGTTCTGGCCTTGAGCAGCTTTTTATATCAACTTTCAAGGGCCCTGGACTGGGTTGGCACCACTTGGCAGGGAAAGACTCACTGATGGCAGAGTCCAGTTGCTGTGGGTGATGAGTTGAAAGTCTTTTGTGTCCCTGAGACTTCAGAAGAAGAGGAGGCAAGCCAACAAGCCCTTGGAGCCACTCTGGTTCTGGGTTCAAGTTATATGGGTCCAGTCCTTCTCACCCTGGCAAGGATGGCAGCAGGCAGGTGGCAACAGGTCCGCACAGCAAGAAATAAGTTCTTCCAGAGCATCAGCCCAGCAGAGTAGCAGTCCTTAGCAGCACAGCAGTCCTTCTTCCTGGCAGAGTATGCACAGGTCCAGAAATGTACTGAAGTGGTAGTGTTTGAGGTCCAGTATTTATATTTTGGTGTCCTGGTACTGGAAGGTGGGAGAAGCTTCTAGACCAGGTGTCTCCAACTAGTCGATCGTGAGATACCAGTAGCTCCCAGACACCTTCAGATTAGCTCACAGCCTTAATTTCATTTTAAATAAGCACACAGTCACGTTTTTCCTTTTTAAGCTAAAGGAAGGCTGTGTTTATTTTACATTATTATCTCCGGCTGCAGATAGCAGGGCCCATAAGGAGCAGTGCTGGAGTCAGATTTATGACCCAGAGCACAGAGGAGACCCCTGTTCTAGACAGTAGCTTTGAAGTTCAGGAAATCCCCTACCTCTCCTGCCCTGGCTCCAAACTGGCTGGAGAAACAAGACAGGGTCATTAGGCCCATTATTAGGAGACAGGGCTCAGCTTATCGAAGTGCAAGTGGGCTGTGCTTAGCTTCACCCCCCCATCAAGTAAGTTAATGGCCCACCATGGTCCATCAAATCACAAACTCCCATTGTGTGTGGCTGGCTAGACGGAATGCACAGAGTCAACTGTCACCCGCCAAGACACGCATTGGAGACAGGGCTAAGAGTAGGAAAATGCCAACTTTCTAAAAGTGGCGTTTTTAAAATTGTAGTGATAAATTTTACTTTACCATTTAAGAGGATTTATCATTATAACACCACACATGACAGATTCATACTCCTACAATTAAGAATTACAGCTTATTAAATGTAGTACAGAACCCTCAATGTAATCCTATGAAAGGGGTAGGCCTCTCAATAGTGAAAAAACAATTTGAATTTGTTTTACTACCAGGGCATGTAAAACTTAAAAGTATATGTCCTGCCTTTTATTTACTCAGAACCCTGTCCTATGGGCTACCTAGAGCCTACCTTAGGGGTGACATATGTAAGAAAAGAGGAGTTAAAGGCTTGGGTTTTAGATGCCAAGTTGGCATGGCAGTGTAACTCTGAATTCAGGATGCAATGGCATGCCTAGGGCATGTTTTTAAGTGCTACTTAAATGGGTGACACAATCAGTGCTCCAGGACCACTAGTAGCATTTAATTTACAGGCCCTGGGCACATGTAGTGTACTTTATAGAGACTTATTAGTACATCAAATATGCCAGTTGGGTATATGCCAAACAAACCATGGTTTATGGAGAGAGTACAAGCACTTTAGCACTGGTTAGAAGTGATAAAGTGCACAGAGTCGTAAGGCCAACAAAAACAAATTCAGCCAAAAGTGGAGGAAAAAAGGCAAAAGGCTGAGGGTGACCCCGCAGAGAGGGTCATTTCCAACAATCACTGATAGAAATAATTTATATCACTTTCTTCATTTCAAAGCAGGGGCCATATAATCATGAGATCAACCTGCAATGGGGCAGTAGACAGGAATAAATAACGATAGGTGGGGACAGTTGATTTACAAGTTAAGACTGGCCATCAGCGGATAGTACTATCAGCATGGTGCACTATTTAGACTCTAGCAGCAATTGATGGAGTATCCATTAGGGATGGCAGTATCCATGAACCTGGCACGGGCTATGAGAGTTGTGTTTTGCATCAACATTCCGTTGTGAACCATATAACAACATGGGGCACCTTTTTAACACAATGTCATTCTCAGTCAAGAATGGAAATCTATCATAATTGTTTTATTTAGTTTATAGACTGCATTTTAATCTGGTTGAAAGGGTAGCAGAGCACTACACATAGCACTATACACAGTAATATAATATGTAGACAACAAGTGAGAAGACAAATGCAAAGGGATCAGAAACATAGCTTCACAGTGAGGAAAGGCCAGGAGACAATCAGTAAAGATTTGGAGACCTTTGCCAAATGCACCCACATAGAAACATTTCTGCAGAACAAAGGAAAATGGCTCCCAACTTCTGAGTCTGAGCCTCTAGGGCCCGGTTTTTGAAAGTCGACGCTTCCATCGCTGTCTCCACCTCCCGAGGGATTATGTCTCTTGGGACAGGAGGGGCGGGCCAAAGGAGATGCAGAAACAGAGAACATGTGTGTGTGTGAGAGAGAGAGACTGGAAAGAAAGTGACAGGAAGGTAGTAGGAGCTGGTGTGAGCATTTTTTCCAGAGCACGTTTGGTTCCTAGTCTGGCCTTCAGTCCCAGTCCACATGCGGAGAAAGCTTGAAGATGTTTGTGTTCTTTGTGAGTCTTTTTGGTTTTAAAGCCTTACCAGGGAGATCCTTCTTGTAGTGCGGGTGCCATTGGACTCATTGAAGCCAACTCACAAAGGCTTTTATGAGAACATGAAGACATAATCATGAATGTGTCCGTTGTTTCATATAAAGCCTGTGTGAAATGGCCCTGTGGTATTCCTTATATACACGTCTGAAAAATTATGTTCATGTATGGCAAAAGAGTGATCACTAAATACAGGAAGACATCAAAACTGAAGCATTCATTTAGCTTTAGCTTTAAGATCAAACGGCCAGATCACAAAGACATTGCTTTAATTTATGGTTAGCTTAAAGATCATGCGGCCAATTCACAAAGACATCCATGAGTATAAGAGTAATAGTGTTCCTGTAGTACTTTCGCCAAACTCATGAATGCCTTTGTGAATTAGCCTCATCACAATTAGTAATAAATTCGTTGGGGTTTCTCAGGTGGAGTGCCTTACAGCTCACACAACCTACTATGAAGTGGATTATAGCAGGGAAAGTGAGTCAAGGTAGTTATTTCAAGGTTGGGTAGATGTGCTTGAAATGTATTTGGTAAGTGAGTAATTGAGACAAAGAGTGAAGAACAGCTTTGTGAGAAGTGTACTGATTTAGTAAATGTTGGACGAGGTTCTGGACTGTAGACTGGAAGTACATATGATAGAGGCAGGGCTTGTTTTTGTGCAGTGATGCAATATGGTACAATGTTGCTTGTGTTTCTTTCTAGGTGTAGTTTTTGGCATATAAAGAGAGGTCCATGTGAAGGGCCCATGAATTTAGCAGAGGTAGATGGGGGAGGAGTATTGTGAGATAATTTTCTTGTGGGGTTCTATGTTCTCAAATTCACCTCCTGTTTTATCTCAGTTGTCTTCCCCACCTCATGGTCTCCTTCTCTTCATGTTTCCTCCTAGTTGTTATGTGCATGTAAATCGAGTGGCCATTTCAATATTAGTTCGCTTGACAGTTGTGGGCACTTCTGTCTCTGGCATCCCATTCTTTAATGAGTGATAGAGTTGCAGGCAGACAGAGACATGCCAGCTCAGCAAAGTGTTGGCTCCCTTCACACAGTTACCCAGTGGGGAGCTGAAATTCCACTGGCAGGGAAAACAAGCAGGAAACCACTGCACAAAGTGACTTTCCAGCTTGTATTTCAATGCTCTGAGCAGTTGATGTCCAGGCAGGGGTGGAAATCCCTGCACGAGACCTACTTATAAACAATTATACAAACAGATCTTTGGTAGGTTTAGTAATCATTGCCCATAGTTTATTAAACATTGATTTACGGCATGTGGACTTTCTGGGTCTTTTATTATGTGCCATAATGGGGACAGTCTGGCATAAATCACTTTGACGTTTTCATGATGCACAATAAATCTGTAATACCCTAACTCACTTTCTGCATTGTTGTCTTGTCCTCCTGTCAATCATAAATCAATTAGAAATAAATCAATAAAACTTTTTTTGAGAAAATTGAGTCTTTGCGCTGAAGTTTCTCATTTTTGTTGCATCCTGCCCTATGGTGGACCTGTGCTGTGAGTGCTGCATTTCGTGTACCCCTCCACCAACTGTCTTATCCTGCAGTAAGACATGCCAAAGTAAGTATTGCCCGGCCTGCAACTTTTCTGGGATCTTGTTTTTAGGTGGGTTTCTTTTGATTCGCTGCCCGGCACCCCGCTGGATGTAGGGGTCCTGGCCTTGACAGCTTATCTCTAAAACCCCGCAGCCCCCCGGGGATGATTTTGAAACTTAAACTCAGCCTTCTATTGTCACTTCTGTTGTCATCCTTTTGTAAGTTTAGAGTTTCTTGCACCAATGCCTCACCTCTCGACCAGGGGGCAGGGTTGCTATTTTCTGCTGACACTTTTTTTGCATCCTTTTTTCCCACCTGGGTGTGCCTTTTTCCCAGGCCTTGGCGAGATTTCCTCTCTGGCCCCTTAACCCCCCTGTGGATGTAGGCCTTTTCCCCAAACCGCTGCATGCGGCATACTCCCAATGATACACATAAATCTTCGATTGGTTTGGAAAATATTGGACGCAGTTTATTAAACATTGATTTACAGCCTGTGGCCTTTCCAAGTCTTTACTGTTTTGTGCTCTGCATCTGTTGTGATGAAAGCACAGAAATGTCAGGCCTTTGCTTCCTAATTGCCACCCCTAAATGTACCTTCTGTGGAGGATGGCCTTGCTGCTGCATGGGGGGGGGATTGCCCAGCTCTATTCTTGCCTGGGGTGCTGCCCCAAGACATAGCTTTTATATGCATTGGAGCGCCACCTCCCCACCTCCTTGTTGCCTTCTACTGACAAACCGAAATGGGCAACACAAGTCGCCACTCCTTTGCAGAACAAGTGTTGAATTTGTCAGTGCACACAGTTCCCAGTACCTCCACCAACTGTCTGTTGTATGCCTTTGGCGCTGTCCCTCCCGTGGATGGGCTGTCTGGTCTTTGCCCTTCAACCCCTGGAGCTGTGCCCCATACCTGTGTGTGTAGTGATGGTGTGCTTGCCAGTGGCAGCTCAACCAGGACCTTCTCTGATGGTGGACACCCCCCTCCTTGTGCCTCTGTGGAAGGTGTTGGTGTGCTACTGCTTTGGACACCAGGGGCCTAGCCTTGGCTCCCTGGGTGCATTTACCCCACTCCCTACTGCTGTGCCCAGCCCCATTTTGTTTGCGAATAGCAAAGGAGCAAATGACTTCAGACATTCTTGCACTATCACTGGTTTGCTCACCATTATTCACCTTTGCCCGCTTGCTGGGTGCTGGTGTCACGGTCACTGCCACCAGCTCCCTTGTGTATTTCTTCCATCCTTTCTTGGTGCCTCTGTTCACGTTTCGTTGGTGCTTCCCGGATTCCTCCCTCACATCTGCTTCCTCCTGGGCATCGCGGTATCTCCTTTGTTGTTGGGTACCTAGTCCCCCTGCTGCTCTCCTGTTCCTTCATGACTGTTTACTCTCAAGACTCACTCTTTGCCATGCGTCACCGCTGCCTCCCTTGCTGCTCTTAGTATTTCGTCTAGGCTGGACTGCTCACTGCTGCCCTGGCCCTCCATGTTTGTGCTGTGATGACCTTGCCTCCTTGTTCCCACAAGCAGCCGGGCCGTGTGACCCTTGGGGGCTGTGCTTGTTGCCTATTTCACCTAGAGCCGGGTCGCCCTCGCAGGCTGTCCCCAACTGCTTTGGCCTGTCGCCCTTGCGGGCTGTCCCCGACTGTCCCTCAGGCTGTACCTTTCAAGGGCTGCTGTGTCCTACAGTGTGGGTCGCGTCACCTTTGCGGGATGTCCCCGGTTGCGATACTTGTTTCTTTTGCAGTCAGGTTGTGGCTCTCTAACTCTGTCCGTGGCCACCCTTTATTTTCCTGTGCCTTGCAGTTCGTGTTCTGCCTGTCCTTGTGACTGTGTGTTAACTTTCAATAGTGTTGGCGTTACAGTTTCATAAATGCCTTAAAACTGTGGTAACTGGTTGCGAATGCTTTTAGAAGGCCAGGTTTGATCCCGTCCCAATGTGTTTACTCGGGCCTTGCGTGCTTTGCTGCTCAGGCTCTTCCCCGTGCTGTAACCAATGAGGGATGATCCGCTCCACCACTCACAAAGAGCACATTATTTGCACAAGGCTCTTGACTGAAAAATGCTGAAGCTGAGTTTGTTTTAGGGAAAAAAAAATGTTTTTATATATGTCCCTTTTAAGGGCTTGCAGGCGTGCATATGTATTCCAATGAGGCTATCAACCGCCTATAGTAATCTTACTACCTCTTCCCGCTCCTGGGGGGTCCAGACTGCAGATAGATCAGCAGTGTGAGCAGTTAGTTTTGGAGCACTTTCTACTGACTTCAGGGTCTTGGATGCGCCTTGCAACCCCCAAACGACGCCCGGGCTCCTGGGATGCTGCTAAACCCCCATGGGCGTAGGAAGTGTGGGGGACGCGGGGGATGTATCCCCCCCAGATTTTGGAGGGTGGGGGACACGGGGGACGAAGGTGGGGGGACAAGGGGACAAAATAATTTCCCCTTTTACATATATTATTCAGAGGGCCATTAGCGCACAAAAGCGCTGCTTATAATAGCCCTGTACCTACCATCCTTCCAATCTGATGGTAACAGAATGAAGGTGAGTCAGGAGGCCCCCTGCACCCTCTGCCCTTTTGTTTGTCCTGTTTACAGCTGTGGGCATTAAGGGTGCTCATAAGAACAAAGGGCACGAGGAGGAGAAGAGTTTTGGATGATTACTGTCTGCATCACCTGCCGCCTTGAAGAGAAGCACTGCAGGAGTCCTCCAAGAGGAGCTGCAAGACAATGAGGAAGATCTAAAGAGGAAACAGAGTCCCACTCAGCCTGACACCTGCAGGCTAGAAAGGAGACTCTGTGAAACACAATATTTGTATTTGACTAAGATCACACCAGTTGGTGAAACAGTGAAGTCGAGATTGAGCCCAGGTTTCACCTTTTTACACAACAATTCAGCTATTAGAAGGGTATATTTTTCTAGGATTTATGTTTAATGTTTTGTTATCTAGGTAATGAAGGGCTTGATTATAGCATGGCTAACAGGGAGAAGCCATATTTCATTTTGGGCCGTTATGCCTAGCATTATTATTTATGTTGTTATCGTTACATACTTCAGCATATTGAAGTATATTATCTTTTCTCTATCTTTTCTTCACTGTACTCTGAAACAATCTACCCTATGCCACTGCACCCTACACCACTTTTCTCCACTCTGTGCTACTCTACAGCCCTGCAATCTATGCTGTACCACTCCACTCTACATCACTCCACTCTGCAGCACTCTACACTACGCCACTGCAATCTATGCTGTACCACTCCACTCTACATCACTCTACTCTGCAGCACTCTACTCTTCGCCACTGCAATCTATGCTATTCTACTCTAACCACTGTACACTACACCCCTGCACTCTGCCAGTGCACTCTTCACCACTTTACTCAAAACCAATGCACCCTATGCCACTGCACTCTATGCCAATCTACTCTGCACCACAGCACTCTATTCCACTGCTTTCAATGCCACTGTACTCTGCGCCAGAGCACTCTAGGCGACTGCACTCTATGCCACTCTGCAATACACCACTGTACTCTACGACCCTCTAATCTGCAACATTGCACTCTGCCACTGAACTCCACGCCACTCTACTCTGCAACACTGCATTCAATGCAACTGTACTCTGTCCCACTGCACTCTTTTCTGCACCACGGCACTCTAATCTACTCTACTCTACACCACTCCAATGTAGGCACTTAACTCTACTTTGAAATCATCTCCTCTATGCCACTGCAATCTATGCAAATCCACTCTATGCTATGCCAGTCTAATCTACCCTGCCCCACTCCAATGTACCCTGCCCCACTCCAATCTGCTCTGCACCGCTCTATGCTACTGCATTCTACAACACTATGCTCCACTCTGCAACAATCTACTCTTCACCACTATACTGTACTCTGCAGCAATCTGCTCTATGAAAAAGCACTCTATGCAGCTCTATTCTAATCTGCACCACTGTACTCTAAGCCACTCTTCTCTACTCTGCATCACTCTACATCACTGCACTCTACACCAATGAATTCTATGCCACTCTACTCTACACCACTGCCCTTTATGATACTCTACTCTGCAACACTGCACTCTGCCACTGAACTATACTCCTCTCTACTCTGCACCACGGCACTCTACTCTGCACCGCTCAACTATATGCCACTCTACTGCATTCTACACCAATGTACTACATGCCACTACACTCTATGCCACTCTACTCTGCATCACTGCACTCCACCACTGCACTCTACACCAGTCTACTCTACCTTGCACCACTCCACTCTACCATGCACCGCATCACTCTATGACACATCACTCTGACCCACTGCAATCTATGCTGTGCCACTCCACTCTGCTCCCCTCTACTCTTCACCACTCCACGCTACTGCACTGTACGCTAAACCAGTGCAGTCTTCGTCCATGCACTCTACACCACTTTACTCAAAACCAACGCACTCTATACCACCACACTCTACATCAATTTACTTTGCACCACTGTACTCTATGCCACTTCACTCTAGACCACCCAACTCCACTCTATGACACTTCACTCTGACATTATACTCCATGATACTAGACTCTGACACTCTATTCCATTAAACTCTAACACTTTCTCCACTCTGTAACTCCCTACACAACTCCCTATACGCCACTCCATTCCACTTTACTCCACTCTATGCCACTCCACACCACTCTATGCCACTTCAATCTACGATACTCTACTCAACACCACTGCACAACCCTCTATGCCACTCCACTATACAACAATGTACTATGCTCAACAACACTCTACCCAACTTTCTCTATGCTAGTTCACGTTACTTTACTTCACTCTACTCCAGTTCACTCTTATTTCTGCCTTTGCACTCTACTACACTCTGCAACTCCACTCTCTGACACTCTATTACACTGTGACACTACTCCACTCTACTACTACTTTATGGCATTGGCGCTTGATTAGAGATTCAGATCTCCATTGATTGCCTTCTCACTCATATGAGACGTGAGTCAGATTTATCTTCGCCGTTTTGGTTACAAGCACTCTGTAACCCTTTTAACTCAAGCTTAACAAAGGCTTAGGATGATCCTGATATTTGTCTAGGGGATCGAAATATCGTCGGCCAAAGTACCTTGACTTGAATTTGTGATATTGTACATAAGTTGGCATAAGCATAGGTACTATGAGCTAATGACTTCTTGATTCACTATTTGAGTCATCATGTAAAAGTGGGTGTATAAAAGCTTGTAAATCATTATTGTGGATGCTAACCTTGTAGGAAAGTAGCCTCTTTCTAGCTTGGTTACCCCCACATTTGGCCTGTTTGCCAGTGTGTTCGAGTGTGTCTACTGGGATCCTGCTAATCAAGACCCCAGTAGTTATGCTCTCTCCCTTAAATTATGGTTGTTGCATACTGGTAACCCAGTATATCACCCAAGATTGGCATACTGGTGCCCCCTTATAACTCCCTATTATATGGTACTTGGGTACCCAGAGCATTGGGGTTCCAGGAGATCCCTATGGACTGCAGCATTTCTTTTGCCACCCATAGGGAGCCCATGCAAAGGCTTCTGCAGAACTGCCATTGCAGCCTGCGTGAAAAGGTGCATGCACCCTTTCACTGCCAGTTACACTGCACCAGGTCACTTATAAGTCACCCCTATAGCAGGCCCTCCAGCCCTGAGGGCAGGGTGCAGAGTACCTGTGTGTGAGGGCACCCCTGCACTAGCAGAGGTGCCCCCACGACCTCCAGGACCATTTTCCCAGACTTCAGGAGTGCGGGGATGCCATTTTACACGTGTACTGGAAATAGGTCACTCCCTATTTCCAGCTACATAATGGTAACTCCAAACATAGGTATGTTTGGTATCAAACATGTTGGAATCATACCCCAATGCTTTTGCAAGCATTGGTTGTATGATTTCATGCACTCTGGGGGCTCCCCAGAGGACCCCCAGTATTGCCATTCCAGCCTTCTGAGGTTTTCCAGGCAGCCCCAGCTGCTGCCACCTCTCAGACAGGTTTCTGCCCTCCTGTTGCTTGAGAAGCTCAAGCCCAGGAAGGCAGAACAAAGGATTTCCTTTGTGGGAGGGGTGTTACACCCTCTCCCTTTGGAAATAGGTTTGGAAGGAGTAGCTTCCTTCCCCAGGCCACTGGAAATGCTTTGAAGGGCACATTTGGTGCCCTCCTTACATAATCCAGTCTACACCAGTTCAGGTACCCCCAGTCCCTGCTCTGGCACGAAACTGGACAAAGGAAAGGGGAGTGACCACTCCCCTGTCCATCACCACCCCAGGTGTGGTGCTCAGAGCTCCTCCGGAGGGTCCCTGGGTTTTGCCATCTTGGATTCCAAGTTGGCAGCGAACTCTGGGAGCATCTGAGTGGCCAGTGCCAGCAGGTGGTGTCAGAGCCGTCCCCTGATAGGTGCTTACCTGTTTAGCTGACCAATCCCCCTTTCAGGGCTATTTAGGGTCTCTCCTTTGGGAGGTTCTTCAGATTCAGATTGCAATACTCCAGCAGGAATCCTCTGCATCCTTTACTTCACCTTCTCACCGAAGATACTGCATCTGGACCCTACAGGAACTCCACAAACTGCAACAACGAAGCAAAGACGACTTCTGCAACATTGTAACTTCAGCTCCTGCCAGCAACTGCAGCTGTTTCCCGTTCGTGCATCCTCAGAGGACAGCCTGTCTTCAGTCTGCACCAGAAGAATGAACGAATCTCCCTTGGAGTGAAGGAGTCACTCCCCTGCTTCAGCAGGCACCTCTCTGCAACGATGACCATCTGCATGGGTCCCCTCTCCTGACGAGTTGCATGGATCCTGCATCACAGGTGGTAAACTGAAGTGGTCCCGATGGTCCTGACGTCCTACGGTCCAACTTTGGTGGAAGTAAGAGCTTGCCTTCTCACGCAAGACAGTACCCCGTGCACCATGTGTTTTTCAGTTGCCAAGGCGTGTGGCATCCTTCTATGAAATTCTTTGTGCACAATGTAGCTCCGGCCCCCAGCACTCCTTCCTGAGATGCACAGCTTCCTGAGTGGTTCTCTGGCTTGGAATCCTTTGTTTTTGTGTTGCGTGGGCCTCCTTTTGCAACTCCTTTTTCCCCATGCTGGGGGACTCCTGTGTGCACTGGCTGGTATTCTGTGGGCTCCTTGAGTTGCTGAGAGCCCCCTCTGACTCCTCCTCCTGGGTAGAGTCCACCAGGTCCCTCCTGGTCCCGGGCAGTGCCATTTTCCGCTAACCATGAGCTTTGCCTGTGCCAAGGCTTGTTGGAATCCAGCGAAGCAAACCAGACTGCAATCATCCATCCGGTGTGGGATATCACCTGCACCAACCACAAACCCGCATCCATCTTCTTGGGTGCAGTACTGACTGTTGTTCTTCACCAGGGGTTCTTCTTTTGCACCTTGATTCGGGTTAGCAGGGGCTCCTGTCCTCCCTGGACTCTTCTGTGCTTCTTGGACTTAGTCCCATTCTTCTACAGGTCTTTAGGTCCAGGAATCCACCCTTTGTGTCTTGAAGTATCTTCTGGTTCTTGCATTATCTTCTTTCTCGTGTTCTTGTGTGTTCTAGGAAAGTTACTGTGATTTACTCCTGCTTTCCTGGGCTCTGAGGTGGGTTCTATTACTTACCTTTGGTGTTTTCTAATACTCCCAGCACCCCTCTACACACCACACTTGCCTAGGTGGGAAACCGACATTCGCATTCCACTTTCTTAGTACATAGTTTGTGTTTCCCCTAGGCCCATTTCTAACCATTGTGATTTTCACTAATTGCACTGTTTTCTAACTGTTTTTATTGCTATTGCTGCATACTAGTGTATATAATTGGTGTATTACTTACCTCCTAAGGGAGTATAGTCTCTATGGTATTTTTGGCATTTGTGTCACTAAAATAAAGTACCTTTATTTTTGTAACACTGAGTATTTTCTTTCATGTGTGTGAGTACTGTGTGACTACAGTGGTATTGCATGAGCTTTGCATGTCTCCTAGATAAGCCTTGGCTACAGCCACCCCTAGAGAGCCTGGCGTCTAGACACTGCCTACATTTCCCTAATAAGGGATAACTGGACGTGGTATAAGGTGTAAGTACCATAGGTACCCACTAGAAACCAGGCCAGCCTTCTCCAAACCACTGTACTATATAGGTTACTTTTTACATTTTTCTTGTAATTGGCGACATTGGGTCATCCAGATAACTTGTGTAATGCTCGAATACAAGTCTTTCTCAATTTCCCCTGTTGATGTTTTCCCACTAAATTTGATCTTTTATATTTTGATTGAATAAATGCATAAAAACATTCCATTTGCATACTACTTTAATATCATTGTTTATGGGAGTGGTGTTGCATTTTTTTCAAGGGACCCCTGTTTCTTTAAAGTTAAGTTTACTGCTCCATTGTAGGACACTCTACTTACTCCATGATACTACGCCACACCAGTCAATGACACATGATTCTCCTTTATGCCATTAACTTTGAGCCATACTGAATAGAAGTCTCACTAGTGTACAGCATGGCTAAAACACATTGGCAAAGGCAATATAACGTTCATAGATGAGACCTATTGGTTTTGCCAATGCTTGTTTATAAGGTATGAACTTTAAGGGGACTTGCAATATCCTTATGTACACAGTGGGTATTTTACCCCATATAATACATGGTCACACCACCAACTTTCCCACAAACCAATTAAAACCTTAGTGCATAGCTTCTGTCATTCCAAGCTATTACAGTAGAGCAGAAGAAAGAAAAGCCACATTCCATTTTTTGCTTTAAACGGCTTTATTAATTATGCTCTGTGACCTGATCTGCCTTTTACCTTGGCTGCTAGCTCTGGCAGAAGGCATTGTAATGTCAGAACCCAACTGTAATAACCCCATTATAGTCATTTTCTGATGTCTTCTTTATAATCAGTAAATGTCTTTTCTTTACACGCTGTGACTTGGTGCATCACAAACAGCCGTTTCTAAAGAAATTAGTGACTGCAGTTTATACAAAGATTAGAAAATCCATGTTTATATAGCCTGTAACTCCAAGAGCTTCTTTGGTTGAAATGCTCCTAGTTATGACTGATGTGGAGCTGAGCTTCCCAAGATCACACACAGGAGTAGAAGTGTTATTAGAACTATGGTTTCCGAGCACAGTTTACAACTATTGTACCTAATCGCTTTTGTACTCTCTTGTGCGGTTCCAATTGGCATGAGGCAAAGGGCATGATGGGTGTGGGGCGCAAAGGGTATGTTCTTCCTTTTTACCCTCCTACCTTGATGTGCTTGGTGCATGAGGATGCAAGGTTAATCAACATGTTATTTTCACACTTGAGCTAATTACTTTGTGAATGTAAATAACAATAAAAGATACTTTCAGACTGAAAACATGCCTTCCTTTCTCCCTATTTCACTTCCAATATATATGATTGTGTATATTTATCGGAGCCTGCAGTTCGTAAACAATGAGCGATTTGTATAGGGTTGATTGAAAGTCCCCAAGGCTGTCCCTGTCCCCCCCAGAAATGTATTGTCTCCTACGCCCCTGTAAACCCCCCCTACCTTCCGTACAGGAGAGGGTTAACAGAGCGTCGCTAGCGGACGGGGCCTTCTTCACTCGGGCTTGCGCCTCTGGGATGCTGCTAAACCCCCCTACCTTCCGTACAGGAGAGGGTTAACAGAGCGTCGCTACGGGACGGGGCCATCTTCACTCGGGCTTGTGTCTCTGGGATGCAGGCTGCCGGCAGCCTTGCGCGCCCCACGCTCACCTCATACTTGGGGGCTCACCTTCGCTCTGCGGTGTTTTCTGCACGGGGCAACTTTCTGCTGGTCTTTGTCCCGGGCTGTGGTGGTGGTCCGGGCTGGTCTGGACCCGCTGTAGCTCAGTCAGAGACCTCCCAGCCTGCTCTTTCGGTGCGCATTGTCCGCGGGGGGGGGGGGGTGGTGATGCGGCTTGGCCTTCTTGTCTGGGTGCAGGTATTTTTGCACAGGGCAGCCTCCTTCTGCTCTATGTCCTCAGGCTGCGGCCTCAAACTTCACCTCAAACAAACTCAGGAAACTTCATTAGTCTTCGCCAAGGGTGAAGTTTACAACTTCACCCCGAATTAAAAAAAACAACAAAGGACTAATTTACATTAACTTAGCCTTGTGCTATTAATTTGATATGATTTTGCCTAACAGCAAAATGTATTTTTTGCGGAATTTACATTGCTAAAGGGATGATGTTAACAGTTATTAGAAGTACTTTGGTTATTCAAATATATGTGCAAGGCTATACGATTTGCTCTTCTTTTGCATATATACTACATAAATATTCTATAAGATGTGCTTGTAACTGGGGGGCTGGTGCTGGAGGAGGGGTGTACAGCGGTAGCGAGCTGTAAGGGGGGCCTCAGGGTGTGTTGCTGGATGAGCAGCCTGCGAGTAGGCGGTGGTATCCCAGATTAGCTCATCTATAGCCCCCGGCGCGTATTATTGCTTAAACTTGCAATGAAACAGTGTATGAGGCAGATGACATTTGCATCAGAGTGAGTATGGGAGTGAATGCTGCCTTCCCGCTATGGCTTTTCGCCTATGTTCACAAGTTCAATCTTTCGATCCCAGTCATGCATAAGATGTTCATTGCTTTCCCTTTCAATTACACACTTGCTTGGCACGCTGGAAATGCCTGCTGCCCTGATTTAGGAGGTGATGCTCGGTCTACTGACATAGACTTACTGTTGAGGAAGTCCAGGCCGGATTCTGGCGTATACGGACAGGAATCAAGGGGGTGTTGGAGGAAGGGGGGAGTCAGTGCTTAATTTGTAAATAAAAACGCGCCGGTGCCCAAAGCCCTCCTCTTAAACATGTGGCTGCTGCAAATAAGTATGTGAACACGGAAGGTTTCGCAGCTTTCTGCTTTCTCCCTTTGTGACGCTTTTTCGTTTTTCTCTTCCTCCGTCTGTCCCATATGTGTCTTTTGCTCGCAGCAAATGCTTGAGGCAGAAGAGTAAGCGCCGGCCCTCAAAAATAATTGCCGGTGCTAAACGGAAACAACAAGCACAAATTAAGCGGGGGGGGGGGGGGGGGGGGGGTTGCACAATTTGACAGAATCGGGAACTAGGAAAACACCTCCAGTGTTAAAGGACTTTGCAAACCCCTAGCCAGCACCAGATATGACATCTTTACATGAAGAAACCAAAGCAATAATAACAAGGAAGATATTCATAGGATTAGGGCGCTCACAGTGAGTCCACATAGTAATAATACAACTTATTCGTGGCACGGTGCTCCTGGCAAGAGGATCTTCCTTAGTCCTCTAATGTTTCAAGGGAAACTAACAGTGAAAAGACAGATGTCAGGGCACTCATGAGTGCCCTGACATCTGTATTTTCATGACATCTTTACATGTTTCCAGAGACCAATGGCTTCAATTTGTATTGCGTTGCACCAAATGTCCTAAACAGACCTAACGCAATCATCCATGCCAGAGCTGCAAGTTCAGGTGTCAATCTCATGATACACGTCAGTGTGTTAAGATTGTGGCTCCAGATGGCCTTTCCATGTACAATCATTTTAACATTTTTATCCTAAAAAATCAGTAAGAGGTCTGAATTATGGCCCTTATGAAGAGTTTGGCTCGTAGTGTACTGCTTCTCAAATGTGGTGGATTACTCTGTTTGGAAAACCGAGGATCTGCCTGCTCTAGTTAGAGTTGGTAGACCATCGTGGTCCTATGGACTTGGGCCATTGGTGTTTAAGTAAATCAGATTGTCCTCAATATGTGGAGCAGATGGTCTGTTGCACTTTTTTCTTGTGTGGGACAGCTAGGAAAAGCCTGAGGTCCCAAATAAGTAAAAAGAAAACTGACCCCCCAGACTATGGGAGAAACTCTCACTGTATCAGGATATCTGTTTTACAAAAACAAACTTGCTTTTGGAAGTCTATTTAAAAAAAAAAAGTTTGCTGAGCTGCAGCATGAATATAGTGGCCACTCAGCATAATCTACATGCAGGCAGTAGTCCACCTGGACAGCAGAAGCCATTACCTCTGCTCCCCTGGTAGGTGGCGGGACACCCACCAAAGCCTAAACCAGGTTGGATGTTTTTTGTGCTACCTGAAGATATTCCATTTGGGTTAGATTCATGTCACAATATCAACAAAAACACATGGAAATAAAATTAATATAAAGGTAACTCAATTACATATGCAGACGTTATCAGGAAATACAACATTGATTAAGCGGTTCCATGGGCACTCCTAACTAATTAGAACCGGTCTGAGCAATAATGAGATTTGAAGGATTATACCTGTTGGACTTGGTCCTTTCTGCTGGTCATCCCCATACGTTTTGCCTTCCCCATTCTGTTTTCTGAACCTGTTTTTGCTGGCCTTAGGACTCTGCGCACTTTACTGCTAAACAGTGCTGAAGTGCTTTTGTTCTTTCCTTTAAACATGGTAACATTTGCTTACACCCCATTGGTATATTTAATTTACTTGTAGGCCCCTAGTAAAGTGATATTACATGTACTCAGGGCCGGTAAAATAAGTGGTACTAGTGGCCAGCAACACTTATTATGCCACCCACTTAAGAGGCTCTTTAAACATATCTCATGCCTGCAAGTGCAGCCTGTGTGTACAGTTTTAGCCTATCATTTGACCTGGCAAAATAAACCTTTTGCCAGGCCCAAACCTTCTCTTTTAATACCTAAGCTGCTCCTGGGGGAGGACCTGAGAAGAATAGAGAGCAGGGTGCAGTGTATTTAAAAAGTTGGACATGTGCTTTTAAGTTTTACAAGTCCTGGCAGTGAAACACTCTTACTTTTGTTTTTCACTACAGTGGGGCCTACCTTTCCCAGAGGGAAACATTGGGTTCACTTATTACATTTAATACGTGAGCACATAGGAATGTGGAGTTTGGTGTCTAAAGAATTGTAATTTAAAAACCTCTTTAATGGTAAAAGTCTGATTTTAAGTCAGTTCTGAAAATGCCACTTTTAGAAATTTTGACATTTTCTTGCCCTAACTGTTTGGTGACTGCAGTCTGTATCTTAGCTCACACGATTAGGTGTAGCTGGCAGTTCAACACCATGTATTGATTCCAGATAGTGAGACAAAGGGGGAAAAGCTATTGGCACGATGGACCATCTCTGACTTGACACAGGGATGGAGCTGTCACCCACCCCACTTGCACATCACAAAGCCTCTGCTCCAGCACACTCACAAAGAGTTTGACACTAGTCTTTTGTGACCCCAGACAAGCTGAAGCCAGGGCAGGGAGGACTACTTCAAAGTGGTCACCAGGTATAAATTACTGGACTCTCTGACCTAAGTCTTCAGTACACCTCCGGGCATGTGAAAGACTCAGAATGACTGCTGTGCTGCTACACAAAAAGGACTGCTACTGTGTTTTTTCTGCTGCCCTGCTACTTGTGTGAGAAGGACTGTACCTGTATTTTAGAGCCAGGACCAGCAGAGTGACTCCAAGGGCTTGTTGGCTGTCCTCCTGATGAGAACCTGAGGGACAGAAAAGGCTGCCATGAACTTGAACCCAGAACCTGGAATCCGTCTGCTGTGAGTCCCCCCCCAATGATGCTACCTAGTCCGACACCCTTGATGTTGGGCATGAGAATGTTTGGCAGCCCAGCTGTGGTCATAGCAGAACTGATGAAGAGCAATGCATCGCCGCACAGCTCTTCAGAACCACCACTGCATGATGCATCTCAATGCAGGTCCTTCCATTGCAGCACCGCAGCTACTCACAATTGCCACTGAGTGACCACCTTAATGTAGGACCTCTCATCATAGCCCCACAGCCTTTGAAAACCACGGCTGCGCGACTCATCCTCATTAACCAAAAACGGGGGTAGCCTGCATAATGCTAACAGAACCTGGGCTTCACTTGATATTTATGAGATGGGTTTCTCTGTGGAGATAAATGAACTAGATAATGTTTATTGTCTCAATACTATAAGTGTATTTCACCCGCTGTTTTTATTTAGCACTACATAATATTTTACCAAGATACTGCATATAAATCTACCCTACCACCCAATATAACATACTAAATAAGCAACATCACAAATATAGCTGGCAATACATTCACAACCTTTTACTGAATCAACAGCATTTAAAAAAAGTCCATAGAATACTTATGTTCCTTGTTTACACCATGTGTCCACTCTTTCCTTCTGATGTGCTCAAACCTATGGCCAGCATAGCAAAACTACTGAGATATATATCTCTCCCTCACGTAATCGTGTTGCATCCTCTATCACATTGTCATTAATTACCTTCTATTAACTGACCGTGGTACTATACTTGGATGTCGACGCATTTCGGCCTTTAGGTACTATCCTCATCTGGACAACAACAAGGTAACTCGTGCATCTAGTCAATGTGTACTTGAGTTGAACATGTATTTATTGCGACTGCTAGGGTCGGTACAACCTTTCATTCAGTAGGCAACGCATTAAACGCGTCTTTAACACAGGTCCTCACAACACTCTGCAACTCAGATTTAAGGTACTTTGGTCAGTAGTCCTAACTTGACCCCTGTATCTGACTGGCACTCCATCGCTGTCCACCTGAACTTGTGACTTTACCCCAGTCCAGTGCAACCACTTAGTCCTTCTAAGTACCGTTTCTACCTAACTCTTTGAAAATTGCACATCTCTGAGTTTACTAATTGGATTTTTGGTCATGTTGCTCTTCAATGGTTTATTAAAATGTACTCTATTTTTCTAAATTAGTGTTGTGTTTTCACCTTATTACTGTTTGAAGTGCTGCATAAATACTTTACCCTCTAATTTAAGTCAAGCTACCAGAGGATTAAGCACAGAGGTTTCTTGTGTTTCACCCTAATAGGAATTGTGGTTGCTCCTTGAGTAAGGTTCACCCAGCTCAAGCAGTAACCCAATCTCCTACAACATCACAGTAGTTATTCTTCAGAGATGTGGCTTTGAGTGACATGTTCAATTGCAACACTTCAATAGTATGCTGTAGGAAATGGGGCTATTAGTTGTGTGGCCTGCACAAGTAATAGGTTCACAATCCTCTTACTGGCAACCAAGCACCCCATTACAGCTCTTGACTCTCTCAGAGTGGTGAAGCAGAGCAGCCCAAGGCCTACTCAGGGGAGGTGGTGTGGGTTCGCAATCACAGTTCTCTGGCACACATTAATAACATTCAAAAAATGATTGTCCAGTCAGTGCTTTTTCTTTAGAAAAAGGAAATTATTTGTATTACACTATACTAAATACTATGTAGTAATTTACAAGTATATACATTAAGTAGATGGAAAATACCATAGATGACATTGTATAATCACCTTTGACCCCCCTAAAGGGGTCATGCAAACATATACTACCACTGGGTTCAACAGCAGCAAACCACACATGAACAATATTATTTTGCACATAAATACAATCAACACTCATAATAATCAAGTGTAAATGCACAAATCAATGTTAATAAAGTGTATTCATGTTGATCAGTAATTAATAACAATATTATTATATCAAAGAAAGCATTTAAAATGGACAACACATTTGTGTGTTTTTTATAAACGTTCCAACCATTAAAATACAATCATAAAACAGCCCTTAGAGGGCATCACATTTGGATTACATAACATGCAACCATAGTCATAGCCTCTAGAGGGTGCAATACAACATGGATCTTCTTTCAACATATACAGGGCACAATAAATATAATCATAGAAAAAGCCCTAGAGGATGCCGCATTCCCAGCTGTAAAGCAGAAGCTCCAACACTAGGAGTGCTTTCAAACATTAATGGGAATTCCAGAGGAGTCCTGATTTCTAGGGTCCTGCAAACATAGAGTCAGTCCTAGTAAAAACTCTTTAGGGGGAGCTGTTACACTCCTGCAGCCCCCCACACTTCCTTTATTTTGTTGTTGATGTCCATGCCATCCTGGGAGCACAATGAGTAGAAAAATATGTAAATTGATAGGCCCTTGAGGGCATTATGGTGTGCTCCAGCCTGAAGCAGTGCATGTTATAAGAGCGGCTCTCCCGATGTGCCAGGTAGAGCCACTGTCTTTTTCTTTGCCACGCAACCTTGCACCACACAGCTTTTCCTCCTTTTGAGGTTAAGCACTTTGCCCTTTTGTAATCATTGTGGGCTTTTAACCGCGCCCACCGCACGCCCATCACTTTCACTCATTCCTGGGCTTGCCTTTTAAAAATCCTTTTTTTATCATTGGTAAATGCTTTACCTTTGTCCCTCGTTGGGACGGTTTTGTTACCGCCTTGCAGACTGTCCCAGTTGCATGAATAATTGCATGATTGGCAATACTTTTGCCTGCGAGGGAACTTCTTTTTCTTTTTGTGTCTCTCCTTCGTGCTCATGCTTCTGGCGGACATGGCGCTTTGAATTGCCCCGCTTCTGTCAACTTTTTTACTATTCAGTTTCAATTTAAGTGGCAAGATTAGTTCAGTTAGGAATTTACAGCGCTAATAGCTATAACTGAAGCAAACGCAAGACCCTTTGCATTGCAAATGCTTGTTTCATATATCTTCGGGGTGTCTGGCCATGCCCAGGCACCCCCATGCCTCCACAACATTGGAGGTAGCCTAGGGAGCCCACCAATTGCTGCCCTGCAGGCTTCCGCGTGCCTCGCTCCACTATGTGCAGCCACGAGATCCAGCAGCTTCTTTTTCCCTGTCCTCTTCTGCAGGCAGGGAGCTCCTCTGTTCCCCGTGGTGGCCACCCGCTCCACTCAGAGAGGGGCATGGGAAGTTGGACAGGCCCACTGCTATGGGGGCACAGTGGTGTTCCACCCTCCCTCATAGTATTCAAGAGTTGGAGTTGGGGTTGGGGTCCCGGCCCCAGCCATGGCATGAATGAACTGGGGGCCGGACTCCCTGAGTCAAGGGAGAGTACTTTCGGAAAAGGACTGCAAAGCCCTACGCACTCTGTTGTTCATTGGGGTCAAAGGTCAACAATCTTCAAGACTGGCGATCCTGGGCTCATTTTACTTCTGACAGTGAGCTCTAGCCACCAGGAGCAGATTCATCAGAATTCCTCACCTCCAAAGCGGTGTAATCCTCAGGGAGCTGGTTCTCCTCGCTCCCTGCTCTGGATTTTCTCCTAGTCTTTGATTCTGAGTGCAGAGGTCCAGGACTTTCCCTCAATGGCTTCTCCCGTGTGCGGGGGAGGCAGCCTCAGTGCCCCTTGAAGAGCCCCACTGACCCAGGGATCAACTGGACTCAGTCCTTGGTCCTTTCTGGGCACCAGGGGGTTCCTCTTTCCATTGTCCATGGGTCCCCAGGGTCGAGAAGTGAAGAGCAAAAATACACCAAGCAAAAGAGAGTCTCCCCCGTGCATGTTTTTAAAGGGGTGCAAGGTTCTAGAAGCCAGGCACCCCTGGCCAACCCTAGGGTAGCTTGTTACCTCTTCACCCCTGTCCCAACCCTCCTGCACAGCATGCTGGGACAGTTTAACATGGTGTCATCCAGGAGTCACTAATCACATCTCCTCTGGGGCCTCAGGTCTGCCCCTTGCTGACATCACTGCCAGGGCCTCTCTCAACAAATCATCAAAGGGGATCCCCCTCCTGTGTTGGCTCCAGACATCTTGCCTCCCTCCTTTGTTTAGGGGGCTTGGGCTGGCACATCCCTGGTACACTGTGACAGTGGATTGATGCAGATCCTTCATTGCCACTACTTTCCTTCTCAGGAGCTGAGTGACGCACTGTTTCATATTTTTTGGAACTTGCAGATTTGATTTTCTCATGCAGGTTACAACCCATATTGATATGTTACTGGACTTTGTAGGCTAAAGGGAAGTGAAGCTGCACTTAAAGGCAGTTTTCGACCTAGGCGTATAGTAAAGTGTCACTACAGACAACACAGTAAATCACACTGACTTTCCCTATTAATATACATGAACATTATCAAGCTTACCCTGGGTGAATATCTAATTCTGAAGATCCCCCTCTGCACCTGGCTACCTATGTGCAGTTACTAGGCTGCACACAACAGTAGTCTCACACATGCAGCCCACCCACATGTGAACATGCATGTGCACGTGTGGACGTGTAACCACCCAAGTGACCCTTACCCGTACTGCACCATTATGGCTTTGCCTTAAAAGGCAGACACTGGCGGTAAACATTAGCCATTAAGTTACTGAGGGCGAGAGTCACCCACAGTAAAAAGTCCAAAACAGGGTGATCCAAAAGAAAAAAAAATCTGACCGTACTGAATGTGAGAATCCCAATTGGAACGCAGGTCATTTATGACAAACACAGAAGCTTAAAAGAGGTAGCAGTTTATGAAGGTAAAAGACAAAAAGATGTCTCAAGTCAAGGCACTAACCAATGAAAGTGGCAAAGTCTCTGTATGGAACAATGTTGTCGAATCGGAACTACACACGTTTCTTGCATTTGATTTCTAGGTATTACTGTTTATGCATGATTATTTGAGATACATCTATTTTTTTAGAATGGAAGGAGCACTTTCATTAAAACAAACTCTTTATATATTACTCATGATGTTCATTAATAGACTGAAGTATACAAAGGGTGGAACCAGTCTTGGTTGCTTATGTTCCAGTTCTGGGAGGACGTGGCCTGGCAAATTGGGGTGGACTGTTCTGATTGGAGCAGGGACACGAATGAGTTGCATATGACTGTGCCCAAACTAAGGCACCCTGGTGGGCAAAAGAATAATGGATTGGAATGGTACCCTATTAATTGCCAGTAATCAGACTTATTGCATGCACTCCTTCTATCATTTTTGTGTGTTTGATGCAATACCTTAAATGACCAAGGGTATGTCCAGACATGGGTCTCTTGCTCACTGCCCCACTGGAACCAAGCAACATCCAAACAAAAAGCCGGAATCAGGGCTCAATCAGCCTTGGGTTGCTTGTGTTCAGATTTAAGGAGGGCCTGGCCAGACAGTTCAGGATAGACTGTTCCGTTTGGAGCAGGGTCAAGACTGATTTGCATGTGGCTAGCCCCAAACTGAGGTGGCGTGGAGGACAAAAAAACAATGGTTTGGAATGCTACCCTGAGCCACTGAAGTGGTTAGACTTATCCCAAGCATTCCTTACATCACCTTTTGTGTGTTCGTTATTACAGCTGCATTTTTCTCTGTTTGCTTCAGTTATTTATAATAGTAAGCTTCCTATTTTGCTTAAGAATTTGGTAACTATTTGTCTTGTTTTAATTTCAAATCTTTATGTTACAACATAGAGCTTTTGCTTTGATAGTGTTTAATTTGCGATAATTACGAACCTCTTTTCAGCAGTGCAATACAGTAAATGCCCGTGAACAGGTGTCACAACGACATGACAGATGAATGGCACGCTGTCACCATTGCCCTAGATTTTCACGTGAATAGAATAACAGTAATGCAAATATTACAGCAGTGTAAATGTATCACTCCGCAATATTCGGAGACACAGAGTGGGAAAGGAGAAACTTAACAAATGAGCAATAAGGCTTGAAGGAGACTTGGCGCACTCACATCAAGAGTTCTACATGCCCGGGATAGCTGAGGCAATTGAGCAAAACAGGAACATTCTGTATCACTGCAAACATAAGTAACAGCAGTACTATTAGATGAGAAGCTGCAAGGCTGCTTTTTTAAGATAAACATTGTATGTAAAGATCGGATGTACCGAAAGCACAAGACTAGCTGTATTCATGGGAGTGTCCTGTGGCTAGGTTGTGTTGTGCATGAGTTCTGATGAGCCCTGACTAGAATCACCATGAATTTAAGAGTCCCATATCAGTACAGCCACATGACAGTGTTTGTGAGAATCGCTTATGCCCTTGTGTGAACTGTTGCGTTGTAATCTATCGTACCATTTGTATAGCGCTTACTACCCCAATGTGGGCACTGAAGCGCCCACACACACGGATAGCAAGCTACACTTTGCGGTGTGTATGGTCGAGAGGGCATTGTTTTTGTTGCGAGCCTGTATGGGAAGTGTTTATATGTCGTGTGTGATGACCACCGAGGTGCAGTTATCATGTCATAGGATGCAGCACCTGGAGGTGTGATGGTTGCGGGTGTGTGGGAGACAGAAGTGCAAATTATAATTTTGATAAGGACTAACCAGCTAAGCCACAGGAGCCGTGGTATGCTGTGCCCATACTACCAAAAAGGGTGGAATCGGAGAGAGTCCAATAATCTACAAGGCGACAAGAACCGAGCTGGGATGCTGTTAAATGAGTAAAATGATACCAAAAGGGCTAGAATGGGAATTGATGACATAATCAGGAGTCATGCCCCATTTTATTTATTTATTAGGGATACTGACTACTACTGAATAAATAGAACCCATGAAGGTGGATGGAAGTGGAAGAGCAATCAAGACTGGCAACCTGTGTGTACATTAAACTAGACAAACTTTAAAAGTTCCAGATTCGCCCTAGTCCTGCTAGACTGAAGGAAGGCTTTAGCAGAGGTTCACACCCCAAGCCCCTATCAAGCTCCCAAAGGATCTCGAAGGCAGACGAGCATCTAGTCTGGTCGTGGCTCAGACCACAGCCGTTCTGGTACCCTGTAACGTGGTTGGTAGGTTGCTGCCCTGACAGCGCAAGAGAGAGCTCAATACTTTTCTTAGATTACAGAGACACTAGTTCTTTCCAGTTTACATAAGTAGGCATCCTCCTGGCCTTCTGGAATTTCTCCCGGAACAAGGTCCACTTTCACTAACAGCAGCGAATGGCACAGTGGTGAAAAGAGATTTACCCTGCTTCCATTGCTTCAGCACACTTATTTATTTGCCTTTCATAACAAAGTCTATGCCAGAAAACGAGACTGAGTCATCTAGATCTGTGGTAGCAGTACACAGCTCACACAGGAGCCAGATTCGATTCAAGCACTGATCAATCAATCAATCACAATATTTATAGAGCGCACTACGTACCCGTTAGGGTTTCAAGGCGCTGAGGGGGGGGGGGGTTGCTGCTACTGGTCGAAGAGCCAGGTCTTGAGGACAGCTATTTAAAGGCTGCTGCATGCCTCATTTTTAGGGTCGAGCCTGCGTTGAATGCGCTCGCGCATGCGTATCGCAGCGAGACGCTTTAGTATTTAGAAAAGGGCTCAGAGCCCTGTCAACTTCACGTCAGCGTTTTTTATTGGTTCTTGGGCTTGCCTAATAAAATCTGCTTGCTTTCATTAGTCCAAGGCACATATACGTCATGCCTTTTCTGGTAGTTAGCCCTCCTCGAGCGCAGTGACCAAGTACAGAAAACATGCGAGGCTCGCTGTTTTCCATCGGGCTCGTGGACTTCTTTTTCTCTAATTTACGAGCGCGATCTTGCTTGGCAGAAGTCCAGCGCTTTACATAGTTAATTTCACTTTTTCGGGTTATGTACATAAATGCACTTTTGCCCGATAGGTGAAAAGTCGGGTTAGGAGTTTACAGCGCGATCGGCTCTAACATGAGCAAACGCGAGACCCGTTGCATTGTAAATGCTTGTTTTCTCTTGATTTTTACTAAAAGGCTGGACCGCAAAAAAACAACACCCTATTGCAATGTGATTTTGCACGTAATCTCGCGAGAGACGGGGCAACTAGGGTACACGTGGCCAATCCCGTCTTCAGTATTCACGAATTCAGAACCGCAGAGGAAGCCGGCTGCAGGGTTTCTTGGAAATGTATTAATGAACATGAATCCCAACTGGCCTTAATGTAACCTTTAACCTGATTCTAGCCCTCTGCTAATTGAACTGAAACAAATGAAATTGCTATGTACCAAAATGATATGTAAATCACTTTGACACGCATTGGGTTTATGCATAAAACTGAAAAATAGCTAGATCAAGTGGATTAAGGGAGTTCAGGAATTGAAAACATTTTGCACAGCATGGAATATCCTCGCAGGAGGCCATTTTAACGCTGCATGACATTACGTACGAAGCAGTACCGAACTGTGCCCCGCTTGGCTTAAAACGTGAACATCAGTGGGGATTATCACATTACAAAAAGCCCATCATTATTACAGGACTGGAGATGAAGGACTGGCAAAAACGAAAAAAATAAAAAAAGAGGACGTATCCATCTTTGAGTCCAGACTATGGACAGAACCGCGAAACACACCACAGCGGCCCTATTGCTCCATAGTTCAAGAAAGACATATCTTGTACGATCATCCAATCAACCAATTAGGGCCATCTTTCCAATTTTGCTTTCCTTCCCCTAGTGGTACATAACAACATCAATCATGTATCCTTCCAATGCTGCAGTCTGATGACTCATTGCAAAGCACTCTGTTGCACCTAGCTAACTGGGCTCTGTCCAAATAACCAAACATGTGTACACATACCTTCACATTGAAACGAAATTGACGAGTTTGATGACTCCTTGAGTGGGTTGGTATCAAACAAAAAACCTTTTTGAAAAAGAGTGATGGCACCACTGAACTCCTTTAGGGGTGACATTTGACTGGCCATCCAGGTCACTGAACCCCAAAGAGATTGATTTTGAGTGTGCTTAGGACTGTAAATAGGTGGGTTCTCAAGCCTGTAGCTATGAGTATGTCAATTTAATTTTAGTTCAACAGCTTCAGCTCAAGAATAAATGTATTATGACGTTATTAATATCAGCAGACTTTGTGACATTACAAAAATACAAAGAGTGTCTCTGCTAAGCCCAAATACAACAAATCTTTAAATGTCACAGTGCCCTTTTAAGTCCGTGACATTCATAGAATATAAATAACACCCTAGCTTGATTTTATTACAGAACAAAGGCTTTAATAAGCTGGTAGTACTGACACATACACTTATTATGTTTATTCAGGACTGATTCTACAGTTATGGGGCACAAAAGACAAGGTAATGACCACTTAAAAGTAATGGTTACTCAAGACTGTAAATGTCCTCTGAAAATGTCCTCTAAATAAAGATTCGTTCTGTCTAAATATACTAGAGATGTATGTATGTGTATGCAGTGAGAGGCGATCCAGATTTTCACATAAAACACTGACGCTGCTCACAGAATAAGCAGCCTGCAAAATCCCTAATTTCCAAACATGTTGTGCATCTCAACTCCACATTGCACTTCACTGTGTATAAACAAATTTGAAAAAATGTGGATTGTAGTAGAAATAGTTTGCCTGCTAATGGTTAAAGGTTTAATTTGGGCCCCTTCAACAAGCCTCTTTATTACCACATGAGCACCCATAGTAAGCCCTTCCCTAAATGTATGTGAGAAGGGGTAGTGTTGGGTTAGGATCTCAAGCAGAGAATTGGTGAGGGGAGCTATTTAAACCAGGAGCCAAAAGGTGGTGTGAGCATTGAGCAAGAACTGAATACGGTGAATGATAGAGTTTTTGGGTGTCTGATTGGCCAAGCTTCAGAAGGGGTGTGTCTGTGTGTGTTTGAAATAAGAACACCAGTGTGGAATCTAGCCATTAGTTAGATGTCTGAGGTCGGGCTATGGTGTCTGCCTGAAGGGAGCATCAAGGGTGGACTCCAACCAGACAAACACAGTTGGGCCAGACCACCAAGGCAGGTGGTGAGCTAATTGAATAGGTCTTGTAGGGGGGGTCTTAGGACAAGTGTGGGTCCTTGCAGCGATAAAGAGACAGGAGGACTATTGTAGACTTCTGGGCTAGACAGGTTATAAGAAGCTTGTCTTGAGCCTCAATCTTTACAGATTCCTTTGGGAACCATGCCCACAACCTGTCCCTGAAGCAAAGACAAGCGCTTGAGAGAGGTGAGATGGCAAGTGGAGCCCAGACTACATGCATCCCAGCAGAGCAGGTCATATTACCATCAGGGTTATTAACCCATCTGTAAGTGTGCTAGAATATGACACTCAATCATTAGCCCTCATCTGCACAAAGCACACCACGAGGTCATAAGCATTCTCTTCCTAACGGAGAGTTGGGACTTTCGCAACAAATTCAGTATAACCTTCCAGAAAATGAGATGGTTAATCTCTCACACTGTCTCTTCGATTTTCCCTCACTGCCTATTGTTTTACATAGCGCAGGTGAGGTAAAATCCCCTATGAGCCCAGGTGAGAAGTAGGTGACACCTATGCTAGTGTGAAAGACGACAGCATGTGCAGTTAGTACCTCGGATTAGAAAGGTGTACAGTCTATTAGAGCTGAATGAGTATGTAATAGAGAAAATGCGACCCCTACCATGAACTGCTGCATTGCCGGCCATCTGGTTGGTCTTGGCATTCTTTACCTGATATATTTAATCAATTTCCTCTCTTGTAAAGAGTGAAACAGTGCCTCTGGACCTCCTTGGTATCAAGCATAGATAAACTTCGAGAATGTCTCCATGAATGACCCATAGCTACTTGTGGACATCAACTGGGGCTGATACAGGGTTTAGAGGAGAGGGTACTCTGTTGGAACCGAGCACCATTCCACCAAACTGAGCGTCCCCCTGCCTGATTTACAGTCAGGTTGATCTTAAGTATGTCAGAGACAGAGCCTACTCTGGTTCAGCCTCTAAAACACATCCGACCCCGCAATGGACTAAGGGCCATTGCAAGTTTGGCAATCTGACTGCCCTTCCAATTTATAGTGAGCAGTCGAATGGCTAGTTATTACTATCCCTTACTGCGGGGAAAAACCTGGTGGTAAGACATATTATGAATGTTTAAATGACCCCCACACCATGTACGAAATCTGCCATGGATGAGGGGGTCATTAGTGTTGTTTTTCAAAAGAAGCAAGAACAAGTTGACAGCCAGCTGTCATGTGTTATCAGAGCCATTTGTCAAACTTTTAACTTATTGACAGGAACTGCCTAGATGGAGGTTACTGTTAATGTCCGCAGAGCTGATAGACAACTCTGGATAAGGAGGATGGGTACTCCATCAGGACGACAGAGTGTTTTACTCTTGTCACCCTGACAGAGTAAATACTGTACTCTGATCTCTAAATCAGGCACACTGTCTTTATTTTACTGTATGCTCGTTATAAGGCCATGAAGTGCAGGCTGCAAAATCACATTTACTGTTACTTCTTGATTATCTACCCTAATGTCTTAACAGACAGGAACATGATTTGTTGCTGCTGAGAAATAATGCTCCTGAGTACTCCAGCAGGTACTGCTATACTAAACACTTCATGGGTATCTCTTCACTACCGCCTGTAAACCAATGGCTTTTGAGCAAGTACATTTAAATCAGTTTGTTCCTATTTTTCCTTTAATTCTTCCCCCGGGTGTTATTCTCACTCGATCTGCCTGAAATGGGAATTACATTAAAACACTTCCGAGGGATGCTCCTGGCTTCCAGTTCAGCACATGACGCCTGATCCTCAAATTGTCCACCCTGTACTATGGTAATTTCTGTCCCTTTTCCTTCATGACCTCCGAATGCCCTGTTCCATTTGTTGCTAGATTTTCAGGGACATTTGGAAGTTGAAAGATTTAGGATTGGAAGCAACTATGCATATTTGCATAGATGAAGCTCTTTTTGACGTTCTTCCCTCGTCAATCAAGCACTGATCTGTAATTCTTGGTGTTTGTGTGTGTTCAGGTTAATGGGACAGATCCGAGTTGTTTGATAATGACAGATTTCTGAAGATATTCCCCTCTGAGGAAAGGTTTACTTTAGGGAAAGTGACAGGGCTTGAATTCCAGGCCTGCAAAGTAGTGATGTCACCCTGTACATTTGAGCCCCAAATTTAAAGATGAATGGGACCAAGGTCTGGGAAGACGACTGGATAACGATAGGACACTAAAGTGAGAAAAGTTCGCTCTTCCATATCTGGTGCTCTTTCCTTTTCATAGAATCCTGAATATGACCACGCTGACTAGGAAAAAGGACCTGCCTGGCAGAGATCCCTCAAATGACCCTTAGTTCTTCTAGTGCGGCTGTACTTGTCCCAAAGCCAATGACCCTATAACTATCTCATTTAACTACTAGCTTTCAGAATGAATCAAGATTCACCCTTTCAGTTTGTTCGAAGATCCCATTCCCCCTACTTAATGAAAGTCCATTTTAAAACAACCTATTCATATAGGACCTACTTTAAACAAGCTCACCTCATTAGTAACTGTACTCTTCAAAGATGTTTTGCATTCCAAAGAAAATTCATATGGGAAGGAACACGATGGGGGCACTTGTAGTATCAAAAGGGAAGTTTCTTTAATCAGACAGCATCATGCAGAACAAGTACTCGAGTCTTAACATGATATCCACAGGATGTCCACGAAGCACAAGTCAAGCATTCTGATGGGCCTTTTTTAACTAGTGCAGCTGCTGGTTACCATCCTCCAGTATCATCTTCAGCTCAGGCTAAATAAGGACTCAATGAGGGTCAAACAAATCTTCCTTCCTTGGAAACCCAGGCACTCAAATACCTGGGTACGTACCCTGCAAACAGAGACAGACTCAACCATAAGACAGGAAAGGCATAATGCAATTTCCTAACCAGGACATATACATTATTCCAGAAACCCAGTACTAGAGTACGCCGGGATAGATAGGGTTACCTAAATTGTGCCAAAGATCAAAGAGAGCCACTGGATTGGTGCACATGCTGTTAAAAGCTATACAAAGAAGTGACAGGAATTTGCTCATGTCTTAGGCAAATAACCTAGGGTTATAATAATCCCCTAGACCAGTGGTCTAGGGGAACCAACTGGTGATCCGGGGACCACTGGGGGTCCATAAAGCCTTCTCAGAGGGTCCGCGACTACTTGGAAATTAAATAATCTTAACAGATTAGGTTCCCAGCTTTAAGTAATGGCTCAATGGGGGGGCATATTCCAATAATGATTCAATGGGGCCGCCTGAGTTACAGTATTGATAAAGGTTGAGAACCACTGCCCTAGACTATGGACAGCTTTGTCTGTATGCTTCAAAGAACAGATCAACAGCGTTCAGCCATTTTCTAATTTGATATGTTTTGGGTCAGTCATGGTCAGGCACTTTATTGCGCAGAATTTTATCACCATTAAAACCCCAATTGGGCCAGATGAGGTCAAAGAGATGAAATCAATGATGCCATGGCAGAACATTTATTACAGGCAGATAGGGCAGTTGGATACAAGTGAACTTGTATGGGTCACTTTCTGTGGTATATTTATTAGAGTAACTTGTCAACTGATTTGCCGACTGATCTACTCATACCACTGGTAGACGTATGTGGTTATCTACTGTTGCTGAACTTAGCTGAACAATTCTATTACATAATTAGATTATTTTGGAATTGTGTGATGGTAGATATTCTTGCATCATTCTAGTCATGAATTATATTTTATATAGTGCATTTCTGAGTGCATTAGAATTTTTGGTCAAGTTTGTTATGTAAATAGCAACTGCATACTTACAGCACACTGAGAAACAAGTAATCATAGAGGACAACTTGTAATCATAGAAGGGAACTTGTAATCATAGAGGCTAACTTGTAATCTCAAAAAGTAATTTGATAACTGAGCAATACCAAAAAGTGCAGAACACCTTACATTTCCACACATCCTTTAACCCAACAATAATCACTCCATGTCTCTTTCACCGCGTATTGGAAAATGTATAGCAATTCCTTACATCTCTCAGGACATCCCACATTAATTGAAGTTCAAGTGCCTTCTTAAAAATCTCCAGCTAATATTATTGCTAAAATGTTACTGCCCTGCTTTATGGCTAGGTAAGCTGTACAGGTCCGTTTTCTACCAGGGCACTTCCACGTCTGTCCTTGCCATAGTTTAGTGGGGTGCATGATTACACTGGTCGGGCAATGTTATCATTTAGAAAACTCAAGGGAGAGAAGACAGAGGTTTCAAAGATGAACTAACACTGGTTGCCAGGTAGCATATTTTCAGTTTGTTTAGAAGGAGTTCCTTGTTGGAGAGGAATCAAATGTGTTTCAATTTTGCTTTTTTTGATCCTGGGGAGATTGTCTGGGAAAAGGGCATTTTTGAAGTCTGACTAAATCACTGGCCTTTGGGTAGGCGTGCTGAGTCCGACTAAATCATTGGCCACTTGGCATGCATGCTGAGTCTGACTAAATCACTGGACATTGGGTAAGCGTGCTGAGTCTGACTAAATCACTAGCCATTTGGTAAGTGTGCTGAGTCTGACTAAATCACTGGCCACTGGGCATGCTTGCTGAGTCTACCAAATCACTGGACATTGGGTAAGCGCGCTGTGATTGACTAATCACTGGCCATTGGGTAAGCATGCCGACATTAACTAAATCACTGGCCACTGGCTAAGCATACTGAGTTTTACTAAATAAATGGCCACTGGGCATGCATGTTGAGTCTGACTAAATCACTGGCCACTGGGCATGCGTGCTGAGTCTGACTAAATCACTAGCCATTGGGTAAGCGTGCTGAGTCTAACTAAATAATTGGGTTAACCTTTGCCTTACTCAGGTAGGGCAGCTTAGGGCCTTTATTGTTTTACGTATGAGAGCATGTTTGATTGTGGCTAAAATTCAGGCCCAAAGTTATGATAATTTCCTGAATGTTAAAGAAAGGATATGGCTCTTAATACACAATTCAACATAAGGATATAACAATGACATCAGATTTAGGCCACTCCTTTAGAACTTAACTTATACCTATTAATGTTCTTCTACTATATGTGGATTTGTTATGCGTAATTTTTCCACAGGAAGCGGTCTGCTACCCATGCGCAAGCTATTCTTAACACGCATATGGGAAATGACCTGATAAAAGTATTTCACTCAGTAACTTTATTAGTGTTAACTACAACATTTTGGGTTTTCTACAAATCTCTCCCCCACTAGTTTAAAAGATAGGGAACAGTAGATTGCATGTCATCGTGTAAGCAAGTATTCTGCCACTAAGAATACTGTCAGGTGGCAGGATAATGGCAACAGAACAGATATCCAAGTGTATGTACCTTTACTTGCAAAACTTTATTAGGAGATGTGAGCAACATTTTTATTAAAAGACTATATAATATTTTGTGTATTTTTGTTATCATTTTCTCGTCTTTTTTTTTTGTTAGAAGGGTACTCAGTGGCGGCTCTTCCGTTTGGGCGGAGTAGTGTCACCCCACCCCCTCCCCCCCAGCAGCAGCTGCAGCTGCAAAACCTTTTAAAGAAAACAATAATAAACTATGTTTATTGTTGTTTTCTTTTAAAAGGTCGGGGCCACGGGTGTGACGTGCACTGAGTGGATGTGCTCAGCACTCCCCCTTCACAGCGCATGTGTGTTTTGCCGGCCATCTTAGGTGGCCAAACACATGCGCTGTAGGCTCCCTCCAGCCCAGCAACACAGTGGCTAGACTGGAGAGAGCCTGCACAGGCTCCCAGTCTGCCTGTGAGCATCCTGGCTGGGCGCTGCTCTGTGCAGCACCAGGATTGGCGCAGGGCAGGCTGGAAGCCTGTGTCTGCAGCGAGGAGTGTCGAGGGACAGAGGAGTGACAGAGGAGGTAAGTGATTTAAAAAAAATTGAATTAAATGTTTATTCCTTCCCTCCCCCTCTCCCGCGCCTCCCCGACCCTCCCCAACTCCCCGCCCCTTCCTTGGCCCAGGAGCTGCTACATAGGATACTGGGACAAGTAGAAAATCATTTTCAGAATCCATAAACCGGATGCATACCACATTTTCTATTTGAACAATTCTCCTGCCCGCATCTTGCTGAGGCAAACACTCCAGTACAGTTTTTTCACTGACAATCCGTAAAGTTCATTTTGCATAATGAGCATCATTTTTTAGAAAATACATGCATTTCAAAATAAATTCCAATTCTGAGCTCACCTATTATGCCAAAATAAAAGTAGACAGTATATAAAAAGGAATGAGTTACCTGATAGAACCTCTCTCTAATGGTTAGTCTTCACACCTTTCACCCAGAACCAGTCGTGTTGCATTGATCATGGCCATTTGACTCTTTGGAGCAGCAGCATCTATTAATTGTTTCTTTGAATTTTAAAGTCCCCTATGGGGATTGTGATGTGATTTTGAAACAATACGTCCGGCTACATCAGCAGACCATAATCTATTGCTATTAATATAATAATGAGGGGAGTTATGGTGGAGTGGTTGGTTTTTACAAGACCCTAGAAGATGTTTCAATTGGTTGTAGTTTGGAATATCGAGTCATGAATATCGATTTACCAGAATATGATAGCTAAAATACTGAGGTCCAAAATATTGAGGCGGTGAGTGCATATAAGTAAGTAAAGGATAACTATTCTAAACTTAGGGGCAGACTTATGGAAAGTGGCATTGCCCCGAGTGCAGCGCCACTTTCCCTGCGCCGCTTAGCATCACCCTACCGCCACCATGTGTGCGCAGAATTTAGGGTAGGGGGTAATAGTGTCATTCTATGTGACCATATTGATGTACTCTGCAGGTTTAGTGCCAAAATGTTGGTCCTACTCCTGCAGAGTACATAGGGGCCCATTCTAAATAATGGAAGCCCTCTTTTAACGCCTGCTCTGAGCAGGCATTAGAAGTGCCGAAAAAAAATTGGCGCAAGGAAATCTCATAGATTTCGTTGCACCATTTTTCTGCCTCCCTAATGGGGGAACGCCCCCTTTGCATACATTATGACTGGCGCAGGCATAATTTAGCGCAGAGGGTTACAAAGTGGCACAATGCATGCATTGCGCCACTTTGTAAATATGGCGCAAGGCCTCGTTGGGCCTCATTAGCGTAAAAAAAATGATGCTAATGTGGCGCAAGGTGGCGTTAGGGGCTTATAAATATGCCCCTCAGTACTTTAAAGCTATACATAAATTTTGTCAAGTTACATACATGCGGAGAAAGGTATAGCTAACCTATCCACATGTATATCTACTTGTTGGTTGATATTTGATCCTCAGTATTTAACTACTATATTCTAGAAAGTCAATATTCCCCACACAATATTTCATACATCTTGAATGTTTGATAAGCATAGTTGGCCATAGTGCATGGCTTGTGTCATTTCTAACGTGTTGGGTTAAAACCATTGTCCGTCAACAGCTTGTGCTGCAGATATGCAATTACAATACAAAAAATGCGATTGGCCTATCAAGCACTATTTCTTCCTGGGCAGTGATAAAGATATGCACTGCTCTAATTGGTCCACGGTCTGCCAGGATTGAGCCGTAACAATGCAACAAAGGAAAACTAGCCAACGGCCGCTATGAGTGCAAAGCAGACACACAAAAGGAAACAGAAGGTCACTTGCAGTGAAACGTATCAGCAAAAGTGCAATTATTCATGTAACCGGCAAAAGTGCAATTATCCATGTAACTGGCAGAAGTGCAAATATCCATGTAACAGGGTCGATGTCATGCAAAGCGCTAGACTACTGCCCAGCAAGATCGTGCAAATCTTACACAAATCCTACAAAAAAAAGAGAAATAATTGTCCAGAAACCATGCTGAAAACATCGAGCCTCTTATGTTTTCAGTAGTTGCCCGCTGCGCTCGAGGTGGGATAAACCCTGGAAAAGGCATGACGTGGGCATGCCTTTTACTAATTAAACCAAGCGTATTTTAAAAGGCAAGCCCACAAACCAACCAAACTGATGGGATTGACATGGGCATGGTTAAAAGCCCACAGAGAGATTACACCAGGGCCAGAGCGCTTTGCACGCTTGACCCTAAACAATGAATGGACCAGGGCTATTTTTCTACACTTCATCGACTGAGGAAAAATATACAGGAACCACCTTCCTGTCACGCCAGAGATGCAACACAACATGACCAGAAGTTCCCTTGGAACGAGAAAAAGGGCTGCAGAAGAAGGCTTGTTGTTTTTTCCCTGAGAAGGGCATCAACAAAGGGTTTATAGTGCTAAAATCACCATCTTCCCAGCTTTCAGGACCAGGCAGACTTGAATCAGAAAACCAAATTTTTCAACACAATTTTGGCATTTTACTGGGGCATTCCCCATTTTTACTATTTTTTGTGCTTTTAGCCTCTTTCCCGTTAGTGACAGAAATAGGTATGAAACCAATGGTGGATCCTGGAATGCTAAACATTTCTGAAAACTGGACGAAATTCTGAATTCAGCCACGGGTAATTTGTGTAGATCTTACAAGGTTTTCCTACAGAAAATAACAGCTGAAATAAAAAAAAATATTGAGTCATTTTTCTCCACATTTTACTCTGTAACTTTTTCCTGCGATGTCAGGTTTTCAAAAGCAATCTACCGTTACGTCTGATGGACTCTTTTGGTTGTGGGGATATATCTGGCTTGTAGGTTCATCAAGAACCCTAAGCACCCATAGCCAATAAATGAGCTGCACCTTGCAATGGGTTTTCATTGTATACCAGGTATACAGCAATTCATTTGGTGAAATAGAAAGAGTGAAAAATAGATATCCAGGAAACCTTTGTATTTCCAAAATGGGCACAAGATAAGGTGTTGAGAAGCAGTGGTTATTTGCACATCTCTGAATTCTGGGGTCCCCATATTAGCATGTGAATTACAGGGCATTTCTCAAATAGATGTCTTTTTTACACACTGTTTTACATTTGGAAGGAAAAAATGTAGAGAAAGACAAGGAGCAATAACACGTGTTCTTCTATTCTGTATTCCCCCAAATCTCCTGATAAAAATGGTACCTCACTTGTGTTGGTAGGCCTAGTGCCCGCGACAGGAAACGCAACATGGACATCACATTTTTACATTGAAATTTGACGTGCTATTTGCAAAGTGCCTAGCTGTGGATTTTGACCTCTCTCTCAGCCGGCAACTAGGGAAACCTACCGAACCTTTGCATTTTTTTAAACTAGACACCTAGGGGAATCCAGGATGGGGTGACTTGTGGGGCTCTCACCAGGTTCTGTTACCCAGAATCCTTTGCAAACCTCAACATTTGACAAAAGAAACCTTTTTCCTCAGATTTCGGTGACAGAAAGTTCTGGAATCTGAGAGGAGCCACAAATTTCCTTCCACCCAGAATTCCCCCAAGTCTCACGAGAAAAATTGTATCTCACTTGTGTGGGTAGGCCTAGTGCCCAAATGCAACATGGACACATCACATTTTTACATTCACAACTAACCAGTTTTTTGGAAAGGGCCTATCTGTGGATTTTGGTCTCTAGCTCAGCCGGCACCTAGGGAAACCTACCAAACCTGTGTATTTTGAAAACTAGACACCTAGGTGAATCCAAGATGGGGTGACTTGTAGGGCTCTCACCAGGTTCTGTTACACAGAATCCTTAGCATATCTCAAAATTTGGCAAAAAAACACTTTTTCCTCACATTTCGGTGACAGAAAGTTCTGGAATCTGAGAGGAGCCACAAATTTCCTTCCACCCAGTGTTCCACCAAGTCTCCCGATAAAAAATGGTACCTCACTTGTGTGGGTAGGTCTAGTGCCCGCAATAGGAAATGCCCCAAAACAAAACATAGACACATCACATTTTCCCACAGAAAACAGACCTGTTTTTTGCAAAGTGCTTAGCTGTGGATTTTGGCCTCTAACTCAGCCGGCACTTAAGGAAACCTACCAAACCTGTGAAATTTTGAAAACTAGACACCTATGGGAATCCAAGATGGGGTGACTTGTGGGGCTCACACCAGGTTCTGCTACCCAGAATCCTTTGCAAACCACAAAACCTGGCAAAAAAACTGTTTTCCTCACATTTCAGTGATAGAAAGTTCTGGGATCACACATTTCCTTTCACCCAGAATTCCCCCAAGTCTCCTGATAAAAATGGTACCTCACCTCCCTTGGGGGAGTAGGCCTAGTGCCCGTGAAAGGAAATACCCGAAACACTATGTGGACACACCAAAATTGTCAAATACAAAACAACCTGTTTTTGCGGGGGAGCACGTGCGTTTTTGGCCCTGGGCTCAGCAGACATATAAGGAAACCTACTAATCCCAAACATTTGTGAGAACTAGACACCAGAGGTGTGACTTGCGTGGATCCCTCAGTGTTTTCTTACCAGAATCCTCTGCAAACCTCAAATGTAGCTAAAGAAAAATCCGTTTTTTCCCACATTTCTGTGTGGGATCACCACACCAGAACAAATGTCCTACCACCCAACGTTCCCCTCAGACTCCCGGTAAAAATGATACCCCACTTGTGTAGGTGGGCCAAGTGTCTGTGACTGGGAAGAGCCAAAAACATGTTGAAATTGAGGGTGAACCAAAGTGGGTCCAAAAGGGCAGTTTAAAAAAAAATGTTTTTAGGCTGACAAGTGGGCAGAATTTTTATGAGTATAGATGCAACAATGCTGGGTGGTAGGAATTGTGTGGATTCCTGCAGATTCCAGAAGGTTCCATCACAAAAATGTGGGAAAAATGTGGGATTTCCAGCAAAGTTGGAGGTTTGCAGTGGTTTCTGCCCCCCTAGGGGGAAGATTGTCCAAATAAAAATAGGCGGATCTGCCCTCAAGGGGGGGCAGAAACAGCCTAAAGATCATTTTCCCTCGGAGGGGAGCGATCCTTGCCTAAGGGGTCGCTCCCCACGTGTAAAAAAGTCAACAAAAACAACAACAAAAATGATCCCTGGTGTGTAGAGGTTTCTGCCCCCCCCCCCCCCCCCCCAGGGGCAGATTGGCCTAATTAGAGTAGGCTGATCTGCCCCCAGGGGGGCAAAAATGTCCTTAAAATAATTTGCCTCCCTGGGGACAGACCCTTGCCCAAGGGGTCACTCCCCTCATGACAATAACAACAAAAAAATATCCCTGGTTTCTAGTGGGCATTTCTGCTACCCAATCACTTCACGATCGGGCAGCAGAAATGCTCAGAGACATCAAAGGAAAGGAAAGGCCTTTCCTTTCCTTTTATGCCTCTCCCACCCGACCACGTGATCAGAAAAGAAATGCTTTAGCATTTCTCTTCCTATCAGGCTGGAAGCTGAGCTTCCAGTGCGGTGGGGGCCGGCTCTGATGAGGTCAAAGCGTGATCGCGTGCTGACATCATCGGATGTCACAGGAGGGGATGGGGCGGGGGTGGAAGGGGAAGCGATTCCCCTTCCATCCCTGCCCATGGGAAGGGGTGCTTGGCCATCAGAGGGAGCGCTAGCGCTCCCTCCGAGGGCCCATAGCAGGATGTAACGGTCATGTCCTCGGCTCCCGAGCGGTGTAAACGAGGACGTAACCGTTACGTCCTGGGCACCCAAGGGGTTAATTACAATTGCATAACCTTTATATGCTTCAAGTCATAGCAAACAATCAAAGAGTAGGTTACTCTTAGATGTACCCTCTTGAGTGTTTTATTGTTTATGGTCCAGAATAATGATGCAATATTTATTTTTAAATATCTTGTTGATTGCTGTTTTTGGTTATTCTTTGACTGCTAAGAGTATTTGTGAATGTGTAAAGCACAAGTTCTGTTTCACACATTAATCCATATCCCTAATTGCAAAGGCTGCGCCTCTTCTGGTGATTTCTTTGATGTGCTTCTTTGGCCACACCCTTTTTGGAGACCCACCACCTCATTCACCCTACTGGAAACACTGAAGTCCTTTTACAATACAAAACAACCTCCTCTGCAAGTGCACACATGTTTGTGGCACTATAGTCCATTGTTAAACCTGAAATTAACATGCAGAGACCACTAGCTGTAGTAACTGGGGAGCTTATTTATAGAGGCTTGCACCGCTGGAGTGTCACTTTTTATGATGCTCCGGTGATGCAAACCTTTCATTCAGACCTATGAGGCCAAGCAATGCCACTTTTCCTTGCTTTGAATGACCTCATAGATGTGGAGGCAAAGAAGCGCAAGTCGCTGTGCTGCCTTACTCTGCAACAAGGAGGCATTCCTTGGGTGTTGCGGTGGGTTGTCCCAAGACCAATGGATTTTGACACCACCCCAGATTTATTTAATCACATAAACCAGAGGAAGCGACATGACCTTACGCCTCCTGAGGTGTATTTCTCTTGTATTTTCCTCTTTCCATGTGCACTACATTCTCTGGCACACACGGAGACAGAAAAACACCTCTGTGGATTGTTTGTGTGAAGGAAGGTGTCCCTTTCTGCACAGAAACAATCCTGCATGCAATGCGGGCTCCCTTGCACCATGCTGCAAGGGTGCCAGCACTGGCGGTAGGCTGTCGAAACAGTACCAGCGCATGGGGAAAGGACAGGAATGCACCATATTGCATAAATATAGTGAATTCATGTCCTTTCACTTTGACGTATGGCAGCACAGCAAGGTGACTTGCTGTGATGCCCTACGCCAAAACCCCATAAATATAAGGATCAAATTATCCGTGGGTTACATCGTCAAGGGACACTCAGTAGCAGAATGTAACTACCTGCAAAAGACAGCATTTATTACATTTTATTTCACACCAAGCAAACCAGTATGTACTGAGAAAACAAGATGAAAATCGTTTTGTGGCTCTTTATATGTTTCAATAACTTACAACGCAGTTACACTTAAAGGGAATAGATGCAGAGTATATTAAGTACAGTTTTTTCTAGCAGGGCCATCAAGGATCTAATAAAAACATGTTGCTTAAGCCGTTTCCCAATTAAAGACTTTAACTGGCAATCTTTAGTATTCCAGGCAAAAGTGTATATTTACAATTCTAAAAATGCGCACTTAGATGAAGCAAGAGCAGAATGCAACAAGGACACAATAATTAAGTGTAAAAAAAAAGAAAGAGTTAAAACCAGGGGTGTGCCAAAATGGATTTTTTGCCAGTGATGGTTTACAAGTTTTCCTGGTCTAAGCTCCCCATCAACAGTATACGTTTTTTCTGTGCTTTACAAGATCATTTTCAGTGCATTTTCGAAAATATTCTCATTCTATTCACCCATTCAAGTTGGGAAATGTATGCAGATGTTTCTTTCTCTGAACGTTTAACTTTTCTTGGTGTTTTTGATCCACAGTGATAAATGACTGCAAGTTTACAGTTTTCATTGTAAAAAAAAAATGCAAAAGGAATGAATTCCGTGAAAATGTGGGAAAGCACAACTTGGTTTTCCATAGAGTTTGCATGTCCAAATATCGTTAGAAAGATAGCTTTTGTTAGCAGTATGTTGACCTTAATATGTTTACTACGGTTTGACTTGCGTCTAAAAAAACAGACACAGAAAAGATGGTTTAAATCTTGAAAAAATTAAAAAAATTCACAAACATACATGAAATGTTGTAAAATTACTATTTGGAATCTTGTGTGAAAATTGGATGCAATGGCATACCTTTTATACGAAGATCATGTGAAATTCCTGCAAGAGACGGGTTTTAAAAGAATATGCGTTTTTGGCCACAGCTTTGAATGTTCCCACAAGAGATATTCATCTCATACCAGTCTCTGCATGAGAAAATCACACACAATGTTGCACCATGAAATCTCACAAAATTTATAGAATGGGAAATTAAAGATTTTCATTTTTATTCTCTCCTCCAATTCCTCAGAGTCCCTCAGAGGGATTATGCAGTGAATTATGTCACAATGGAGCTCCAAACCCCAGATGACCTCATCAAACAAGTTAACATTCTACAAGGTCTCCTGTTGGTGATTGTTAGTGATGCAGGAGTGGGCACAGAGAACTATTTTTATCTTTGCATTGGATGGCCACATTATGGAGTGATGTCACGTTTCTGTTAATATTTAGTGCCCTTTACATAGAAATAGGAGGGAGCATAATGGATAGAAAAACTGGAAAGCATTAAAAGAGTAGAGAACAACAGAATATACAGTTTTGCATTTGATGAAGAATAATATTTCAGGACTATGACGTTCAGTTGTATGCATAAACTGAAGATGTGTTTTCAGCCATTTTCCAATATAACCATCTGAAGTGAATAAGGCTTTTACCACACTCAGGCCCCTATTTAAGAAAAAGTGGCACATCAGCTGTGCAGTGCCACTTTTCATGCGCCCTCGTACTGGCACCTAACGACGCCATAGGTTGATTTGTATTTATGCTATGGGGCACCATGGTGGTCGTTCCCACAATAGCGTCAACATTTCTGATGCTATTATGGTGCTTTGCTGCATTAGCGTAAAAAATGTTGACGCTAGTGCAGCAAAGTGCAAGGAGGCACATAGGTTACTATGGGAGCGTAATTTTAATGCCTGCTTTGTGCAGGCGATAAAAATGATGCAGGGAAATCTTGTAAATTTAAATGCACCATTTTTACGTGCCTCTTAGCGCCGGAATGCCCTCCTTGCTTAAATTATGCCTGGTGCACGCATAATGTGCCCAAGGGATTACAAAGTGGCGCTATGTATGCATTGCGCCACTTTGTAAATATGGCACTGCAGAAAAGCCACCTTAGTGTTAAAAAAATTATGCTATGGTGGCGCTAAAGTGGTGCTAGGGACTCGTAAATATGCCCCTCAGTTCAAGGACATTAGTGTGGAGAAAGATGAACTATTCAAAGTTGAAACGACTACTTGGAACAATCAGAAAACCTGACCTCTCTTTTGAGACTGAGGGCCAGATGCACAAACCTTTTGCACTGGGGTTGCATCATAAGAGTGAAGTGACCGTGAGCAAAAGTTGTTTGTTGAAATTACTTTACAGCGCAAAACTTGTTTTGCACTAGAAAGTTACCTAAACGCAAAGCAAAGCAGTGCTGATTTGCATTACTCTGCATCAGAGGGGTGTTACATGGGTGTTCCATGGGCAGTTCAGTGCTACCTTCCATACTTTTTGATGCAAAACCCATTATACTTGAGGCAGATTTACCAACATTTTACGCTGTGTTTACATCACAAAAGTGGCACAAACCAGCAATTTTTTATTTATTATTTACTTTCCAGTGCAAAACTTGTTTTGTGCGGGTGTTCAGCCAAATGTAAAGAAAAGTAGTGCAAAGCACTGCTTTGCATAACTCAGCAACAAGGGGCATTACAAGGACATTCCCATTCAACCACCCATGCTTTTTGATGCCAAACACGATCTAGCAAAAATGTGAGGCAGTGTATGGCACCAAAAGATAATGCCATTCGAAAGCAGGCGTCACAGAGAGACATGTTTTAATTTCTCCTTTCTTCTCAGACTTTGCAAGTGTGCAGCACTGTACAGCACACATACAAAGTAGGAAACGCTTTAAAAGTTGTCTCAGCATAGTATTTTGTGTTGGAAGGGAACCCTTTCAGTACAAAATCTATGCTAGACACACACACACTCTTGCACTATGGCAAAAAAGTGAGCGTGTGGTGCTCGGCACCAAAATTCTGCACTGGCACTAGAGAGAGGAGAGTGCCATATCTTTGTTGATATAACACTCTCCTGCTCCCTCCCTGTCACGCAACGCAGTGCAGCATTTTTGGCTTCTGTGCTGCATTTAGTGAATCTGGCCCTTACAGTAGTAGACAGAGTTTTGCATAAAAAAATAACACCGCTTTGAAGCAGACATTCATAGGACAAACACTTTTATTTCTTCTTTTCTTTTCCAGCTTTGCATGTGTGTTGCACTGTACAGCACACATGCAAAGTAGAAGAAGTCTTACAGTTTTTCAATTCATAATATTTCATACTGGAAGTGTCCCCTTCCAGTACAAAACCTATACTAGACTCACGCAGACACCCTTGCACTATGGTTTAAAGGTGTGTGCGTTGTGCTCGGAAGCCTAATTGTGCACTTGGGCTAGGGAAAAGGGAGGCGCTCCCATATCTCCATAGATATGGCGCTTTTCTCCGCTCTCTCTCTGTCACGCAGCGCAGCAGCTTTAGGTGCTGCGCTGTTATGTTTGACAGGGTCATAGGTCTGGCCCTAAAGGCTGTTCACGTAATCTTGAAAGAGAGTGTGATGACATATCTTTTACGAGAATGACTTAGGCAACCATCCTATCTAGGCTAAAGAACTACAAAAATAATTAACACATGCCTCACATGGAATTGGAAGTGTTATTTGCTAAGGCTGCATATGTGTCTGCACTGCAGTGCACATTTGTATCTGCACTGCACGATTTTATGGTGGCAAGTAAATTGATGCAGAACTTTGCATCCCTTTGTGCCACCGGAGGCTGGTGATGCTGGGTAGATTATAACAGTCATAGAAATTTGAAGAATGGATAAGGATGTCACATCCAGATCCAACATTTACACTGGTTTGTAACTTAAAATACTAAACTCTTTAGTATTATTTGTAGGATCAAATATAATTGCAGTGTCATCAATCGAAATTTGAATCTGGATATGTTGGTACACAATTGCACCAGCTCCAGTGGAATCATATAAAAACATGCATTAAAAGATTTTATATGGGATAAATTACTCCTGCCATACACTTTAAGACTATTGAAAGTCACTGTGACATTTAAAGAAACAAAGCCAAAGGCCAATTTATTTATACTGTCATGGGTCTTTGAAGGGAATTGCAATGTCCTTCCAACATATAGCGTAGGGTGTTTTAGTCCTCTATAATACATGGTCACACCCTCACCCTTCCCACATGGAAATTAAAGACAGGCTTTAATACAGGAATTGCAGGCTGCCATGTATTATTAAATGTTTACCTACAAGTCCCACAGAAATATATACAGTGAATTCGCTGGACAATAGGCACATCCTTTAAAGCAGTGGTCCCTACAGTTTGACTTCTGTGGACCCCCACTTAATCATTGCTAGAATCCCAAGACCACTACTGAATTGTTATTGGAATCTGAGGACCCCCCCAACCTAAGCAATATCAATTATTTGAACTGCAAAAAGAACAACAAAATATAGCAATGAGCATTCATAAAATGTCATTTTAATTAAATGGTTAAAGCTTTTCTAAATTTAGTTCAGGTCACCCATCATCCATACTATGGCCCTCATTATGTCATTGGCGGTAATAACCACCTACTGCCGTGGCAACGGCTGCCAAAAGACCGTTGCCGCGGCTATCTACCGTCTGCTATATTATGACCGTAGCTGGAATTCCGCCAGAAGGCTGGCGGAATTCCGGCTAAGGTCATGGCGGCGGATGGCGGTAAGGTGGCGCTGCTGCCAGCAGCAGCGCCACGCCAGTAGACCGCCGCAGACCGTATCATGACACATGATACATCCTGGCGGGGTTCTGCTGGCGGACGCTGTTCCTGGCAGCAGTGCTACATCCTGTCTCCTGCCAGAGGACCCCCTGCAAGCAGGTAAATTGGGTGCTCTGACAGCGGAGGGGGGTGGGAGATGTTGTGTGTGTGTATGTTTGTGTGTGCGTGCGTGCATGCGGGTGTGTGGAGTGTGGAATACATATGTGCATGAATGGGTGTGAGTGCGTGGATGTGGTGTGTGAATGCATGGGTGCTTGTATGTATGTCAGTGTGTGTGGATGTGTGTGTGAATGTATGTATGCATGTGTGGGTGAATGTGGGTATGTGTGTGTGTATGCGTGTGTATGTTGGTGCGTGAATGTACCTGTATGTCATGGGGGTTGGGAGGGAGAGAGTGTGGGAGGACTCTGGGGAGAGGGAGGGGGCGGGGGAGACCCCTATCAGTGTCAGAGAAGGAATTCTCTGGCACTGATAGTGCCCACCGCCATGGTTTTCGTGGCAGTAAGAAAGCCATGAAAACCATGGCGGTAGGCAGGGTCATAATCCCGCGGGTGGGACAGTGATGGCCACCTGGCTGGAGACTCAAGTCTCCAGCCCAGCGGCTGTTACCGCCCTGGCAGACAGAGTGGTACATTGACGTTTGGCTTGAGCCAAACCACCAATGTATATTTTGGGGAGAGGTACTGCCAGCCTGTTGGCAGTACCTTTCTCCAGAATACCGCCGTTCACCAGGGTTGTAATGAGAGCCTATATTATGTTTGATACCCTTACACTGATCCTAGGAACATATCTGAGGACACCAATTTAGGGCTTCATTTAGAAGGGTATTGTGCCACTGAATACTTTTACTGGTATTCCGGTGGCGCAAAGCCCTGTTCCATATTTACACAGTGGCGTTAAGCCACATTGTGTGGCTTAATGCCGCCTTGTAAATACGGCCCCTTTACTCGCATCACTTTAGATGAAAGAGGTGTGCATTGGGTATTGCTGTGGGTGTTCTACCACAAACACCCATTGCATTTTGACGCTGCCCCAGATTCACAAGAAATCGTAAACCTGTGGCAGCACCAAAAACTAACACCACCCTAGTGGTGGGGCTAGAGTGGCGCAAAGAGGAGAAATATTTTTATTTCTCCTTGTTTTTGCTTTTTCTTAAGGACGAAAACACCATTATTGATTGTTTATGTGCAGGAAGCAAACACCTTCCTGCACGTAAACAATAATTCCCTGTAACACAGGTTGCCTGCGTTGGTGCTAGGCAGATGATTTTAGCACCAGTGCTACGGAAAACACAAGGGTGCGCCATATTGTAGTAAATACGGCACATCTCTGTGTTTCTGAAATGACGCAGCATGGCGTTGAAAAATTTGCCGCAGTGCCATGCTGCGACACTTCTTTGTTCATGAGGCCCTTAATTTTTAGACTCTGGTTTCCAATTCCTTACATTTTCAGAACATTTTAAGAATTTAACTTTTTTAATTTGCTTCTTTATTTATATACACTTCATTAATCTATTAATAATATTTAATTTTCTAAGCAGTCATCTACCCTCTGAGTAGGCGCGTGGACCCCCTGTGGTCCCAGGAATACAGATCAAGAACTGCTGATTTAGAGAGTTTAAATGACTTGGTCATTATATTTGCTGAAGAATACATCTAGGGTAGTGGAAAGTCTGTGATGACAGAGCATCAGAACAGTGCTGCACAGAAATTCAGTGAAAGCTCCATGTTTCTGTATTGAACTACATGTGTAGGGTTGGATAATCATATTCGCAATCTTGCATATTTATAAAACTCCGCCCCATCCATTAAAAGATATCAAGTATCTGATGTTTCTTCTGACTGAACGTGGTATTTTTGATATTGCATCACCTTTTCTTGTACCTCTATCCAGCATCTCCAGAGTGTGGTACAACTTGCTCCAAAAAAACATTTTATGTAGTTCTGGGCAAAATATGGCTTTCACAAGCGTAATAATATAATTGTTGTAATTTTGTGTTCTGCCTATTAAGCAAAAAGACATAAAATTACATTATTACGCCATGTTGCATAATGACGTGCTGGTATTAGCAAACAATTTAAGGTGAGCCCACAGGATCTACATGAAAGACGTGAACGTGAGCACCTCCAGTTTTCAACACTTGTGTTTTCTGTACTATGAAATGCCTCCTCACCTTCAAAATGGACACTAGGGCGTATTTCACATGCAAAATATGGTGCCTGATGCTCTTTTTTGTATTTTTGTATAATTGCACATAATTTTTGTAACAAACCCATAATTTTGCATAGCCACACAAACGCAAGTTGCGCGAAAATTCACACCCCCATAATTTAAAAATAAGCTTTCTAGTGGCTCGACTCAAACATTAAACACGACTGTGGATTTACTCTTTGCTGACAGAATTTTTAGCGGAGATTATCAAACATCATCAATATTAAATGTATCTGGTATTTTAATAGCAATAGGTTACTTTTGAAATGCAGTACGAATGTGGTACTTGCAGAGAACGTGAAACTGGAGGGTGGCAATAATATCAAAACAGAAAAAGCTTTAAAAAAGTATTTGCACTAAAAAGTCCCTGGTAGCATGTGCACTAAAATCAACTAGATAAGGGAAGTGTTTGTGCACTCTGGAGAATGAAGCTTGCCTGGACAAAACATTTGTAAGTTTCAAGTTGAGCTTAGCTTCCTTGATCCTGAAAAGAGCCATATTTATCTATATGGATAGGTATATGGGATAAAATATCCCTCGCATAAATAATATAGGAGATAAAGAACTTCCTGACGTATGTTATAAGGGTAATGAAACCTACCAAGGAATTCTGTGACCACACAGAAAATGGAGGCCGATGCCCTGGTATTCTCACCGTGGGGCAACATCCAAGCTGTGAAAATAATTACGACCTGAGGTACAACTATGTATTAGGAATGGTACAATTAACTGTGCTAAATCCTTAAAAAGATTAATTAGATTTGTCCATCAATAGGATTTTAAGAGGTTGTGTATGTCCAAGTTTTAATGCATGTAAACTTCATGCTGCCACAAAGTCCAGAGACCTCACTTAGTACACATATCATTCCTTGTGGGTCATCAGGTGGCACCAGTAGCCCAATGGTAGCACAACGGTTATATATCACAAGAGAAAAAGTCACTTGGGCACAGATACAAGCGAGCATTCTGTAAAGTGAAAGTGGTCTGGGGATGTTCTACAATAAACTCCTGCGCTGACACAGGGCTGAATCTAATCATTCATGCCACAGAGACCCATAATGACGCTCCATACATGTAACGTTGAAACGTCGAGGATGTGTGGTGGACTCAGGGCCTGATTCAGAGTTTGGCAGGTACTCTGTGTCATGTGGCCTAATATACTTGTATAAAGGTGGAAAGGATAGCTGCCACATTTGTGATGGAGTTGAGAGATAAGAATGGTGTTTGCACTGTGCAAACTTGAATCTCCGACATGTCCACTCGGATGGACCTTTATCTCAAGCGGAAGGTAAAACCATGAATTTAGCAACATAGCCATGAAAGTGAGTGAAGCAGAATGTGTTGCACATGAATGACAGAGAAAAGTACTTTGCAAATAACAGTGGTGTAGTAACAAATTAGTAAGGTTGCAATCTCAAATTGAATCAGTTGAATCAAAATCAGTAATCACCTGCATGCAGCATGTGTGACTATGGTCCAGGTAAGTCAATTGGCAAATGATAGTACTTATTAATAAAGAATGCGTATGTAAAGTAAGACAAATTTCTGTTTCCATAAAGTGAAACTGTCTAATGCTAAGCTAAGGTTGTGGAAACATCGGAAAATTTCAGTCAGATGGTGTCAGCAAATATAGCATTGAAAATAGAACAAAATGAAGCCTCTAATCAAGAAAAGGAGAACAGTACTTGCTATAGAAAGCTGCTGCAAAGAGCAAATCTTCAGACTAATACAATCAAAACATGAAATTAAGTCAAAGAGTTACACTCCAGAGTCCCACCGAGTACGAACCAATCAAAAATTAGTGTTTCTGCTGAACTTGGTGTTGAACTCCACCTGACAGATAATACAATGCCAGATCCTTACATCATGGCTGCCTTCATGATATCTCACAAATGAGCATTTACCTCCTCTGCTTCCCACCCCTTGCAGTTGCTGAGAGTCAACATTAAACCATTTATTTGCAACAAAATGTGACCTTCACACAATAAGCTAACATAAAATAATTGATAAATGACTGGTGATTCTTGAGCTTGAAATAAAAATGGAATTATGCATAGCAAGCAAAAAATTTTTTTTTTATTTTTTATGGAGTCGGGCACCTAGACCTTCTCATGTCAATGTTAAGATGCATATGGTCTAACAATAGTTAGTCTAGAACATTTCATTCACATTTTGCTTACCCAAGTGAAAACCAACATGTGCACATAGATGAGTAATGGTTATGTGTGTTGCAAGTTAACCTCTTATTAAGTGCAAACAAATTATGATGACACTGTATTACCGATTCTCTCCTCTGATCACTCATGGTCAACATACAAAACATCCATCATCTTCCTTCAGTACATTTTAGAAACCATTTGCTGATCACTGTTGCTCTTGTCTAGATTCTTCTAGCTCGTTCAACTTGTCATAGACCCAACACTGTCTCTCTTCCAATTCTATTTTTTCTCTGTTTCTCTTCAATCCCTTGCCATCAGCTGATTTCTCTCCACCTTTCTGTTATTAACTCTTTTCCCCTTTCCTCAGGTTGAATCCCTTTATCATCATGTTCAAATAAATCACACAATCTACAGTAATCAATATAGGTCTTAATATAGCACCTATAAGCCTACTACCAAGTCCACTAAGCCAAATACATATAGCAGAAAAGCCTTTCCCAATTGCTTTCCAACCCCCTGTCTCTTCCAACTCCGTCAAGTCTTTAGATAGATGTAATCTTTTTCACATACTCGTTGATCTTTTTATTCTTATCTGCCACATAAGTGCAGCTTTGGTGGGCAGGTATAGCTTTACAAACTCCACCCTCTTTTGTGAGCAGAATGTCTAAAAGTAATCTGTTTTATATACATATGGCTTGCATTGCAATCAATTCTGAATAAATTGAACCTAATGTACCAGTGATATCAGCTGCCTGTCTGTCAACCAAAGTGGATTCTCTTATTTTCACATTGCTCAAAATCACATCTATAGAAGGACAGAAGAAATTAAAGCACTAAAAATATAATCTACTAATTGTGATGCACTGCAAACAGATCTCCCATGAGTTGCTTTACTCTTGTCTTCTAATTCACCTAAACGATATACATTTGAAAACACTACTCCCATATAACTACCCACCCAATTAGAAGGGAACTTGAAATTCGCATTAGTCCCACATGTGTAATACACTCCTGGGATTGCAGGCTGTTTTCCAGCCAAAATATATTAATTTTGTACCTTTGTTTCGTCTACACATTTATTTCAACCTACGGCTAATGCATTCTTAACCCATCAGTTTGAACTTATAAAACATAACTTTCCTTCCTTTTTCATATCCAGACTCAACCTTTGATGTAGTCCTGTATCTTTTAATTCCTAGTCTTCCTTTTACCAAGTAGTAGCCTTACTACGTTAATGAAAACAAATAAAAACAAAGTTAACACCATCCTTTTTATCAAAGCAACCCAGCCAATACCAGTTAATGGGAGACATTCCTAAACCACAGACTTTGGACAAGGTGGAAACATAATTAAGAGTATATAACTCTTCAAATTTTGAAGTAACATGAACTCCTACATACCTAATAGGACGGATGGAGTGGTAACCGGCATGCACTGTGGTGGGGAGAATATCAGAGGAGCAGTTGAATGTGAAGGCTTCAGATTTTGACTGAATGATATTGTAACTGCCAATAACTGTGTATTCACAAATTTTGACAAGGGCACTTTGAATATTAGACTCATGTGCGGCTATATACAATACCATATTGTCTGCATATAATTTAAGTTTGGGAGCACCTGTTACGGGAGGTCTAATACTATCATCCTGACAAATGGCACAGGGTAGTGGCTCGATAAAAAGAGCAAATTATATAGGAGAAATGGGACACCCTTGTTGCGTTCCCCGTCCAATAAATTCCCCTGCTGATCTGTTACTAATAATTATGTTGGCCCTTGTGTCTGAATACAGTGCCCTTAAGAGCCGAGTGAAGCAAGAGGGAAAAGCAAAATTTAGAAGAATGGCAAATAAGGCTTCCCATTCCACAAGATCAAATGCTTTTTCAGCATCCAGCATTATCACCACAGCCTTATATTTTGGTGTGAATAATAATCTATTGCTTGGACCATAAATGTTTTATTTAGAGTGATATTCTGAGCCAGGTAGGAGCCGTTCTGATCCTTTTGTGTAATGGATTGAGCCACTAATGGTATAGCACAACCCAGGGACATCTTATTAAAAAGATAAACTCAAAAGTGGCTTAGTTGGGGAAAAAAGGTCTTGTACAATTATATGGGTACCCGTCCTTCCCACAGGCTTTAGCATTTGGCAAGGACTTGCTGCCTGCTGTATTTTAGCCATGGTTATCGGAGATGACATGATTTGTAGCTGGCCTGTCGATAATTTTGGAATGCCAATACCATCTAGCCAATTCTTAATATATTTTGAGGAGGGTTATGATTTTCGGAGAAAAGTCTGAAATAATGATCCCAAACATCTCTGCATAGGATTGAGACACTACCATGCCCGACATGGGGTCTCAAAACATTTTGATTACATTAACGTTGGCTTTGCTTTTAACAAACCAAGCTAAGAATTTACCTTTGTGCTCATTTTCTTCATACCACTGCTGGAGATATGAGTTGTAATTGACTATTTCGTTGGCTGTAAAAAAAGTCCTGTAAATTGTCTCTCGCCTGAGCTAGCTCCCTTTTTGTATGTGCAAGAGAAAAAAGGTCCTGTGCTCTGGCAGCCTCATTCAAGTGAGTTGAGAGCATTTCACCTTCTCCAACCGTCTTCGTTCAGCTGGAAAAGAGATAACCTGACCTCTAAAAGGCTTTCAGGGATTCACATACCATAAAGTCCGATGTAAATAATTCTGCAAGTGCTTGACGCATCTGTTCTACCCATGATTCATTTGTAAGCAGCACTTTATTGAAGGCCCATCTGTGTATCTGGAGTTGTGGACCCACGAGGTCAACATCCAATTAAATAAAAGAATGGTCTGAAAATGCATTGATTATCATTGCAGAATTCACCCAGCGAACGGAGTTGGATATTAAAAGGATATCAATGCAAGATGCTGAATTATATTATTTAGAGTGACAGGTGTATTGCTGATCTAGGGCATGTTCTACCCACCAAAGATCTATCAGTGCAAAGTCTTGTATCATGCTATACAACATCTTGACAAATTTAGGTTTGTTTTGATGTATAGTGGTGCGAGATGAATCGAGAGGGATGTTCTTGAGAAGGTTTAAATCACCTCATTATTAAGAGACCTGTAGCCTGCTTCATAATAATATAAATATCTTTTAGGGCAGAGTGGGAATCTTCTATCGGCCCGTAATAACTAAGAAAGTCAAACAGTTGATTTTGTATTTTGGCCTTTACCCAAAGCCATCTAGCATGTGGCTCTTTAACTATTCCAAGTATTTCACACTCGGGTGCCTTGGTAATCAAAGTCACTACTCCACGTATTGAGGCCTGTGTTGAAGCAAAAAATGCATGCTGAATATATGGGGGCATTCGTGGTAGGCGAGCATTGTCTTTCAAATGCGTTTCTTGTAGAAATACCACATTTGCATTTAGTGATCTAAACCATGCTAATAGCCCCCGCACATATTTCTATTATTAATGCATTAACATTGCAAGACACAATTTTCATCCTTTATACTTCTAATTGTCTTATGTTACAGACAAAAGCCATCTGACAATGAGCTTGAGCAAATCAGACAAATCTGTTGCATTATTTTTTCCCATTTTTTGCTCCCTGGATAGATGCCACCCAAAACGTCCCGCACACCCACCATCCGCCCGACACCCCCTCCCTCCTCTTCCCCCCATGGAACAGACAGGGATGAGAACCTCATCCACCTTGAATTTCTCTCCAGGGGTCTGCCCAGCCACCTCAACCTCCCTACCTACCCTCCCAACTCTTTGCAATGTGCCTTGGTGTGGCACATGGAACCTGGCCTAGCCGGGAGGCCGCCACCTACAATGAATTTATAATTTACGTTAATGTAGGCAGAGGACTCGAATGATTGCAAAACATTGTGGCCCATATTTATACTTTTTGACGCTAAACTGCGCTAACGCAGTTTAGCGTCAAAAAGTTTTGCGCCGGCTAACGCCATTCTGAAGCGCCATGCGGGCGCCGTATTTATGGAATGGCGTTAGCCGGCGCAAGCAGACCGGCGCTGCCTGGTGTGCGCGAGAAAAACCACGTACACCAGGCAGCGCCGGCGTAGGGGGAAAATGGCGCATGGGCGTCTTAAAATGGGGCAAGTCAGGTTACGTCGAAAAAATCATCGTAACCCGACTTGCGCCATTTATTTTCGACGCCCATCCCCCATCAACATGACTCCTATCATTGTAAAGATAGGAGTCATGCCCCCTTGCCCAATGGCCATGCCCAGGGGACTTCTGTCCCCTGGGCATGGTCATTGGGCATAGTGGCATGTAGGGGGGCACAAATCAGGCCCCCCTATGCCACAAAAAATTATTAAAAAAAAATAAAAAAATACTTACCTGAACTTACCTGAATGTCCCTGGGGTGGGTCCCTCCAGCCTTGGGTGTCCTCCTGGGGTGGGCAAGGGTGGCAGGGGGGGTCCCTGGGGGCAGGGGAGGGCACTCTGGGCTCATTTTGAGCCCACTTGTCCCTTAACGCCATGCCTGACCCAGGCGTTAAAAAGCGGCGCAAATGCGCCGTTTTTACCCACGCCCACTCCCGGGCGTCTCTTTTGCCCGGGAGTATAAATACCACGTAAAGGCCTGGGAGTCATTTTTTAGACGGGAACGCCTCCCTTGCATATCATTAACGCAAGGAAGGGGTTCACGCTAAAAAATGACGCACATTCCGGGAACTTTGGCGCTATACGCCTCTAACGCCATAGTATAAATATGGCGTTAGTTGGCGTTAGTTTAGCGTCGAATTTGCGTCGAAAAAAACGACGCAAATTCGGCGCAAACGGAGTATAAATACGGCCCTGTATCACAGTTGTCATTATCATTACAATAGAACCTCAATTGTGCATGAAAGCTGAAGACCCTATGTACTCAGATGTCCAAGTCACTTTATTTGTGCCTCTGTGAGCACCTGCTGTAATAGTTTGCAGGCTTCTTTCACAGATACCAATATATGAAATTGTCCCTTAAATAGAACCTTGAGCTTAGGTTGTTGCACTATAGTTGCTTGGGTGCCATGAATCTTAAAAAGTTCAATCATGTGACAAGCTGCCACGAAAGACATATCGGAGAAGACATTAAATCAACATTTGTCTGAGATCTGTAACCTTTTCTGCTTGATAGCTTCTAATCAAATACTTTCCTTAATCTGAAAAATCACCAAAATTCACAAGAAATATGCTAGGGTCGATAGCATTTGCAGACTGGGTAGAGAGAACCCGGTGGGCCCGCATAATGGAGAAATCCACTGTCTTGGGTTGTGTCTCAGGAGGACATACTGCTTAATCAAATCACAAATAAACCTAAATGGATCTTGTCTATGTTCCCTTCCTTCAGAAATGTTCTTCAGAGCATTTATATCTATTCTCAGCCTCTTCAAGCTTTGTCCGAACTTCCAACATTTCATGCTCATACTTAGAAATATGGTATTCAGAACCTTTACAGAAGTCATCTAGCTCGGAAATAAGCTATACGGCTTGTACAAGCCTCTGATGGAGCTGAAGTAGAGTATTGTTGATTTTCCCCTGCTGGATCTGAACTTCTTTATGTCTGGTGTTCACACTTCATCTCTCTGATTTCCCCTAGAATGACCAAGAGCATTTATCCTGGGAGAGTGGCATCTACTGAAGGTCCAGAAATTTCTGAGCACTTGCCGCCTAATGCAATCGTCTGTATCGCGCTCTCAGGAGCTTGTTTAGACTGGACAATAGGAGTTTCTAAACAAGGTGGACATACTTACATAGTAGATCCTTCATAGAGCCCCTGAGGTAGAAGCCTTCTATGCGGGTCCTGTAGGGTTTGGCCCTGAATCATTCCCCAAGCATCGATGGAAGGTGAATAGATCTTATTCTCTTCTGCTATTATCTTCTGAGCTTTGGTGCCAAATAAGCGGTATGTAGGTCTCTCAAGAATAGTGGAGGGCAAAATAGATGATCGTACAAAATCCTGGGGGGTTGGGAGGGCTGTTCTAATAACAGAATCTGCCTGTCGCCGGGCTGTTATGGATATTGTGGGAGGGGGAGAAGAACAGTCTCTGGTGGGGAAAGCAATGGTGGCCGACAACCTCCCAGGACTTCCCTCAGCATCAACAGGGCTCACTAAAGTAGCAGAGAGTTCCTCCAAAATGTGTAAATTGGGGAACTCACCACAACTGCCTCTTCTGTCTATTTATTGGACCTCCATCTTCTTAATACCACCAAGTGTATTTTGATTATGGTGAGCTTTCACATTCCTGGCCACCTTTGTTACTTTCCAAGGGATGTGTGGCCTCCCCACCACCGCACGAGTTGAATAATGCTTCATTGATGACAGATCAAGGGGGAGGGGGAGTTATGTGAATTTTGTGAGCCCTATTGAGTGAGCTGGTAAACACTTATTATTGTATCTCGTGAAAGAGAGCAGCTGTCCTCTAATGAAGCTTAATAAAGCAGAATGAAGATATTTCAGGTGTTTACGGGTGCTTTCTGGAGCACACAGGCCATCATTGCCCTTTTTTTCTTCCTCCCCCCCCCTGTAGGTAGCAGAGAAGCCAGGCAGCATCAAGCTGCGCATACACCTAGGTGGGCTGCCTCTGTGGCTGACCTGTCCCCTACCACCCTTGAAGCAACACCTAATGAGGCCCCTCAAAGGATACTCAGTTCAATAGTGGGGGAAAGGAGATTGCAGAAACTGCAACTTAAATTGCAGGCTATTCAATTAGATCGGGAGGAGGGCGGGTTGGCACTTCCCATGAATTAAGACCTATTGCCAAGAGGCACTTTCAGATTGGTTACTGTGAGCACTTAAAGGTGTATCAAGTGACAATAATTTCTATTTAAGTATCATGTTAAGTACCTCTGGATTTTATCTTTTTTCTTTCTTGAAGTTCCCTAGATTACCCACGAGAACAAGATATAAAATCCCATGAATGCTTTTAGATCGTTTTAACCTAATCTGGGAAGAATACAAGCTTGCTCGTTTACACCAACAACTGAAACTCTCTGGGCCGTATTTATACTCCGTTTGCGCCAAATTTGCGTCGTTTTTTTCGACGCAAATTCGACGCTAAACTAACGCCAACTAACGCCATATTTATACTATGGCGTTAGAGGCGTATAGCGCCAAAGTTCCCGGAATGTGCGTCATTTTTTAGCGTGAACCCCTTCCTTGCGTTAATGATATGCAAGGGAGGCGTTCCCGTCTAAAAAATGACTCCCAGGCCTTTACGTGGTATTTATACTCCCGGGCAAAAGAGACGCCCGGGAGTGGGCGTGGCTAAAAACGGCGCATTTGCGCTGCTTTTTAACGCCTGGGTCAGGCATGGCGTTAAGGGACAAGTGGGCTCAAAATGAGCCCAGAGTGCCCTCCGCTGCCCCCAGGGACCCCCCCTGCCACCCTTGCCCACCCCAGGAGGACACCCAAGGCTGGAGGGACCCACCCCAGGGACATTCAGGTAAGTTCAGGTAAGTATTTTTTTTTTTTTTTAAATAATTTTTTTTGGCATAGGGGGGCCTGATTTGTGCCCCCCTACATGCCACTATGCCCAATGACCATGCCCAGGGGACAGAAGTCCCCTGGGCATGGCCATTGGGCAAGGGGGCATGACTCCTATCTTTACAATGATAGGAGTCATGTTGATGGGGGATGGGCGTCGTTAAAAAATGGCGCAAGTCGGGTTAAGACGATTTTTTTGCCTCAACCTGACTTGCCCCATTTTAAGACGCCCTAACGTCATTTTTGCCCAACGCCGGCGCTGCCTGGTCTACGTGGTTTTTTTCCACGCACACCAGGCAGCGCCGGTCTGCTTGCGCCGGCTAACGCCATTCCATAAATACGGCGCCCGCATGGCGCTTCAGAATGGCGTTAGACGGCGCAAAAGTTTTTGACGCTAAACTGCGTTAGCGCAGTTTAGCGTCAAAAAGTATAAATATGGGCCTCTGTATGTATTGGGTTAGATCTATGTCTTGGCCAGGCAATACTTACTCATTGGGCTTCTATGGGATTTCAGAGGATTGATGATTTTTTTCATAACAATGAAATTATTTTGCGGCAGAAAATAATAAGACAGTAAGACACAGACACTAATATGGAATAACTCCTCTATTGGCCGGGCCTTTATTTTTTATTACACCCAAATTCAACACTTTTGTTCTGGCTGCTCATATTATGCATCTATACCTTCCGAGAAAATCTGCCAGAGATAGTTGGAGTTGGGAACTGGTATCGAATTTTCCTTCAGAACTTGGGTGTGAATTTGATACATTGAATTTCTAATAGAATAGAATTGCATCTGCACAGGGCGTAAAATAGGTTTTCCCCAATGGTGTTTTTGTAATCGGATGAGCGCTAAAGCTAAATATAAGGGAACGGGGTGCTTCTGTAAATGGATGCTATATTACACTCCAGTTAAGATACAGAAAATGCATGCAGGGGCCTCATCAGCATGTTTTAAACTTGGGCATGGAATCAGTGATTGGTTACACATAATGTTCACCTGTCTCAGGATATGTTCCTTCTGGGTAGAGAGCTTTTCTGAAATTAGTGCGAGAATGGGGTGTAAAATCTCCCCCGATCCCTAAGAGGTTCTATTTGTCTTTTTTTACCTTTTCTGACAACATCTCTATCGGACACACTCAGCATATTTTCACTGTTACATTAATTGCAAGATCTTTGATTTTGGCGAATTTGTAAACTGAATTGGTTCCAATAGTTGTTCAATGTCACGCCAAAATACATAAGGTCAAACTCCATGAGAACTTGCATACCAAAAGAGTGGGATCAAATAAAAGATACAGAAAAATGTGGCAAAACTGGGAAGAATGAGAAGATTTACAGAGTTGAGGTGCAATGATTATTTTTGCGTTTTTTTCAGCAATTAATCTATTTCTATATAATATTATTGCATATTTTGACACTTTGTAACTCTTTTGCTTTTTTACTATAAATTAAGATACATGCTTCTATCTTTTTATTCCTATCATAACCATGTACTGGGGTTCTTCTTTGATCACTGAACTTAGAAACAATAATGTTTTTGTTTTCAAGACCTGCACTTTATGACTTGTTTTGTTCTGCACTATAAACAACGATGTATATGTTTTTATCTGTTGCATTTTATGAATAAACATTTTTTTTTAAATCGTAGGCTTATTATTAATTTAATCCTTTGCAATCTGCCCCCTGGTTGCCTGCAATTCTTCAACAAAATCCATATGTACCTGCTCATTTTACAATTAAGCTTCCCTTTGTTAAAGGACAGTGGCGTATCACCACCCAAAAATAATTCTATTGCCTTTATAGTTTTAAGAGCAGGATACATTCTCAGCCCTCTAAACACAGGTACCTCATGTATGGGTTTTGTCAGCATTTGATAACTAATGGCCTGTTCCACCCTGTTCATAAAACAAACTAGTGATAACGCCTCAAGTTAAGGGGTAAGGTATTGGAATATGAATGTAGTTCTTTCCACCAGGAACAGAATTTGGCATATGAGTATACACATAACACCCTTTAGTATCTATTAGTCATGAATAACCATGCAACAACTTGAAGGAGATGTTATTTGAAAAATTACCCTTGGGCCCCTTTGCATGCAGTAGCTCTGTATTAAATGTACTCCCTCCTTCTACATCATTTAACAAGGCTTTAGTAGGAAGTTTCCCTCAGAACTATATGTAAATTTGGCAAATCAAAACTAGGCGGTTTTTCTATGAGGGCGGGGTAGGTATAGTTACAAGAGCAACTGGCTATGCAGCGGAATCCAATCTTCTTAATAACCGTATCATTAGAATAATAGAACCTATTGATACTGTAACCCTTATTGCTCTACATTGGTTTCCTGAAAGGATCAACTTGATCTCAGGTGAATCAGGAATTAAAAACGCAAGACTCAAAAATAACATAAAAAGGTAGTCTGCAAGTGTCTTTGTATCTTAACAAAATTCAGCAAAAATGTTGACTTGTCCATGATGAATATCGAGTTCTGTTGCTTCACAGCCAATCCCTATCCCTACATCAATTTTCTTCTAAAATTACATCCCTACTCTGCCACTAGATCCTTTACCCTAAAGGTCATCACAGAAATATGCATAAAAGTTAATTCATCCAAAAGAGTTCATTGACTTTCGTTCAGTAAAAATCAAAATTTAGTCAAAGTTAAACTGTGGCTGCTTTCAACATGGAAGTTTCTCAAAAACAATCTGTTGATCATCACCATCATCTATTCTCATGTCAGCTTCACTTTCTGCAAATTATGTCCACTCAGGAGCAGACTACCTTCAACTAGGCAACCCTGTTCTCTTTGACCTTCTGGTTGCTCAATGTCACTTTCTCTTTACTCACTGGTTTCTGTCTTCCAGTTTATATTGCCAGTGATTTGTTCTTCAGACATAGAAACTCTCTGTCATTCTCCACTCCTTTGTCATCTTTAGTTTCTTGTCACCCATCTGGTCACACTGCTTGTCCCTTACCCAGTTAAGAATCTGTGTTTACAGTTTCTTCAGGCTGGCACAATGTGGATACTCATGCCTCATTCAGCAAAGGCCCTGCACTTGTCTCAAGTTGATTTTGAGACACTTGTGCGCACTCTCCTTCTTCTCCCTACAGCTCTCTGATGGTACTGAGTTTGGACTCAGCTTGGAGTTTGGAGCTGTCACTACTTCTTCTCCAGCTTGATCACTACTCTCCAATGTTTAACTCATGCATCCAGTTTGAAAGGCCTCCAGATTTAACAGCTGTAGTCATGACCAGAATGACTTGATAGGGGTCGCGCCATCAAAGATACACGCATAACTTTTGCACAAGCTTCTTCACAAGGGTCCTGTCACCAGGACTGAGGTCATATCGCTGCTCTTGCCTGGGGAGAGGAGTCACCAATTCAATCTGAGAGACAGAATACATCACATCAGCCAGGCCCTTGTAGTAGTCTAGAACCATATAATCTGTAATATTCACGAGCGTAGTTACAGGCACACAGGCACAGCAAGAAGTCTTGTGGCCCTGCCAATGAGAATTTCATGAGGGGATGAGGAGGACAAGCCTGTCCTCCAATCTGGAACGTTTCTCAGACTTATCAGGACCAAAGGAAGAGTGCCGGGACATTTCAGAGGCGTGGATGCACACATTAGGTTCCTATAGTCCGACATTCTTAAAGATGGGGTTGAATCAGAGTCTTTTCACACCACAAAGGAGGCTTTTTCACATTGATTGTCCCATAGTAGCGGATCTGAATCATTTTTGTGTGTAAGCCTCTGTGGAAGCTTGGTCAGTAGGGAAAAGTTGAGAAATACGCTGATGACAGAAGGCTACCGTTCCGAAGAACATCCTGACTTTTCTCTGTGTTTTGGGAGGGTTAATTTTCAATATGACAGATATTCTCTCTTAAGACACTTTCCCTGCTCCTTTTCCAATGTGCTGACCTACATACAGGACTTCATTGTGACAATGCTGCAGCATTTTGATTGGGGATACCTTATGTCCATTCTCAAACAAATGGTTCAACAAGGATATGATATGTTGCCTTTACGCATCTTATGTTGCCAATGCCACAGTAGGTAGTCGATGTAGTGGATCAAGACTGAATTACATGACAGCTTTAGTGTCTCCAGATTCTTTTTCAAGATCTGGTTGAAGATTGAGGGGCTTTCTCTATTCCTTGAGGACCCAGACACTATGCCAGAACTTGATTTTGGAAACTAAACACAAAGAGGAACTGGCTGACTTGGCACAGGTCGATGACCATAAACCACTCAGCGTCACTGGGAATTAGGAACAGTATCACAGCTGGATTCCTTACCACAGGACAACAGTGGATACAAATATGTTTAATCTTTCTCAGGTCCTGTTTGACCCACTTGGTTTCTGTATCCCCCTGATCGGGAAATTACAGGGACTTCCTAAAGTCTCATTTAAAATGCCTTGATCTAATATGGATTCAATCAGGGGATAATTCCAGCCACCGCCTCTGGTGAGAGGTTATACTGGTGTGTTTGGGGGAATTCAGCATTCAGCCTAATTGTGATCTTGAGAAGTTCAACACCTGTCATCAGACCAAAGTCTTTGCCAAAATAATCGCAGACCTTCTCCTTCACAGAGCCCTTTAAGTAGGGAGGCAACTCCCCTTTTGTTAAAACAGTGAATACTTTAACAAAAGGCTCCTGAGTGCTCAATATAATATGTTCATTCTGATTGAGCCTTTGAAGTGCAATACCATCCACTGTACAATAAATCACACACTTGAGTTTGCGCAAGAGACCCCTACCTAACAGATTAACTGGGCTAGAGTCACATATTACAAACAGATGGTCCTCTTCAAGGGGACCTATTTTCATGGGGACCTTATCAGAAACAAAATTCCATGTATGTTTGTTTGCAATGCCTATAATTTCGACCTGTTTCCTCAAGAGGGGTAGGTTTGTGACACCACAGATATACATTAGAACATGTAGCACCATTGTACATCAAAAATGACAAGGGGTGGCTATTCACCTCTCCTTCCACATATGGGCCACACTGGTGGGCTACCTCCGTGACTGTTCCAAGCATGCAATCTTCCTCCCCTCAGGCACCGTCATTGTGATGGGTGAGATCCCTGGATAAAGGAAGTTGTTGAAGACCAGAAACTGTTGAAAAGTTTCTGAATTATTGAAAGGGCTCTGTGGAGCTCGGATAGTCACATTCGTATTAAACCTCAAAGTGCTTAGAGCTGGGATAACATTCATATTAGGCCCTTGGTCATCAAACTGCATTCAATTTGCATTCAATCAGCAATCTAAATCTGGTTCTAAATTCACCACTGTGGATCAATGACAGGTTGATGAGGCACGCTGAAATGGAACACCTGGCCTAAAAAGAGCATTGATAAACTTCAGGACAGCAAGTACAAAGGTCAGATGAATAGAAAAATAGTTCTTCTGTTATACTTATTGCAAAGTACTTTATGATGAATGACCAAAGTACATAGTGTGACTGTGCATTATTGTGCATACTTTGGGCCCGATTCACAAAGGGACTTACAACTCATAAAGTTAGGAGTGTAGCGTCTCCGCATTTGTGGCAGAATCTCCTCACTCAGGGTGGAATCTCTGCACTGAGCTCTGCAGAGCGGAGATTCTGTCCCTAGTATGTAGATTCAGTCACGGCTAACTAAACTCCTCACTTGCAACTTTACGATCATAAGTACTTAAAAAGTATGTGAATGACAGTCCTAAGAAGAAATGCATGAAGGGGTCTGATCCAAAGCTCGTCTCTCTGGAATATTTCTTTGTGTATTATTTATGTGTTATATACAAAAGATCCGACAAAACAGCTAACCGCTACAAATAAAATGGATAATGTGCAGACCTTTTTCAACAAGTTGGTGCTGCCACTAGGTGGCACACTAAGGAGATTGCCTTACTCCGCAGGGCAGGACCAACTAGCCTCGATATCTGTATAATTGCGGTCACATCCCTCGATCTTTTAATCCAGGTCCACTTTCTCAGTACGGTAGGAAAATAAAATATTTCTCACGTTTAGTGTAAAAGCGAGAAATCTCAAGTATTTGCTTTTTGAGATCAATGTATATGGGCTCATGCTAATGCCGCAATGGTTTCTTATTGAGGACAGGGTTATGTTCACCCCCGCCAGCTGCGATCCGCCCAGGCAAAAAATAAAATGGCAATGAAAAGATTACAGTGTAATTTTATTTTTACCAGTGCAGTGCGCATACAGCAGTGCCAGCGCAGAGCGCAGAGCATAGAGACATACTGGGGGTCCGAAGCAGGGCTGACTGGACGTCCTAAAGTGCGCATGTCACTTTGGCCGGCTGTATTGCATTGACCAATGTGACATGTGCACTTTGAAGCTCTCCACTCAGCTTTCTTAAGACAGCTGGGTACAGGCTAGGCTCATGCCTCCAGGACCTGAAGGAGCATTGAGTCAGCCCTCTCCTTCCAATTGAGGCACTACTCTCATGCTGGTTAACAGCATGAGAACAATGTCTGGATTGGTTAGGGAATCTCTTTCTCTACAGCAAAGACAGCAAAAGAGCACACGGAGGACGCATAGCCTGTGGGTAAGTGCAAGTTTATTTTTTTTCTAATATGTAATGCATGTAAGTGTGTAAGGCATGTAAGTGTAGTGGTTGTCTTTTATTTTGTAGTTAGTGGTATGTTTTTATTTGGGCTTTTGGAGGGAGGGGTGGTTTACTTTGGGGTTTTGATGGGAGGGTGGTGGTTTACCTTTTTTTGGGCAGTGGTGTGGCACTTCACTCGCCCCACCACTTTCGAAGGGTACCAGCCTGTGCTAATGGGCTGACTGGTGTGTGTGGGAAGTGTGTGTAGGATCTGCATTACAAATTACTGTGGATTCGTTCACGTGCTGCTTGATAAAGACCCATTTATCCTTATCTCATAAATCATGGCTCCAGTACTGCGTGGTCGAATAAAAATGAGAAACAAACCTGCCTTGGGGAACTAATACCTAAAAAAAAGTATAATCACCAAGTAAAGGTGGTAATGACGTGGAGTGAACTAGCAGAGTGGATGCAATTAGACACTAATCACCAGCATAAAAAGGACCGTACTCTATTTGCATGAACATTCCTCCCTCCACACAAGAGTAAAAATAAATCTAACTGAACACGAGCCCTTGGTGAAGATAGTAACAAGTGTGCCCGTCACATGCTGGAACAGACATCAAACATGTCTTTATACAGCTCAAACGAGCTGAGGGGATCAAAAACATCAAATGAATTAAATAATAATACGAACACCAAAGATGTAAAGTTGCAACAAATAAAAAAGACACCAAACAATGTGAAATTATTACAAAAGGATAATTTTACAAACTTGAGGGGTAATGTGAGGGGTACCTGGGTACCTGCATAGCAAATACCGGGAGAAGCAGCTTCCAAATGAGAGACTCAACCAATATACGAATCTTCAGTCACATGCAGGCTCCTATCCCGGTGATGGACATGTTCATACAGCATAGGTATGGAAAGTATAGGAAGCACAACGGTGAAAGACATTTCACAACAACCGTATACTGCATGATCACACAGCAGAGGTGAGCAAACCTTCAAATTAATAAAAAGAGTCGAGCCAGGGCCTTACTGTGGATCTGTATCTGACTTGGCCCATAGGCTTGGAAAGTGGATGTTGGTTACACAAACAGCCAAAGGTTGTGCTTGGCTGACTTTTGGGACTTGGGCACAAAGCAATGACAAAGGCCAAATGCAGCGGCAACCCCAGCTGCACACAGCCTAAGGCATTGCATTCCAGGGGTTGGTCGAGCATGGGGGTTTGGACTCGGGGCCTGCCAGACATTGTTGGATGCATGCAAAGGGTGGGCCCAGGGTCTGTGGCCAACCTACATTACATATATCTGAGGGCCAAGTGCTGCAGGGAATAGCCAGGATTTAGCCAGCTGCGGGAGTTAGGCACAGGCCCCGGTAGAAGGCCAATCTATAGCACGGATGGGTCCTGGGAACTCTTGGATTTTGAATATGATCAAAAGGTCCAGAAAATAGAAAGGTTAAAATAAAGTTCTGCTCGTCTTCGTTATAGCACCTTAAATTACTCAGAACTTCACTTACAAACACAGTTAATGTGCAATTAGGGTTATGAATTAAAACCACTGAAATTCACAAGTCAGGGTTAGTGTTAGAATCCATAGCTCACACACGAGCTATGCAAACCATGACTCACACCAAATGCAATATTTATGACCACATAAGTTAATGTCAATACCTATAAGAAAAATAAAATTCAACAATAAGACATAGGCATTCCATTAAATGATATTACATTCACAGTCTCATCTGTAAAATAATATACAACATTTTAAGTTACATATATATATATATATATATATATATATATATATATATATATATATGTGTGTGGAGATACATCTATCTATATATATATCTATATCTATATATATATATATATATATGTATATATACAGATATATATATATATATAGGTAAATAGATAAAGATATAGATATATTTTTCTTCACTGAAATAAAACAAAGGTCAAAGCTAAGGTATAGTCAAAGAGACTTTATTTATTCTTTCTATACAAACCCAACTTCCAACAATCAGAAACTTTATTCGGTTATTTAAAAACAATCATAAAAGCAGCAAATACATCAAGATCAAGGATAGGTAAAAATGCACGGCATAAAAGGGTTGGAGATATCAGTCATCCATTAAGTTTTGTTTACGTACAGCTGACTTCAGAAAGCATCCAATATGAAAACAGACCAAGGGATTCCAAAGCAAGCGCAGAAAATACAAGGCTGGCTTGTACCAACCCATGGCTTTAGAGGTAGATTGCACATAATTTAACCATGGAATGGAAATTTCCTTCTCACAATTCATTTAACCTGAGATGATCTCTTGACTAAGGGTTGTATGTCTGTTAAACCAAACGGACACCCAGAGAAGTAAAGGTGCAACATTAATAAAGTGAGATACTTAATCCAGTTCCAATTCCTTGTGTAAAAAGAGGTGTGGTGTCAAAGGGGCGAGAAAGAGCAAATGCCAACAGAATCAATTCTCCTCCAACTGAACCTTAGTGCCATCCCAGTAACCCCATATTCCAGAGCCGTATGATAAAATAGGTAAGCACCTTCACGAGTAAATCTTTAAAAGAGACTTACTAGGCTTAATGTCTACTCTTATAGCAAAATCAAACAGAGCCCTCACAGAATGGTTGGAACGCAAACCGCAGTTTGCAATACAAGGTAGTCAGGAGCTTTGGAGTCAAACAGGATTCTGAGACAGGAAAAGTTGGTGACCTGCTCAACGCGCTTGCCCTTGATCCAAAAAGAACCTGGTGGCTTTTGGGCTCCCTATCATACATTTAGACACAGAAATGTTTGTTTCCAAATCTAAATTGTCCATAAAAGCTACAAAGCTGCTAATTTAGGCCTTCAGGCCATTGGGGGTTCGAGTTAGCAAAACAGTATCATCTGCATTAAACAGGGCCATTAATGAAATTGACTTAATCTTAGGCAGGTCCTTTCTTGAGGCGTATTGGGTAGCTTTTATTTAATCTGTTCATATAAAGGAGAACCAAGATGGGTACCGGGGGCCCTGGAGAACACCATGCTGTAGATTGAAAGTAACAGTGCACTTTCCTCCTGGCCCGAACCTTACAGTAGCATTAACTCCACTGTTCAGGGCCCGCAAGAAGATAACTAGCTCCTCATCTGCTCCTGTCTCCAAAAGTAAGTCCATGTAGGAGAGAAGCAGTGACACTCCCTGACTGTTGTGTAATTAATAATAAATAAACGTCAAGGCATTGTTTCACTGTGCCAAGTCCCTCTCTAAATATGTATTGCACAGGGGAAAACACACCATAATGGCTTGCCCGCTGAGGACAATGCACCCAACAATTTTAACTGTAGAGTATAAAAAAGAAAGGGATCTGTAACATTGAGGGTCTTGCCTACAGCCTTTTTTATGAAGAAATTATTACTGTAGTATGCCAGGGGCTGGAACGGCCGCTGGTAATAGAATAGTTGACCAAATTAGTGATGACGGGTGCCCAAAATATGATGTTCTGCTTGTAAAGATCCATTGGGACACCATCAGGCACAGGAGGCTTTCTGGATGGGCTAGCACTAATTGCCTCACATACCTCTAAAAGATTACATCTAATATTCAGAGGAAAGGCAATGGATGGCTCAGTGTAATCACAGGCAATGTTATCTGGGTATGAGTAAATAGCTTCAAAGTGCTCAATCCAATGCTGTGCGCTAATATCAGCCTTAGTCCCATATATCAGAGCCTCCAAAATATTCGGCCAATTAATGATTTTCCAAAGCCCACAGGAATCCTTTCTGATAGTGGTTGAAACTAACTAATTCCACGTTTCCTCCTCAACAGCCCACTTTCTGGCATGGACTGCTTTCTTAAATTCAGCCCAACAAAAAGCTAGATAAATATTCTCCCTAGGAGAGGGCTTAATGGCTGCACATAGCCAACTACAAATCCAACTTTAACTATAAAAACATTAGAATTTCTAAAGTTATAAATATAACTTACATTTCTAATTTATGCACCACCTTCAAGTCGAGCATCTCTGTATACATTCTTGTCACCTCACTTGCCACACTACATTAACTCGCCACTCTACCATGCCGTGTGTGCTCTGAAATGATGCCACTTCGGATATCAAGAGTGTTGTTATCAGTCCTATAATTTCACATGCTATAAGTCATGTAATATGCAAGGGTGTAACAAATGCATGGAGAAGGGGTGTATCGTACAGTGGACAGTGGCACAGTGTCATACAGTGTAAGAGAGTGTTGCAGCATGCAGTGCCATGTAACATAGTGGAGTGGCGTGGTGTAGCCACTAGAGTGTCATACAGTGTAATAAAATGGTGCAGATTGGATGGGCATGGAGTGGAGTAAAGTATCATATAGTGGCACAGCACAGAGTGTAGCAGAATCTTGAAGAGTGGAGTTGCTTAGAGTACAATACAGTGTCATACAATAGATCGGTGTACAGTGGAGTATTAAAGAGTGATGTAGAGGGGGCTAATGTATTATACAGTGGAATAGGGTGGAGTGGATTTCAGTGGAGTTGCTTCGGATAGAGTGCAATAAACTGTAATACAGTTAAATGTTATGGTGTACAGTAGATTGCCTGGTGTATCAGACAGTGTTGTAAAGAGTCATTTAGTGGAGCGCTGTGTGTTAAAATGAAGTGGAGTGTCACAGAGTGTTAGGAAATGTTGTACAATAGGATAAAGTGGAGGGGCATAGAGTGGAGTAGAGTGTACATAGAGTGGAGCGGTGTACAGTTCAGTGTTGTAGAGTGTGGTAGAGTGTAGAGATATAGAGTGTTGTGGAGTTAAGAGGTATGGAGTTGTGTAGAGTGGAGCAGTGTAAAGTTGAGTAGTGGAGTACAGTGGAACAGAGAGTAGCAGAGTGTCAGAGTAGAGGGGAGTAAAGTGTGGTTGAGTGACATAGAGGTAGCTGTGCAGTGTGTTTTAATGTGGAATAGAGTGTCATAGAGTGGCATAGAGTTGATTTGAGTGTTGCACAGTGGCATAGAGTGGAGTAGAGTGTTGTACAGTGGAGTGTAGGGGCATACAGTGTAGGACAGTGTTGTACAGTGGCATAGAGCATCGTAAAGTGTACTTTTATGGAGTAGTGTGTCGTGGAGTGGCGAAGCATACATTTGAGTATCATAAAGAGCGTTGAGTATGGTAAACTGTCATACAGTAGAGTGTCATATAGAAGAGTATCATGCAATGCAGTGTCATGGCGTAGAGTGTTGTGGCATAAAGAGTTGTGGTTTAAAGTGGAGTGGGTCAAGTGGAGTGGCATAGAGTGCAGAGGAGTACAGTGGAATAGCCATAGTGGAGTGGCGTACAGAATAGTGGAATACAGTGGAATAAGTAGGGCTGATAGACATATAGTAAAATGCGTAGAATGGAGTGGCATACATGGAAGTAGGGTTCAGTGGAATATCATGGAGTGGAGTAGCGTGTAATGGGGTGGTGTATAGTGCAGTGGCCTAGACTGGAGAGGAAAATAGTGGAAGTGAAGTGGGGTAGTGTGGAATAGCGTACAGTGGAGTGAGGTTCAATGGACTTGCGAAGAGTAGAGTGCATGCCACTACGCTAGTGCAGAGTAGAGTAGCATAGAGTGGAGTGATGAACAGGAGAGTGGAACAACATATACTAGAGTGTCGTACAGTGTAGTTGCATACAGTGGAGTGGGGTATAGTGGAGTAGTGTACAGTTGAATGGCGCAACGCAGAGTGGGGTAGAGTGGAATATTGCAAAGTGGAGTGGCTTACAGTGGAGTGGTGTACAGAAGAGTGGTGTGGACTGGAATAGTGTACAGTGGAATGGCATACTGTGGGATAGTGTACAGTGGAGTGTCATAGAGTTGAGTTTCATAGAGTGGAGTAGCATACAGTAGAATAGCTTAGAGTGGATTGGTGTAGCATGAACTGGCATACAGTGGAATAGCATAGAGTTGAATGGTGTACAGTGGAGTGCATAGAGTTGAATAACATAGGGTGGAATAACGTACAGTGGAGTGGCATATAGTGGGGTGAGGTAGAGTGGAATAGCAAAGAGTGGAGTGGTGTAGATTGGAGTTGCATACAATGGAATAGTATAGAGTGGAATGAACTACAGTGTATTAGTGTACAGTGGACTTACGGAAAGTGGAGTGCCGTACAGTGGAGCGAGATACGCTGGAGTGGCATATGGTGAAATAGCATAGAGCAGAGTGGTGTATAGTGGAGTGGCATAAAGTGGAGTGGCATAGAATGTAGAAGACTACAGTGACTGTTGAATAGTGAACAGTGGAGTGGCGTAGAGTGGCTGGAGTACAGTGCATTGGGGTACAGTAGAAGAGCACATAGTAGAGTGGAGTAGCATACAGTTGAATAACATACAGTGGAATTGCATGGAGTGGATTGGTGTAGCATGGACTAGCATACAGTGGAATAGCATTGAGTGGAATGGTGTACAGTGGAGTGTGTAGAGTTGAATAGCGTAGAGTGGAATAGCGTACAGTGGAGGGTCATACTGTATAGTGGGGTGGGGTAGAGTGGAATATCAAAGAGTGGAGTGGCGTAGAGTGGATTTGCATACAATGGAATAGTTTAGAGAGGACTGAAGTACAGTGTATTAGTGTACAGTGGAGTAGCGTAAAGTAGAGAGCTGTACAATGGAACTACATACGCTGGAGTGGCATTAGGTGAAATAGTATAGAGCACAGTGCTGTAGGGTGGAATGGCATACAGTTGAGTGGCATAGAACATAGAAGACTACAGTGATGTGTCATACAGTTGAATAGTGTACAGTGGAGTGGAGTAGAGTGGCTAGAGTACAGTGCATTGGGGTACAGTGGAATAGCAAATAGTAGAGTGGCGTACGGGGTAGTTGCATACACTGAAATAGCATATGGTGGTTTGGAGCAGAGCAGTGTGGCATACAATGGAGTATCATAGAGTGAAGCGGCATAGAGTGGTGTGGCATACAGTGGAACAGCATAGAGTGGGGTGGGGTGGGGTAGAGTGGAGTGGCATATAGTGATGTGTCGTATAGTGGTTTGGCATAGAGTGGAATAGTGTACAATGGAGCAGTGTAGAGTGGAGTGGGATACAGTGGAGTGGTGTAGAGTGGAGTAGCTTACACTGGAGTGGCAAACAATGGTATAGCTTAGAGTGGTGTGGAGTGGCGTAGAGTGGAATAGCATAGAGTGAAGTAGCTTATAGTGTAATGGTGTACAGTTGAGTATCATAGGCTGGAGTGGCATACAGGGGAGTAGCGTAGAATGGTGCAAGCTGGAGTGCATACAAATGTAGATTAAATTTGTTACGAATGTACAATACAGTGGGCAGATTAATGCTATAACTTGTGCCCTAAATTAACTATAACTTGCACCCTCGCCATGCACTGCTAATTACCTCACATCACATCAGTCGTGACATCTTCTATGACATCTTTCATAATCCCTACAAGATTTGCAATAAAATCATTGATGAGAAAATTGTGCGCGGTGGGAAGGCAAGTTATAGTTGCCTTACTGCACGACATATAGTTTCATGAGATCAATATAACTAGAACTACTGAATTTCTTGGCTCTGAACTTAACTGTAAAGTTCCTGTAACCTTTGTTGCTTTTAGTGAGTTGCTAACTTTTTTAAAATTCTATTTCCTAACTGTGTAGTTCCCTGTAACATTTGTTCTTTCATTGAATACACACACGCACACAAATATGCTTTTATGAGATGCAGTGATTCTTGATGTAACAACACTAAAAATAACTGGATGTGCTTATTGTGATGTAATGGATATTTTGCACTTGTCCCTTGATCCAATTAGTACTATGTAATGGGAGTGCACTGTAGTACCTCCTACGAAGCCCCTGAGCAACCTCTTTGCCAGCTGCACATGTGATGTGTTATGCCCAATTATGTTTCACTGCCTACTTATATCACGTACCTGACTCGTGTCATAATATAGTCATTCACGATGCTTGTTAAGTGTCCAGAAACCTGCAGAAACCAGATACTAACATCATATACTACAAGGCAAAGAGACACTGGGGGCCAGATTCACAAAGGTGTCACACAACGCAACGCAGCGCAACACCCAAAGAAGCTGTGATGCTTTCCGTGGCATGGAGAGAGCAGGAGAGCGCCATATTTACAGACGCATGGAAAGCTCCACCCCTGTCCCTCGCACCGGCATAGATATGTGTTGCCAAGCACCATGCAACCACTTTTGTGTAATAGTGCAAGGGTGTGTGCCTGAGTCTAACCTAGGTTTTGTACTGGAATGGTACCCTTCCTGTACAAAATACTATGCCTAGACCAGTTTAAAAACGTTTCCTACTATATATGTGCTCTACAGTGCAGCACACATGCGAAGTCGGAAAAGTATGAAGAAATGAAAAAAATTATTCTTTTAAAGATTTTCAGCAGCATTAATTTTTGGTGCCAAACCCTGTCTACTAATGTTAGTAGAGAGGGTTTTGGGTAAAAAATCATGGGTGGTTGCATGGGAACATCCATGTACCACCCATGTAACACCCCCTTGATCCACTGTATTGCAAAACAGCACATTTCCATACAAACCAACGCAATACCAATTTGTGCTGGTTTGTACATTTCCCAAAAATGTAACACAAACCGGATGCAAAACCTTTGTGAATCTTGGCCTGTTCTTTTGCAAACAAACACTTGCCACTACTGACGGTGTTACACCCAGTCCATACGCTACTCTTCTCTCTTGGCAAGCGAGTTGGCTTGCATATCTGTGTGTGCACTTTTGTTGGCTGTCCTTAAAGGGATTTAGACTGCGATGCTTGATGTGTCTTTTATCATTTCTGTAGGCAATGTTCACGAGCAGTATGGCAGGTAACTCATTTTATGAAGATGTGCTCTTGGCCCTTCCTGACCTGCCCCTTCTCGTGGACGAACCTGTTATTCATATTTACTATCCGTTGTATTAGGACTAGTGCGTTTGAAGTGGGCGTGGGAGAGACTAACAGAGACTGAGAGTAGGTATTAGCTGCATGGGTGTTGCAGAACTTTCTCCCAGGTCAGTTTTATCATGTGCTCCCTGCAATGGACAGTGATCTTTCCTGAGAGAGAGGCACAGCCCTGACCATGACAGATGTTGAGATCTTGAGATCATGGGTCTGGATTTCTCTTCTGCTGTGCCAAAGATTGCGTTGCATTTCCAGCATTATTATCTTTGCTGTACAGTTATTTCTATTTAGTAGCCTGTCGGCTCCATTGGGAAATGTATGCTCTGGCATAGGTGTATATGGTGTTTTCAATTGTGTGGCCACCTCACGCTATATGTATGTGGAATCACTGGCCCTTTCTGTGTATGACTTCCTCGGTGTTCTACTTTCCCTTGTTGTGTTAGGATTAAAAGGGATACCTGGCTCAAATTGTTGCCTGTCGGTCGTGACACTCAGAGAGTGGCAATAACTCTTGATCCAATCAGTTTTGGAAGCTTGCTTTCAAATTTTATTTTCAGTGGAATTCATGTTTTATGCTTAGTGTACAGGAGCCTTTACTGTCAAGACTGAGGTTGACTGCCTACTGTTTCGTTTAGATCTGCAGTTAGCTCGAGTACAGTCCCCTGTGTTGTGTTTAATGAGTGAAGTATTTTTTGTACACTTGGAGCTACTTCCTTATGCCTAAACAGCTGTCCCACAGGGTCCCATACGGGTCAGTTGAATGTTATCCTTCCGAATTGTGTTATTTGCACGGTATGTATTTGTGAGTGGTTTTACACCTAATTACTTAACAACACATTTTTATCTTCATGAATTTTGTGTAGGATAAACCTTGTGAAGTTTAAAATAATGAAAAGGCTTGTGTAGCAAAAAACCATTCTGGGTGCTGTGAAGGCCCACATTCCATTCTAGGATCTTCTTACTGCCCCGGGATCCCATTCGGTCCCATGGCACCCACCCCACACCTGAGCTATTCCTGTCTGGCCTGTTCCGATGTGTCACCTGCTGCTGTCTGCATCTGAACTGTCCCAAGCACACCATGGACCTCACATGTTTTGCCCACCCATCCCTAGTTGCTCTATGAATATTTAATTTATGGGAAACTAGGTAAGCAAACAAGAGCAGTCAATGTGAACAATGAACCTTTACAAATAACATGATAATGGATAAGCATACTTAGGGCTTTATTTAGAGTTTGGTAGAGCAGGACATCCATCAAACAGTGGCACACTTCCCTCAGCTGCATTGAAAGTGCCGTTGACATCAGTGCACCTGTAAAGCAGGACCCATCTGCCATGTACAGATGCTATTGATATTAATGCACGTGTACGAGAGCAGTCAGGATATTCAACACTCTTTGGCAGATATTCAGCATACACGCAACTGTTAATAAGGTCCTTTACCAACCACAAGGCTCAAATGATAAATAGAATGTTATAAATGACAACCTGATGTTTGTGAATATCATGGATTCAGGGACAAAGTGGAGGACAAAAGAACACCAAGACAGTATAAAAGGTAGGCAAGCCAACCAATCAGATTATAGAATGGAAGTGGTGAAAATAAAAAGAGTAGAAAGACTCGGTATGTGTGCAAGAATTGAGTAATTCTATATGTGCAACTGTGCTGAATGCTGTGGAAATGTGTATTTTGCGATGAAACCACATCAAGGGGAATGTAAGGTTGGCAGAGTGGATATTGTGTAATCAAATATAGTTTTTACTGCTGCATAGTTACACAAAGGAATCTCATAAATTAAGTAGTACTCTGATCGGAACATCATTCATTTTCAGATTTAAACTTTAATAAAATCCTTGTGAATGGTATGAGTTCAACCCGAAAAACACAAAGAATTATGACATTTTACAATTCATTGTATAAACATAGATCAACTCAAGTGATTCTAAAGTTGTGTTCTTTGTTTTGGAAAAAGCATAAAGAACGAAGTCGGGGTTTTGGAAAAACACCAAATAAGTGCTCACATTATGAGTTGAGATAGAAAACAAGATATTTTAACACATAACACCTAGCTTCTCAGCAACCTTCTTTGAGAGAAAGATGGTTAAAACTGATTTTGAACTATCTTTGTAATAACAACTTTTGACAACGTCTTTAGATCTGGAGTTTGCTCCCTGCTTTTTGGATTTGTCAATGCCTGTTTTATCATGATTTTTGTAAATTTAACATTTGCAAGGGCCGCCGGGTTTTCATCAATATTAAATTGCTCTAGTAATACCCTGCACTGGAAGGAAATACTTTATATGCAGATGTGATACTTGTGAAGAATGCTCTTACTCAAAGTGATGGTAGCCAATGGTTGAAGTGGGCTGAACCATTTTTCTATGCCTTAATCGGTGGAAGAAAAATGTAAGTGACACAACAACAGGCCAATGTATGAAGAGGCGTGGCTGAATGCTTCTCTAGGCAAGTATGTTATACATATTTAATTTATTAAAAGCAAAAGATCTTGTCTAATGCCAGACTTCTCAAAAAATAATTTTGTTTTTTAATATTGTCTAAAATGTAACATTTAATAAAACTTATTTTTTCAATTCCCTATTATGTAAGCAAACGAAAAGAACTGTGAAATCAATTATGCACCATGTTTTACCCTGGTCCAAAAGCTGATTTTTGTTCCATTCCCTATAAACAAAGCAACAAAAAATATGCAAATTAATTGTCCTGGTGTATTTGCATCAGAGCAAAATATCTGTGATGTGGCCCAGGATGTAAAAATCTCAGTATGAAATACCTTGCATACACATACAGACGTTTGTAATAAACACTGTGTGCTAATCTGGACTGCAAATCAAACAACCAACAATCCAGATTAGAACAATTATCTAACAGGTTAGAGAGGCAGTCAGTCATACCAAGGTTCTATATCTTCACTGCAATATTATTCACCCACTCATTCCACAAACTTCAGTTCGCCCTGTATGCAAGTTAAATTGACAAAAACATCGGTGAAGACTGGTAAAGGCAAATGTTTGTTCTGATGAACAGTGGTGTAACGTAAAATGATGGGGTTCCCCTGCAGAATGAGAAGGTGGAACCCTGAATCTCACAGATATTCATTGGCCTTCTGGTGGGATGGGGCACCCCTGCACCACAGGGGCTGTGGTTGCTTGTGTTACACCCCCGATGATTAACAGTATGTGAAGGGGAGTGTCTTGCCCACATTCTCATAAGGAAATCAAAGTAGTTTTTGGCGAGAGCAGCCACTCAAACCTAGAAAGTTAGAATGGATCTACCTCTAAAATTACATTTTCTGTCTTACATTACAAAAGTAAACGTGTTAAGTTTTCTTTTCCCTAAAAGCATGGCATAGTGGATTGATGGACCGATGAATGGGAATGTGCTGCACATTTGCAGCCTTACCTTGATATTAGATACACAGGGGCATATTTATAAGAGAGGTTGTGTCGCTTTTGCATCACACAACAAGGTGAATGCACGAGACAAGCCTTAAAATACGATTTACCAAGCCACGCAATGCAACCTTGCGTATACCTAAGTGGCCTGATAAATATGGAGTAAATTGATGTGTTGCAATGCTCTGCCCCAGGGAAGAGTTCCATGGGTGTTGCGTGGGTGTTCCCACTCAGCATCCAAGAAATTTTGTATCATTCTGAGATTTACCGAAAGTGGAAGATCTGGAATTATGCCAAAATGCTACGCCTTCCTGAATGAGGAGTAACAATGAGAAGTATTTCTATTTCTCCTCATTACTTCCTCTTTCTATGACTAGGGGTAGCTGGCAGTTGGTCTTTTTGTATTCCTTCCCAACAGTGAGACAGAATAGGAGTTGGCAGAAGTGGCCAGCTCTGATTTGATAGTGGGCGGACCTGTCATCTAGTTCACTTGCATGTCACAAAGACTCTGTACCAGGACACTCACAAAGGGTTTCACACTAGCCTATTGCACCCCAGACAAGCTGAGACCAGGCAGGGAGTCAGGGAATTTTAGAAACCTCTGAAGTTTGACGACTCTAGAAGCTTCTCTCCCTTCAACGCTAGCACCAAGTATAATATTGAACTTTCAGACTCTGCAGCAAGAAGGACTGCTACTCTACTGCCCTGCTACTTTGCTGCCTTGCTGTTTGAGTGAAAAGGACTGGACCAGCAACTTGAACCCAGGAGCACAAGGGTGGCTCCGTGTAGGGACCCGCAGAGGCAGAGCTGAGTATTTTCATTCACTTAGCTAAGCAAGTGAGTTCTCTGCCTCTAAGTCTTGGTGTCTTTATTGAGGGGAACTACAATATTCACCCAGCTGCAGCCTCAGATTCTGTATCAGTGCTTCCCCCTTCTATTAAAAAAGTCAGACCAGGCCTCCTAATTGTTTTGACTTACTATCAGCTAGATTTTTACTTCTTGAAGCTAGTGGTGGGTGATGATGATGCAGTAATGCATTCTTGGGATCCACTGAGATAGACCCAGGACAGACATGGCCCTGACTGATAGCACGCCTTGTACAAAATCTCATATTGCCCATGTTTTTCCATATGCCCATATGGCTATTTCTATTCAGCACTGAAGGTAAGCAGATATGATTTAATGAAGGTCAGTGCATTTCCTCTTCCCACTTCCACCCCCTCTCTACATCTCCACTCTTTGCCTCCACCTCATCTGCGTGCCTCACTCTTCTGTCTCCTCCTCTTCCTATTTTCCTCCACCTCCTCCTTATTTCTCCACTTTCTCTCCTCACCTCTCACCCGCCTTCCCTCTTTCCCCACAAACACACACCATCTGTCACCCACATTGCATGTTAACACATCACACACAATTGCGCACTGTCACACTAATACCCTTGAGTGAATCTTGGGCTACACCTTTACACTGCATCCACCTGTTCTGTCATGGTTCTGGGAATGCGTATGTAAGAGACGTGTGTATTGTGCGTGAAAGGGTGTGTATCTGTGTCTGAGTGTGGGTGGGTGTATGTGTGTACTGTGTGCATGTGTGTACGTGTGTCTGTATCTTTACGGTGTTACCCACGCATATGAGCCCAATACAAGGACTGCAGAAAACAAAACAAGTCAAACCACACACACCGTATCGCTTTGAAAAACAGAAGCCTCCCGTCATTGCTCACAGCATGGACCATCCATCGCTGACAGTGAGTGCAATGTGGAAAACAACCCCCCCTTGAAGGATGATGTCTTAGTCAATCAATATTGTCTGGAATTAAATTAATGAGTCTCATATTTGTTTAATTTTTTTAATTACAGTATAATTAGATTTTTGCGATTTAGCAAAGATTTTTTTCTGGCCTGATCCTATGAGTTAGCTATTAGCCAGGAAACATTGTGTACTCTGGTCTAATGGAAGTGACTGTTAATCAGAGGGCACATTATAGCCAGCAATCTCATACTGACTAAAAAAATCGGTGCTTGATAAGAGGGGTGGAGGGGGGTCAACAGATTGGGCCTTGTGAAGGGGGGGCATAACAGTTCATGTAGCTTAGGAAATTTACTATACCTCTCCAACAATGAGAACTTTCCTTGTACATTTATACTCCCAATGTTTTATTCCTTTATGAATTTATTTATTTATTATATTTTTCTATAGTGTTGAATCACCAGTACGTATTAGAGCACTTTACATAGAACTACAACTACATATTTTAGATATGTTTAGTGTTATTAGGGTCACCCAAACTGTAAAAGGAAGAGGGGAGGAGAGAGGCAAAGGGGGGTGGAGAAGGGTCATATCAGAGGAAGACACTTTGAGTGGCAAAGTTGTGGTTACATAGAAGATTCAAAGAGTATGACCAGTAAGTTACAGGAGGTGGGAGAGACTTAGGTGTTGAGCAAGGATTATTGATGTAGTTTGCGCCCTAATTCAGGAAAGTCACAAACTGGCTGGTTTTGAGATTCTTCCTGGATGACAAAATATTTTGCACCATTCTGAAACTTCCCACCTAAATCTTTCAAGATTTGGTTCAGGAGTTGTATGTACAGGTTAAAAAGTAAAGGAGACCAACTGGATCCCTGTGTGAACCCCTGCTCAAATGTAACCATTTCTGCCCTGTCAGAACCAACCACCACTCTTGTTTTCCTTTTAACAAGAAAGGACTCCAGCCACATGCTGGTGGTCTCTGACATCTGGACCATGCTCTTCATCCTATTCAGCAGCATTTTGTGATCTTAGGTGTCAAAAGCTACAGACTGATCAACCACCATTAGAAGGACAAGATCACCTGAGTCAATACTGTTAAAGATGGTATTTTCAATATTCACCAAGTTCCTTGAGTGTTTTTGTTTTTAGATCGGAAAGCCAGATTGATTGCTGGCTATAATATTATTAGGAATGCAGCTATCTCTTTTTATTTTAGCAGCCAGGGATATTTGAAATGGCACCTTCTGGATCTAATCTTGTTTTCTTATGGTAGTGGCCCAGGCTTCCCTTGGAGTCTCTGGTCAGTCTCACAAGTATAACCTAAAATTTCATAAATGAATTGGGTCATGTACCTGTGAGCTTCCTAGATGATTATTGGGGAAATGAGTCATCAGGAAACGATAGATAGGACTGGTAGACTATATACGACCCAAAGGGTCTTTTTTGTCACATTTCTTTATTAAGGTTTCACTTAAAGTAACATGAAATCGGTTCACGGTACACTCAGAATTGTCTCATAAACTCTCCATAAATCAAAAAGAACCCTAAAAAAACATAAACAATTATTATCCTACCCTTAAACAGTAGGCATTGCACCCTACCAAAATAGATAGTAAACATAATACATGAACCCAACTTACCTCCCTTGGGGGAGGGGGATATGTCCACATCAATGTGCTTGCTTGTTAAATTCTGTATGTACTGGGTACAAAGATGTAGCACTGCACTAACGTTGATCTTCAGGGTTAATCATCAATATTTTCTTATATGAGATTGTAATCAGATCGCAAAACCTCTCCAGCAGGTCTCTTCCATCCACCACTAGTGGTGACATGCTCCCCAAATAGATTGTGTTTTAGGGTGAAAGCATATTTGGATCTTCTTGCATCCATTTTTCCGGATGCTCAATCGAGATATCACCAGCAAATTGAGACATTTCAATGATCTGAATATGTCTTTATTGGTTTTACTAGCTTTCCTAATCCTAGCCTAAAAATGCTACTTTTTGCTATTAATATACCCTTTTTTAAAGCATTCTCTCATCCTTTTGGAGTAACAAGCATTCAACAGTTAGTTCCTTACACCAGGCACTTTTGCCCTTTCTGTCTCAAATGGTCAAGACCCTACTTCCCTAAAATCAACGGAGAACTAGGATTTTGATTCTTGGCAGTGGCTTATAAATAGGCATACTCAAAGTCCTGAAGAAAAAGCACAACTATCTGGCACACTTTAAATACCCTTGAATTAAAAAGCCAAGTGCATTGCTACTCCGAAACCCAAAGTTAGTGGTTAATCCATTGGTTTTTGGTTATTTTTGGCAGAGACATTTTAAGGCATGGGCAAAATGGGGAATTGTCCAGGGCCCACATCTCCCAAGGAACCCATCGGAAAAGAAACATCTTCTCTATTTCTCTCCCTCAACCTCTAAATATAAATAAATATTATTTGGCATCCTGATATTAGGTTTGCATAAAAAGGGGAATACAATTTAAAGTTGTTCTGAACAGGTGCCCCTAAAATATTTTTTACCAAAGGCCATCAAATTCTTTAAACTGACACTGATTGTTGGAGGCTATTGGTACTAGTTAGTCGTGTACTTTCAAGGAAAGAATTCCACGAATGTACTTCAATTTCCTTATGGCAGATGGAACCCATCCCTTCTGTTTCATAAGGCTTAATTTTATAGCTCATTTCTTTAAAAAAAGGTTGCCCTCTTTGCTCTTTGCAAAGCTTCCGAACTTTAAAAAGATATATGTAAAATTGCAAAATGTTGTTTAAGACTTCTTATCCCACTGGTTTTGATAAATATTTGTCTTTTGCTCTTTGTAAATGAACCGGGGTGACAGACTTTACACCCACTTCTTTCGTCCACTCTGAACGCCCTATTGCTCGATGCCCATATGGAGCATGAGCCTGTGCAACAAGACACACTGTGAGCCAGGGAACATATACAAGACAACAAACCGAATCAGTTGCATGAGCTTAAACAAGTGCTCAGGGAAAGTGCTTCTCGTCATGACTTACAGAAGACGTCCTATCCTGTTGCCCATTACACCATTAAGCCGGTTCCTACAAGTAAAACAGGGGCAGCGTGTACCTATGGAAGTGCTTTCAATGGTTAGGCACTGTTAGGCTCTGAGTACCTGCACTTATTTTATTTCCCCCGCAGTGTACCACTAGTTCCTACCACGTGTGCGGTTTCTTCAACGGGGAAGTCCCCACACTTCAGCTTAGAAGGTGGTACTATAGGCCTGTCCTTCTGTATGTCCATTTGAGTCAGCTCATAGTTATGCTCAGTGTTATGTTTGTGCAAATGCTATTGACATATCAAGATGTGCTTTTAATAAAGTAAAGACGCAGGATAGATTTTCATCAAATCATGGACCAAAACACTCAACTCGCAAATTTTGCCTGGAGCTAGCAGCCAACTAAGCCTAGCCTGCCCAATGTCATATGAATTGTCAGTGGCATCCCAGAGATGGACCTTTTGAATTACAATCTCCAAGTTTAATCATCTTCTCCTCTAGACAGGTGTTGCTCTGCTTTTCTCCACTCTTAGCACTGCCTTTCCGCATCCCTCTGTGCCATTCTCACATATCACTCCACATTTATTTATCGGTGCATTCAGTCATTGACTCAATCTAGTTGCCTTTACCACCTTCCTTTTGACACCGAGCAGCCGTGTCTCTCTCACTTTGATTGTAGAATGCTCTGTAGCACAACTGAGTTCAAAAGCATCTGCATTGTATTTGCATTTGTGACGTCCACAACTTCAGCATCTTCCAGGCGCGGACCTGCCAACTTTTGATTTTTTTTTGCAGCGTGAGGAGTGGGCAAGACTTTGAAAGGGATGGGGCTTTAGCCGAACACAGCCTATAGCACCTTTACTCAATGCCTCCCCCATTGCACAGCAAAAAAGCCACCAATATCCTGGGAGTTTCGCATTTTGGAAAGGGAATCTGCTGTACAGACTCCATCCACTAAGCTGGAAACCTGGGATCAAATTTATCAAAGAGTCACGCAATGCAGCAAGACAACATTTTTTCAGCCTTAATATCTCAAAAGCTTCTAACTACGAATCACAAAAAGCAAGGTCTGCTTACCAAAATCTAGCTTCCAGCCAAAATTTGTGTAATTATGTTCAGCAGTTTTGCTGTAGCCGTGTAAAGAAGTCTATGGAAAATGCATGGGGATTATGATTTTGGGACCTCTCTTTTTTCTTGGCCCCGCTTGACGGATCACCCTGAAACTTTCCACAAACTAGTCAGAGGTATAAAAAAAAGTATGTGTGTATATGTGTGTATGTACATATAAATATATATTCACCAAAAGAAAGTTACACGCCACTCCTGGAGACTGTGGGCCATATTTATACTTTTTGACGCACAACTGCGCCAACGCAGTTGTGCGTCAAAAATGTTAACGCCGGCTAACGCCATTCCAAAGCGCCATGCGGGTGCCTTATTTATGGAATGACGTAAGCCGGCGGAGCTGACTGGTGTGCGTAAAAAAAAATGACCCACACCAGGCAGCGCCGGCGTAGGGGAAAATGGAGCTTGGGCGTCAAAAAATGGGGCAAGTCGGTCTGAGGCAAAAAATCTGTCTCAACCCGAGTTGCGCCATTTTTTTTTACTCCCACCCTCCATTGACATGACTCCTGTCTTAGCAAAGACAGGAGTCATGCCCCCTTGCCCAATGGCCATGCCCAGGGAACTTATGTCCCCTGGGCATGGTCATTGGGCATAGTGGCATGTAGGGGGGCACAAATCAGGCCCCCCATGCCACAAAAAAAAAATATATATAAACTTACCTGAACTTACCTTAAGTTCCCTGGGATGGGTCCCTCCATCCTTGGGCGTCCTCCTGGGGTGGGCAAGGGTGGCAGGGGGTGTCCCTGGGGCATGGTAGGGCACCTCTGGGCTCCTTCCGAGCCCACAGGTCCCTTAACGCCTGCCCTGACCAGGCGTTAAAAAATGACGCAAAAGCGGCTGGACGTCATTTTTTTTGACCCGCCTACTCCCGTGCGTCATTTTTGCACGGGAGTTTAAATAAGGCGCACATGCCTTGGAGTCATTTTTTAGACGGGAACGCCTACCTTGCATATCATTAACGCAAGGTAGGTGTCCACGCTAAAAAATGACGCAAACTCCAAGATCTTTGGCGCTAGACGGGTCTAACGCCAAAGTATAAATATGGAGTTAGCTTTGCGTCGGATTTGCGTAAAAAAAAACGACGCAATTCCGGCGCAAACAGAGTATAAATATGCCCCTGTGTGTTTTAATTTATTTCATCAGGTATGCAACCACCATATTTACCACCACTGTTTCGTTTCGACTAACAAGTCTTGTTCACGGGTTTTGAGCGCATTTTTTATCTCTACTACTTATACTGTCCCATATCGTCCCATTAAGAGGCATTATGGGACCTTTAGTGTTACATTCAAATTGTTAAAAACATCATTCACCATCATGGCCAGAATTGTATCTCAGAGCGACTTTTTCATTTACATTTTAACACCAATGTTCCAAATCCACTATATCCATAGCTATGGAAAATATGTATCTTTTTTGTGTGTTGCAGTCTTTTTCCTATATAGTGTTTCATTTTTTCCATTATTTATTCAGATCCTGGTGTATCCACAAACCTGACATGAAGTGTATGGATTAGTATCATTATCTTGGCACTGTATCATGATAGATGTTCATTACCTATTTTATATCCATTGGTGATGTAATTTTCTCTTCATCAATAAATCTAATTCGTATAGTACCTCAAGATCACCATCACAAAAGTGAACTATTTATTGATATATTTTAACTAGTCCACCAGAATGTTGGCTGCCATGTAATTGATGCTCAAAACGTACTCATTTTACATTTATGAAATTCTCTTCCTACTCAACATACTGTATCAATATTTCATGGGCTCAGTGCCCTACATGTCATTCTGATTAGCACCATATAGTGCATATTGACTTCATATCTATAGCTAGAATATAACCCCATTATAGACAATTTGACACCAACAATCATAATCTAATCCGCATGTTCTGTGGATTTATCTTACTTATGAAAATATATTTCAATGCCAATGGTAAGGGACTGTATGAATTACTACTTTCAAGTCTGGACGTCAATGATTGTCCTCTTAACCACTTCGCTGCCAGGCCTTTTCCCCCTCCTGTGCCAGGCCTTTTTTTGCCTATTTGGGGCAGTTCGCGCTTAGGCCCTCATAACTTTTTGTCCACATAAGCTAACCAAGCCAAATTTGCGTCCTTTTTTTCCAACATCCTAGGGATTCTAAAGGCACCCAGACTTTGTGGGTTCCCCAGAAGGAGGCCAAGAAATTGGCCAAAATACAGTGAAAATTTCGTTTTTTTCAAAAAAATTGGAAAAAGGGGCTGAAGAAGAAGGCTTGTGGTTTTTCCCCTGAAAATGGCATCAACAAAGGGTTTGCGGTGCTAAACTCAGCAGCTTCCCAGCTTTCAGGAACAGGCAGACTTGAATCCGAAAACCCAATTTTCCAACACAATTTTGGCATTTTACTGGGGCATACCCCATTTGTGCAATTTTTTGTGCTTTCAGCCTCCTTCCAGTCAGTGACCGGAATGGTCATGAAACCAATGCTGGATCCCAGAAACCTAAACATTTCTGAAAAGTAGACAAAATTCTGAATTCAGCAAGGGGTCATTTGTGTAGATCCTACAAGGGTTTCCTACAGAAAATAACAGCTGAAAAAGAAAAATATTGAAATTGAGGTGAAAAAAACATCAATTTTTCTCTACTTTTTACTCTGTAACTTTTCCCTGCAATGTCAGATTATCGAAAGCAATATACCGTTACGTCTGCTGGACTCCTCTGGTTGCGGGGATATATAGGGTTTGTAGGTTCATCAAGAACCCGAGGAACCCAGAGCCAATAAATGAGCTGCACCCTGCAGTGCGTTTTCATTCTATACCGGGTATACAGTAATTCATTTGCTGAAATATAAGGAGTAAAAAATAGCTATCAAGAAAACCTTTGCATTTCCAAAAAGGGCACAAGATAAGGTGTTGAGGAGCAGTGGTTATTTGCACATCTCTGAATTCCGGGGTGACCATAGTAGCACGTGAATTACATGGAATTTCTCAAATAGATGTCTTTTTTACACACACCCCTATATTTGGAAGGAATAAATGTAGAGAAAGACAAGGGGCAATAACACTTGTTTTGCTATTCTATGTTCCCCCAAGTCTCCCGATAAAAATGATACCTCACTTGTTTGGGTAGGCCTAGCGCCCGCGACAGGATATGCCCCAAAACACAACGTGGACACATCACAGAAAACAGAGCTGTTTTTAGCAAAGTGACTACCTGTAGATTTTGGCCTCTAGCTCAGCAGCCACCTAGGGAAACCTACCAAACCTGTGCATTTCTGAAAACTAGAGACCTAGGGGAATCCAAGGAGGGGTGACTTGTGTGGCTCGGACCAGGTTCTGTTACCCAGAATCCTTTGCAAACCTCAAAATTTGGCTAAAAAAACACATGTTCCTCACATTTCTGTGGCAGAAAGTTCTGGAATCTGAGAGGAGCGACAAATTTCCTTCCACCCAGCATTCCCCCACGTCTCCCGATAAAAATGATACCTCACTTGTGTGGGTAGGCCTAGCGCCCGCGACAGGATATGCCCCAAAACACAACCTGGACACATCACAGAAAACAGAGCTGTTTTTAGCAAAGTGACTACCTGTAGATTTTGGCCTCTAGCTCAGCCGGCACCTAGGGAAACCTACCAAACCTGTGCATTTCTGAAAACTAGAGACCTAGGGGAATCCAAGGAGGGGTGACTTGTGTGGCTCGGACCAGGTTCGGTTACCCAGAATCCTTTGCAAACCTCAAAATTTGGCTAAAAAAACACATGTTCCTCACATTTCTGTGGCAGAAAGTTCTGGAATCTGAGAGGAGCCACAAATTTCCTTCCACCTAGCGTTCCCCCACGTCTCCTGATAAAAATGATACCTCACTTGTGTGGGTAGGCCTAGCGCCCGCGACAGGATATGCCCCAAAACACAACGTGGACATATCACAGAAAACAGCTGTTTTTAGCAAAGTGACTACCTGTAGATTTTGGCCTCTAGCTCAGCCGGCACCTAGGGAAACCTACCAAACCTGTGCATTTCTGAAAACTAGAGACCTAGGGGAATCCAAGGAGGGGTGACTTGTGTGGCTCGGACCAGGTTCGGTTACCCAGAATCCTTTGCAAACCTCAAAATTTGTCTAAAAAAACACATGTTCCTCACATTTCTGTGGCAGAAAGTTCTGGAATCTGAGAGGAGCCACAAATTTCCTTCCACCTAGCGTTCCACCACGTCTCCCGATAAAAATGATACCTCACTTGTGTGGGTAGGCCTAGCGCCCGCGACAGGATATGCCCCAAAACACAACGTGGACATATCACAGAAAACAGAGCTGTTTTTAGCAAAGTGACTACCTGTAGATTTTGGCCTCTAGCTCAGCCGCCACCTAGGGAAACCTACCAAACCTGTGCATTTCTGAAAACTAGAGACCTAGGGGGATCCAAGGAGGGGTGACTTATGGGGCTCGGACCAGGTTCTGTTACCCAGAATCCTTTGCAAACCTCAAAATTTGGCTAAAAAAACACATGTTCCTCACATTTCTGTGGCAGAAAGTTCTGGAATCTGAGAAGAGCCACAAATTTCCTTCCACCCAGCGTTCCCCCACGTCTCCCGATAAAAATGATACCTCACTTGTGTGGGTAGGCCTAGCGCCCGCGACAGGATATGCCCCAAAACACAACGTGGACATATCACAGAAAACAGAGCTGTTTTTAGCAAAGTGACTACCTGTAGATTTTGGCCTCTAGCTCAGCCGCCACCTAGGGAAACCTACCAAACCTGTGCATTTCTGAAAACTAGAGACCTAGGGGGATCCAAGGAGGGGTGACTTGCGGGGCTCGGACCAGGTTCTGTTACCCAGAATCCTTTGCAAACCTCAAAATTTGGCTAAAAAAAACACATGTTCCTCACATTTCTGTGGCAGAAAGTTCTGGAATCTGAGAAGAGCCACAAATTTCCTTCCACCCAGCGTTCCCCCACGTCTCCCGATAAAAATGATACCTCACTTGTGTGGGTAGGCCTAGCGCCCGCGACAGGATATGCCCCAAAACACAACGTGGACATATCACAGAAAACAGAGCTGTTTTTAGCAAAGTGACTACCTGTAGATTTTGGCCTCTAGCTCAGCCGCCACCTAGGGAAACCTACCAAACCTATGCATTTCTGAAAACTAGAGACCTAGGGGAATCCAAGGAAGGGTGACTTGTGTGGCTCGGACCAGGTTCTGTTACCCAGAATCCTTTGCAAACCTCAAAATTTGGCTAAAAAAACACATGTTCCTCACATTTCTGTGGCAGAAAGTTCTGGAATCTGAGAGGAGCCACGAATTTCCTTCCACCTAGCGTTCCCCCACGTCTCCCGATAAAAATGATACCTCACTTGTGTGGGTAGGCCTAGCGCCCGCGACAGGATATGCCCCAAAACACAACGTGGACATATCACAGAAAACAGAGCTGTTTTTAGCAAAGTGACTACCTGTAGATTTTGGCCTCTAGCTCAGCCGCCACCTAGGGAAACCTACCAAACCTGTGCATTTCTGAAAACTAGAGACCTAGGGGGATCCAAGGAGGGGTGACTTGCGGGGCTCGGACCAGGTTCTGTTACCCAGAATCCTTTGCAAACCTCAAAATTTGGCTAAAAAAACACATGTTCCTCACATTTCTGTGGCAGAAAGTTCTGGAATCTGAGAGGAGCTACAAATTTCCTTCCACCCAGCGTTCCCCCAAGTCTCCCGATAAAAATGATACCTCACTTGCGTGGGTAGGCCTAGCGCCGGCGACAGGAAACACCCCAAAGCGCAACGTGGACACATCCTAAATTTTGGAAAAAAACAGAGGTGTTTTTTGCGAAGTGCCTACCTGTAGATTTTGGCCTCTAGCTCAGCCGGCACCTAGGGAAACCTACCAAACCTGTGCATTTCTGAAAACTAGAGACCTAGGGGAATCCAAGGAGGGGTGACTTGCGGGGCTCGGACCAGGTTCTGTTACCCAGAATCCTTTGCAAACCTCAAAATTTGGCTAAAAAAACACATGTTCCTCACATTTCTGTGGCAGAAAGTTCTGGAATCTGAGAGGAGCCACGAATTTCCTTCCACCTAGCGTTCCCCCACGTCTCCCGATAAAAATGATACCTCACTTGTGTGGGTAGGCCTAGCGCCCGCGACAGGATATGCCCCAAAACACAACGTGGACATATCACAGAAAACAGAGCTGTTTTTAGCAAAGTGACTACCTGTAGATTTTGGCCTCTAGCTCAGCCGCCACCTAGGGAAACCTACCAAACCTGTGCATTTCTGAAAACTAGAGACCTAGGGGGATCCAAGGAGGGGTGACTTGCGGGGCTCGGACCAGGTTCTGTTACCCAGAATCCTTTGCAAACCTCAAAATTTGGCTAAAAAAACACATGTTCCTCACATTTCTGTGGCAGAAAGTTCTGGAATCTGAGAGGAGCTACAAATTTCCTTCCACCCAGCGTTCCCCCAAGTCTCCCGATAAAAATGATACCTCACTTGCGTGGGTAGGCCTAGCGCCGGCGACAGGAAACACCCCAAAGCGCAACGTGGACACATCCTAAATTTTGGAAAAAAACAGAGGTGTTTTTTGCGAAGTGCCTACCTGTAGATTTTGGCCTCTAGCTCAGCCGGCACCTAGGGAAACCTACCAAACCTGTGCATTTCTGAAAACTAGAGACCTAGGGGAATCCAAGGAGGGGTGACTTGCGGGGCTCGGACCAGGTTCTGTTACCCAGAATCCTTTGCAAACCTCAAAATTTGGCTAAAAATACACGTTACTCACATTTCTGTGGCAGAAAGTTCTCGAATCTGAGAGGAGCCACAAATTTCCTTCTACCCAGCGTTCCCCCAAGTCTCCCGATAAAAATGATACATCACTTGTGTGGGTAGGACTAGCGCCCACGAAAGGAAAGGGCCCAAAACACAACGTGGACACATCAAATTTTTTTATAAAAAGCAGTGCCTACCTGTGGATTTTGGCCTGTAGCTCAGCCGACACCTGAGGAAACCTAGCAAACCAGTGCATTTTTGAAAACTAGAAACCCAGGGGAATCCAAGATGGGGTGACTTGCGGGGCTCTGACCAGGTTATGTTACCCAGAATCCTTTGCAAACATCAAAATTTGGCCCAAAAAACACTTTTTCCTCTCATTTCGGTGACCGAAAGTTCTGGAATCTGAGAGGAGCCACAAATTTCCTTCCACCCAGCGTTCCCCTAAGTCTCTCGATAAAAATGGTACATCACTTCTGTGGGTAGGCCTAGCGCCCACAAAAGGAAATGGCCCAAAACACAACGTGGACACAACATATTTTTTCACAGAAAACAGAGGTGTTTTTTGCAAGGTGCCTACCTGTGGTGTTTGGCCTGTAGCTCAGCCGGCCCCAGGGGGGGGGGGGCAGAAATGCCCTAAAATAAATTTGCCCCCCCAACCCCCACCCTCCCCCGCCGGGAGCGACCCTTGCCTACGGGGTCGCTCCCCCTGCGTGACATTGGCACCAAAAAACAAATCCCCGGTGCCTAGTGGTTTCTGCCCCCTTGGGGGCAGGTTGACCTAAACTCAGCCAATCTTCCCCCAAGGGGGGCAGAAATGGCCTAAATACAATTTGTCCCCCAGGGGAGCGACTTTTGCCTGATGGGTCGCTCCCCATCTCTAAAAAAAAAAAAACAAAGAAAAAAAAGAAAAATTCCCCTGGCGCCTAGAGGTTTCTGCCCCCCCCCCCCCCCCCGGGGGCAGATCGGCCTAATAATAGGCCGATCTGCCCCCCGGGGGGGCAGAAATGGCCTAAAATAAATTTGCCCCCCCAACACCCACCCCCCCCCCGGGAGCGACCCTTGCCTACGGGGTCGCTCCCCCTGCGTGACATTGGCGCCAAAAAACAAATCCCCGGTGCCTAGTGGTTTCTGCCCCCTTGGGGGCAGATTGACCTAAAATTGGCCAATCTGCCCCCAGGGGGGCAGAAATGGTCTAAATACAATTTGCCCCCCCAGGGGAGCGACCCTTGCCTGATGGGTCGCTCCCCATCTCTAAAAAAAAGAAACAACAAAAAAAAAAAAAACACACAAAAAAAATTGCCCTGGTGCCTAGAGTGTTCTGCCCCCCCCCGGGGGCAGTTCGGCCTAATAATAGGCCGATCTGTCCCCCGGGGGGGCAGAAATGGCCTAAAATAAATTTGCCCCCCCAACCCCCCCCCCCCCCCCCGGGAGCGACCCTTGCCTACGGGGTCGCTCCCCCTGCGTGACATTGGCGCCAAAAAACAAATCCCCGGTGCCTAGTGGTTTCTGCCCCCTTGGGGGCAGATTGACCTAAAATTGGCCAATCTGCCCCCAGGGGGGCAGAAATGGTCTAAATACAATTTGCCCCCCCAGGGGAGCGACCCTTGCCTGATGGGTCGCTCCCCATCTCTAAAAAAAGAAACAACAAAAAAAAAAACACAAAAAAAAAATTGCCCTGGTGCCTAGAGTGTTCTGCCCCCCCCCCCCCCGGGGGGCAGTTCGGCCTAATATTAGGCCGATCTGTCCCCCGGGGGGGCAGAAATGGCCTAAAATAAATTTGCCCCCCCAACCCCCACCCCCGCCCCCCGGGAGCGACCCTTGCCTACGGGGTCGCTCCCCCTGCGTGACATTGGCGCCAAAAAACAAATCCCCGGTGCCTAGTGGTTTCTGCCCCCTTGGGGGCAGATTGACCTAAAATCGGCCAATCTGCCCCCAGGGGGGCAGAAATGGTCTAAATACAATTTGCCCCCCAGGGGAGCGACCCTTGCCTGATGGGTCGCTCCCCATCTCTAAAAAAAAGAAAGAACAAAAAAAAAATCACAAAAAAGAAATTTGCCCTGGCGCCTAGAGGTTTCTTCCCCCCCTGGGGGCAGATCGGCCTAATAATAGGCCGATCTGCCCCCAGGGGGGGCAGAAATGGCCTAAAATAAATTGCCCTCCCCCCCAGGGAGCGACCCTTGCCTAAGGGGTCGCTCCCTTTGCGTGAAATTCACGCAAAGAAAAAACTCCCTGGTGTCTAATGGTTTCTACCCCCCTTGGGGGCAGATTGGCATCATCAAAATAGGCCAATCTGCCCCCAAGGGAGGCAGAAATGGCCAAAATATAATTTTCCCCCAAGGGGAGCGACCCTTGCCTAAGGGGTCGCTCCCCCCCAAAAAAAAAAAAAAATGAAACCAAAAAAAAAAAAATGGTCCCTGGTGCCTAGAGGTTTCTGCCCCCCCTGGGGGCAGATCGGCCTAATAGTAGGCCGATCTGCCCCCAGGGGGGGCAGAAAAGGCCTTCCCGAAAATATGCCCCCCCTGGGAGCGACCCTTGCCCAAGTGGTCGCTCCCTTTTGTCAATAACAATAAAAAATAAAAAAAATCCCTGGTGTCTAGTGGTTTCTACCCCCCTTGGGGGCAGATTGGCCTCATCAAAATAGGCCAATCTGCCCCCAAGGGGGGCAGAAATGGCCAAAATATAATTTTCCCCCAAGGGGAGCGACCCTTGCCTAAGGGGTCGCTCCCCACCTCAATAAAAAAAATGAAGCAAAAAAAAAAAAAAATGGTCCCTGGTGCCTAGAGGTTTCTGCCCCCCCTGGGGGCAGATCGGCCTAATAAGGCCGATCTGCCCCCAGGGGGGGCAGAAAAGGCCTTTTCAAAAGAATGCCCCCCCTGGGAGCGACCCTTGCCCAAGGGGTCGCTCCCTTTTGTCAATTGCAAAGAAAAAAAAAAAAATCCCTGGTGTCTAGTGGGGTTTCAAAAGCCGGATTGCAAGCAATCCGGCTTTTGAAACCCTCGGAGGGACTTCAAAGGGAAGGAAATACTTTTCCTTCCCTTTGAAGCCCCTCCGGGCCTCCCAAGTGATTGAAAAAGAAATGCTTTTGCATTTCTTTTTCAATCGCGCTGGAAGCAGAGCTTCCAGCGCGACTAGGGAGGCCCCTGTGACAAATCAGCGCGCGCTCACGCGCTGACGTCACAGGGGGGGGTGGGGGGGGTCGGGGGTGGAAGGGGAAGGGATTCCCCGGTCAGCCCTGACCTAGGGGGGTGGGGGGGCGTCCCTCGGGAGGAGCGCTAGCGCTTCTCCCGAGGGAAGCATTCAGGACGTAATGGTTACGTCCATGGCGCCACACGGGCGCTGCCATGGACGTAACCATTACGTCCGTGGCGGGGAAGGGGTTAAAGAAAACTTTCACAATTTCTATAACATTTTATGCCTATCACATTATGTGTTATCACAATATCATAAAATGAGACCTCTTGAAAATGGTGATGTGTTATTTTTGCCACTTATAAGTGACTGTGCAGTTCTTCATCTCCGTTCAATTCATGCGGTGTCTTAGTTCTCAATCTTATAATCAATCGTGTCTCCAGTTGTCTTCACTTTAACAGTCTGTCCCCACCTCTTCCATTTTATCAAAATTCGCAATTCCAAAATACTGCATACATAGCCAATCTTTTCCAGGATGTGTGGGCAAATTCTTAGCCATGACATAATTCATGTCTTTGTTTTATACTGCCCTAATATGCTTATGTATAAATTTTTTCAAAGGACATATGGTACTGCCTATGTATCCCAGTCCACAATAACATTCAAACACATACACTACATACATAGCATCACATGTAATTCTCTCATTGATACTACATTTCTTGCCCCTGAAATCCTGAAACTCCTTCATATTCCTCCCTATGCGACATGCTTTACACTTATCACAACATATAAACCCCCTTCCCTTGTTCACTTAGCCAGTTCAAAGTTTTATTTTTAATTTAAAATGGCTTCTCACCAAATATTCTTTTAATGATGGGGCTTTTCTATAGGTGATACTGGACCTATCCCCCAATATAATTCCAATATCTGGATCTTTTTTTATTACATTCCAAATAGTGAGTTATAGTTACTTGTGGTAACTCTAACTATAACTGGAGAATTTCTACAATTTAAAATGCAAGCCTAACTATAACGTCCCTGTAACCTTTGGTTCTTAAGTGAATTTCTATGTTTAAAAAAAATTCTATTTCCTAACTTTAACGTCCCTGTAACCTTTAGTTTTTTCAGTGAATTTCTATGTTTTTTTGTAGCGTATAGTAATTTTCATTGCTATACGTTAAATCAACCGCCACCGCGTACGGCCGAAGGCCATGCACGGCAACGGTTGGCCACAGAGTCTGGCCTGCTTCCAGGCCCTGAAGCCAACCCCCTATAAGCACCCAACATTGCACCATTCACGGCCTTCGCACGTGCACAGCGAAGGTTGTCCCCAAGACCTGGCCTGCAAACAGACTCTGCGGCCAGCCCCCCCAACCACCCCTCCCCACGCTGTGCACGGCCCTTTGGACGTGTTCACTGGGAGTTGGCTGCGGCCTCTCTCGGTGTGAGAATAGGTGTGAGAGGGTGTATCTGGGGTTGAGAGTGTTTGTGAGAGTGTTGGCTTGGTGTGAGAGTGAATACATCAGTGCTTTAGTGGGTGCGTCAGTGCATGCACCAGTCTGTGAGTGGTGTGAGAGTGTCTGAGTGGGTGCTTGAAGGTCTGAATAGATCTGTGTGTGTATGAGGGTTAGAGTAGGTCTGTGAGTAGGTGTCTGAGTGCATCTGTGAGTGGGTGGGTGAATCTCTGAGAGGGTCTGTGAGTAGGAGCATCAGCGTTTGAGTGGGTCTGTGAATGGGTGTGTCAGTGTCTCAGTGAGTCTGTGAGTGGGTGTGTAATGGTCTGAGTGGGTCTCTGAGTGGGTGCCTGAGGATCTGATTGGGTCTGGTAGTGGGTGCATGAGTTTCTGAGTGGTCCTGTAAGTGGGTGCATGAGGGTCTCAGTGCATCTGTGATTGGATGCATGGGTGTCTGAGTAGGTCTGTGAGTGGGTGCATGAGTGTCTGAATGGGTCTGTGAGTGGGAGTGTTTGAGTGGGTCTGTAAGTGGGTGTGTGAGTCTCTAAGTGGGTCTGTGAGTATCTTAGTGAGATGTATGTGGATGCATGAGTGATTGAGTGGGTCTGTGACTGGGTACATGTGTGTCTGAGAGGATCTGTGAGTGAGTGCATGAGTCTGTGAGTGAGTCTGTGAGTGGGTGTGTGAGTGGATCTGTGAGTGGATACATGAGAATCTCAGTGGGTCTGTGAGTCGGTGCGTGAGTCTATGAGTGGGTATGTGATTGGCTTTGTAAGTGCCTCAGTGGGTCTGTGAGTCAGGGCATCAGTGTATGTGTGGGTCTGTCAGTGGGTGTATGAGAGTCCGAGTAGGTCTGTGAGTGGCTACATGACTGTCGGAGTGGGTATATAAGTGGGTGTGTGACTGTCTGAGAGGGTCTGTGAGGGTCTGTGAGTGGATGTATGAGTCTCTGAGTGGGTCTGTGAGTGGCTGGGTGAGTGTCTGAGTGGGTCTGTGAGTGGGTGTGTGACTGTCTGAGAGGGTCTGTGAGTGTCTGTGAGTGGATGTATGAGTCTCTGAGTGGGTCTGTGAGTGGCTGGGTGAGTGTCTGAGTGGGTCTGTGAGTGGATGCATGAGAATCTCAGTGGGTCTGTGAGTCAGTGCATGAGTCTATGAGTGGGTATGTAATTGGCTATGTCAGTGTCTCAGTGGGTCTGTGAGTCGGGCATCAGTGAATGTGTGGGTCTGTCAGTGGGTGCATGAGAATCCATCGCAACATAACTGGGATAGGCGGTGCTGAGCACCGCGATGGAGTCGCAGATCCATGATTGTAAAAAAAAAAAGAGGTTTTAACATTTTTAAACTCATAATCGATCCATCACAAACCCACACATTATCCCAATGGGGTCAGAGTACCTCTACCCTGACCGTTTCTATCCATTTCTCAAAGAAATTAATCCCCAGGACTGTTGCCAGTCGATAAAATGGCAGTCGCAGCTTTCTGAACAGCTTGCACCCAGCCAACAATACTCCTCCATGTGGCTCGCGGATTCGCTGCGGTCCGCGCCATATGCGCAACAGATCTGTGTCCCTTTTTAAAAAAAAATTCCCCCGTTAATTACCAAAAAAGTATTGAACAGATTCACAGCAAAATACAAAAAAGTCGCTTTCTGGACCAGGACCTACCTTACTGCCAAATTTGGTGTCATTCCATCCAGTAGTTTTGGCGCTATCACTGTTCAAAATCCCAACGTAAAAATTAAAGGGGAAAAAGTGTTTTGGGCCCCCCTTGCTTCTTGCCCCCTCACCCCTGGACAGATCATCCTGAAACCTTCCAGACAGAGGTAATGTGGCTGGAAATTTTGGGGGAAAATTTTGTGAGGATTCATCCAGTGGCGCCAAAAAACATAGGCTAGTAAAAACTATAACTACCTAGTGGTGACCGCCACTAGGTAATTAATATATATATATATATAGATAGATAGATAGATAGATAGATAGATAGATAGATAGATAGATAGATAGATAGATAGATAGATAGATAGAAATGGGGTCTTTTGTTGACAGTCAGGTTACCCCCTGTTCAAGCAAGGACCCTCAAAGATCACGAAACAAAGTAGTATGTGGTCGCGTAGTGGTCTGCACTCAAAACAGTAGTGTACACTTAATCACTGTATGTCAAGTACAAATACAAGTGCAATCCCAATTGCTGATCACCAATGTTAGAAATGTGGTCTTTGGTTGACAGTCAGGTTTCCCCCTCTTCAAGCAAGGACCCTCACTCTAGTCAGGGTAAAAGAGAATCACCTTCAGCTAACCCCTGCTTACCCCTTTGGTAGCTTGGCAGAGCAGTAGGCTTAACTTCAGAGTGCTAGGTGTAAAGTATTTGTACCAACACACACAGTAACTTAATGAAAACATTACAAAATGACACAACACAGGTTTAGAAAAACAGGAAATATTTATCCAAACACAACAAGACCAAAACGACAACAATCCACAATCCACAAGTCAAGTTATCAATTAAAAAGCAAAAAGAGTCTTTATGTAGTTTAAAACACACACTAACACTGTTAGCGTGAAAGGTACCTTGGGTGAGTAAAAATAACCCCGCACGGGCGAGTGTGCGTCAAAAAGGGCTTGTGATGTGTTGATTTCACTCACGAGCGAGACCTTGCGTCGTTTCTACTTTCAGCCGGTCGGGTGTGTCATTTCTTCTCTCCGCAGGAGACTGATGCGTCGATCCTGTCAGCACTCTCGGGTCACGGCAGTCCCTGCGTTGTTTTTACACACCCAGTGGTGTTTGCGTCGGAAATCCAGCTGCATGATGATCCGAAAACCATGCAGCGCGGGTTGCGATCTCCCAGCCTCCGTCAGCGATGCTGCACTTCATTTCTCCTGCTCCGTGCGTCGATTCTTCGGTCACGTTTCCAGCGAGCGTTGATTTTGAGCTGGGGAGCCGGCGGCGGGTCATTTCATCAGCCGCAGGTCGGAGTTGCGTCGATCTTTTCCCTGCATGGCGCTCTGTGCGTGGATTTCCTCCTCTTAGGCTGCCAGCTTCTCCTTTCAGGGTCCCAGGAACTCGATGGGCACCACAGGGCAGAGTAGGAGTCTCTCCAGAGACTCCAGGTGCTGGCAGAGAGAAGTGTTTGCTCTCCCTGAGACTTCATACAACAGGAGGCAAGCTATAAATCAAGCCCTTGGAGAACTTCACAAGAAGGAAGGCAACACAAAGTCCAGTCTTTGTCCTCTAGCACAGGCAGAAGGATAGCTGCAGGATAGCTCCACAAAGCACAGTCACAGGCAGGGCAGCTCTTCTTCCTCAGATCTTCAGCTCTCCTACAGGCAGAGGGTCCTCTTGGTATCCAGACGTGTTCTAAAGTCTGTGGTTTTGGGTGCCCTTCTTATACCCAATTTCTCCTTTGAAGTAGGCCTACTTCAAAACAAAGTCTCTTTGAATGTGAAATCCTGACTTGCCCAGGCCAGGCCCCAAACACTCACCAGGGGGTTGAAGACTGCATTGTGTGAGGGCAGGCACAGCCCTTTCAGGTGTGAGTGACCACTCCTCCCCTCCTTCCTAGCACGGATGGTTCATCAGGATATGCAGGCTACACCCCAGCTCCCTTTGTGTCACTGTCTAGTGTGAGGTGCAACCAGCCCAACTGTCAAACTGACCCAGACAGGTAATCCACAAACAGGCAGAGTCACAGAAATTGTATAAGCAAGAAAATGCCCACTTTCTAAAAGTGGCATTTTCAAACACGCCATCTTAAAATCAACTTTATTAAAAGATGTAATTTTAAATTGTGATCCCCGAGACCCCAAACTCCATGTGTCCATCCACTCCCAAAGGGAACCTACACTTTAATCAGATTTAAAGGTAGCCCCCGTGTTAACCTATAAGAGGGACAGGCCTTGCAACAGTGAAAAACGAATTTAGCAATATTTCACTGTTACTATATGTCCTACCTTAGCCATACACTGCACCCTGCCTTTGGGGCTACCTAGGGCCTACCTTAGGGGTGTCTTACATGTAAGAAAAGGGAAGGTTTAGGCCTGGCAAGTGGGTACACTTGCCAAGTCGAATTTACAGTTAAAACTGCACACACAGACACTGAAGTGGCAGGTCTGAGACATGATTACAGAACTACTTATGTGGGTGGCACAACCAGTGCTGCAGGCCTACTAGTAGCATTTGATTTACGGGCCCGGGCCACCTCTAGTGCACTGTACTAGGGACTTACTAATAAATCAAATATGCCAATCATGGATAAGCCAATTACATACACATTTTGTAAAGGAGCACTTGCACTTTAGCACTGGTTAGCAGTGGTAAAGTGCCCAGAGTAACAAAAACAGCAAAATCAGAGTCTAGCACGCATCAACAACCTGGGAAACAGAGGCAAAAAGTTAAGGGAGACCACGCCAAGGATGAAAAGTCTAACATATATATATATATATATCTTCACTGTACTTAGAAGGAACAGTAAATCTATAATTATCTGTATGTACTTCCAATTCGATATTTTGTCACTCGATATTCTGTCCATGATATTCTTGCATGTAGATATTTTTGGGCTCAGTGCTCAGAAGTACAAACATATCAGCTCCTCACCAGGTGATCATGTTAATTGGGCCTATGCTATGTAACACACAATGGCACAGGGTGAGTTGGAAGTTCTGTAGGTGTCACTTTTTGTCGTACTTTCACAATGAAGACAACCCACACTGGTCCTGTACATCCACTCAATGCAAAGCTGCTGCAAGTTTGAAACGTCAGTGAAGGGCACTGGTTCTGTGTAGGAGCAGTGAAGTCCCCCCAAAAAAGATCACCAAACCATGTGTCTGTACTCTGCAAAAGTAGCTAATTGTTTCTAACTGATGTAATTTTCTGAGAGGTTCTGCAGAAGTGCTGATGGTCTTGGAGAGCTGGAACTGGATGTCCTAGATTTTAGTTGGCATTGTCAGGATAAAGAAGATGTTCCTGGCAGCCCTAATAAAGGCTGAGGTGCTTGATCCCCAGGTTTACCAAAAGCTCCTGGCTCGGCCTCTCAGCAGACCACGTGGAGGATGCCGCAGTCGCTGCAGATCCCTGCCAGCATAACCCATGGCACTCGCAACTTTATAACAGGAAGGACTTGATATTCAACAATCGAGAAGGGGTGAAAGTCTGCTCTAAAAATTCACAGGTTAGAGGGGACTCCTGAGGACATAGAGTGCACTGACTATGTGCACAGGTGGAATCCTAACTTTTCTCACAGAAACTCCTGGTAGCACAACTGAAAGTGTAAGTGCAATAGGAAATAGTGCATAAAAGGAGGTAGGGCTCTATGTCTAAGCACCTTGAAGATATGTATCATCACAGTACATATATGTAGAGTTAAATATAACAAATCCATACTTACCTTTATATATTTACTTTCACAGTCTTTTAGTAGTCGATACTTAGACCGGATATTTTTGTTGGATGATGTTTATGTTTTTCCATGACACTTTTTTTCTGTACTCACAACAATCTCCACTTTCTCACACATAACTCCTAATAACTTGGTGTGCATCAAAGAAAATGGAGGAAATGTATGGGACAGTTACCTGAGAGTACAAGACTAATCCTAATTAGAAACATTGATGGCTAAATCTTGGTAAGCATGCATTGATTACTTTCCTCACACTGCCATCTAACATACAAGGCAAAGCACATGTTTGCTTAGTAGCTTGACGGCTCGAGACACAAACTAAATTCTTGGCAATATAAACAGTTGCAACAGCAATCGCACATTTCTTTTCAAGTCGTCAGCATTGGATAATCAGAGCTCTATCCCTCTCTTTCCATCTCCCCATCCTCTCTCTTCTCTCCCCTCCCCCCACAGACACAGATTGCTTTCTCTCCGCTTCATTCCACCTCCCTCTCTCTCTTGATGCCTTCCTGTGCCAGCTGAAATTTACCACGGGCGCTGTGGAAAAAACAAAGGAACTGGGACCCTTGGGCTTCCGAAACCAACCTTCAAGGGCTCCAGCCCACTCCAGGGCATAAAGCAAGCCCTTTCGCCCCCTGCAGTGCAGTGGGGGCCGAAGACTTCAAGGCGCCTCCAACCATTCAGGCGCACCCATTCAGCACAAGGCCAAAGTATATCTGTGAGGTATGAGTGACTCACGGCCCCTCATCACAATCTGCTGGGTAGGGAGGTCCATCATCTTCCATTAAACTCGTCTGGCCCTGCTGAGACAGCACGTGTCACAGCCTGAGTGTCAGATCTCAAAAGCCGCTTTAATGTATGTCACTTCCAGTATGTGTTCCATTAAAAAGCCTTCTATTGCGTAAAAGACCAAAGTCAGCTCTCTGCAAGACAAGCAAAAAGGTTTAGAATACATTTACTGATTTCTGCGCAATGTTAAGTTAATCAGGATGCTGGAGGTGCTGCAAAACTCTCAAATTTAGCAGAAGGAGCCTTGAAGTGTTCTTTTCCCACTGCACAACTTGAAAACACACACCATTTCTACTCCCTCTCCAGTATTTTCTTGCAGAACATCTGGTGTTTCCCATGAGGAAGAGGTGCATGCACAGCTAATCTCAAATTCCCCACTCAAACACTCTTGCATCCCTCCGAAGAGCTTTGCTCATTGTGATTCGACAGGCAGGAGATCTTATTGATGTGCTAAAGCCTGCTAATTGCCTCAGCTTCTGCAAGCCCAGGATACCTGTCACATTACCTGTTGTCGGAAGAGGACTGGCATATCTGCTGTAGTGGTTAGCCAAGACCTGAAATTATAGCGTCAAGATCTAAGTACAGGGGCGTAGTTTCACGGGGAGGGGTGAGGGTTGGCTGATACACCTCCCTTAAAAATGCATTCTGTAGTAAGTAGTTGGGTACAAGACCTCTCGGTCGGGTATGGTGAAGTATCTGTCAGATCACACATGGGATTTCTACATGCCCACACTCACACACACACACACACACACACACACTTGTCTCTTCTTTGAAGGCCTTAAAAATACTGATTAATTATCAAGCTGCCATCCTCAATCTTTCCACTCCACTTTAAGTCCACCTCGTGTCCTGCTTCTCAGGTAATGTGTTTTAAAAAGGTAACCCAGCATAACTGTTGGGAAATCTGAAACTCACAACCCCCAATCTTATTGACCAAGCTACGACCCTGTCTAAGCATGGAGAGTGGGATTCAGGGGATACATCGTTGGAAGCCCCATATTTCTCTCGCCTGAGAAGAACATTCTTATGCCATAGAGTTTTCGAGTATAGGTAGTATCTGTCAAGCGCAGCACTAAAAATATCAAGGTACCAAAATTTGAATACATCATAAGAGGAGGCTAGGACATCATAGACTTGTTCAAGAAAATAAATTCACCAGGAGACGTAACCCCCAACTTTTATAAATAATATGACAAAAGCATGTGAATCATTTAGATACACGACTTGAAAGGACTAAGAAGGATCTGTTGTCAACTCTTATCAAGCTCAACTACAACAATCAGATACATAAATTGAATAAGGTGGCTAGAGTATTGCATCCATCACTAGATGATTACTTTCATAATTGTTCCACCGTGAGGCTCAAATTTATTTGTAGGATATATATTCACCCCCAAGTTTTGTACAGTTATTCAAAAGTTCCCAATACATATTTCAAATTTATGGCCAGCCCCCGAAAGTTCTCCTCAGTGTATCAATGTTGGATTTCCACTTTTACAGCGACCACAAGCATATAATATTTATTTGTCCAAAAGCAATGAGCTAGACTGGAACAGCATAGAGGAGGCATTCCAAAAAAGGTGCATGGTGAATGAAAGAAAGTCTTGTTAGCTCACGGTTTTCACACTTAGCTCAAGCAATAATTAAAAAAGAGAAGTATAATTACGTATTTGCCAGCAGCACCAAGTACATTCTTTCTAAGCTGCAGGTCTTCCAGACCTCCACAGCTAGGCAAGTAGTGAATGATTATCCAAGTAGTCATATTTGTCTGATTCTAAGATCTGTGCTTTAGCCACAGGTAATGGATGGGCCACATTAATGTTTGAGTCGGGGAACATTTGAAAACCTTTGTTTCCTTATAAAATCCGATTACAACCCTCTGTTCCTATTGCAACTTACTGCTTACTACCCGAAACCCAGTGGTAAGAATGGGTGGTCCAACTTTTCACACCCAGATTAGTGCTTTATTGAATGCGTTGCCCAACCAGTTACGACATGGAGAACAATTGCTCCCGGGTAGGTGAGGTTTGAAAGCGCTCTTGCTCAAGGCCGCGCCTGCATTTTTGGCTCAACACTGTTTTTCCCCAGCACTTGGTTTCCTCAGTGTTTCTATGGGCATACAGGGCCAGACTGGCCATAGTGGACATCGGGCGATTTCCCGGTGGGCCGGAAGGGTGGGGGCCATTTTTTTAGTGGTGGGGGCCAGTTTTGTTACTGGGGGTCGGTTTTGCAGCAGTGCTGCAATATTGGCACCCAGTAACGAAAGAACAAAAGCAGCAGTGCTTTGCCCTCCACTCCCTCCCCCCGCGTCCCCCTCCCCCCCCCCCGAACAGGGGGCTGGTCTGACAAAATTGCCAGGGCTGCTGTGGGTTCCCAGTCCGGCCCCGTGGACATACCGGTTTAAAGGCAATGATGAAGCATTAACATATCTAAAGAATGTTTTGCAGTGGTACAAGAGAAGGGCACAACTCCAAATGATAAAATGAATTAACCCTATAGAGGCTCTAAACATATGCATCAGATGTGTCAGACCAAATTCCACTTAGTGCTTCTGCTATCTGAGGACAGATCTGCAATGACCACACATGATGTGATAAACTTTAAGATGCATTCTCACGCCAGACAGCAGATATTGCCCAACAAGCGTATATTAAGGGCACGTGCCTCACAGAGTTGACTGGAAGAGAAAGTCAATTACAAATTATTAAGGCTTTTAAAATATTCGATAATTGAGCCAAAAAGAGAGATACTGAAGACTGCAGCAGGTGCTTAAACCTACATTCATTGGGATGCCAGAGGGTTACGTAGAGGCTAATGCCACAAAATATATACCCACAGGCCAATTTGCTTGGATCAGCTTTTCCAAAGCACCGTACCTGAGAAATAAATTACATGATTCAAAGTGCCAGAGGAACATATTTGCAGCCAAACCCAGTGCTACTAAGCCATTTTTGCATACATTAGATTGTTTTGTTTTTGTGAGTTCCAAATACATTTTCATCAAGGATCAAATTCTTCTACTGTATTTTATTGTACTTACAGCATTGTAAACAATAAAATATTTTAGACAGAGTTTTTGCAATTTCAGTTCATTCCATTGCACAGAGATAACTGATGCATTTCACTGCTAGAGAAAATCGCAAAATAAGACTCATAAGGATGCATTGTTTGCAGGTTGAAAACAACACCACAGTATTAACATAATACTAATCAACCAAATATATTTCTGCCCTTCATTATAAGTACCTTGAAATCAGTCATCTGTAAGTCTACTTTGGACTCGAAAGTGGAGGTTTGCTTGTACACGAAGTAGGCGTTTTACCTGTACACTACATAGATACACAACACTCAATGCACTTCTCCTGGAACAAACCTTTAGTGCCAAAATGTCCTGTACTTGGTACATACCATTATCAACAGTTCTCTTCAAATTATAGGTAGGTGTTCACACTCAAGCCATCATGTAGCCCTCATTGTTGTCCTACTTAAGGGTCAAGTTCTCTTTCATTGTCAGTGCAGCTGAAGATCTAATACATTATTTTCTGCTTCTCTCATTCTCGGTGTCTGTCCTGTTAACCCCAAACATTAGTTGGATGTAACGTGGTATATATCTCAAGACAATGCCCTTTAGCTATAACTTGTGCCACTGCAATGCACGATCTTGTCATCAATGGTATCATTTCAGATGTTGCAGTCATGTTATCAATGATGTTATAGAACATGTCATCAGTGATGTAATGTGTGAGGTCATAAGCAGTGCATGGCGAGGGCGTAAGTTATTGTTACTATTGGGCATGAGTGATAGTTACTTGAGATAACTATAACTGGTGATTTCATGGTTTTGTTAATATAAAATGGTGTGTTTACCTGATATTTTCACCGGACTACTCCTAACCTTTTTTCATTGAATTTCTTTTGACAAGTAAGATATTATTACCATGTCTAACTTTAATGTTACTTTAACCTTTGTGCTTTGTCAGTGAATTTCTAGTTTTTTTTAATGTAAAGTGATATTTTATCGTCATATGTAACTCCAAACCCACACGGTGCATGGCCTGTGGCCAGGCCCTGCATCTGGCCAGGCCCTGCATCTAACCCCTCATGGGCAGGCAATTCCTCTCCCATCTGTAGTGTGGTGTTGACCATGCGTCCAAACCTGCAAGTTCATAAACCCAGCTGCACATGATCCATGAGCAGCGGGGTTGGGTGCTGGGCCAGGTCGTCATTTTTAGGTCGATACATCGTTGGTATGTATCTAGGCTTTTAACCATGCCCACCTCACGCCCATCACTATCACTCGTTCGTGGGCTTGCCCTTCAAAAATCCTTTGATGACACTGGTGAATGGTTTATTTTTGTCCCTCCTTGGGGAGGTTTCGTTACCGCCTTGGCCATCGCTCCTGTTACATGGCTAATTGCACTTTTGCCGATTAGTTTGACTGCAAGCGAACTTCTTTTTCCTTTTGTGTCTCCCCTTATCGCTGATGCTCGTGGCGACCATGGTGCTGTGAATCAGCTCGCTTATGTGAAACCGTTTTACTTTTGATTTTCAAGTTATGTGGCAAGAAAAGTCCAGTTAGGAGTTTACAACGCTAATAGGTCTAACTCGAGAAAATGCGAAACCCATTGCAATGCAAATGCTTGTTTTAGTATGTTTCAGTAAATTGACTTTGTCAAAGCCTCAAAACTCAAAAATATAAAATGTGGGCCTGTTGGCTTCCTGAATGAGTCAGGATATTAAGATATGTTAAGCACATGTATGTCCTTGCCAAAAAATGACAAATCATTATAATAAAATGTATATTTCATTGTCATACAGCAGAATGCTTAAGACAAGTAATTGTCATAAAAAATGTAACAAAGGTTTATTAAAAAAAGCATCAACATGTTTTTGAGTGTTGTTTAAAAGTGTCAAGCTATGAAGGGCATCCATAAAATCCACAATAAGGGGACTCTCTACTCCAGATGAAGTACATGGAGTTCCAGCTAGGAGTGTTTTAAAAAAGTATGGTAAGGTCTCCAGGTATCATGGATTTAGTGACTCAGGAGACTTACTGATTTTTATGGGTGAGCGCAAAGCTCTCTGTCCCATTCTGTAATCTCTCTTTGGGCTTCCAAACACACCCATGTCACATCAGTCACTGACATTGGTTTGTGGGCTTGCCTTTTAAAATCCGCTTGCTTTCATTTGTAAAAGGCATGCATACGTCATGCCTTTTCCGGTGTTTAGCCCACCTACACAGCACCGGTAAATTACTAAAAACCTACAAGGCTCGATGTTTTCAGCATGGTGTCCAGACTACTTTATCTGTTTATTTTCCACACAACGCGATCGCGCTGTATTTTACATAGTGCGATCGCGCTGCGTTTGTCTTTCTTTACAGCACTAATAGCTCTAACGCGAGCTAATGCGAGACCCATTCCATTGAAAATGCTTGTTTTATAATGTTGCTGGGAGGGCTGCTGCACTCTGCTGTGTATATAGAGTGCGCCCCTCTTCAGTTTCTCATGGTGCATTTTTGTGGTGGCCTGCTCTTCCCTGCCTCCTCACAATTTATTTATGGGTTGGGATGGGGGCCTGGTGCAATACCCTGTGTCCCACCAAAGTGTTGAGGCACAATGCTTAATTAAACATACCTCGCATAGCCTCACGATCCTGGCAGTCTAGTAGGTCCCATAGCATTTAGGCCCACTTTCTCAGATCCTCCTCAGTCCTCTCATTTGTTCTGGATCTTTTCAGTCAAACGTCTTCCATTATGGCCCATTCTACCATATCTCTGCCCTATTTCAACACTGTGGGGCCCTTAGAAAGCCAGTGCATTGGCCAATGGAGCGTCGAAAATCAAGAATTTGTGTTGCATTTTACCTTGTTGAGTTTTGCTCTCGTACTCGAGAGACAGTGCTGTATTGTTGTTCTAAACCCACTTCCTCCCAGTACTCTATCATCCTAAAGGCCCTGTCATATGCAGGAATGTGGAACCCTGCTCATCGCATTTCAGACAGACCGAGGTCCTTTTAAAGTATATTCTCTGCAGTCTAATGGGTGGAAGATACGTACTGTGGAGATAATTAGAGTGTGGCCATTTGAACCATGTACTGCTTGCAATCTCATGCACCTGGCCACTCCCCATTTATCAGAGGGGTCAGTGTGTCTGGCTTGTACTGTAACCGGAGATCTGTTGTCCTTCAGCGATTTCTAAATAAATGATACAAGTCTCTTCTCTCATCCTCCCTGTAGGAGTACCTCCATAGTAAAGGAGTATTCTGGAACGTCTGGAAAGCTATTCCAAACCTCCCTGGCTGTACGCGCCAGATTAGTAAATTGCAGGAACTATCCAGTTCCAGTTCCGAAGGTCTTCAGGGTACCCTCCCTCTCTCCTCACCACGTTTTCCCATATAGCCATTCATTTGGTAGGGATCTGCTAAAGGGTTGCAGTGGCCCCTTGATGGACTACGGATGTGGTGCCAGAGATTTGATGCACACCTCGGATCAGGCAGGGTTCCTCATCATCCTGGTTTTCTAGTTTGGACTCTCAGCGCCTCATTTTGCCACATGCTGTATTCGTGCAGCAATATAATAACGTTACGGGAGGTCTAATCCTCCCCACGCTCGGTCCATTTTCAACACCTTGAAGTGCACCCTGTTTCTTTTCACCACCAAGAGACCAGTAGGACTAACAAACTAACGTTTTCTCAGAAAATAGGCTCCAAAAAAGGCCAAATGGTACTTTGCAATCTGTGTAAACAGTAAGGTAGCAGCTGTGGTCTAGTGCGTGTGGCAGTCATTCCCAAAGGTGTTTATCCCAGTCATGGACGTAATTGCAAGGCATGGGCGATGCAATGTGCTCTTGTCAAGCATATGTGGCATTGAACAGTGTACCCGAATGTTGCAGATGTGATGAGTTTAAGATAGTTGGTGGGTGTAGACTAACCACCTTTCTTAACCTATTCCCCTAGTAAATACCTTGTTAACTAACAAAACAATGCTTTCTCATCCCACTCCAAAAGTCGGAGTTAGAATAGGTTCACATAATTCCGAGAATACCAACCAGCACTAACTCACTTCTAGCTAAACTTAATGTAGTGTAAATTTGAAAGGACTTGATTCCTCCAGGAGCACCAAGACCAATATGAAACCATATATGCTCACCAAGAGCAAGACCCTCAAAAGCCCATATATGCTCATGAAACAAAGGGCATGCTATATAGACCCACTGTCTACTAGAGACACTCAGGGAAAGGAGCTCTCCAACAGCAGACCCACCCCCGAACCGATAGCTGACCCATATGTGACAGCATAGCAAATTTGTGCATTGGACAGATGAGTATACACAACAGTTAATCAGTTCAATCCTTAACTTGCTACCCTCACACACCTACTCCCTGACATTTCAGGAGCACCTTTGTAGCCTACAATTCTTAGTAAGTTCACTCCGGAGCTGCAGCCCTACAGTATATGCTCAGTACATCAGTTCTGAATAGCCATTGCACTCAACTTGCCCCCGTGCACAAAACTCTCTCTCCCCAAACTCTCTACCCAATAGTGTCACCATCTAGCTGGAAGAATTCCCACGTAGGTCCCTCTGTCGTGACTTATAATTTCCAGCATTCCATTTCCAAGCACCACCAGCTTGCTCAAAGAGTCTCAGTAGGCCTGCTCCTGTCCCACCTCCTACTGGCATGTGGTGGTCCATGACGTCCATTGGTATCATCCCACTATCCCTGATGTTGACCCCCATCCTCCTCTCTAGTTCCCACCACTCCCATACCGCCTCCAGAGATGTAAAAAAAATGAGATTTATCATCATGTGTGACCCTGAAACAACAACATTTACTTTAGGTTCATAGATTCCAGATTTTGCTTTACTGCCACAAATGTTTTACGCATTTGTTGACCTTTTTGCATGCAGTCAGTGAAGATTTGTATGGCGCTGCCCTCAGGGGGGATCACCTTTAAGGCAAACCCTTCATCTGTAAGTGTCCAAGATTTTTGTTTTTGCGATCATAGCCCGTGGAAGTGGACCTGGGGACGGCATCAGGGTAAGGTCTATGTACACTCACTCAATCACAAACGCAGAGGATAGTTCATCCCGCTGTAGCACATCCTGTATCCACCGGTCCAGGAACAATTCAGGGACATTCCCAGAATGTGATGAAGGGGATATTAGTCCATCTTCGAGCCTGTCGTCAAAGCAGAGGACTCAGTCCCCATCAGAGCTAGCCATCATCCTTAAGTCGCCAACTTTGGCTGTCAGTCCTGCAACTTCTTCTCGGTTGCCAGTGACCACTCATTAACCTAACACAGGTCAACTTTCACCAGGTTCCTCTCCAATGCTAGTGTGTTAATTTAATTTTCCAGTGTGTTCCTGGATTGCTCTATGACTTCCAACAAGATCTGTGTGCCCCTGTGTCCCTGCACCTCAGGTGTGTCGCATCCACCCTCCCCAACATTAACTCTCATTTTTCCACTCCGCTGGTCTGCTGTGTGGACCGGGGTTGTCTACCACTTCACTGGTCTCATGGCAAGGGATATCCTTTTTTCAGTGGGGGTTGGGCCATGCCATCGAGTCCTACCTTGTGACTGGAGGGCCTAGGTGTCAACATAGGAGGACCAGGCACCAGATTTCCCATCCACCACATGCAGAACAGGATGTCACAGCAGTTATGAATGCACCCTGAGCCCCAGACAGTGATGCATATGAGCCATCTAAAAAAAATACAAGGGCCTCCAACCCCAGCCAGCTGTTTATCCGAACAGAGAAGGTGGCAGAGGCGGAGGCCCTCTTAGAACCAAGGGCACCTTCTCTGTAGTATGTTTGATATTTACAGTTGGAGGATTGGGCACCAGGTCGTGGGCCTACTGTCTATCGCTCAGCTTTCTTTGCAACTCTTGCACACTTTGACCCTCATTTTGAATTTGGCAATCTTTTTTAAAGACCGCCAAAGCCGCGGGTGCCAGAAGACCACCAGTGCTGGATTGCCACATTGTGGGAGGAAATACAGCAGTAATCGTGCTGTCGGGCAGAGGCACATGGGCGGTTCCACCACCGGTCCTGCCAAAAGGACTTCACCAGCTGCATCATGAGAAGTAATACGGCCTGGTAGTGTACTGATGGTGGGGCGCTGCCAGCGGTGGATGCATCCGTTCCCTGCCGGACGACCTCTTAGCCTGATAAGTTAAGTTCGGCATCTGACAGGGGAAGAGGGTGGTGGGGTGGGGGGTGTTATGTGTGCGTGTGTGTATAAGTGTTTGTCTCTGTGTGTGTATGCGTGTGTGAGTGGGTGTTTGCGTGTGTGTATGTGTGTTTGTCTGCATGTGTGTGAGAGTGGGTGTTTGTGTGTGTGTATGCGTGTTTGTCTGCATGTGTGTATGCATGTGTGAGTGGGTCTGCATGTGTATATGCGAGTATGAATGTTGAAGTGAATTGTTGTATGAGTGTTGCAGTGAATGCGTTTATGGATGCATGTGAGTAAATGAGTGTATGTCAGTGTTGGTGAATGAGTGTATGCGGGGTGCACTTGGGTGTCTGTGTGCGTGTGCATGCATGTGGGGTGCTGTATCTGGGGGGAAGGGGAATATTGTGCTTGGAGGGGAGGGGTTAGGGGGGGGTCACCTGCCGGTCACAGGGAAGAAATTCTCTGTCACCGGTAGCCTTTCCGCCAGGGTTTTCGTGGAGGTGCTACTGCCGTGGATACCCTGGGGGAAAGCCAGCTCAAAATACCGCCAGCAGTTTTCTGTGGACCGCCCGGCAGGTCCAACCGCCCTGGCAGTATGAGTTGGGATGTGGCGGGTTGGCAGAGGCCAACCTATCACACTCATAATGTGGCGGTCTTCACTGCCAGCCTGTTGTCAGTGAAACTGCCACTGTGGCCCTGGCGGTAAGAATTCTGCCAGGGTCATAATGAGGGCCTTTGTATGCTCACTACCTGCAGCTGCAATGGAGATCAGTAATTCTCCAATACTGCAATGGCGCATCGCTTTCCACCATCACATACACTGGAGGGGTCACTAATGGAAAGAGAGTGCGGCCCACTGCCCCCTTGCCAGTGGGATCAGTGCTACGTCTTTCCACTGCTGCACACTCTGCTCACTCACTCATTGGCTCAAGGCAGGGTGGCCAGCCTGTCCAGCAGGCCGCAATAAGAAATCCTTGCACATCTCCCTCCATCTGAGGCCACTCATATTGCCTGGCCAACCACCTCTTAGTCAACTTCTGGGTCTGGTCAGGCCATGCCACGGGCCCCAGCCTGAGAGCTGCTGCTGTCACCTTCAGCCGTATGAGGAGGCATAGTCCGGTGGTGGAAGGACAATTCAGCATCCCCCGCCCGGGGCTCTCCCACTTCATTGGTAATCAGTTCAGTGTACACTAACTCCCATCCCTCCAAACAACCGCCCGGGCCTGAGCCAACCAAGGCTGGCAGTGCTTTGGTGCTTCCCTGCCTGTGACAGTGACTGCAGGCTGGCACAGGTAGGGAAGAGTCAAAGCACTGATTATGGTGGCCATCTGGTATGGAGGCACATCCTGGACAGGACTGTAAAAAAGTCAGGAGAAAGGGTCAAAATTCAGGGAAAAAATTCAGGACAAAAGGTCAAAATTTAGGACAAAAGCCAATTGTACTGACACATTCAAGGAGAGACCACACAAGACAACTTTATCAGTACATTTATTTACTATATTTTAAATAGCACTATTTATTCACTATGGTTTTTATGTGATTGCCTCTAGGAATCCTATTTTCAAGTGACACATTATGTCCTTGGTCAATAGTACATTAATTCCCTTGAGCATGGTGTCAAGGGCATCTGCCCTATCCAAATTTACTGAATCTTTCTTGGAGAGGAAGCAACATCAACATTCTAATTTTGTTTCTAAACATTTTATACAGTTTGTGAAATATTACTAACTGGAAAGGTGACTTGGCCAAATCTCACCATAATGCGAACTGGGCTAAACTATTGGAATATCCCTAGAAAGAATCCTGTTGCTTCTGTTTTAAGTATATTCAATTTAATATTCTGAACTGAGCCTAGCTTACAACTGCTGAAAGAACCAAAACATTCCAGGGAGCTGCAGCTGCATTTGTTCTTACTGTATGCAATTAGATGTCAATTTACTTCATGTGCTCTGGTCTTGCCCCACATTTTTTCATGCTGCCAGAGAGTTCTCGGGGTGCTGTCAATCATGATGCACTGTGTACTAACGAATTCCCCAGAAATGGTCCTATTGGGTATATTACACACTCTAAGTTCGAGAAACCCTCCCGAAAATTCCTTGACCTGGCTGTTCTAGCAAAACTCAAACTGCCCTGGAAGGATTCACTTCCTCTGACTATGGTAAGTTGGACCAAGGTCTTGCTCTCTTGGTTTCGAACTGAGAGCACCCTGTTACACAGAGAGGAATGAGCAGGTCTGAGAAAATATTTTATTGCACAGAAGTGGAATATTTTGGTGGAGGGCTTTAAAGACTGCACCAAGGATGAGAACCCCCCCCCCCTGTAAACCACCCAGACACATACACTCCCAGTTTCTATGTACTAGTTCTTCTTGCCACATCTAGGCAACTACACAAGGCAGTGGTCTAAGGGCACCTCTCTCTGACACACTGTCATGATTTCCCCGCTAGAACACTTTATTTTAAGTTTTACAGGGTGCATTGCTCTGCATCCCTATGCTGATAGGTAAGGCAGCGTCAACTGGGCAGGGGGTTTAAAGGGACAGTTTATTATGGATCAGTTTGTTACACAGAAAATTGTAAAAATTGTGTACTAACTCTTCATAAATGTATGTAGCCCAGCACTGTTCTTCTGTAAATGTACAATAGAATCTGTTGCCACTTACCTGGCTTCTATCCTGTTATGCAACCTCTTTTAGCATACAATAAAAGCTTTAAAAAACATACAGTAGTGTTTCAAATTAGTACATTAGATCACAATATTTACATTTTTATGAAGTGAAAGTTTCTAAACATGAACTTTAAAACATTCATTAACCCTCCCTCTTGACAACACCATGAGTGAACACAGTGAACCAATTATCTGGTGAACATTACATCATGGCTAATTCTATTGTTATGGATGGTGGAACATTACAGGCTAATAAAACATACAAGTGTGTTTTTGTACACAGTGCATTTTAAACTAAATTACTTGAAAGTGCTCTCAAATATCGCTATCAAGTAAATTAGACACAAAGTTAATTGATTTGACTTAGATCACATCATTTAGTCATGTATCCAGGGTTTGAACCCAGGCTTCCTATTCACACATAGTGCACTTAGCCACAGACTAGATCAATTTCTTTTTCTCAATCCCCTTTAAAACTAGAACACAGTGTTTTAGTACAAATCTATAAAATGAATAGTACACTATGTTAAATAAATACATGCCACATGGTAATATGACACAATAACTGAAAAAGAACAAGCAATGGCAAAGCCAATAGGTTTTGCCTATACAAGAACAATTGGTTTTGGCAATGTGTTTTTCCATGGTATACACCAGTGTGGCTGCTCTTCAGCATGGTCAAATGTTAGTGGTGTGGAATGCCAGAGTGGACTGGGGGAGTAGAATGTCGTAGAGTGTATTTGTTAGAGTGTCATGGAATGGAGTAGGAAAGTACAATGTCAAAGAATTGAGTGGAGGGGAGTAGAGTTAAGACGTTCAGTGGCAGAGAGTGTTGCAGAGTAGGGTGGGGTTGGGTGGAATAGGGTGGAGTTGGTTAGAACTGATTGAGGTAGTGGAGTGGATTGGAGTGGAGTAGAGTAGGGTGGATTACAGTGAGGTAGACTGGAGTGGATTGAGTGCAGTCAGGTGGATTGGTGTGGGGTGAATTGGATTGCAGTGGGGTAGATTGAAATGGGGTGAGGTGGATTTAATTGTGGTGGATTTGATTGGGTGAATTAGATTGGATTGGATGGGTGGTTTGGATTGGAGTGACAGGGCTGGGGAGGGGTGGATCGGATTGGATGGGAATGGGGTGGATTGGAGTGAGGTGAATTGAGATGAAGTAGAGTGGATTGGATTGGGGTAAGGTGGACTGGATTGGAGTGGGGCATATTGTTTTGGAGTGGGGGAGATTGGAGTGGGGCAGATTGTTTTGGATTGGAGTGGGGCAGATTGTTTTGGATTGGAATAGGGCAGATTTGAGTAGGACAGATTGGTTTGAATTCGATTGTGGTAGATTGGAGTGGAGCAGATTGTTTTGGTTTGCAGTGGGGCAGATTGTTTTGGAGTGGTGCAGATTGTTTTGGATTGGAGAGGGGCAAACTGGAGTGGGGGAGATTAGATGTGGGTGAGTTGGAGGATTAGAGTGGATGGGTTGGAGTGGATTGGGGTGAGTGGTTTGGATTGGAATTTGGTTGATTGGTGTGAGGTGGGGTGGGGTGGACTGAAGTAGATTCAAGTGGGGCAGATTGTAGTGGGGCGGATTGGGCTGTACTACATGATTATGTGTTAAAGCATCATTTCAGAAATTACACATAATAAAGAAACAATGTTGCTTTGCAATAGATAGAACAAATTAATCGTCATCTGTTGAGAACAGCGCCCACGAGCAAAAAACAAAAGAAAACATGAGCGCAAAGTGAGAAAAGACGACTTGGCAAAATGAAAGAGAATCAACTCTAAAAAAATCAAACTTTGCAATTTTGTTTGTCCTGCTGGGCATGTTTTTTCCAGTTAAACCTTCTGTTTGCAGGGTACTAGAACTTTTTTTTTAAATAGTACGTTAATCACATCAGGACAGCAGACGGGCACAGATTAAATTGATTCAATCAGTGCCATGTCCCTGCTCCACACAGAGGAATGGAAATGATGATTGACCTGCAGTGACGGATAACAAGGCTGTAAAGAAGAGTGCCTCACACGGCAACAAATGGTAAGCAAGAGGTGGACTTCAAGCCCTTTACTTTACACAACAGAGCAGTGCTTAAATTGTGAGAAAAAAAAATGTGGTGCCTGAAGCCATCGGCCGGCGCACTGAAATATCGGTGAGGGCAATGCCAAGGATGGTAGTCTTTAATCCACTACCAGACAGCACCTAACACTTTTTCTCACTCTTGCAGGATCCTTCTTCCTTCCTGTGCAATGGTTTTGCCATCTTTCTCTATCTCAGTCTTTCAGATCTGTGTGTGTTTTCACTCTTTCACTCTGTGAATATTTGATGCAGGCAAATAAGTGCGGGTCCCCAAAAATAAGTCCCGGTGCCCCCTACCGGCTTCCACTGGCTCAAATTAAGTACTGTAACAACGTCTTGCAAGCAAGACGCATGCTCTAGCACATGCACTTGCAGGCTCAACTCTAAAAAAGGTACATAATGAAGGTAAGTAAAACAGGATATCATATCCTAATAACACTGGCTTTTTTAGGGATTACAGGGCAGATTTAGTAACGTTTTACGTTTCTCTTGTGTCACTCAGGGCGACGCAAAAAGTAGAATGAGATTTACCATGCCACACAGAGGCACACTGCATGGCTTGGCAATTCTGTGATAAGGCAAGGCAGCACACGTTGTTGCCTTGTGTAACATTATGCCAGGAAGGTGTTACATGGGTGGAGCTTGAATGTTTCCACACATCCACCAATGTATTCTAAGGATTCCCAGACTTACCAACACTGGTAAATCTAGTAATGCACAAAACCAATACTGCTTGTAACACAGGCACCCTTGCACAATTCTGCAAGAGTACGTGCGTGGGCTATAGGCTGCTGATTGTTCACTAGTGCAGGTAGAGGACACCAATGTGCCATATTTTGATAAGGCATATTCCTGCCCTCTTCCTTCATGCAGCACTGCAAGTTGTTTCGCTGCGTTGCATGAAAAAAATATTAAATCTGGTCCTACATTACTATTCAAAGCAACAGTTGAACTGCATTTGAAAAAGTATGAATACTGCAATGGGGATGGGATCAGTGAATGCAGAGGCAGAATCAAAGGTGTTGTTAAAAAGAACAAAATATTCTGTAACTATTTTGTAGATCTTTCACCATCAGGAAACTACATACAAATTAAAACACACCTTGAATGAAAAGTAAAGTAACATTAAATTATTGAATGGGAAATGCACTATTTTATGCCATGAAAACTCTATTGGTTAATGCAACCACTACAGATGTTATTGTGTGTAATCAGAGGCCCATAGAATGTAATCATTTTTGGTGCAGGAGGAAAAAGTAACATATTTGTGAAGCTATGAGGTCCCTGAAAGCACTCTGAATCTGTAAGTCATCATTTTAAACATGCATTACACAGAGTATAATATAGTCTGACACAAAATGTGCATATAAATTTAGGTTAAGATGAAAAGAGCTAAAGTATATATTTCAGTAATATACAGATTACACCTAGTGCAAACCTTTTTTTATAACTGTCCATTATAAGCATGCACTCCACAGCTCAGCTTCCAGCACCCTTACAGTACTTCTCCAAAAGAAAATATTTTTGTCACAGGAAGCTTCAAGTGATTCCATCAATTAAGGCCTGTCCTGGCTCCATACATGGGCGTAGCTCCAGTTGGGGTATTTGGGTGTTACACCCCACTAATAAATATATTTTCTGGAAAATTGCTGGGTACATGTGCTTTCAGTCAGGTATGGTGAGGTGTCTGTCTGATTTCACGGGGAATTTTTCATACACACAGACAAAAATGCACACAAACTTTCTCATTCTCTTCTTTGAAAGTCTTCAAAATTGTTGGTTATTAAAAAAAATATTCTGTTTTCTCTCAATTAGTACCCTTACCAACCCGCATTTGTCTCCTTTTCCACTGCCTCTTTAGGCCCTCATGTGCTCTGCATGTCATAATGTATTTTCACATTATGTGCCAGCGTGATTGTTGGAAAATCTGAAAATCCCCAACTCTCCACCCCCTCCAGTCTTACTGATCAAGCTACACCACTGGCTCCAGTGGACCTCTTAGAATTGCAGATTTAACCAAATGCACACATCGGCATTTCTTTCCGGGAAGGAGGCACCCCGCTAAGAAAGGTTGTTGTTTGTTTATGTGTCTACCCCCTCGCGAAAACAGAAAAAGAGACTCCGTCCCTTCCACTGCTGAATTCTCATTTATTTTGTCCTTTGACTCAAAGACCAAAATTACGGGCAAATGCTGTCCATTAAAACTTCATTAGCAGACAACGGACATTAGGGTGAAATTACGGGCAGTCTGTGAAAATTACGGACAGGTGGTCACCCTAGCACTGATCCATGTCGCTCCCTGCCCATGTCACCTTGGCGTCCCAGGCAGGAGCCCGCAGCAGTCCGGGACAAGCTCTCAAGGACAGTTGCACACCATCTTGTCAGTGTGTTCAGGGCTGCTCGGGCAGGGCCGTCATCTTGCCTGTGTGTTTGCAGACGAGCACCGTCAAAGGTCTCCAATTCCAGCAACTCACCCAAAAATGACAGTGTATTAATACCCAGCAGCTGCCACTTCTCAGGTGCAGGGCAGTGGGTGGTCTATAAGTCTAGTTAGCACAGGAATATATTGGATAATTGTGAGGGGACCTTGGTAACCATGCTCAATACGTAGAGTCTGCAATGCTGCTAGGCCACACCATGGATGGAGTTTTTAAACATAAATATGTTGGGGGGAAATGGCCATGAAAATGGACAGAAGATCCGGATTGTGGTGCAATAGGAAACTTTATAATCTGAGTTTTTGATTGCATTTGATAAATAATGCTCCCCACAATCTTTTTATATATAAGGTGTGATAGATAATGCACTGATACCTTGCAATGGTAACTGAAATATAAGGGCCCACTCTTTCTCTGCAAGAGGTCTACACATCTGGAATCATGGCTGACATTTATCCTCCATCCTGCAAAACAAACTTCTACTCTCATTGTTTGAAGAACTAGTGTTTTTAAAAAAACGTTCTTATCCTTGGTGTTCCGACTCCTCTTGGTTTCAGAATTATTGCCCAGCAAGGCATTTTAAGGCTTAGAAAATCCGTACTCTCATGAAAACATCCAAAACTTAATCAAAATCTCAAATCCTCAGCGGAGGAAAGAGATGTTAGAGAAAGAAAAATAGAGATAGAAAAGTATCCAAAGGAGCCAATATAAGAGGGCAGTTACAAATACAAAGGGCTGGAACCAGGCATAGGATCAAGAGGAGAAAAGTAAGAGTTAGAGCAAGGTCATAAAAGATAAAAACATGTATAGAGACAGAGATATGTATAGACAAATGCAATAAAGATGATAGAGGTAAAATAATAGGGGTGGTGTGGGTGTGTAGAGAGCAGTAACCTCATATTACACAATTTATTGTTAAATTAGTGCCCTCAAAGATTAGGGACTCGTGTTATGAACCTCGGCTCAATAAAATGCTGAGCTGGTTCATCAGGGTTTTCAAACCTAGGATACACAAATTGAATTGGCAATGGGATTGTGATCCCAATAAGACCCGCATTACAAATTCAGGGCTAAATTCTTAGCATAGGGCTTAGATCTGAATTACAAGTTGTGTGATAGTCATGACACCCTGGCAGTTTTCTCCCATAAGTACCATCATGTCAAACCTGCTGAGTGTTATGTCCCACCCACACAATTTCATCATCGTCTCCCTCATCCTCATCATCACCATTTAGCTTTATTCGATCATCAAATGACCATAAACAAACACAGTACAAACTTACACAAAACATTACATGAAACATTAGAAAATTTGCTTTAAAAGTAACAAAAGGTAAGCTTTGGAAGAGAATTCTTGATTCACAATGCATTTTGTGCCCCTGTACGTGTAAAAGATGCAGCTAGAAACGTTTCCTCACAGTTGGCAATGACTACAGGACCTCCATGGCGGCACTGCATTGCCTGAAACTGGCCCTTTTAAAAAAAAAGTAATATGAGCAGCTTTCTTAATGAGACATAAAACTTACAAAAAAGCGTAAAGTGCAACGTGCTTTGAGCAGAGTGGCCATCACACATGCAGCCCGGTACATTGGCCATATTTGTGCCCTGCATTGGGTAAGTCACATTGTTCAACCTTAATCTTGTTAGCAAAAACCTGCAGTGCAAATGACTAACCCAAGTTAAATAAGGCTCAATGCCAGGGCCGGTACAAATTGCCAAAACTGTGGGTTTGCTAACGGGCTTTGTGCATTCACCCATCAATACACTCAATGTTTTACAGAATTGGGCCAAATATGTTTCCAGGTTCTCAAACAAACCAGTAAGTTCCAGACTAACACAAGTGTTGTATGTATACGAGATCCATAGTATTTAAAGACCTTGCTCCAGCTTGAGACAGTCACCTAGAGCTGACTAATTAAATTAAATTTCACACTTGATCCACATCCTCAATCATAGAAGAAGCTGTTGTAGCTTGACAAAATCATTGATATACCCTAGCATGACTGCAGTGTGGCAGATGTGGGTGCTAGTGGTTTTTGGCATGGCCGGTCTTTTGATAAACAATTTTCAGTGCTCTCTCTCTCCCAGGTTGATCACTGAATCCCCATACACCAACCTCATAAGTGGCATTTGTGAAACACTTCACCTTTTATATTGTCGTAAGCTCTTTAATATGCTTGATGCCCAGCCTAGTTGCAAAGCTAAGGACGGCCTCTATACTTCTTGCCTGGGCAGCTTCTCTAGTTGTCTTCAGAGGACTCAGGTGAGTTTATCTTTGAACAAGATCTCCAGATATGGATATGAAGGGACAGAGCAAATTTTCTTTTTGTTTACCCTAAAGGCTATATCTTTCTTTTTCTGAGATCCAAAGCCCGTTATGTGGGTTTTTGCATGATTAACCATCAGATCCAGGTTAGCCATGAAAGCATAAAACCAGTCTAACAATCGCTGTAGATCAATCGCAGTAGTAGATATTAGGGTTGTGTCAACAATGTAGATCAGTGCTAGAACACTGCAATTGCCTACACACGGGCAGTCAGCATTGAGATCCAGTAGTTGTTCTTTTAAGCCATTAATATATAATGAGAAAAGAAGAGGTGGCAAAACACATCCCTGGCATACACCTCAAGACTTCAGTTGTCTCCCCCCTCACCCCCTGGGCAGTACCTCACTCTATCAATCACCTCTAGAGGGAGTTCCCTCAAGAAGTTGACAGTGTTCATCTCTACTCCGAGCTCAAAATGCTCCAGAGCTTTGATCTCTTGACATAGTCAAACACTGAACTCAAGTCCATGAAGGCTGGGTATGCTCTTCCTTCCTTGGCCACTGTGTACTTATTTATTCAAAGAAAGAATCAAGGTCAGTGTAAAAGCCAAATTGGAGCTCTGAGAGTACATTGTTGTCATTCACCCATGTTTGCAAGTACTCCAACAAGAGCCTTCCCATTAATTTTGCTGTTGAATTTATTAGCAATGTTGGGCAGTAACACTGCGGGTTCCCCTTAGAGCCTTTTTTTTTAAATGGTAACAATAATCGCATGAAACCAAGCCTTGGAGGGGCGGGTGGTTGAAGAAGCCTTCAGAACATTTGTCTGGGTGGGAGCCCACAAAGGCATATTTGCATTAAAAAGGACTGTTGGTATCTTGTCCGGCCTAGGTGCTTTCTCTGCAGGGCACCTGCTAATTGCATCTATCACATTACTCTGTTTTAGCTCCAATCCTGAGAATGGCATAGAGGAAGAAGCTGAGGAAGCTCTGGGTAAAATTGCCACTGTCTTAGAGGAGACAGAACTCTCCAAGGAGGCAAGGCCTGAGAATAGTTGAGTAAAATGACTGACCCAGACTTCTGGTGAAATCACTGCATCAAGCCCAGACTCCTGCTCTTTCTCAAGATAGTTATGGTTCACCGTCTGCCAGAAGATTTTACAATCTTTGAGCTCACTAGCCGTTACTAAGCTGTGGTAGGCTTCTTATCTGATTGTCTTTTTTCGGGTCCTTAACACCTTCGTATATGCCTTCTGCAGGTGCACACCCGCTCTGGGTCTCTAGGCGCTGCTTGAAGTGCTGACAGCAACTGCTGTGAGCTTTAGTGAAATGGTAGTCAAATCATTTCACTTGCTTCCTATTGTAGGATCTGGTTGTGACAGTGAGCGTTTCATGTACCCTCCCACAGATTCTGTCAAAGCTATTGATTAGTTCAGCCCTCCCTAAATGTTTTCACCAAGACACAACAGAAAATCAGGATTAGTTGAAACCACAGGGCGGGGAGAAATACATAATTGTCAGATTTAACCCAGCTCATTATTACCCTTTTGTTGTTCGTATGGGCCAGCTGTAAGGGATGTACCGCCATGTGTCTCTTTTTGAAGTAAGTACTAATACGTATGTGATCGCTGAGGGGGGAGTCTAATAGCATAAATTCTTTTAACCATTCCCTAAGACTTTGCAAGAGTAAAATAGAATCAATTAGGCTAGAACTACCCCTCCCAAAAAAGTGGCGATGCTAACTGGAACAATGGTCAGAGAAACAAAGGCAAACAAGTAATATTTGTAAGTATCAGATTAGGATGGTCATTCTGAGTTTGGGGGGCAGCGGAGGCCTCCCGCCAAACTCATCACCCCACCTGACCGCTAGTGCGGCCAGGACACCGCCGGCCCTATTGTCCTGTGGTGAAGAGGGCCTTAAAATTCACAGTGTGGCAGTGCAGCGGGGGCAACAGCACCAGTCACACATTTCACTGTCCGTAATCGGGCAGTGAATTGCGGAATGGGGGTGTGCTTGGGGGGCCCTGCACTGTTCATGACAAGTTCTCCCCCATTGTCTCTCCCCCGATGTAAATCGCCATGAAAAGGTTGGCACAAGGGGGCTCGCCTGGTGGGTTTCAACCACCGGGACCACCAGGCTGCAGGCTGACAGCAGCTTGGTGGTGTTGGCGTTTGGCGGTTGGACCGCGGCAGCTCTGCCACAGTCAGAATGGGCCAGATCGGACCACCACTACCATGGCAGTCTGACCACCATCCCGTGTCTGGCAGTCTCAAGACCGCCAGACTCGGATTGATCACCTACGTTTTTCTCCTTACAGACTATGACCAACATGTGTAATAGTATCCCCATCATCACCCACCAGCCCACAAGACTCAGCAAGTGACAGTTGACAGTGTTTCATATTAAAATTCCCCATCAATACAATCACATAACTACGAGTTATGTTTGCTCACACTTCGTTCAATGTCCTGATTCAAAAATGTTGCCATGTCAGCACTACTTGAATCAAAAATATTGTTACAGAAATAACATGATTTTGGTCTGGCAATTTATCAGGATGAGTTGATAATGTGGAGAACACAGATTCATCTAAATGACCCGGCCCGGTGAAGTAAGGGAAACAAGTGTGATTAATCCTCCCTTGGTCTTGCCCATCGACCCTGGTGTAGCAGATGTAAAATAGGTAACAAAGCTATCAGTGTAAACAGTGTATGTCAGCCAAATTCCCAGCATACAAAGTATTGCATAATGTTTAATGAAGTTTAGCCAATCGAGGTTTGTCGCCTTGGCTGCCAATTCTGCCACCTTCCATGAAGCTCGCCTTATAGTTTTATTGGCATCGCTCTCAAAACAATTCCAGAGGATGCCTCTCTCATTAGAGATAGTTTTATTCGGTGTGATAGCTTAAGGGCTATTGATCCTACAATCTGCAGTTGAACAACTTGATGGCTGGGGCAGTAAGCTGATCTGAGAGTCGATCCAGCTAGTCTGATTACGAGATAAGTGTGTACCTATTCACAATAGTCACAGGACGAGACACAGGTGTGGGCATCAAAGTTAATTTTCCTACTGGTCTATAGAAAAAACCCAGGCAGAACGCCTCAATTGTAGATGAAGCATGCACAGAAAAATTAAGCCTTATGAAGATAGCCTTAATAACTGCTGTATTCTTAAAATAAATAATGATACATCATTGCTATCAGGTTTGGGGTGGTTACCAGTCCAAGGAACTCTCCTAACAAGATTGATCTAATTATGGAGTTGCCCTGGGCCCCCCACCCTAAAGTTTATCCAGTGCAGCACCTTATTTATTAATTGATTGTGATTCTCATATTTGCCTGGTCTCAGAGGGGGGACACCTTTAAGAACCAATGCAAAGGGAGTGGCCACTGGAGGCAATTGCAAAATTGGAAGCTCTGTAGAATAGGACCCATGTCCCTTGCCCCCCGCATGAACTCCGTCAGTGGAGTTGCCTGGTGACAGGGCCAGTTCCCCCAGTGGTCCTTCTTTTCCCAAGGGTGGGTGAGGGGATCGCTTGGAGCAGGGTGCTGCTTGGGCTCTTGGAAGCTATCTAGATGAAACTGAAGGGTCCCTGTTAACTTTGGTTGTCCCCCAATCCTCATGGGTAGCCATGCCAGTATCATTTGTTGTGAGTCTTGGGGACTGTCCACAGGAACTAAGACCCCTAACTAGGGCCTTGAGTAAGTCCAACCTACCAAGAACTTAATTGATAAAATCTGATACTTAACTTTTCAAGCTTGCAAGTTTATTGCTCAGATTCAATACCGCGGCTACGTTTTCTGCCACAAACAATGGCCCCCCTCTTAAGAGATGAGGGTCTCTAGTAGATTTGCCTTTCATGTGTTGAGGGTGCTACTTTTTATTCCAGGGATAAAGAGGAATGCGAGTCTGGTGCTGTTAAACAAGCAGGCCCCATCTCCAAGGGGACTATTTTGTCAGATTTTTCCCACATGGAAAGACATGGTTTTTTCCCCTGTGAACTAGGCAAACATACGGGGAATCTGGGCTTATGAATCATCATTCTGGGGGAGCTGGGCTCATTATCAGGGCCATTCCTTGTTACAGGATGCATGACAGAATTTAGCCATTCCTCAACTGAACCAATTTTCTACTCTATTGCCCCCATGGCATTAGTAAGATATGACACTGTAGACCCTGGCAAAATTTTAGCCTTTCTAGGTATAGACTTTCTCTTGGCCATAACAGCAATGCCGATAGTAATACAAGAATCGGTAAATTTTGCAAATTCTCAAACCTGGATGGAATGAGATCTCAGGGGGGTGGCCCAGCCAGCATCTGCTGGACTTTGACGGGCGCAGACAGGCTTGCTCTTAGCCCAGTCTTAACCAGGGCATATGACCGGGTGTGTCTCGCGACCATCCCATGCAGTGGGGAGCGGGCAAGCACTCTATAGTGTGATGACAACAAGAACCCTCCTCCGGCAACTGGCGGGTCAGCAGAGTCTCCTGGGACTCTTGGTCCCTCCTTGGTGCAGAAGTACTCTCGCACAGCGGGGAGCAGACAAGCGATTTATATTACAATGACAACAGGACCCCACCTCTTCCACCTGGCAGTTCAGCAGAGACTCCTGGGTCTCTTGGCCCCTCCTTGGTGCAGCAGTAGCTCCGCCCACACAACTCATAATGAGGGCCTAAATAGGAACACTTGTTTGAGTTTTAAGGATAGCCAGCAAGTATGGAGAAATGCCAAATACAATTTACATGTAAAGGTTTTTCATATATTTTTTTTTATTTTACATTGAGAACCTTTACAGGAATTTCCTGATTTTTCTAACTGGTCATCGAGAAGGAGAGATGTCATTGGATAATCATGTGAGGAGAGGGAAGGGAAGGTAAAGATTCGACTGAGCGTCATCCATTAGCAGGCTGGCAGCGAGGAAATCGAAATTGAATCCTTCCAATACGTACAAAGACATGCAGCGTGCAGCAGCGATGAGGCGCGAGTTTGAGGCGCGCGCCCTGTTAGTGGCTCATGGAGCGGGCACTGCAATTAAGTTCTATTTTATATCCAAATAGAGTAACACGTGTGCAGGTCTCCCATGGTGCTCGGTGTTACAGGAAAGAAATAGCACGGTATCATCGATTCCACCCGACGGAAATCGCAATCAGCTATCATTAACCAATTTTCTCGGAACTGAGCTACGAGGGAGGTAAAATAACTCACCGTGGGTCACAGAGACAAATAATATTGAAATATGGAAATGATAGGCAATGGAGACTTTAAAATATAAAATACTTTTTGTATTGTTTTTTTATATTTTAATTTATGTTTTTCCAATCGTAAATGCTGTACGAATGTAAGATCACATTACTCCAAGACGTCATCACAGATGTACCAATCTGAATAGCGACTCAAAAATGTAAATTACTTTTTGTATTGTTCATCATATTTTAGTTTGTTTTTACCAATCGCAAATGCTGCACGCACTTAGGATAAAATGACTCTAATACACCATCATAGATGTACCATTCTGAATATCGACCCGTAAGGCCAACAGAGGTATAAATATACATTTTGTATACAACACTCCACCTGCAAAAACCCTTCCCCCATACATCAAACCTGAATGAGGTCTATACAGCACGAAAAAGTGTAGTAGCAGTATACAAAACTTCAGAGCCAAAAACATTCCGTTGCCAGAAGTCTATCATGTTGCTTTTAGGACAATGTTCAGTATTATACATCTTGATAAACACTGGTTCCAGCTCAACTGTAAGGATTCAATACTATTACTTGTAGGCAAGGTATGTATCAGGTGCAGTAAATACTTTCTAGTCCAGGTTTTTCGCTTAGAAATAAGGCATAACATGCAGAATCAGAAGTTAAAGGATTACATTCTGCATGTCTTGCTTTTTTCGCATGATTAAGGTTTATTATATATGGATAAAGTATCCCCTGCTATACATTATAAGGATATTTCAAGTCACAGAGAAGTTCCATGACCACATAGAGGAGTGAGGCCAAAGGCTGAATTCCTTTATAAGGGCATGGAAGTCTTAGTTGACTGGCAATATCTTTATCATGTATGCAGGGGGTACTTTATTCCTTATACTACATGATTAAACCATCACCTTTCCTACAAACCACTTAAATCCTTGGTCTGTAGCTCTTTCATATGAAAGAGAAAGCATGTTTGCAAACATCAAAAATAAAAATAGAATTTCTAATGCAAAATTAAAACACAATCAAAAAAGCTCTCAGATGTTTGTCACAAAAAGACATTAAAATCATTTTAACACAACAGTTTTTTTTTTTTAAAGGTGCAGTATCTCAAAATGCGTACCAACATGCAGAAAGAGTCTAACTTTTCCAAGTTTACCTAAGATGTGAAAAAATAAATATGTTGCCCTAAATATCTCTTTTGTGTTTGTCACTGTACAACTTCAAATACAGAGAAGAAGAAAGAAAGGCCAAGTTTTGTTTTCATTTTCTAAACAGATGCTTTAATTATGTTGTGGGACCTGATCTGCCTTTTCCCTCCTCTGCTGGCAGTAAGCATTCTGATGTCAGAAATCAACTGCAATCACTGTAATAAGTTATTACAGTTGGATTCTCAGTTAATTTCTTTATAATAGGTGACTGGATGCATTACAAGTCGCCCATTATAAAGTAATTAGAGACTGATTTTTAAACAGTGATTGCATAATCGCATGTGTAATATGTTAATGAATAAATACTTTATATTGTTTGGTTATCCATAGATAATTTTCAAGCCTGGTCTACTTACAATCTTTCCTGCAGAAAACCTTCCAGTAAGGGTTGTTGGTGCGTCTTTCTGACCCCCTAATGTATGAGGAAAAGATCTCCTTAAATGCTTCATAAGGAGCTCGTTGGGTTTTGCACCCCTGACCCAACATGGAACAAGATCCGATGATGAATTATACACCTTGGTGGGTGAGGGTCTGTGTATACTGAAAAGGATTACCCTGGGAGCTAAGAACAGACTACGTATTGCGGCTCCAGTCGATTCATTGAACGTAGTATTATTTCATATCATTTTTGATTGCGATCTTAGGTGATAGCTCAAGTACTGATGCATCCTGACTATGCCCCTCACATAAAATGGAAGCACCTTACAAACAGACCAATGAGAACTAAAATAGATATTTATCTGCTGTAGCATTTTGCTGCTGAAATCATTTTGCAACTCCAGTGGTGATACTTCCTATTATGATACCTGGGTGTAATGCAAGGACACCACTTTTTGTGATATCACTTTCTTTGATGACATTATTTTCTGCAATACTTTACTATGTCTGAGTTAGTTCGTTACAACAATTACACTTGATTAATCTGTGTAGTGAGACTTCTGTGACAGACACATTTCAGACACTGTATAATTCAATTTAACAGGACAAAAGGCAGTGCATAATCTCAGTAGCAGAGCCAGGCTTACTTTATGCCACAGGGCCAAGCCTGCAGTGGGAACAGGTGAAGTTTTTCTTACCAGAGGAATGTGCTTCCTTCTCCTCTCAGGTTCCTATATTACTCTTTATGAAGAGGGTTAATTTCAGGAGCTCAGAGGTGAGGGTAACCCTATTGGAAGTGTATCAATGAGATCCTATAGATTAAGGAGGTCGACGCCTATCTAGCCCTGTTTTCCCTTCATCACCATGCATCAGCCTTCACCCTACTGAGTGGCAAATTCCCACATGTCAGACATATGTTAACAGATTTGGGAGGATGCAGTTGGAAACGGTGTAAATAAATAATAATGATAATAATCAAAGAAAATTGGGCATCTTTTGTGAATTTAAAATGGCTGTAAAATGACTTTAGATTTAGGGTTGCACTGGTTTGAGGTGAAGTTTGGCCCAAGTAAGCCTTTACCTTGAACCTCAAATCTGTGATTCCTCAGATCGTGGTGTTTTTTAGTTCATTAAAGAATAGTGATAGTTTCATGTCCCTGCTCTTGTCTCAAAAATTTTAACCCATTCTCTTGGCCCACTATTTTCATTAGCACCCAGATCAAGTCATGCCCCTTGTCACAACACCCTGTTTTGAGGATCATTCATTGTTGTTGGGCAAGAGACGTGGGAGCTTGTGCTCAATTTTACTAGAGTTAAAAAACCCATGGCATGTGTGCGAACATGTGCTTCTTTGGATAGATTATGCTTTGGCTTATACTAATTTAGTCTTCTCAGAAGAGAAAGAGCTATCATGGGTCTGGCTTGATTATTAAGCCACTCCCATGCTTTCCTGCGTCTCATGTCATCAATCACTACTACATAACCCAGAGTTAAGACTCCACTTCTTCACTAAACAATCTAGTTGACAGTAGTTTTAGGAACCTAAGGAAGAAAGGAAGACAGTCTACAGAACTCTCAATTGTATCACTGTACTATAAACTCTAATTTAAGAATATTGTTTACTTTTTGTTAAGAGATAATATTGTTGGGAATGGACCTTAAATATGAAAGTACTGAGTGTGCATATAGAGGTACTAAAAATCAGTAAATCTAGAACATTGTTTCCACAGGAAATGCAATATTCAAAAAGATGGCAGAAACCTCTTTTCATTTCTTAGCTGGGAAAGTAGGAAAATGCCGGAAAATATTGTGTGAAGTGAGAGATGAGGCTTCTTATTTGGCAGAGACTGAGATTGTTAATTAGTTTATTGTGTGAGATTGTGGATTATTAGTTGAAATAGATAGTAGACCTCTTCAAGTAATAATGGCACCACTTCTGACTAGCTCAGTTAGGTCTTTTTAATTTAACCCTGAGCTCAACCCTTGGTAGCCGCAGAGCAGACTGGCTTAACTTAGAAGAAATGAGTAAAGCATCTGTCAGTACAAGCACAGTACCAGCACAGTTAAAAAGTACAACACACAGCACAATAAAAATTCCACTCAATTTAAAACAGCAAACAACAAATTTCAGATGCAGGGAATCAGATATATGAATTATCAAAGCTTTAGATGTTTCTAGCACCAAAAGAGCAAAGCACCAACTACAATAATCTGGTCATGCTAGACCGAGTCAAGGTGAAGAGTTAAGGCTGACCATGATGAAGCGCTGGTCGGATACAGAGACTATGTTTGGTCCGGTCTGGTGGAAAGTTTTACCTTCTGACCTTTTTTTTTTGGAAGTCAAAGATCGCCGTCGGGCAAAGTCCTGGTGAAGTTGTCTACTTTTGGTGGGAAATCTCTGAGCAGGAGAAATTTACAATTCACGCCCAGGGAAGGTTCCCCACTGGTTGGATGCTCTCAGCATCTTCACCAGGTGAATATTTTTACCTTCAGATTCAAAAACACTTTTGGCAGTCAAACTTCTTTCAGACAGGTGAACCAGCAAGTTGAATCCGACCAGTGATGAGATGTCAGTGGGTGCGGCTCAGCAACGATCAATGGTATCCTCTGGTTCTTTTAGGAAAAAGTTATTACGTTTTCCAGTTTGCTGGTTTTGATTAGAAAAGAGTTGAGTCTTCACCAGCTAATGGTCCATTTTGAGGTCAGGAGTCAATCTCCTATAAACCACCAGCAGGGCCCATGGCAAATCCAGTTAGAAGTAATCTGCTGGGCTCAGAGAAGTCTTGAACTTCTTGCAGCTTTTGTCTTTCTAGAGCTTAATAGGAGGCTAACAAACTAGACCTTGGAGGTCACTCTTCAGTCCTGGGTACAAGTGGAAGAAGGTCCAACTTTTGGGATCTCTCTCCACAGGTTACAAAAAGTATAAGTAGGTGCAATCCTCTCTCTGAAGTCAGGATTTAGCTGGTGTAGTGCTTCTTTTGTCTCAGCGATGATCCGTGGTATTCAGTGGAGCCACGTTTATGCCTGGCAGTAGCTTGTAAGTGCAACAGAGGAATAGGTCCCTGGGGCAACCCTACCCACTTTGACATAATTTCCTGTGAGCTTGGCCCTGAACAATCCCATAGGGCCGTGCCCTGGCAAATCCAACAGGGCAGAATGTTGCTTCCCTTGGTCAGAGCTCTGGGAGCTTCCCACCCCCTTGACTGTGTCTAAGGAAATGAGGTGCTCTGCCTGCAAAACCAGATCTGAGACAGGTTCCACCAACTGGCATTGGTGCCACTATGGCAACATGGACAATAGCAGTGGCAGGCCTAGGAATGAGTTACATCTACCTGCGACAGAGACTACTCATTTAAAGCTTGTACAATTAGAAATCACCTCTCACAGACCATCCTGTCAGGAGTAGGTCACACCTCCTCCCAGGCAAGACCCCTTTGTTTCATTCCTGAAAGCAATTCACATCTTCTGGTAGGCTGTCAGGTGACAGTTTGGGATTATCCCTGAAGGCCTTCTAGAAGCTTTAAGTCTGGAAAATGTCAACCTTCTAAAAGCAGTATTTTCACAATAGTATATTAAAATTCTCCTTTACCATCAGATTAAGTGTTAAATTCCTAATAACTTGATCTCTTAAATCATTGTTCTAGCTATTCCCAAACTGTATTTACACATTATAAGGTACTATAATGAAACCAAGTGTTCTTCTATGGGAAAGCCAACCTTGCTTTGGAGATTTGTCGCTGACAGGACATGTAAAGCCTAAGTACACATATTCTACTTTACAAATGTCATGCACCCTGCCCTATGGGCATTTAGGTCAGCTCTTCACGCTACAATAGAGAATGTCCACAGCACCTAACTTGCCCCTCGCACCAACAACGACCTCCTCTGTGTCCGCTAATTTGAACAGCAGCTCTTCAAGCTGACTTACGAAGATAACTCTTCAGTAGGATGACCCTGGTCCTTGTATCCAACCCACGCTCCATTGCAGTTGGCCTGAACTTGTGACTTCGCCCTCATCCAGCACAGCCAAATAACTCCATATGGTACATTTTGGTTTTTGGCGCTATTAACTTTTAAAAACTCATATCTCTGGTTCTATTGATTAGATTTTTGTCATATTTGTTTCATTAGATTTTTTTTCTACATTGGTTTGGGCTTTTTCTTATGTTGTATGGCACTTACCTTTGAGTGCTGCATAAATACTTTAAAAATTACCTCTAAGTTAAGCCTGACTGCTTTTGTGCCAAGCAACCAGAAGGTAGTGCATAGGTTTACTTAGTGACTTTTGTAGTTCAAAATAACAAGGATTCTGTTTATTCTTTGAGTGGGGCTTCCACGCCTCTTAGCTGATAACTCAAATTCTCACATATGTGAATCAGGAATTAGCTAATTTTACATGTTTTTAGGAGCCACAGCCCATACGCTGTGGATTATGTGTCAGCGACACAGTGTTCAAAAAGTCCATACACCAGTAGCAGCAGTCAAAAATTGGTGAAAGAACATGCAAAGAAGTGTTCTTTCCTTGCAATGTACTTCCTCATTCTCTCTTAGGTATAGTTTTGGGGCTGAAAACAACACATAGGCGGTCATTACAACATTGGCGGTAAAAGCCGCTTACCGCCGTGCAGAAGACTGCCAACACACCGACGCGCCTGCAGAAATCCGCCACAGCTATTATGACCCACAGCACGCAATCCGCCAAAATTCAGACACCCACACAAGTCCGCCACACCAAAGGTCAGTGATAAACTGCCGAAAACAAAACCTCCACTGTCACGCCAACAGAAATACGCCCACACTATCACGACCCACGAATCCACGCGGCGGTCTTTCAGCCACGGTATTCCATTGACGGTACACACCGCCACGCTCAAAATACACACATATTTACAAAACACAGCCACATTGGACAAATCGAAATACACACACCTGAGACACATACACACACCACTCCCACACACCCAATACTATATAAAACACACACCCACATTACCCACAAACCCCTACGACTAGAATCACTGAGAGAAGGCCAGAGAGAGACACCACCATCAACAAACTAGCATCCACAGGCACACAACACCATCACCCACATAACTTCCACGCACCTCACACTACACACCACTACATATCAGCACACTTATCACCACACACACCACCCCACACATCACCCACACCACCCCATGGCACGGCAAAGACACCCCGGGTTCTCAGAGGACGAGCTCAGGGTCATAGTGGAGGAAATCGTCCGGGTAGAGCCACAGCTATTCGGATCACAGGTGCAGCACACCTCCATTGCTAGGAAGATGGAGCTATGGCGAAGAATAGTGGACAGGGTCAACGCAGTGGGACAGCACCCAAGAAATAGGGATGACATCAGGAAGAGGTGGAACGACCTACGGGGGAAGGTGCGTTCCGTGGTCTCAAGACACCACCTTGCGGTTCAGCGGACTGGCGGTGGACCCCCACCTCCTCCCCCACAACTAACAACATGGGAAGAGCAGGTCTTGGCGATTCTGCATCCTGAGGGCCTCACAGGAGTAGCAGGAGGAATGGACTCTGGTAAGTCAAATCTCTCACTATTTCATCCCCCACCCAACCTGCATGCCATCACATACCCCCACCCTCACCCTCACCCTCACCCTCACCCCCATCACTCCAACTCCTCACAAATGTCCCAGTATCACAAACCACACATCCCAACAACAAGCCCTGCATGCAACAACAAAGCATGGACAACCAACACCAAAGCATGCCCACTGCACAAACCCATACATCCCCCTAACCCATCCTCACACAAGGTCACACACATGAATGCAAGCACTGGGGGACACGGTCAAACACCCATTGCACACCATGGCACACACAGAGGCAATAATGAAGCTTTTACACCCCTGCAGGACCCCTACCCAACGTCACCGCACAGGAGGGTCCAGACATGTCCACACCACCAACAGAAGAGGCCCACAGTGATGACAGCAGCTCTGTCCAACTGGATCTAGATGACCAGCCCGGCCCATCGGGGACCTCAGGACAGTCGGTTCCCATCACACAGTCACAGGCCACTACAGAGCTTCCCCCCCCTGGAAACACCAGCACAGCACCCACCCAGCGGGCCCATACCTCTGTCCCAAGGACACGTCAAGCAGCAGTGAGTCCACCACTACAGGGAACCCAGGCTAACCCACCACCCCAACAACAACAGGGTCCTGGGGGCAGTGGCAGTGGGCACACCGTTCAGGGGACAGAGGCACAGGAACACAGGGGAACTGGGAGGGCTGCTGTGCGACAGGGGGAGGACAGGCCAAGGGGACCTACTCTCCACGAGGCCCTCTCCAACATCATGGGAGCCTACCACCACTCCCATGAGACGATGGCAACGGTACTGGCCAAGTTTCAGGAGACCCAGCGGCTGCAGGAGGAACAGTATCTGGGCTTCAGGGAGGAACTCAGAGCCATCAATTCCAGCCTGGGCACCATCGTAGGGGTGCTGAAGGAAGTACCCAACACCAGGAGGGACACTGTGGAACAACAAGGGGCCCCTGACACTAGCCTGGACGATGAACTGCCCACCACCACACCAGCACCCCACCTCCTGCAGAGGGAGAACCACCCCGCAAACGGTCCCTGAGATCCAGGACAAAGACAGAGAACGATGCCAAGACCCCCACCAAGAAATTAGACCACCCTGAATGTCATCTTTCTGTCCCACTTTGTCACCCTGTCCATCCTCAAACTGCCCCAGCTCCACTTCCTATGCCCATTTGAGCAATGCACCTGTGAGACCAATAGACTGGTCTCTGCCATGGACATACCTCCACCATCACCCCTCCCCATTTTGCAACCCCCTCCAATATTGAGCACTGAAATAAACACCCTTGAAGCACAAAACAATCTGGAGTCAGTCTGTGAATTCAAATTAGTGTATTATCAATTACTGTGGAAAAAAGCTCTTACAATTGTAATGTCTACATACCTATGTCACACAGCTCTAGTCCATGAGGAATCAAAGCAGATGTCACACAGTGGGACCCACATCTGTAAAATCGTAAGGGAAAGTGACAACTCAGTGACCATACACTGGGTGAAAACGACAGACAGTAGAGAGGTAGTAATGTTAAAGTACATGTAGTAGGCAGGTTTGTATTCTTACCTGTGTCTCACTGGAAATATTGCAGGATCACAGAGTCCCTGTTGTCGATGTCCTCTTCTTCTGCTTCCTCGTCTTCACTGTCCACAGGCTCCACAGCTGCAACAACACCGCCATCTGGACCATCCTCCTTCAGAAAAGGTACCTGTCGTCGCAAAGCTAAGTTGTGAAGTATACAGCAAGCCACGATGATCTGGCACACCTTCTTTGGTGAGTAGAATAGGGATCCACCTGTCATATGGAGGCACCGGAACCTGGCTTTCAGGAGGCCGAAGGTCCGCTCGATTATCCGCCGTGTTCGCCCATGGGCCTCATTATAGCGTTCCTCTGCCCTTGTCCTGGGATTCCTCACTGGGGTCAGTAGCCATGACAAGTTGGGGTAACCAGAGTCACCTGCAAATGGCAAGGGACAACTGTTAGACACACACTAACCTGTAGGGATATCCCCAGGATATCCCCAGTCCCAGACAACCATTCCCACTGACTTGATTCCAGGTGCTCACCTAATGGCCACACACGGTGCCTCTGGAGTTGACCCATCACATAAGGGATGCTGCTATTCCGCAGGATGTAGGTGTCATGCACTGAGCCAGGGAACTTGGCATTAACATGGGAGATGTACTGGTCGGCCAAACATACCATCTGCACATTCATGGAATGATAACTCTTCCGGTTTCTGTACACCTGTTCACCAAAGCCACATGTGTCCCATCAATGCCACCTATGATGTTGGGGATATGTCCCAGGGCATATAAATCACCTTTCACTGTAGGCAAATCCTCCACCTGAGGGAAAACGATGTAGCTCCGCATGTGTTTCAGCAGGGCAGACAACACTCTGGACAACACGTTGGAAAACATAGGCTGGGACATCCCTGATGCTATGGCCACTGTTGTTTGAAATGGCCCACTTGCAAGGAAATGGAGCACTGACAGCACCTGCACTTGAGGGGGGATTCCTGTGGGATGGCGGATTGCTGACATCAGGTCTGGCTCCAGCTGGGTACACTGTTCATGGATTGTGGCACGGTCAAGCCTGTATGTGATGATCACATGTCTTTCCTCCATTGTCGATAGGTCCACCAGCGGTCTGTACACCGGAGGATGCCGCCATCTCCTCACATGTCCCAGCGGACGGTGCCTATGAAGGACAACAGCGAGCACAGAGTCAACCAACTCAGAGGTACGTACCCACAGCTTACACAGAACACAAATCATAAACCGAAGCGTGGCCTGTATGTGTGTTGAGTCTAGGCCTAGGTATGTGTGACGCAGTTACAAATAAAGCCATGTGGGCCCCTGAAATGGCGGCTGCCTGACCTCTAGAGTGGGACAATGGGATGTGAGGTAACTGCGCTGGCGTTGTACACCATTGCGGTAGGCGGTCGAAGACCGCGGCGCAATGCTGCATTGGTTAACACTGGACCCTATGGGTCCCATGAACCAATGGCGATGTACGCCGGTGGTGACGGTACGCACCGCCGCGGACGTGACCGCAATTTTCTATCTGTTCAATCACTCAATACCTGATCTTCAACAGGAGAGGACCTACACTGCAAGTGCTGCTGTGACCTCGGTCTGGAAGAGACAATGGCTTGAGTGTCTGGGGAAAGGGCCCCTGCCTTCACATCGGAGGAGTTGGAGAAACTCGTGGATGGGGTCCTCCCCCAGTACACGCTACTCTACGGTCCTCCAGACAAACAGGTAAGTACACTGGGAGCATGCTGTATGGGCTATGCCTGTGTGGAGAAGGGTGGATGTAAGAAGGAAGGGGGGAGAGTGCGGCGTGCATGAAACGACGGTGAGTGCATGTGCCACATGCCAAGGGTAGGGATGGGGGCCAATGAATGTGACGGTGCAGTTGGTAATAAGTTTCTCTTCCCCCTGTACAAATTATGTAGGTCAGCACCCACCAGAAAAAAGATATTTGGCGTGCCCTCCCCAAGGACGTCCGGACCCTGGGGGTCTACCACAGACGGAGCACCCACTACTGGAAAAGATGGGAGGACATTCGCCGCTGGAGCAAGAAGACGGCGGAGGCTCAGCTGGGGATGGCCTCCCAACGTGGGAGGAGTGCCCGTCGCACCATGACCCCCTGATGTTCAGGATCCTGGCGGTGGCGTACCCGGAGTTGGATGGGGGCTTGAGGGCATCACAGCAGCCACAAGGGGGTGAGTACACTCTCATCCTGCTGATTTAGCGCGCAGTGGAGGTGTCTGGGTGGGGGAGGTGGGCTGTGGGTTTCCCTAGGCCATTGCGAGTTTAGTAGGCAAGGTCCCTCCGTAAGGCAGGCCATGTGGCACCCCACCTCTGTAGCGTGCCAAGTACACCTAGTCATGCCACTGTGTCATCCATGTGTGCAGATGTCATCCATAGCCTAGCAGGCCATGTCCCAGGGATTGAACAGTGGAGCCCAAGAGCGCGGCGTAGTGCAGGGGGCTTCTGTGTCTGTCGTGTCCGCCAACGGTAGCAGTAATGCAAGCACTCAACATGTCTTTCTTCTGTCGCCCCCCCCCTTTTTGTGGTCTCCCTGTTCTTGTGTGCATTAGCATCATCAGGCAGAGGAGCAGTGGCACCGGAGCACGAGGGAGCTGCATCCCACATGTCCATGGAAGGTGAAACTACGGGCTCAGAGTTCACCAGTGGGACGGAGGGCGAAGGGAGCTCCAAGGCGGGGACAGGAGCTGACACCAGCGACACAGACTCGTCCTCTGATGGGAGCTCCCTTGTGGTGGTGGCAACATCTGTGCCCCCCGCATCTACAGGAACAGCCGCCACCCCCCCCTACCAGCACCGCCCTCCCAGCAGCCCCTCAGCCTTTGCCCCGTGCCTACTCACCCAGGAGGGTGGGCATCACCTTGGCCCCAGGCACCTCAGGCCCTGCCCCAGTCACCCCTGCTGCCCTCCGTGAGGAGGCCATTGGCCTCCTCAGGTCCCTCAATGTTGGGCAGTCTACCATTTTGAATGCCATCCAGGGTGTAGAAAGGCAGTTGCAACAAACAAATGCATTCCTGGAGGGCATTCATTCTGTTCAGGCGGCCCTTTAGCGAGCTTTTGAGACTCTGGCCTCAGCACTGATGGCAGCCATTGTCCCCGTCTCTAGCCTCCCCCCTCCAACTTCCTCCACCCAGACCCAATCCCTTGTACCCCAGCCTATCCCAAGCACACCTTCAGACTAGCATGCACACACGTTAACACAGAAGGGAAGCTCAGGCAAACATAAGCACCACACATCCCACAGGCACTCACGCAAGCATCACACACATGCAGACACACCAACATCCACTGCCTCCACTGTGTCCCCCTCCTCCTCCCTCCCAGTCTCGTCTACACTCACACCTGTATGCACTACATCCACAGCCACTAGTGCCATCACCAGCACACACACCACCACACCCCGCTCACGTGCAGTCACCACCCCCACTACCATCCACACGTTCCCTGTGTCCTCTCCCAGTGTGTCTGTGACGCCACCTCCCAGGATACACAAACGCAGGCACACACCCACCCAACAGCCATCCACCTCACGACAGCCTCCACCACATGCACCTTCACCCAAAGTCACCAAGCGAACACCTCCTACAACCACAACCTCTTCCTCCACTCCCAAAGCCCCTCCAGCTACCCGTCCCAGTGTGTCCAAAAAACTTTTCCTGTCCAACCTTGACCTCTTTCCCACACCTCCCCCACCCCGTCCGTCCCCTAGGTCCCAACTCTCCATGTCCCAACCTAGCACCTCAGCCACAACATCTCCGGGACCAGTGGTGCCTGTAGTCACCGGAATCTGGAGTGCACCGGCCACCAGGGCAGCCAGTGTGGCACGGAGCCACAGCACGGACAGTCCCCCATCTGTCAAGCATCAGACGTTGGCCAGTCCCTGGCGGGAGAGGGGGAAGACTCCAGCCACCAAAGCCGCTCCCAGAGGTCCCGGTGGGAGTGTGGAGTCAGCTGCGACACCTTCAAAGGTGGGGAAGGCCCACAAGAAACCCGGCAAGTCTGGGAAGAGCAGCACGGCGGAGGAGACCGCCATCATCCCCGCTGCCCAGGAGGCCACGGCCATCATCCCTGCTGCCTAGGAGGCCACCAACATCATCCCCGCTGCCCAGGAGGCCACCGCCATCATCCCCCCGCTGCCCAGGAGGCCACCGCCATCATCCCCGCTGCCCAGGAGGCCACCGCCATCATCCCCGCTGGGCTAGAGAGGACCGCCAGCACAAGCCCCGCTGGGCCAGAGAGGACCGCCAGCACAAGCCCCGCTGGGCTAGAGAGGATCGCCAGCACAAGCCCAACTGGGCTAGAGAGGACCGCCAGCACAAGCCCCGCTGGGCCAGAGAGGACCGCCAGCACAAGCCCCGCTGGGCTAGAGAGGACCACCAGCACAAGCCCCGCTGGGCTAGAGAGGACCACCAGCACAAGCCCCGCTGGGCCAGAGAGGACCGCCAGCACAAGCCCTGCTGGGCTAGAGAGGACCTCCAGCACGAGCCCCGCTGGGACAGAGAGGACAGCCAGCAGCTGAGTCGCTGCAAAGGAGCCCGCCGCCTCAAGCACCGCTGAACAGGGCACCGCCGCCTCATGCACCGCTGAACAGGGCACCGCTGCTCCAAGCACCGCTAAACAGGGCACCTCCGCTCCAAGCACCGCTGAACAGGGCACCGCCGCCTCATGCACCGCTGAACAGGGCACCGCCGCTCCAAGCACCGCTAAACAGGGCACCGCCGCCTCATGCACCGCTGAACAGGGCACCGCTGCTCCAAGCACCGCTGAACAGGGCACCGCCGCTCCAAGCACCGCTGGCCCATGAGCGCCAAGGGCACTGACGCTACTGAGGCAGTCACGAGCAGGATGAAGCACTCAGGGCACCAGGCCTCCTCCAGAACCAGTGGAGACTGTCATCCACTACCTCTGTTCTTAGCAGGATGAAGCACTCTGGGCACCTGGCCCCCTCCAGAACCAGTGGAGACTCTCATCCTCTACCTCTGTCCTTAGCAGGATGAAGCACTCTGGGCACCAGGCCCCCTCCAGAACCAGTGGAGACTGTCATCCACTACCTCTGTCCTTAGCAGGATGAAGCACTCTGGGCACCAGGCCCCCTCCAGAACCAGTGGAGACTGTTATCCACTTGAGAGACTGTGGCTTTGCACTCCACAGGATGGAACAGTGGGCAACCCACCCACTGTAGAGACTTGAGAGACTGTGGCTTTGCACTCCCCAGGATGGAACAGTGGGCAACCCACCCACTGTCGAGACTTGAGAGACTGTGGCTTTGCACTCCCCAGGATTGAACAGTGGGCATGTGGCCCCCTCGTGGATTTGGCGTCGTGCACTCAACCAGCTGAGGTGCCCCCCCTTTCCCTCCCCCTGAGGTGCCTGTTTTCTTGCTCTCTGATGCCCCTGCAGTGTTCTCTCCGTCATGGTCGGGGATCTTGTGTGGGCCTCGCCCATACCGTGTGGGCCCAGTGTTCCACGGACTTCATTGGAGCACTATCTGGACTACTAAGATTGGTGTATATTTTGTTTATGGTGCATATATATATTTTTGCGTACTTGATTTTAATATATTACAATGGTTACACTCATTTCCTTTTGTCTTTGCATTCTTCGGGGGGTTGGGGGGTGTAAAAATAATGTATAAATATATATTTGTGTGTGTGTTGTAGTGGGTTAGGGTGGGGGTGGGGGTGTTGCATGTGTGTGTCCCTGTTTTTTCCCTCCCCCCTCCCCTGTGTCGTAGGTGCAGTACTCACCGTTGTCTTCGCTGCTGGTGTTCGTGCTCCTGGTAGAGGAGCAAGAAGATGAGGGCTGGAAAAATGTGCAGCTCTAGTTCCATGGCATCCGGATTCCTCGTGGGGTGTGTAGAGGTGAGCGTTTTCCCTTCGAAGTCCTGTTTCCGCCGTGTTTTTGTCCACGGTGAATCCGCCCCGGAAAAGGTGGCGGATTGGTAGGTTGTGATACTGTGGGCGGTACATTGACTTCCGCCTGTCTGTTGGCGGTGACCGCCAAGCTGTTTGTCTGTACCGCCATGGCAGTCTGAGTGTTAAAGTGGCTGTCTTTGTTGGCGGTTTTCGCCACGGTCGTAATTCCAATTTTTTTACCGCCGGCCTGTTGGCGGTCTTACCGCTGCTTTATCACTGACCGCCAGGGTTGTAATGACCACCATAGTTTGTATTCCAAATAGGTCTGATTGATGGCTACTTGAGACATTGTTTAACTGAGCATGTTTGTCTGTCCCATTTCCCTTTGCCCAATTTGCTTGCTCTTGAGTGTATTGGTAATACCAAATCAAGTGCAATTAGGAGAGTGAGTTAGGAACCTCATTTTAGGGGATCCAAATTTCTCCAACAGGATCAATTTATAAGAAGATTAGTGTTAGGTTGGGATTGTGACAGATGGAACTTTACCACAGATACCCTTCCCTGTTATTTGCTTTCAATGTATAAAAGACCAGATTTAAAGTTTGGTGAATGGCACACTTCATCATAAATGTGACGGATATCCTGTCCATCTTATTACAACTCCAATAGGGCAGAATCCACTCTGTCATATTTGTGATGGAGTGACCCATACACAAATCTCTAAACCCGTCCCTAAGTCTCTTATATGCCAAACTGTAAAGTATTAATATAATTAAGAGCATGATTGATGCTCTTAGAGAGATTTACCATTTAACAAGTGACAGTGTTCAATTTTATGAACTCTAATATTTAGTACTTAAATGGCTAGTTTTCTGATACTGACGAGGTACTGGTTTTGCGTAACAAGATAATGAATAACAAATTTATAATCCAACCTTGGTTGAGTTTTAATCTGTGGTGGCACCTTCCTTTGTGTGCCAGCGATTGTAACTGGTGTGTTATATAGGTGTGATGTATGCCATGTGTTTTATTGTTGTGCTTTAATTTATTTATTTGTTGCCACAGCAAGAAAGGACTGGATTCAGTGATGCATTCATGTAATGTAGGCAGCAAACGTTCTCATCATGTGAGCCCAGCGTGCTGACTACTAGGTTATACATGTGCAAAAAACACACTTTGGAATCAATTGGCGGAATTCTGAAAGATGCCCTCCTCCCTGCAGAATGTGATTACAGGTCTGGGCCTCCAGTATCTCAAACATATCTATAGGCTTAGGTCTGAAGAGGTACCCCCTGAAGGGTTGGGGGCTCCATAAATGGTTGTTCCCCTTCTCCTGCACCACAGGGACCTGTGTTATGCCTCTGCCACTCTATAATACCCCCTGATTCACCATTTCGATAAATATATCCAAAATAATGTCTAATATCATTAAGGGATGTTTATCTGCATTCTTTTGTCTTTCAGTTCTACCAGTCTTTTGTGAGAGGAAACAATTTACAGGAATTCTGTGATGAATTGTAGCTGTACTTCATTTCTCCATAGCAACAGTAATGATAGAACTATGTGGTAATACAGCTACTACACAGATTTACAATTAGCACAAAGTTCTATGGCCCTGACTTACAGAGATGTTTCTCTTGAGCAAATTGTGTCTTATTTTACAGATTTGGGAAATATTTACAAGGAGCCTGCACCACAGATGCGTCATTTTTGTATGCACCGGCGGCTCTATTGTAGCTTCATTTTTGCAAGGTGACACATTTGGCCAGATGTGTCACTTTTTCGAGGCCTGAATGAAAAACACCTGCATGGGAACCAGCAGCGCCTCGCAGATTTTTATGTATGCAGAGTGGGTGTTCCATTGGAAAAACCCCACTTACTACTGATGCAATGATATCTACACGTTTTCCATTGTGTGACGCTTCTTAAGATGTATCTAGCAAAGTCTGAGATGTGTCAGAATTTCTATGCCTCCAAAACCCAGGCATAGGAACTGGCGCAGTGGCTTTGTAACAGGAATCTGACCATCTGAAGTCAATTTACACACTGGAATATGTATGTATTTTACATACCCACTAGCTTTAGGAGGTCTACACATGTGACAATCATGCTGTAAGACCCCTTGACCAAGCTGGGACCATGGATCCTATGATATTATCATCCATTGTGGCAAGGCTATGTGACGTTGTGTACTCCATGTAAGGGACAGGCCAGGAATGTCACTTCTCCGTGGAGGAATGGATCCCCAAGTCTAGGACAGCGTACTCCAAAGGACAACAGGTAAGTACACACATAAGGTAGGTCATACATGTATTACCACTTAACAGTATAACATGTACTTACATTCACTCATATTATACTGTCACTCACCATGTCATACATACTCAAGCAGGGACGGCCCCTCCTCTATGGTGGACAAGCATCGCCCTACTGATGAAAAGCAGCAGAAAATAAAATGATACTAAAACTATGTTAGTATCATTTTATTTTTCACTTCCTCGGTCAGTCTGCATGCTGATTAAAGGGCAGGGAAGGCCATTCTCTGCGTTAGCAGAGGGCAGAGGAGTAGTAAGGGCATTCTAAGTGCACATGTTGGTTTTGCCAGTCGTCTTAGGCCTGGCGAAAGCGACATGCACACTTAGAACTCTCCACCTGGGCTGTGTTGCACAACTGGGTGGAGAACCAGTGCAGGCTCCCAGCCCTAAACTGAGCCGCATTTCAGTCCACTCAGACCAATCCCAGCGCTTCTCTCATGTTGGTAACAGCATGAGAGAAGCATCTGGATTAGGTGGGGGAGAGGCAAGCACAGAAGCACCAAGGTGGCGGGCGCAGCGGGAGCAGAAGAACACCGAGGTGGCAGGTAAATCTTTTTTTTTTTTTATTATCTGCCCCCTCCGGCTCCTTGCACTGCCACACCAAGTGTTAGTGACAACAGCCGCCACTGTACTCAACTCTGTACATACACATAAGTAGACTATGGCGACTGTAATATGACACATACGCATACTGCCTACATGATATTTTTGACCAATGTAAGAGTGTAGAAGGAGCTATCCCTTCATTTTACAGTCTTTTACATCAGCCCTCACACAATAGCCTTCTTGCGTCAGTCAGAACTGACAGATCACCTCTGATTTTTGATGCATTGCTGAAGTTGTGTCGGTTATGGGGCCAACTTTAGCAATGCACCACTTTTGGGACAGATGTGTTGCAGCAGAGTTCCCTTGAATGCATCAAAATTTCAGATGCATCCTTGGGGCCTTACGAAATGTTGGCTCGTATTGTAAATATGACGCCACGTGGCATCGTAAGTTGTCCTCACGCAGTGTAACATTTTTTGATGCAGTGATGTGTCAATCCTTGTAAATGAGGCCCTTAGGAGTTAGTAACAGAAAAGTCCCTCATTAGGAGTGATATAAAGAAACTGTATTGGTAATTGTGCAACTGGAACTACTAATTCCAGTTGCAGTATTGTGACCCCATTATTCATTTTTCACTTACCAAGTAGAGGCTGATCATAAAATAACGTGTTTTTCTCTGGCAAAATGGTTGTTGGGAGAAAATCATGGTGTGTAGTGGTCCATGACTACTGATAATAAGTACCTTATGGCCAGATGTATGAAAGTTTCTTCAGCTTGTGAACAGCCCATTTCACAGAATCAGGCTGTATGCAACCAGAAAAAAAGCATTTTCCTCTGGACCAAATCCTATTTTGTGATCCCGTAACCTATTACAGAATTGCGAAATAGGTCAGTGATTCTTATTAGGAAGGGGAGTGTAAGAGTGTCCCTTCCTAATAGCGACTCACAGTGGCATGTATGAATGTTTTGCGACCGAAATACAGTCACAAAACATTCACCTTTTACCACCAAATTCAATATGGCGGTAACCCATTTGCAAAAGGGAAGAGGTCCCCATGGGACCCCTTCCCCTTTGTTAATAGTCATAAAGAAGTGTTTTTAAGAGGAGGCAGTGGTCCCATGAACCACTACCTAATCCTAAAAACAAAAAGAAAATGTTTTTTTTTTTAAACGCATCTTGTTTTTCTTTGAGGAAAACGGACTGCATTTATAAAAAAGCATTGCTTTATTTAATACCAAATACAGACATGGTGGTCTGCTGTCCCCAGCAGAACAGCATCTCTGTGTTTTTAGCGAATCCCAAAAGGTCGCTAATTGCAACCTACCTCATGAATATTAACAAGGTAGGTTAATTGAGACCCATTGGAAATTGTAAACAGTGCAAACCACACTTTTGTACATAGCTGTTTGGGATTTCCTAATAGCGAATCACATTAATTTGCTATTAGGAAATCGCAAACCCAAAGCTACGTAAATCTGGCCCTAAGTCAGGAAGAAAACAGAACCACAGAGAAAATATGTAGAAATAAAGTGATGTGTTAGCATACAGTTAGTCTAGTCAACTCTTTTCTTGTTCTTTGTATTTCAACAGCCAAGAACATATTTGTTGGGAAGATGGTTCAGTGATTTATACAAGTGCTGCTTTAATCTAATGTGAATTGAAGTACAACCCAATTGGCTAATAGGCACATTTGCTAATTACAGCGTTTAGAGATGGCAAAGTTACAAGACCTAAATATAAAATATTGTTTTTATTTCCATTGAATTGTAATAATCAACACATATTATTCTAATCAACCAATTAATATTAAGAGTAATCCCTAGGCTGGAAAACAATAATTAATAAATCTCCTCTACCAATCATTATATACTAACTATAGAAATTATTCTGCCTTCTTTTTCGCCTTTCGCGTTTCGCCTTCTTTTTTAGACCTATTGGGAGAGATGAAATTGTTACTATACCGTGTTCAGAATATTTAGTGCTCCACTTATAGTGATATACTCCTTTACTGCTTCTTACAATTGTTTATTATTTGTATTTATTGTTGGTTTTTTTTCAAGCGAAACAACCCCGCCAGATGGTCGCTTCTTTATAGGACTGTACCATCCACGTGTAAGTTCCGAAGTGCAGGTAAGTGTGAGCAATGCTACAAGTGTTCGTGAATCCCAAAAAGTCTTGCTTGTGTGAGGCTCACCACGTTTACATTGTATTTACACTCATCTGGCACACGCCTGAAAATGTCTACTTCCCTAATCTAATTTCAGAACACAGAGTCGTAAAATGCGTGCACTTTCCACACCCTATGGAACTTGCACTCATTGCCGCTCTCACCAAAAAATCAGGCTCTTCTGCCGATGATCCTTGCTCGAGTCAGAGGTGAGTCGAAAGGGCGCCGAGAGGCCAGAGGAGGCGGAAGTGCACTATATAAGTACTCCGTGACGTAAAACTGCAATTGCCCCTTGTGAATCACAAGTAACACATGAGTTCATACGTGGACTTTTCAATGCTTCACACACATGAAAGACAGAAAAAGGTTTAATTCCCTATGCGTTATAATCACCCACTCCACTGAGTGACACTCTACGGAGCTTGAAACAACATCTGGCTGAGTCAGTCCAGCGATGAGTATTAAGTGGGACTTTCAAATTGTCCGTGGAGAGCTCGGCACTCACGTCCTCGGCTAGCTAACCGGCCATCTTACCATTTTGATTCAAAGGATCACGCCTGTCAAACACTTAGTGGTGTTAAAGGCTGCTACCCGCAAATGCGTCCATTACTTACGATAATGGCATTACTCCTAGTCCTACTCCCTCGCCTTCCTTTGACCAATGAGGCTTCCTGCCTCCCCCTAGACCCTCCCTTCCCCTTTTAAACCCCCCCTACCCCCACCACCTCCTGTACAAAAACAAGCCCAAGCAGCAACTCAGGCGGTCCGTACCGGGGGGCGGGAGGGAACGGAAAGGAAGGCGAGGGAGTAGGACTAGGAGTAATGCCATTATCGTAAGTAATGGACGCATTACCTCCCGTCCCTCCCTCGCCTTCCTTTGACCAATGAGACATAGCAAGAGAAAACAGGAGACGGACACTGAGTTGCAATAAGTTTTAATTACAATCCATAAAGACCATCGAGACCCTACCCCCCTATTACATCATAGAGGATAAGACTCGGTGACCCAAAACCGACTCCAAACTACCCAAGTCTGCCAGCCTATAATGCCGAACAAATGTAGAAGGCGAGGCCCAAGTGGCGGCCCTGCAAATTTCCACCACTGAAGCACCCTGAAGCTCAGCCACCGTAGTCGCCATACCCCTGGTAGAAAGGCCCTGAATCCCTTGGGGAGGAACCACCTCCTTCAATGAATACGCCAACAGAATCAAGGAGCGCACCCACCGACTCAACAAAGCCGTGGAAGGCTTCTCACCCTTCCGGGCCGGACCGAAATTCACAAAAAGAGAATCCCCTTTACGGAAAGGAGCCACCACACGCAGATACTCTAACAATGCCCTGCGCACATCCAAAGAATGTAACCGAACCTCCTCATTCGAGGAAGGATTCGGACAAAATGAAGGAAGTATGACCTCCTGACAAGCATGAAAAGAAGAATTAACTTTTGGAATAAAAGAAAGAACCGGAACAAGCACCACCCGATCCGGAAAAACCTTACAAAAAGGAAAAGAACAGGCCAAGGCCCCCAATTCCCCTAAACGGCGGGCCGAAGTAATGGCCACCAAAAAGAACGTCTTCAAAGAAAGATGACGCAAGTCACAATCCCCCAGCGGTTCAAAAGGGGCAGCAGTCAATGCATCCAAAACTAAGGAAAGATCCCAGGAAGGAAAAGAACGTACTGGGCGAGGAAACAGGTTAAGAAGACCCTGAAAAAATCTAGGCATCAAATGACCCTCATCCAACAGATTACGCCAAGGACCACTAAATGCCTGAATAGCCGCCCACTGCACCCGCAGAGAAGCCACCGACAAACCCAATTGTGCACCATACTGTAAAAATTGCATCACCTCAAATATAGAAGTGCATGTAGGATCTAATTTATGCCGGAAGCACCAAGAAGAAAAAAACTTTCCACTGTCTATCATAAGAAACCAAAGTGGAATGCCGTCTTGAAGCTAGTAACGTAGAACTCAAAGCTACTGGTACCCCTAGACCCGTCAAACCCCGTCGTTCAACTTCCAGGCCGTCAAGTGCAACCTCCTCAATTACCCCTTCGAGAGGCAAGGAAACTCCAGGGGAGACGGACAAAGAGGAAGAGGCCATATCCGACCCTACGCCATCAACTGCAGCAATGGAAACCAATTCGCCCTCGGCCAATGGGGCGCAATCAAGATAACCCTGGCTCCCAATTGCCGAACTCTCAACAGAAAAGCCCGGAGCAGCTGAAATGGCGGGAAAGCGTACAAAAGACCCCGAGGCCAAGGACACGACATCCCGTCCACCTCCCAAGCCTGAGGACAACTAAACCGGGAGCAGAAGCGACTGAGTTTCGCATTCTCTGGGGATGCAAACACATCTATCACTGGAAGACCCCAGAGGCGAACAAGATGAAGAAACAGCGACCTTCGCAGGGAGAAAAGTTGTGAGGAAGGAATCACCCTGCTTACCAGATCCGCCCGAACATTGACCACCCCCCGAATGTAGGTAGCCCGGAGAGAAGGAACCCACTCCTGAGCCCACACAAAAATCTTTCATGCCAGACTGAACAAAGCCCTTGATCTGGTCCCCCACTGCCGGTTTACATAAGCCTTGGTGACCAAGTTGTCTGTCCGAATAAGAACCGCAACTCCTTTCAGGGAAACCTGGAAATGAATCAGAGCCAACAACACTGCCTTCAATTCGTGCCAATTTGATGACCGATTGGCCTCTAGCGGAGACCAAAATCCCTGAATCTGCGCTGACCCCATCCAAGCACCCCAATCAGAGAGGCTGGCATCCGTTGTTATCACAACTGGGATTAGAGGAGACAAAGACACCCCTACTTGAAGATGCCTGGCCCCCAACCACCATCTCAACTCCCTGCGAATCAACCCTGACCCCGGAATCCGAGTCAGCATAGAACCCGACCATGGAGCCCGCCTCCTTGGGAACCAGTTCATCAAGCAAAGAAGATGGAATCGCGCCCAAGGAACCAGAAAAATCACTGACGCCAAATGTCCCTGCAGACGTAACCATAGAAGCGCTTGGGGGGCAGACTGCGACACTATCGTCCTCACCAGGGACTGGAGCACACCTAACCTCTTTTCCGACACAGTCACCAAACCTAGATGAGTCAGAAACCGAGCCCCTAGAAAAACCAGATCTTGGGAAGGGACCAAATCTGACTTCCCCCAGTTGATCAAAAACCAGTGGTTTTGCAGGACCACCAGTACCCGGGCCACATGCCTCCGCAACTGGACCTGTGAGGGTGCATGTATCAGGATATCGTCCAGATAAGGATGAATAAACGCCCCTTCTGAATGTAGAAAAGCGGGGCCAGCACCTTGGTGAAAATCCGGGGAGATGACTTGAGGCCAAAAGGCAGCACACAAAACTGATAATGGTCCAGGCCTACTGCAAACCGTAGGAACCGCTGAGAAGCCTTTGCCACTGGCACATGTAGGTATGCATCCTGCAGATCCAACAATGCCAGAAAATCCCCCTGACTGACCATCAGAAAAATAGTCTGAATTGACAGCATGTGAAAATGCACCGTCTTGATCCACGCATTCACTCCTTTCAGATTGAGGACAGGCCGAAAAACCCCTGACACCTTCTGAACTAGAAACAAGACGGAATAAGTGCCCCGACCCCTTTCTCCTAGAGGAACGCGGGAAATGGCCCCCTTGAGAAGTAAGTCTCGGACCCCGTTCAACAACACCTCCCTCCATGCCCCGACCGCAGGCAGAGGAGTTGGACGCACCCCAGAATCTGGAGGCACCATATCGAAGTCTATGACGTAACCATTGGCCACAATGTCCAGCACCCATGAATCGCTGACACTCTCCTGCAAAGCAGAAAGAAAGTGCCTCAGCCTTCCCCCAACCTGCCCTATGCCAGGCCCACAGTGATTGTCAGGACCCCTTCTTGAACCCACCCCGGTTCGAAGGAGCAGACTTCTTAGGGGAAAAACGGGGTTGAAAACGACGTTTCCTGAAAGAAAAAGATTTTGTATCAATCTTGGGAGAAGAACGGGAATGCTTCTTCCACCCTTTGCCAGAAGCAGAGACACCTTTATAAGGCCAAGCATGCTTCCTCTCCTTAAATGCCTTGGAAAGCATGGCAGGCAACTGATCACCAAACAAACTACGTCCCTCAAAAGGCAGTCTCAGGAGAGCAGACTTCTCCCCAGGATCCGCCTTCCACGATCTTAACCAGAGGGACCTCAGGGCCCCAATCAAAGCCCCAGATGCCAGAGCCGAAGTACAGACCACATCCGATGATACGTCCGCCAGCAACCTGGCCTGCTGCTCCATAACCGCTAGAAGTTCAGAGCACTCCGCACCTTCCTGCATAGCCACCGCCAGCTTATCAAAGTCCTGCACCAACGACTGGGCCGCATAAGCAGAATATATACCTGCTCTCAGGGCCAGATTTTCTGCCGCAAAAGCCCTCTTGAGACCAGAATCCACCTTACGGTCCGTGGCATCAGTAGGCACACAATCCTCCGGATTGACTGCTGTCTTGCCAATCAGGGTTGCCAAAATGGAATCTAGACGAACAGAGGGAGGTAACACATCCTACCCTTCCAGTAAACAAAGTTTCTGAAGGAATCGTGGAACTTGAGCTTTATCCATATCCTTCCATTCCCGGAACACCATATCCTTCACAGGACCCTGAAAAGGCATGGCAAACTTAGAAGGCGTCTGATACTGAGGGAACAAATGTGAGTCAGATCACGCAGGCTGAAACACTGGGAAACCTAAATTGTCCCGCACATGTGACATCACCTCCCACATCTCTTACCTGGAGACATATTTCCCCCCAGAGGAAGTAGAGGGAACATCCTCCTCCTCATCATCTGAAGAGGATCTCTACGCAGTCGCAGGAGGACGGGCAACATTAGACCGACTAGGCCTGGCCATCCCTGCCTGGAGAGCCCTAGAAACAGCCACCTCTATCATGTCCTGTACTTCCTCTCTTGACATGAGTGGTGCAGAAGAATTACCCAGAACCTGGCGCCCCCCAGGTGTAGAAAAGGCAGTAGTACCCTCCTCCCCTGAGGAGCAGGAAGAAGAAACAATCCTGTGCCTTTTTGTAGGAACCTTCGGCATGGTAAATGCAAATATAACTACCATCCCCCTGAACCCAACATCTAAATATACTAGGTACAGGTCCACCTCCAAAAAATCAATAGTCCAATAAAAGTACACCATCAATTAATTAAAAATGTTAAAATGCGGGCAGAACGCCCGTCCTACCATCACTGCTGCCAAAAAATGCTCACCAGCACCTCTGCGCGGCTCTGCGGGCCGAGGAACCGGAAACAGAACGCCCCAGCCGTAAAGAGCCGACTGACCTCGTCAGCCGACTCTGAGGACCCGTCTGCCAAGCAGCCCCGCCTGCTCGCAGAGACGCGACCGGCCAGAGCACACCCCGAGGCGCCCGTGCCTCGAGGAGTGCAGGAATGACGACCCCCAGGCCCTGCCGCGGAGGATAAAAGAGAAAGGTAAGTCTAGCGTGGGCTACAGAAAAAACAGGTGGGGGGGTGAGGTTTAAAAGGGGAAGGGAGGGTCTAGGGGGAGGCAGGAAGCCTCATTGGTCAAAGGAAGGTGAGGGAGGGACGGGAGGTAATGGACAGGCCTTGCGCCCGCAAAAGTGGGTTTTGCTGTATACACCCCCCCACCCTTTTACAAGTTGTAATAGCCTTTCGGACTTCCAGGAGAACGTTTGCAACCACTTATGGATTATAAATGGACGGGGTTGTGAAACAAGCAACCCCTCCTATTCGCGAGTCACATTGGTGGGTATCTATGCTTTGCAACCACAATTGTAGCTAAAAACTATTGATCCGATAGCTTCCATAGACTGTTGGTGGTATGTGATTCACAGATACCCCAATTTGGGAATCACCACTGGCAGCATGGTGGAAGAAGAGGGTAGCGAACAAGCTCACCGCAATGTCTTTCTTGGCAGGAAAACTTTTTTATTTTCATTTATTTAAAAAGTAGCGCTTTCCCTTTATGAGGTATGGGCTGCTTTATTAAAAACAAGCATAGGCAAAGCTAATAGGTTTCGCCTTTGTGAAATCTATTTGCTTTGTCAATGTTTTTTAGATATGATACACAGCGGCACAGGCTGCTGTAACATGGCTCCAAGTAAAGAAAAAAAGTACTGTGACACAGCTCTACTTTTTTCTAGGCATGCTGCACAGCAGCGACCGCGCTGCTGTGCAACATGGTTGAAAGCAAAGAAAATAATACTGCTGTGACGCGGTCAAAGCTGGCCTCGTCATGGCGCTTTTTTAAGCTATGCAACAGAGCAGCCCACACTGCTATGCGACATGTTTAAAACACATTGACAAAGCCAAAAGGTCACACAATAGGGAAACCTATCCGCTTTGCTATGCACATTAAAGGAACAAGGAATTTTTTTTAATCTGATCCTGAAACTGATGAAAGAAAATTAATGCCTATATAATAAGAAAACGGAACCATTACAAATAAAAATCATTTGGAGCAAAAACATTTTGTCTCTCCCCAAAACACAACAAATAAATATCAGCCAGCATATTGATTTATTCTCGCTCTCTTTGTCCACCTCCAACGTTTTACCGTGACATCATCAACTTCTCAGGAGTTTTTTTCAAATTTAAATCTGACACCGGTGACAAACACCTAGACAACCTCCTAATGCTCTTAATTGAACTTTATTTGGCATGCATGGACCCTCTTGGATTGACAATCCCCACATACAGGTAGGCCCAGCACCGCCAAGAACAACCAGCCTCATCACTGTTCATGCTCAGAATGTGCGCAAGTATCACATGCCTGAGTGTATGTTGTGGGCGTGACATCCCCTATTGACAGGTCACTGAAAGGCATCACGAATGGCAAAGTTCACGGTCGGGGCTCATGCGCGCGCTGACAGTCCATGTGACCCTGTGAGAAACGGGAGAAGGCCACAGCGGTGGACAAGGAGGCAACATTACTGATTACCGCAGTGACATCAGCAGATGTACCCGAGCTCAGGGTCGTTCGGAGTGCGGCCTGTTCTCGGCATGCACAGGCTCCAATATCAAATAGGGTATCATTTTATGCACAGATGACCTCAGCAAGGGTTTTCGGGTGCGTGCGTCTCTCTCTCTCTCTCTCTCTCTCTCTCTCTCTCACACACTTGTAGGAACATTCGCATCTGACTAAATCAATGAACGGTGGCAGAGTGCCCTGCGTGAGCCAGGGTTTAGATTATGCAAAGTTTGCCCTGGTACAAAACATATGCAAATGCTTTTTGCTCTTTGCACAACAGGAAATAGAACGAGCTATTGTTTGTATTATATAACGAATAATGCAGTGCGACAAAACATGTGGCAAACTGAAAAGGGGTGCATTTTAAAGCTCCGTTTTTTGTTTCGTGGCGATGCCACCTCACTGCCGGCAGCGCGGGGTTTCCTTCCCCGTCAGCGTTGGGCAGTTGGTACTGAGCACTGGTCTTAAGGTGGCGCTGAAGCTGCTGAGGTGGCAGATTATACCGTGCTCCATACACCGCTTGCGCACCTCGCAAACTCCCAGTGTTAGGGATGCCGGACATGTCATCAGTACATCACAGGTTTAGCTTATGTGACTGTGCCAGACCAAAAACATAAAAAGCATTGGTAAAGCCAATCTAGGCTTGCCTTCATTATTAGTTTGGTGGTAATGAAGCGTACTGCAACAGGTCATGAACAGGGAACTTAGTCCAGGTAGTTTGCACTCTGATTTATGCACATTAAGGGCACAGATTTAAATCAGCATTAATAAGGATATCAGGTCTTCAATAGTAGTAATAATGCAGCAGATTCTGAACCCTCCTGTGGACATTCATTTTGAGATGCACCTGATTAGTACATCAGTGGAATTGCAAATGTCTCAACAAGTCGTAGCACAATGTGCACCACTATTGGCTACCCGCCTGCATAAAGACCTACGTTCTAAATATCCCATCTCTCTGCACAGTTATCATTTGTTTCATGAAAGATGGGGTTGCTAAATGCAAGCCGACAGTATCATTTATTCATGAATTAACGCGCTAACGAATCAATACGTTTGAACACATACGGAAACCTTAATAAAGTACAAGGCCGGATAGGTAGCCTCTGTGCCGGTTTTCCTCTCCCCTTTGCCGCGACTCAGCTTGCCTGTAGACAGATGTGAATATTAAAGATACTGCTCGTGCTAAATGTATTTCATTGTGATTTCTTTGTCAATACACAGGTTACCCTAAAGCAGGGCCTGTGCTCTGATGGAGAAGTTATAACATTATACGAGCTGTCACTCAGGTTTATGGCCGTGCGCTTTTTGATCATAAAGATACACTGTACAGCAGCAATAGGATAATGGAAACCATCGTAACAGCAATAGAGTAATGGAAATCATCGCAACAGGCCCAAAGACGGATCGCAAATCTAAGCAACGGAGAAGGAGGGCCTTCTAGAAATTGACTAGGAGACGGGTGCGAGCGGAGGCGACCAGCCTCATTTACATTTATATAGCACTTTTCCTCCGCACTGAATGCCAATGTGCTCTCGCGCAGTCCGGCTCTGGGCCTGCACGTGCAGGCAGGCACCGCTGAGGTGCGGAGGCCACGCGCCGCAAGGTCACTTCCGCCGCCAGTGCTGGAGCCGTGTAACACCGCGGCACTCATTCCGGGCCTGCGGCTGGGGGCACCTCGCTTCGTACCAGGCAGAACGAGACAGGAGTCTTCGAAGTGTAGCTTGTCCTAGCAGATGTGTCAAAAGATTTACACAGGAGCTCGTGGGCCAGCAAATACTGGGGTTGCTGAATACCAAGGATGCCCGGGGGGCCTGATCTTGAGCCAACCAGGCTACTACTTGGCGTAACGCAAAATGACGTAGCCCCCCTGAAGAATAAGACGATGGGACACTGATGCTCCCGTTTCTCGCAGATATTCTGTGGCTCTAAGGCGAATGGGGCCCTCCGAAAGGGCTGCCCCTTCCCCTCCCTATTGTTGTGAAGGTCTGCATCACGCTACAGCACAAATTAAGTACATTAAAAATAATAATCTGTTCTCTGAAAAGGCCGAATGCTCTTTTCAAGAAGAACGTTTATGTCTCGTTCACTCCAAGGTCTTGGTGCTGGATGAAAACATGTGCTGTGAAGTTTTTGAACTTCTCTCCTATAAAAGTCTTCAAATTATAGGGCCCAATATTGTGCACCAAGAAGCAGTTGCCAGTCCTTTCCTGCACCTGTCTTCTTTCCTGCATAGGTGACAGTCACTTAAAGTATATTAGGTGAACTAAGTGTCTGCGTTTTTTATAAACACTACAGCAGCAGATTTGACTATAAAACTCTAAAGAACGCTCCCCTCGCAAATGTGAGAATAGCACGCTTCACTGTAGAGCTGAAGAATAAAACTCTAAAATGTTTAATTTGAAAAAATACCTCCAAACTGGAGGGGTTGGGAGAAGAGAGTTACATACTAAGGGGCAGAGGTAAGAGCCCCTAGCGCCTCCTTGCGCACATTAGCGTTATTTTTTCTATGTTAATGTGACCCAATGAGGCCAAAATCGCCACAACAAATTTACAAAGTGGTGCAGTGCATGCATTGCGCCACTTTGTAACACTTTGCGCTACATTGTGCCTGTGCCAGGCATAATGGATGCAAAAGGGGTGTTCCCCGTTAGGGCGGGCAAAAAAATGGCACAAAGAAATCTAAGAGATTTTTTTCGGCCCACAGCAGGCATTAAGTGGGGGCACACCACTGTTCACAATGGGCCTCAATGGGCTTTGCAGGATTAGCGTCAACATTTTTGACGCTAATCCTGCAAAGCTCTGAAATAGCATAACATTTTTGATGCTAGTTCCCTAACTACTGCCATTGTGCGCTGCATCTTAGATACATCGCACACATAGTGGCGTTAGGGAGGGCAAGAAAAGTGGCACTGCACTGGGTGCTGCACCAGTTTTCTTAAATCTGGCCCTAAGGATTCATTTCTTTGGATACAGCTGTGGAGCTGTCCAGAGTGCTGAAAGATGTTAACTTCCAAGCCTAAGGAGGTCCCATGCGTTTCAAACTCCAAAGTTATGGGAAGCAACGTTTATTTGTGCAACATATGGAGAAACTCCAAAAATCTACACTGTTCCTGGTTTTCAGGAAAAAATGCCAATATCAGCTAGAGTCAAATTTCAGTGGGATAAAATCCAATTATTTCAGTTCACTCTAGTTGCACTCAAAATATTTACTCCTTGTACTTTGCATTTGGGGATAGGGATAGCTGTTGGCTACCATTACTGATATCTCACTGTCTAGAAGTTGAAGTCAAAAGGTACTGTGCCCTTGAGTGGGTAAGGGTACCAAGCTACCTTCTATTAGGGACCCAGCATTACTAAATTGACGATGATGATGATATTGCAGGTCCTAGTCAAGAAATTCCAATGGGTTCATACTGCATGATGACCCAATTATCTTCTTGTTAGAATTAGGAGCTATCCAGAAATAAGGATTGTAGAGCTGTAGCCCCTGAGGTACTGTCCACACAGGGGCCTTGATCTTGATTAAAGGGGGGGTCCTTCTAAATGGTGGAAAAGTTTAGGACTAACTCCAATTCAAAACAAGTAAAGTTGTAATGCCAGCGTGAAAGGGCTAACATCATAAAGCACACCTCTTGGTGTGGTCCAACAGGTTCCGGATCCAGAGTGCACCCAACTATTAAACTTCTTTCACAGGCTGCTAAAGTCTTGGAGACTCCTATTTTGACTCACGGACAACTCTGCATTTCGTTGCTGTTGGAAATGGCCTCCCTGAAGGGTCACCCCAAAACCTTTTGCCTTCCTCCTCTTCTTTTGCTGATCTCACTTTTGCTGACTTTATGACTCTGGACACTTTACCACAGCCAACCAGTGCTAAAGTGCATGCACTCTCTCCCTAAAAACATAGTAACATTGCTGATACCCAATTGGCATATTTCATTTACTTGTAGGTCCCCAGCAAAGTGCACTACATGTGCCCAGGGCCTGTAAATTAAATGCTACGAGTGTGCCTGCAGCACTGATTGTGTCACCCACATAAGTAATCCCTTAACCAAGTCTCAGGCCTGCCATTGCAAGGCCTGTGTGTGCAGTTTCACTACCACTTTGACTTGGCATTCAAAGGTACTTGCCAAGCCTTAAAAACCCCGTTTTCTACATAGAAGTCACCCCTAAGGTAGTCCCTGGGTAACCCAAAGGGCAGGGTGCTATGTAGGTAAAAGGCAGGACATGTACACATGTATGTCCAGTTAGTGAAAAACTCCTAAATTAAATTTTCCTCTACTTTGAGGTCTGCTTCTCTCATAGAATAGCATTAGGTCTGCCCTCATATTCTTTAGAGTGGTCTGACAGGAGTAACCAGCTCATATTTAGTACGGCCAGAATGGTAATAGCAAATCCTACTTATTGGTGAGGTTAGATTTTATATCACTATTTTAGAAATGCCACTTTTAGAATGTGAGCATTTCTTTGCACTTAAAAACCATCTGTGCCTTACAGCCTGTCTCCAATCAACATCTGGGCTGGGCTGGGTGACTGCTCCCTTGTGCATTTCACCCAGACAACCACAAACACAGGACACTCAGTCACACCTGCACTCATCTTCATATTGAATGGGTCTTTCTGGGCTGGAAGGGTGGAGGGCCTGACACTTACATTTCAAAGGCTAGTGGCCTGCCTTCATATAATGGACTGCCAACCCCCCTAATGTGACCCTGGCAGACAGCACCGCACTGAAAGGGGAATTTGTGCACCTCAAAATCACTCTTTGAAGTCTCCCCCACTTTTGGTATATAAACCGGGTCTCTGACCCCACCAACTCAGATGCTGCTGGACCTACACTGGCACCCTGTCAAGAGGAACAACCTGGCTGCCCAAAAGAATCATATTGACTGCTGACCTGCTGGCCTCTGACTTTGCTGAGAAGGACTCTGCCTTCTCCAAAAGTGTTCTCCAAGGGCTTGGATTATGCATGCATCCTGTTTTTTGCAGTGTCAGGGCCAAAAAGACTTAGGCCCTCATTTTGACTTTGGCGGTCTTTCTTGAAGACCATCAAAGCTGCGGGTGCCAGAAGAGCTGGTGGTCTTCTGTCCACCATATTACGGGTACTGCTGGATTTCCACCACACGTTGGGCGGAAACCCAGTAGTAGTTATGCTGGCGGACGGAGGCGCATGGGCGGTTCCACCACCGGCCTGCCCCACCAGAAGGACACCGCCTGCCGTATTATGTGCAATAATATGGCTTGGAGATATCCTGATGGCGGGGCGCAGCCAGAGATGGAAGTGCCCGTTCCCGTTTCCTGCGGGATTACCTCCTCCCTGGACCAGGTATGTTGATCATCTGACAGAGGAGGGGGTTGGAGGGTTGGGTGTGTTGTGAGTGTGTGTGAGTGGGTGCTTGTCTGCATGTGTGAATGTGTGTTTGTATGTGTGTTTGTATGGGTGTGTGTATGCATGTTTGTATGGGTGTGTGTATGCATGTATGTATGGGTGTGTATATGTATGTATGTATGGATGTGTATATGTGTGTTTGGATGGGTGTGTGCATGTGTGTTTGGATGGGTGTGTGCATGCGTGTTTGAGTGCGTGTATGAGTGGTGAGGTGTATGCGAGTATGGATGCATGCAAGTGAATGCATGTATGTAACTGTAGGTGAATGAGTATGTGTGGTGCGTTTGGGTGTCTGTGTGAGTGTGAATGTATGCAGGGAGGGGGGCGCTCTACCTGGAGGGAGGAGCTGTACCTCAGGGGGTGTGGGGGACGGGTGCTGTACCTGCAGGGGGGATATTATACTTGCTGGGGGGGAGGAGTCATCTACCAGTGAGAGGGAAGGAATTCCGTTACTGGAAGCCTTTCCACCATGGTTTTTGTGGCGGTGCTACCGCTATGAAAACCCTGGTAGAAAGGCAGCTCCTAATACCGCTGCTGGTCTTCTGTGGGCCACCATGGCAGAGATGCTCATCTCTGGCCCAACGGGTCCGACCGCCATGGTGGTATGAGCGGAGATGTGGCGGGTTGACAGAAGCCAACCCACCACACTCATAATGTGTCAGTCTTCCCTGCCAGCCTGTTGGTGGTGAAACAGCCACCTTTGACCTGGCAGTCAGGAGACCACCAGGTTCATATTGACCGTCTTAATCTCTTCAGGAAACTCCTTGTGTATCGAAAACCAACGCACCGCCTGCCTGCATTGCGACCGAGAAATCACCGCACAGCCAACCGGAACGCCGCAGCCCGACTTCCCAAGTGGAAATTCGACACAGCACCTGGCTTGTGATTGAAAATCCGACGCATCGCCTACCAAATCGATGCAGCGCCCGTGCCTTCTTCCAGCGCGTCAAGGATTTTTCTCTGCATTGCCCCAGGGCGTCAAAATACCCCGCATCGCAGTGAGGAACCAAGACTGTGCGGCGAAAAACAATGCGAACCTCTTGCAGCGTGGAAAAAACAACGCATCATCTGTGCCTCGCCAGAGAATTCGACGTGCCACCTTATTTTTCAATGTATCTCCTCCTCTGTGGTCTCCTTACGTCGTTATTTTTGATGCATACCAGGTACTGTGTGTAACAAAGAGACAACTGTTTATTTTCAAGGATTAAGGCCCTCATTCCGAGAAGCACCGCCAACAGGCTGGCGGTGCTTCACGGGCCATTCTGACCGCGGCAGTAAAGCCGCGGTCAGAAAAGGGGAACCGGCGGTTTCCCGCCGGTTTTCCCCTGGCCCAGGGAATCCTCCATGGTGGCGCTGCTTGCAGCGCCGCCATGGGGATTCCGACCCCCTTCCTGCCAGCCTGTTCCTGGCGGTTTACACCGCCAGGAAGAGGCTGGCGGGAACAAGTGTCGTGGGGCCCCTGCACTGCCCATGCCACAGGCATGGGCAGTGCAGGGGCCCCCTAACAGGGCCCCATGAAGATTTTTAGTGTCTGCTTTGCAGACACTGAAAATCGCGACAGGTGCTACTGCACCCGTCGCACCCCTGCAAATCCGCCGGCTCCATTCGGAGCCGGCTTCCTCTTTGCAGGGGCTTTCCCGCTGGGTCGGCGGGCGATCTTTTGGAGATCGCCCGCCGGCCCAGCGGGAAAGTTGTAATGACCCCTGCGGTCATTTGACCGCGGTGCGGCCTTTTGGCGGTTTCCCTAAGTCTTTTAAAGTCTGCAAAAGTGATATTTCAACTTGTGCTTATTGTATCTTTGTCGTTCTTACCTTATTTTATTCAGATAAATAATATCTATTTTTCTAAACCTGTGTGGTGTATCTGTGTGGTGCTTTTACTGTGTTACTGTAAGATTTATTGCACAACTACTCTACACATTGCCTTCTAAGTTAAGCCTGACTGCTCAGTGCCAAGCTACCAGACGGTGGGCACAGGATAATTTGGCCTGTGTGTGACTTACCCTGACTAGGATTGTGGTCCCTACTTGGACAAGGGTATATACCTCTACCAACTAGAGACCCCATTTCTAACAGTTTCCCAGTGCAGGTGCATTCGTTTTTGTAAACAAAGGAGCCACATGGTTGCAAGATGATCTTAGTGATATCCTCGTGGTGCCCTAATCCAGGATAGCATCTCATATGCAGGTTATCTACAAACCAAAGAGCTAAGGGGAGTAGTGCCACTATGGGCAGATATCTGGGATAGGTGGAATCATGGAACACGTAGCGTAGTATTGAGAATATTTTGCATGTCTGTTTAGATCGAGTAAGTATTTGAATAGTTCGAATGAAGCTTAGGCTTTCATGCTCAGTTTGAGGAAGATAGGCAGGACGTCACTGTCAATTGTGCCTCTGAATGACTCAGGTTTTGAGAAAATGTTAAACAGTTCATTTGGAATTTTCAAGATATTGGGGGCCCCTTCCCGTTTGGAAATGGGTTAGCACCAGTTTGACACTGGTGCTAACTGCGATTGGTTTGCAACCACATTCGCAGTCACAAAGCAATCATACATGGGACTGCGACTCGCAGTTAGGAATGGAACACCTCTTAGTAATTGTGACTCGCAAAACCTTTTTGCGATTCTGTAAATAGTTTACCGAATTGCAAAAATGGGTCTGAACATCCCAAAGTACATTTTGCATGTCACAAACGTCCCGATTCGCTGTTTGCGACGTACAAAATGCTACATACATGTGATGAAGCAGAAAATGAAGGTTTTGATTTATTAACGCATAAACGTAGTGCTGAAATAATCATGTGTGACATTAACCGAATTAATAAAGATTGTACGGGGACAAAATGTGCCCTCAGAGTAGTTTGCCATCATTTATACGCGTGCTTTATATAACGTGGTGTATTAGGAATGCACTAATTCGACATAATCATAAACGTGTGCTATGATTTGCTTATTTGAAATGCCTTAGCTTAGCATTACTTTAGCGGAGGCTTTGGCCTAGTTGCCTGGTCTCACGGTTTAAACGTTCGTATTTTTCCACTGTGTTATTAAACGTGTATTTCTGCTTGAAGCAGTACTTTTCCACAGAGACTGCTCGCATGCTTATCTTAAAGTTGGTGCCAGCATGGCATATTTTCTCTTAAATTCAAGGTCGGCTTGCAGGTGCGGACAATGGAGCCTCTGAGAGTAAGCTAATCGAGAAACAATGTTGCAAATTGCGTACCCATCTCCAAGGATAATGTATGCTTAAGTAAAAGCTTGAGAACTGTCGTTTTTGATTGGTCAATTTGAAGCTAACCTATGAACCCACCAATGGAGACCCTACAGGACTTGAACTGTTGCCTATAAAACCCAGGTGCACGAGAGGGAAGCTCTCTCTATCTTCGGACATCCTGCCATTTTGACTTCGTAGCTACTATGACCCATTTTGCTGCGACGCCATTTTGAGAGACTTTGATGCTTTCTCTAGTCGAGAGAAAGAGACTTTAATGATTCTTGCCCTAGAGACTTTAACTTTGACTTGTCCCTTTGCATAAAGTAGTAGCCTTAACCTGCCGCCGTGAGGCAATTGCCCCGTTCACCCCCGCCCCTTTGTCCTGTCCCATGCTGATCGAGAAACGGTACCTGTGAGACGAAGACTTCATTGATTGCTGATTGGAATTGGTAAATATGAAAGGAAAATTGTAAAATTGCATTGTGTTTCCTTTAGGTAACCAACTGCTGATTTTTTATAAGGGCCCTAGCTAGGAGTTTTCTAAATTGATGTTGCCAAATTGTTTTTGCATGAAGTCCCACATGCTGATGCTAATTTGAGGTTAGACGAGGATTCCATATGTCACACGATGCAATTGGAGATCTTGTTATGCTGACTAAATGTACGCAATTAGCCCATTACAGATTATCGTATTAGTGCTTTGCATTGCCACTATCGAATGCCTTGTGATTCAAATGCTACATAGATTACACTTGTTTCGACGATATGGACAGCTATTAATGTTCATTTATGTTTATCATTTGGTGTTGAGACACATTTATATTGTGCTAGCTTTGTTAATATAGGGAAATAAATTCACTAACTTTGCAATAAACTGGTGTGGTTATTCCTGGCTGAAAGGTCAGGGTTCGCCGAAATGTATTCTGGATTAATTGTTAAGTGTTATGTTGTTCAAGGTGTTGCTTACGTTCGTTATTGATTATCGGTAGGAGGTGATTGATCAATTAAGAGTACAGAGAGTTCCCACATAGCCAAAAGATTCATCGACCTAAAGAGCATCCGAACGCAGGTAAATTGTTACCACGTTCCGCTCTATCAGTAGATGGTAGCAGAGGACGGTTTCGTCTTTTGGGACCCTGTACCATTAGAGTACATGGTGTCGAATTAACGGTTACGCATTTTGAGACCCCATTCGAAAAGTTGAATTAGATTTTCCTGGATAAAACTGATTGACAAGATGATGATGGGCTAGGTCCACCGCGACTTTCCCGGGATCTCGGAACTTGCGAATGGAGAGAAAGGAGATGTGGAAACAGCGTTGGCGGTACTAGTGATGGTATGAGTGAAGTTAGGGTTTTGCGCTTGCACAGCTTATTGCCGCAGGGTGTGTGAAAGGGTTGCGAGGATTTTCTTTTTAAGGATAGCGGAGGTGCGACTCCGAGTGTAGAAGTAGAGAGGTCGTCGAACTTCATAGAGTAACGGAGGTGCGGCTCCGAGTGTGAGAGTAGGGAAGGCGTCGAACTTCATGTGCGTCTGGCGCTTGTGCATAAAAAGGTCCACGTGGTTGTTGTTGTTGAGGCGGGCCCTGCGAGGTCAAGAGACTCCGGAGTATGTTGATCCATGTTGTGGTCTGGGCGGTTTAGTAGGTTGATCGGGCGTGGTCAACGAGTGGGTACGTGTGTTAGGGAGTGATAGGAACTTCGACTTCGGGCTTTGACAAGATTCTAAGTGCACTAGAACAGATCATTGACAAGTTGAGAGTAGGTCTGCGGGTCAGATTTGCTTGCGAATGTGGGGATTGAGAAAGACGGAATAGCGGCCGAGGCTGGTGAAACAGATCGAATAGTGGTCGAGGTTAGTGAAAAGTCCCTAAGGTCCTGAAGCGATTGTGTTACCCTTCCTGTAGTAAACCGACAGATCTGTCTTAGTTTTTGGTAGCTCGCGATACATGCAAAAGCTGTTACGGGAGGAACTGAGTGAAGGAGGATTAGCCGCGAGGCTTTGTCAGCCGCAGTGTGTGTGAGTGTGACGTCACTAAGAGCCGCGCTGGGATAGGTTGGTTGGAAAGAAGGGTCGCGCACGGATTGGACGCAGTCCGTGGCACTCGATTGGAAGGGGAAAGGCAGGTGAAGAGTATTCCGGGAATTAAAGTCACCTATTGATTACAAATTTTGTGGAATAACAGTAAACTTTGTGAATTAAAAGACGAGAAAATGAAATTCCTTAAAGCATTTAGGAGTGCGATGAAGGGGGAGACTTACATTAAAGCGAGCGTAGGAGAGGAAACGCCGCCCGAGGGTACACCAGCTTACATTGTAATGGAGGAAAAAGGGGTAGCTCCGTGCCTTTGGCTAAAACAATGGCACAAGTGGACAGAGAAACATGGGAGCGTAGCATTCCCGATACATGGGACATTCAATATAAGGGTCCTAGAGAATTTGAGATTCACGATGTATGACATGAAAGTACCTCCAAGGCCAGCACAGTTTGAGGCTCTAGCAATATGGGAACTCATGGATAGGCAGCAACAGAAAAACAAGTTTGAAACAAGGATGAGGAAGGTAGAAAAGACACTAGCGGATGCTAGGTGGGATAATGCACAGAAGGTGTGGAGGTCAGACGTATTGCAGGGAATAAAATTGTTCCCCGCAATTACTAAAGATGAAGAGGAGACAGGTAAGAAAGCTACCTGTAAGACAGACAGGAAGTGTTCCAGGGACAGAGAGGACGAGGAAAAGTTGAGAAAAGAAGAGGAGCTAGAGGATGAGGAATTGATAATGGAGTTGTTGAACGACCGTCCACCACCCTATGCAGAGAATGGACAAGGTCCAAGTACCAGTTCTGCCCCTCCGGCATCGGTACAGAACGGGGAAACGCAGAATACAGGAGTACCATCGGGATCTAAGGATCCGAGCTTACTGCTCACTCCACAGATACCGCAGATCAGGAGAATGTATCCAGATGTGCCCGTGTTGAAACCAGCAGAACACTATCAGCCGCAGATGTCAGGGTACTACAGCAGTGATAACAGTGGAGGAATGATTCTAGATCCAACCGTAAGGGGCGTACAGAATGGTTACAACCCAACAATGGCACAAGCTGAATCAACTCAGTTTATGATGCCTCAAAAGCAGATGCAGGGAGGAAGCGTTCATGCTCAAATGACGGGGAGTCAGATGGGCATGCCGGCAATGATGGCCCATAATATGGGGATGAACATGCCTCAGAATTTGGGAAACGGACAAACTCCAGATGCGATATCACTGCCCATTACTGTAGGTCCAATGGTACCTTTGTATAGTCAGCCTAACTTAGGTATGAGCAGTCAGGGACAAATGCTGCAGAATGAGACAGAAAGAAGGTGCATAGAAAACACTCCAGGGATAACCCCGATAGTGGCTCAGCCAACTGGGTCTGGGTCCTTGATGGAGTTTAGTCCCGTATGCGCTCCATCAACACTGGTGAGGTCGAGCCCCCCACTGATAATACCTTTAACATCGAATACTGAAAAGTTGCCACAACCATCGATGGCAGTCGATGTGAATGCTACACTGATGGGGGTAAATGCGCAACAGCTGTCACAATGGTTCAACAGTTTAAATTCCACACAAAGTTCAGACAGTGGGAAAGAAGACGATTACTTGAGCAGGATGAGGCTGAACATGGAAGCACAAGAATTGGTGGAAGGGAATATGGGTGTGAACAGGTTAGAATCCTACACGGAAGAGGAGTTGAGATATCTATGTCCAAAGATCACGAAAGAGGTAAACAAGGTACATAAAAGTTTGCAGGAAGTAGCAGACAGGAACGGGATTGACATAGGCAAGACGAAACACTTGAGCAGGAGCTACAGGTTGGATTTTGGAACCACAGATTTTGAACACATGAGATCAGCAGGCATGAAGGCACACCTTAGAGAATTGTTGCAGAGTGCCCAAGTGTGGAGGTGCTTAGACAAGTGGGAAAGCAGATGGGTAAAGAGGAAGGACAAGAGGAGGGACAGTGATACAGAACACAATGAGAAAAGACCACAGAGCAGTGATACAGTAACTATGTTACCAATGAGGGAGACAGCAGGGGGAAAGTTAGTACATGTACCATGGCACAGGAGTGATATTCAGTCCTTTACGAATGATTTTCCCAAACTGAGAGAGAAGCCGATCGAATGGTATCAACAGACTGATAGGTTTGTGAAGCTTGCCAAATGTCTCTGGGAAGACCTGAACACTCTATTCGAGATTGTGGTTCCGGCAGATTTGTGGGAGGATTGCAAAAGAGCTGTAGGTTGGCCGACAAGCGAACCAGAGAGAGACAGAGAGACGGGTGCGCCATCACCTATGGTGATGTGTCTGTACTATAAGGTGATTGAGCATTTGAAGACGAAGGTTGCCGCGAAAAATGTGGATTGGCAGGAAATTGATCGAACTGCCCAAGAGGCTAAAGAATCGATTCATAGTTACTATGAGAGGTTGTTGAAGGCGTTCAAGAATTACAGTGGCACAGAAGCAATCGAGGCGAAAGATATGCTTCACTTTGTGTTCAGATTTGTGGAAGGGCTAAGACCAGATATAAGCCAGATGATAAAATCGCATTTGATCTGCTGGCAGTCGAAACCGATTGATGAAGTCTTGACTTATGCGAAATACTGTAGCGACGAAATTGAGGTGAAACAGAAAAAGCTGAAAGAGAAGGTGATGATGATGCAGCTTAAGGCGGCTCAGACAGGCTTACAAGGTCTGCAAGGACTGCAAGGGTTGCCAGGGATGCAAGGGTTCCAACAGCAGGTACCGCAACAGCAGCCGCAGTTGCAGGGGGGCATGGTGTTTCAGCAACAGCAGCCGCAGTTGCAAGGAAACATGGCGTTTCAGCCACAAGGCAGAGGCAGAGGAGGTTTTGTGAATAATGGTCCGGATTTGAACACTGTTGTGACAGGTGTGTAGGCAATGAAGAAAGTGATGCCGTGTCCCGCGTGCGGAAACGTAGGTCATTGGAAACGCGAGTGCCCAATGGTGGTGCAGGAAGGTGCAGGTGCAGGTGTAGGTGTTGGTCAGCAAAACAATGATGTCAATGCATTTCAGACAATGAGAGGACCGAAAATGAGGGGTCCAAACCCAAATTTTCAGACCATGAATCAATTGCAAGGATTACAACCTATGCAGCCGCAGCAGATGCAGATGCCCCGTGTGCAGATGACGCAAATGCAGCCGATGCAACAGCAGTTACCTATGGTACCTAATCAGCAAATGCAAATACCTTTGGCACCAATGAGTCAGCAGCAAATGATGGTTCCTCCACAGGTAACGGGTCAGGTAATGGGCACAAACGGCACAATACAACAGTTCCCATTACACAGTGAGAGTGGAATAAACAATGTATGGGAGAGTGAAAGCTCAGAAGAGGAAGGAGATTGTGTGCTTGCGGCATCCCTAGAAGTTGATCAAAAGGGTCCGTACGTAGAAGGAAGAGTAATGGGTCATCGTATTTCATTCTTGGTTGACACGGGAGCCACACGTTCAACTGTTAAGAGCAGTGAAGTACCAAATTTGCCACTCTCAGGGAGGACAGTTCAAGTGGTGGGAGTAGCAAACAGGCATCTGACAAACCCAATAACAGATCCGATACCAGTCAACATTGGTAACTATCAAGGGGTACATCAGTTTGTGGTGTGTGACTCAAGCCCGATAGCACTGTTAGGAAGAGACCTATTGTGTAAATTGGGTTGCTCGATCATGTGTTCAAACGAAGGAATAACAATAGAGACGAGCAATGATGGGGAAGACGAGGACAGTGTAGAGGGGGATGAGATAGAAACAGTTGACGAAGAGTATCCTCTGATTTGTCTTTTACCAATGATAACTGAAGAAGATATCCCAGCAGAACTACGGGAAACAGTCGGAGAGAAAGTGTGGGACATGACAGGGAAAGAGGTGGGATTGATGAAAGGAGTAGAACCAGTAAAAGTGATTGATTCAAATGCTACATAGATTACACTTGTTTCGACGATATGGACAGCTATTAATGTTCATTTATGTTTATCATTTGGTGTTGAGACACATTTATATTGTGCTAGCTTTGTTAATATAGGGAAATAAATTCACTAACTTTGCAATAAACTGGTGTGGTTATTCCTGGCTGAAAGGTCAGGGTTCGCCGAAATGTATTCTGGATTAATTGTTAAGTGTTATGTTGTTCAAGGTGTTGCTTACGTTCGTTATTGATTATCGGTAGGAGGTGATTGATCAATTAAGAGTACAGAGAGTTCCCACATAGCCAAAAGATTCATCGACCTAAAGAGCATCCGAACGCAGGTAAATTGTTACCACGTTCCGCTCTATCACATGTGGCCCTAAATACCTAAGGGAAAGTGGATTGTTTTGCAGACAAAGAGAAAAAAGAAAGGTAATCTGTGACATCAGCATCTCTTCTCTCACGTCTTGTATCACAATTATGTTATTGACCAATAGAGGGCCAGATTTACAAGCCTCTTGCACCTCCTAGCGCCACACTATCTTCATTTGTTTTCCACTAATGTGGCGTTAAGGAGGCTATTCTCATTCACCATTTTTACAAAATAGTCCAATGCTTGCGTTGCACCACATTGTAATCCCTTTCACCACATCATGTCTTCACCACACATAATATATGCAAGGGGGGCCATTCCCCCGCAGGGAGACCAGTAAAAATAGTGCCATGAAATTTGCTACATGTCACTGTGCCAATTTTAGCATAATTTTTAAAACCTGCTCAGAGCAGGCGTTAAAATGATGCGCCCATTACTTTCACTGGGCCTCCCTTTACTTTGCAGGATTAGCATCACAATTTATGGCACTAATCCTGCAAAGTACTACAGTAGTGTAATAAACTCTGGTGCTATTCTCCTAATGTGTGCCATGGTGTGCCGTATTGCAAGAAAAGTGGCGCATCACAGCTGATGGGCCACTATCTTGTACATCTGGCCCATAGTTTGGTAAGTAACTGTCTCTATTTGAAAGGAAAGAGCTTGTGTGGCTTTAGTAAAATTAGGTAATGTAAGGAACTTGCTAAGGTGATTGGATGCCACGATCGCGTACCATTTTCAAAATGGTGATCCATGATGTACCTACACTAAACAGGAGGAAGCCTGTAAAACAACAGGTGCCCAAGTCAAAGACAGGCTATTGGAAAAGGGGAAACAGGCAAAGGGAAACACGGCAATGCAACAAAGCAAGATCAAAGAACCAAGTCAGTTAGTCAAAGGTCTGGAATACTGAGGGAACTGAACAGGAGGAAAATGGCAAAGTTGAGGGACGAGATGGTTAACGAACAAGAAAAGAGTAAATGCAACACAGAAGGTTACCAGGTGGCATCAATTTGCCAAGCTGATGTTTAAGTAGTGCCGCTGGGTGCTTTGATTTTGAAGTCACACCCATTAACCCTTCGTGCCTTAGGGCCAGATGTATAAAGCGTTTTTGCATTCGCAAACGGTGCGAATGGCCATTTGCGAATGCAAAAATGCCTTTAAAAATGTATGAAAGGCGTTCGCTGTGCAATTTGGAGGCATCGCTAAAATAGCGAATCCTTAAAATTGCGACCCCGTTTAGAGAATCGCAAATTGAGATTCTCTAAATAAGAAATCGCAAATAAGGAATCCTTATTTGCGATTTCTTAAGCACATGTATCAAGCTTTTCCTTAATGCGAATTGGGCATTAAGGAATCGCAATTACCACCAAAGAACAACTTGGTGGTAACCATGTGCAAATGTGCACCTTACATGTCCTAATATAATTTTTTGGGGTGCAGCAGAGGAGGCCTTAGGCCCCCAGCACCCTGAGGTTTGCTTTCCCAAATTGCGAATTTCAGTTAAGAATACGCAATTTGTGAAATGCAAAAAATTCACAAATATTGGCCAGGCCCATAGGTGCGAATTGGGTCAGAATCGCTATTTGCGATTCGGTAATAGCATTGGCGATTTTTAAGAAATCGCTATTACCGAATCACAAATATGATACATACCATTTTGCGACTCTGAAATAGCGATTTCTTAAAAATCGTTATTAGAGCATCGCAAAGTGGATTCTTCATATATCTGGCCCTTAGTGACCCCAACCTCCAAAGACTCAATTTTTAGAAAGACCATCAAAGGCTTTGTAATTTCAGCTCCTTGGTCACTTACATGTGGCAAATTACTGTAGTCTATCACCCCAGCGCCCCACTGCATTGCAGATCTCTGCTTAAACTGTAGTATGCCCAGTTATTTAATAATCCCATATTGCGAACATAATCTGTTTAAACTGTAGTATTCACAATTATTTAATAATCCCGTACTGCGAACATAATCTGTTTAAGATGTAGTATAAACATTTATTTAATGATCCCGTATTGCGAACATAATCTTCTTAAACAGTAGTATGCACAATTATTTAATGGTCCCGTTTTGCGAACATAGGTTTTATAGGCTATTTTTTAGGCCACAATTGAAAAGCAAAACCTATTTCTTTTCTATTTTTTTGAAAATCCATCCTAATTTCTATATACTGTTGTGCAAAACAGCTCTGCTCAAAGTAGGTAACTTTATTGACTACACAAAAAAAGGCATGTAAATGTGGTAGGTCTGAGAAAACCTCATAGATTTTGCATAGCAGAAGGCAAACCTTTCATCCCTGTCCATTCCTTCATAGCGCCCCCCATCCCTTCCCTCATTGCTCTCTTTATTAAACCCGGTCATTCACATCATCTGCTCCACAGGGAGAAGGAGGGAAACACATTTTCTTACCCTCACGCCCCCCATATTTTTCTGCAACACTGAATAAAGCTTTGCAGAGGAGTTGCAGCTCACAACTCACTGGCTTGCCAACGTGATCTTTTATTTATCCGCGTGGTTTAGAAAGCTTTCCCTGGAAATAAGCTGCTGAGGACACTGACAAAGGTTGATTAACCTTTTTGGATATCTAAGTCTAAAGCGAGGCCTTTCTTAGGGTTGCGCCCTACTGAAGTGAGTGCTATCTGGAGAATGCCCCCATCTCGCGGGGTGATTTAAGAGCATCCTGGCAGGGAGGCAGCAATGCTTGTCGAAGTGATAGCTGCGCGCAAGAAACACTTGAATATTTGATGCTGTTTTGCCTCTAGTATCCCGGAGTTCTTAAATAGCTTGTCTCAGTCTTGAAGGAAAATAGGAGGTGTGAAAGGAAGCTGAGTAATTGGGGCTGTGTTTGTGTCTGCAGCAAACATGTCATGGGGAGCTCTATTTGTTTCCCAGGTAGTGAGGAGTATAAATCTAATTCATGCCGAAAACTACCACTCACGGAATATCACCTGCAAAGGTATTACTGATCGAATGTGTGGGTCCAGGCACAGAAATCCACGTGTGGTTTATTCATGCATGTGGGGTCATGTTAGAGTATTCATGACAAAGGAGCTGGGGATGTGGTGGTGGATTTGTGTGCTTTTGGCCGCTGTTAAGCTGGTAATGACTTGGTTTTTATGGTTTGTTATGGTGGCACAATTTATTGTTTTAAATTTTGTGCCTTGTTATGGATACTACTCATGATAAAAAAAATAAGTTAAAGAAACCTAATAAAAGTAAATGCCATTCTCAATAAATCATGTTACATAGTTTATTCACCAAACTAGTGAATGTATGATGGAACAACGAATGCTGGAAGCACGCATACCTTTACAACGATTTTTCGTTGTAAAAGCATGAATAGTAAAGGCATGTGTGGGACTGGCATGCGTGTTTCTAGCATGTAAACCCCCACCTGCCCTATGGTCCAGAAGTACCCCACCCCTAACACTAAAACTACCCTGAATACCTCCCACCCACCCTGAGCCCTAAACCCTTCCCTGACCTCCCCCACTCGCCCTAAAAGCAACTGACCCTCCAACCCGCCCCTAAAAACAAAAATACCCTGATCTGCCCACTCCCCACCCCCATGAACCAAACTACCCCAATCTCCCCACCCCAAAACCCAAACTACCCGATCCCCCAACCCCGCCCCTAAGAACAAAAGTACCCTGATCCCCTCCCCACACCCCCAAAAACCACACTACGCCGATCCCCAGCCCCCACCCCTAAAAACAAAAGTACTGCGATCCCCCCACCCCATCCCTAAAAACCTAACTACCCCGATCCCCCACCCCCAAAAACCAAATTACCCTGACCCGCACCCCAAAAAACCAAACTAACCAGATCCCCCACCCCCAAAAACCTAACTACCTCGATCCCCCTACCTCCAAAAACCAAACTACCCTGACCCCTAACCCCCTAAAACCAAACTACCCCGATCCCACCCCCAAAAACAAAAGTACCCAGATCCCACACCCTGACCCTCAAAAACGAAACTACCCAGATGCCCCCACCCCCAAAAGCCAAACTACCCGGATGCCCCCACCCCTGACCCCCAAAAAACAAACTACCCCGATTCCCCACCCCAGCCCCAAAAAAACTAAATTACCCCAACTCCTGCCCCTAAAAGCAAAAGTACCCCGATCCCCTCACCCCACCCCTAAAAACCTAACTACTCCGATTCTCCCTCCCACAAAAAATAAACTACCCTGACTCCCCACCCCCAAAAACCAAACTACCTCGATCCCTCACCCCACCCCCAAAAACTTAACTACCCTGCTCCCCCACCCCCAAGAACCAAACTACCCCACACCCAAAAACATAAGTACCCTGATCCCCCCACCCTGACCCCCAAAAACCAAACTACCCGATGCCCCCATCCCAAAAAAGCAAACTACCCCAACCCCCCCACAGCCAAAAACCTAACTACCCCGATGCCCCCATCGCACCCCCAAAAACCAAACTACCCCACCCCCAAAATCAAAAGTACCTGACCCCCCAACCCCTAAAAACCAAACTTACCCCGATGGTCCCACCCCCAAAACCTAACTACCTTGATCCCCCCAACCCCACCCCAAAAACCAAACCACCCTGATCCCCCACCCCCAAAAACCAAATTGCCCCACCCCAAAAAACAAAAGTACCCCAACCCCACAATCCTAAAACAAAACTACCCGACCCTACACCCCGCCCCTAAAAACAGAACTGCCTCGATCCCCCTGCCCCTAAAAAACAGATTTACCCCAAACCCCCCACCCTGCCCCTAGAAACCCAACTACCCCTCCCCACCCCAAGCTTTAATCCACCGACCCCTACAAACTACCCCCCAACCCTGCCCCAGCCCCACTTACCTGCCCGCTTCCTCACCTGATGCACTCTACATTTTTCTCTGCCTTAACCACGCATATGCATTGTTCAGCACATTCATGGTTAAGGCAGAGAAAAAGGGAGTCGTCCTTAATGCAAGCGTTGTTCCGCTTGTATTAACAAAGTAATCACTGTTCCAGAGTCGTTGTTCCGGACATTTCCCATTCAGGAGGCTCACACTCTCACTGATGTAAAAGTTTATCAGCATCAGAGTTTGAGGGGTGATCAAAGATTAACTAAAACAATTCTGTGGAATTCCATCCTGACATCAAGACAAACTCACAACACCAAGAAATAATTAGAATGGACCATGAAACAGGAAGGACACATGGGTGCAACTCAGATACAAGGTTTGACTGCTACTACTTTTCAAATACACAAGCAGATACAATACAGATAAACAATTTCTCACAGTAAGGGTGAATATTACCTTTTATCCACACACAAGTCACCAGGAAACTAGACAATAAAGACAATATCATGACACAATGATAATGATCAGAACAGAAAAGTCCACCCTATCCACTGGTAGCCAAGCAAGTCCACCCCATCCACTGGTAGCCAAGCAAGTCCATCCCATTTGCTGGTAACAAAGCATAACCCTAAACTCGTAAGTCTACTTTCTCATGCATAAAATTACTTACCCATTGCCCCCCTGTGTTCACAAGTGATTGACTGGGGTAGGAAAAGGGCATTCCAGGACGACAGTGCACTGAGAGCTACTGTAATCCCACATCTGCAAGACTTTATGAGGATTCACAAACTGCTTTCTGTCCAATTCCCACCGAGTTAAGCAGCTGAAAGGTTTAGTCTTCAAGGTCAAAAGGAAATCTGTTTTCCAAGTTGTAATTAGAAAAGTATTAACAAACGCCAAAACTGCTGGCAGAGTGGAGTAGGGAATTTCACCATGGGTAAATATTTCCCTCATTTAGTAACACGAGTAAAAAAAATAAAAGTGACCGAGAACATATGAGAGTGCATTTCCCCTGCACAATACTGTATACCACTGCAGGTACACAAACAAATTCCCCAAGTTAGGATTCAAATGCTTTTTCCAGGCGTATAACAAGAAACCGGAGATCGTCACAGATTTCAAGATCTATTCTGGGAAACTTTATGAATTAAAACAATGGAAAATCTGCCCCAGAGCATCACTGTAATCCAGCAGTGGATGCAGATTCCAACATTTTATGTCACACTCACTTCTGTAAGTGAATCTGTATAGAAAGCATCAACTTGTCACCATCATTCTTCGAACGTTTTCTGATTTCCCTTTTATTCCCCAGCTTCCAAAGTTAGTTCTCTCTTCAGCTGTCCTTATGTCTTTAGCATGTATTCAATTTTTAAAGAATGCTTAGAGAGCTGAATGGAACCAAGGGCCAACTGTATCAAACTTTTTTGCATTCGCAAACAGTGTGAATCGCAAAATTCAGCCGTTTGTGAATGCAAAAATGCCTTTCACGATGTATGAAAGGCATTCGCAGTGCCATCTCCACTTGTATGCCCATAGCATGTCGTGATATCAAGGCAGTTGGGGAAGAGAGCAGATTGACAGATCTGCAGAACCCATCCAACCTGCCCTTCAATTGGTGATGGCGCCTAGGCTGGCTGACATGCTCTGCTGAATCACAGTGGAGAGTTCCCTAATGGCGTTTGTCATCTCCTTTGTGTTTTCTGCTGCTATTTGCTGTCCCTCATGCAGCTTGCACATGTTTTCATTAACAGACTCTAACTGCTTGTGCATTACTCCTATGTTATCATTGTGAGACTCAAACTGCCTGTGCATTGCGCCTATGTTATGATCGATTGACACCAACTGCGTGTGCATCGACCTCATGTGTTTACCTTGCAGGTGATGCACTTTAAGCATGGAAGCTTCAAGGCCGCCAAAGAGTGATGGACTCTCACCTTCATCAGTGCACTGTCTGCCTGCATTGTGACGCCTCCTGAGGGGAGTGGACTGGCGCTGGGGCAGGGATTGCTGTCTTACTGTGATTCTAGCCTCTGGGTGAGGTGTGGGTTCTTCATCCGGCATTTCACCAGAGTTCAGGTTATAATCTGGGAGAGGGAATACTCTTGCCCTGGGTCTAGTTGGTGCATTAATGAAGGACTCACTGGTGTTTGAGTCGGACTGTGGCTGTGTTTCGCTATCCCCCACATTTCCACCTTCTGCTGCGTCAGGGCCCGGAACATCTAAGACGACAATGTGCAGCATGTCAGTTTGGAGCATTACACAAATAGTTGCATAGTAGTATTAAATGTACACTAACATAGTATCACTAAGAGTGTTTTGTGTTGTTTCTCTATTTGGCTGAATACTATATTGCTATTTATGTGGTAGTTGCACTTTAGGGGTGTGGAATACCACTCCCATAAGGCATTGTTGTGTTGTATGTAAGATGTGGCATGGACTACTTATCACACTGCATCGTGCCAATAGCTATTTTCTAGGGGGCATTTGCACATGCACATATGGGGAAACACATCACTACTGCCCTTACCTTTGCTGGTGCTGGGTGTCCCTGAGGTGTAAATGTCAGTGACACCACTGACAGCTTCAGGAAGCAGTGTGGACTCCACTATGTCTTCCATTGGTGTGGACGATGTCTGGGTGGGTGGTCCTCCTCCGGTGCTCCTTTCCTCCTTTAGCCTGCTGGCTACCCTCGCTTTGGCACGGGAACTCAAGTCGTACCATCGCTTGTGTATCTCCTCCATGGAGCTCTGCACAACGGCCATTGTGCATATTTTGGTCTGGATGTCTGACCACAGTTTCCTCTTCTGACTTTCAGGTACCTGTAGTTAGTTCTTCCCAAAAAGTTTGTTGTGGTTCCTGACCACCTCCTCAGTGAGCACTTCGAATTCCTGCTCACTGAATTTGAGCTTTCGCTTCCTGTCTCCTTTCTACTTCACGTTCCCATCAGTGGCCATGTTCCTGTTTGGTCCTGGCTGGCTAACAAGGCTACCTCCCTGGTGCTGGTCTGTGTCTCTATGCCTGCTCCTGTGGGTGTGGCTTCTGGAAACAGCATGAGCTTACTCACTTCCTGGTTGTGATGTCATCAGGCTGTTCCGGTTTGCCGTTTTCGCAATTTTGCGATTTGTAAATACCGATTCGCTATTTTTTGCGATTTGGTATTTGCAACTCGCAAATTGTGGTTGCGAATTTTAAGAAATCGCTATTACCAACTCGCAGTTTTCATACATCCCATTTTGCATTTCGAAAATAGCGATTTCTTAAAATTCGCTATTTAAGAAATGCAAACCGGAAGCTTGATACAAATGGTCCCAAGAGCTGTTAGATGCATATAACTCCACATGCAAACTATTAAAAATACACACATGCAAGAGAAATCAGGGCAGAGGCCATAAATGAAAATACCAACCAATCAGAAAATAATTGGCACTCTATCATCTCCAGGATCAGACATTTAACATTAACAAATTATTGGACTCCAGGAAACTATTTTAAGACGACTGGCCACAAAAAATAATGACTTTGTAATACAATAATATGCAACCACCCTTTCTGATCTCGTGCCAGCACACAACACTTCTATTGAAAGATAAGTCAGAGAGTGAAAAAAGAATAACTGCCAGGTATACAGTCAACATATAAAGCAAGAATTATGAAAAAATACATGAAATGTGTAATATATATCGAGTCATTTAAAAAAAACGAAGGTTAAAAGGATGTTATAGTTAGGCTCACATTTTAAACTTACAACACCATAGACTTGTACCTGTTATAGTTAGAGTTCTCTCAGGCCCATTTTGGTCCTGGGGACCCCATCCCCCGGGGCCCTGCCATGTGACCTGTGTGCCACTCATGGCACCTGGTCACAATGTTGGGAACCATGGGGGATCCTGAAGGCCCGCACAGTCCCGGCTGGCTTCCTGCCTCCTGCGGGAACCAGCATTGCTGTCACAGAGAGAGAGCTACTAATGTAGCTCTCTCCCTGTCAGAGCCATTTCCTCTGTATCCCTTCCTGCATCTCCGCAAGCAGGGGGACAGAGGAAACCTCTGCTTGCAGCGAGGGAGAGATGTTTGAAAGCTTTCCTTTGTTGCAAGCAGAGTGTTTGCTGTGGCTTGGTAGCAGCTGTGAAAGTTGCAGCCAAACCTAAGCAAACAGCTATGTCCCTGGGGTGGGCACCCTGGGACATAGCAGGAGCCGGCCCAGGTGGGTGGCAGCCCCAAGGGCCATCATTGGCCCCTTGAGGGGGGCCATGTAGCCCCCCACAATCCAACCATCTATTTATCCCCGGGGATGTGGTGGTCCCTGGGGCTGCGGGGTCTGAAATGGGCCCTCCTTTCCTTTTTTTAATGTTTGCCCCAGGGAGGTAGTAGTTCACAAAGCTGTCAGGAAGGGGGTATGCCTTTGCCCTTTGGTTGTACAGGAGAAGGGTGTTCAACACCCTGTTGGTGACCAACCCACACCACTCATGGCGTGTGGTAAGGCCTTGACCCCAACCACTCAATCCCCCTACAGGCAGCCAAAACCTTCCATTGCTGACCAGCCCCACCCATCACGAAATGCAAATGAAGGCCCCCAAACTTCTTTCTGTCTTTTTTTTGTCCCATGGTATTCTTGCTGTAATGTAGCAGTAATATCAGTACTCATTCAAATTTTTGCTGGGGGAACGCTGAGTACCACAAGTCTGGGGTGACACAAATACTTTTTGTTTTTTGCACTCAAGGTGGCATTAATTTCTGAGGCAAAGACCGGTTAAGCCATTTTAATATATGGGTGTTTGAGCTGGTCTGCCCATGTAATGCACCTGTAATGCCATCTAGAAACAAAATAATGCAAAGGTATGTAAAGTCACCCACAGTGTTTTTTTCGCTGAGAAAAGAGCACCATTAAGCCAAAATACCTTATGCACTGGAAAGTAAATATCATGCCTGACTGTGCAGCACTTAGTGATAGCGCAAAAGCCTTTTTTGTAAACACTTTTTATTAGTCTTTCAATAAAGCAGATGAGCCAGTAGGCCGCAATCTACATCAATCTTTCATCATCATTTCCTTATTCCAGTAACAGCATCAATACAGTGTGTGCAATCAACATATTAAGTGCATCCAATCACATCATTGTATCTGGTATATTTGGAATCCCCTGGTAACCCTCTGCAATCATTATCAGTATCAACCCCATCCACAACTAAATCCCCCCTTTCTCGATTGCATCTAAAGAACGCTTTTGATACAGTAATATCTCAAGAGGTCCATTCAGCAAAACCACATGGTCAGTACACCTCGTGTGGGCACATTATTCATATACACAGCGAGGTGCGGAGACTGAGACAAAGCCAGTCATCCCCTGTTCTATTAGACAGCATTATTGACCCATGTTAAGCATCTCCAGTATAATCCTTCATGGTGATGTGGTATCATCTATTGGAGCTGTCTGAAATTGAGCCGCTATGGTCTCCCATGCACATGCCATCTCCAGAGAACCAATCCCCTTGTGTGCCTCCATCAGTAGCACTTCCGCCCTTGACTGATGCCCACTTAAGTAGTTCAGTACGTCAGCGCAGTAGCTAAGGTCCTCCCTTTAATTTCCAACTGTGCGCTACCTCACGCTTCACTATAAGGAAAGCCAGGTCATGAAATTTGCAGGTAATTTTATTTTTTGAAGTGTGAGGGAACCCACTCAGCAGACATGTGCCCCAGTGTACAAGGGACATCCTTGGTCAAAACATTGGTCAGCAGTATCATAATCCCTTCCCAATACGGCTGCAGCTGTGGGCAACTCCATAATGTATGGAGTAACCCTGCCCCATTTTCTCCACATCTAGGGCAACCTGCTTCCCCCACAAATATTGTTGTATGCGCCCAGGAGTCAAATATGCTCACTGTAGTACATAGAAATTAATCTGTTTATAATGGGCATTTCATGAAACTCTAGGTATTCTATCAAGTATGGCATCCCATGCCTCTTCACACATCAGGACACCCAAATTTTCCTCCCCGTTACTTTTCAACTTTTCCAGCAGGTGACAACAATCTTCCCCCAAAGCCTTGTACAAAGAGGAAATCACTTTAATAGTACCCGGGGAGAAGGCTTTGTAGTTACAACTGCCCATTGCTGGTGGCTCCATAGTGCCACTTCTCCAGTGGCAGAGAATCGCTGTGGTGATTGCCCTATATAAGAGAAAGTGCCCCCTCGGGATATTATAGTCTACTCTACAATTCTCAAATGTAAGCATTTCCCCGTCCTTAAAGAGATCTCCCAGGGCAGAAGCCCCTGCCTCCACCCAGACTTCCAGATTTCTACAATCCCTGCCATGCAGACGGGTTTCCAGCTACATCATTGGGATATCCAGCGAGTAGGGTACTTTAACATGTGTCCTACGCAAGCATCTATCCCAACATTTGGCTGTCACCTTGAGTTCCTCAGTGTCTGTCATGGTACCACACCTGACCTTCAGTAATATTATAAAGTCAGTCAAAAGGGCTCAGCTCCTTCTCTGGTTGTTGTCTGTTGGCCTTCCACTGGCCAAACCACTGCAACTGGGCTGCCAGGTAATACTTGAAAAAGACTGTTGCCGCTAGGCCCCCTCCTCTCCCACTTGCAATAGTAGCGTAGTCAGAGCCACCATCAATGGCCGGAGCCCCATGTAAATGATATAACCATTTTATCCAGTTCCCTAAATGTTGCTGTTAGTATCCACAAAGGGAGCGCTCCAAAATAATATAGTAGACAGGGAGGGCAATCATCTTCAACAGTGCTATCCTACCTATGACTGATAGTGGGAGGGTTTTCCAAAATTGTATGCTGGTTTTCAGGGCACGCATAGCACTGCTCACATTCTCGTCCAGGAAGTCTGCTCGATCATGATATATCTTAACACCTAGGAAAAAAATACACCTCGTGCCCATTGCAGAGGGGCTAAATCAGCTGGTGGAGCCACCTCTGCTAGCATTGGGAACACCCAGCATTTCTGCCAAGTCCTGATAGTCACCCAAACTCCTCCAACAAAGTCCAGGGCCCAGCCAGCTCCTCTGCAGTATCTTGTAAGAATAGTAACATATCGTTAGCATATAATGCTATCCTGTGCCAGTTCCCTTTCACCTTCAGACCTCTGTATTGTGCTCCCGACCCAGCCCAAGCAACTAGGGGCTCCACAGTCAAAGCAAAAAGCAGGGGGAGAACGTGAACGCCCCTGTCATGTCCTCCTCTCCACCCTGTAGCTTTTTGTTTCCGCACATGTGCCGTTGGGTTTCTGTATAATAGCCAAGTTCATGCCACAAAGCCACCTACCAGTCCTATTCGTCTCATTACCCCATTCAGATACTCCCCCTCTAAACTATCAAAGGCCTTTTCTATATCAAGAGCCGTGACCACTGCCCCTTCACAGGAATGTCTCCTCTCCTCACTCAAGAGGAGACATTAGATGCCTCCTCTCCATGTTCCAGAATGGAGAGGAGGTATCTAATGTTAAGGGAGGTACGGAGCCCAGTTATAAATCTGCCTGATTCAGGTGTAGCAGCTGTGACATGTGGGGATCAGACACTTGGACAATATTTTACTAAGGATTTTATAATCGACATTCAGCATCGACAGGGGTGGTACACCCTATAATCTCAGGAGGGTTTACCGGGTTTCAGTAACGGTACTCTCAATGCTTCCCGGGTAGAGACATGCAAACAGTCCCTCATTCAGGCTTCATTATATAGCTTCTCAAGTTTAGGTGCTAATTGGTCTGCATAGGTCATATACCATTCTGCCGAGAAGCCATCTGTCCCAGGGGTTTTCCCATAGGCCATTCCTTTTATTGCTACCTTAATCTCTTGCTGGGTAATAGCATCCCCCAGATCTTCTGCCTCCTCAACAGTGAGGTGTGGTAGCTCTAGTGAGCTCAAATACCCCCTACCTGCTTCTACCTCCCAGGTGCTCATGCTCCAGTATAACTATGTATAGTACTGAAGGAAACATTCATTCATCTCTCCTTGCTTGAATTCCCAGTCCCCTCCATCCGTTTCCAGTTCCAAAATTAGAGTCCCCCTCTTTGCTGGATTGGCCAGCCAGGCCAATATTGTGCTTGCCTTAACTCTCTCCCCATGTGTTTGAGCCATGTAGCCCCCATAGTCAAAGCAGCAGGGTCTCTCTACACTTGCTGCTACTTCCTCTTTCTTATCTAACAGGACCTGCTGCATATCAGGATTTCCAGGTCACTGTTGCTCTATCTGGTGCAACTCCTCCCCAGCATCCTGTATTTCTTTCACTACAGTCCTTCTCACTCCCATTCCGTCACAAAACACTGACCCATCATTGTGACTTTAAACGCTTCCCACTCTGCCTGTGTATCCGAGGCTGTCCACTCATTAGTATCAAAATAGCCTTCTATGCTCTGCCTCAGTTCCTCCCTACCCACTCGATCTTCTAGCATTTTAGGTTTTAACCTCCAGGTGGGTATCTTAGTCCTAGGACTGTACCAATTGCAATTTAGCAGTATGGGATTGTAGTACGAAACCGAAGGGCCAAATATGCTGCGTATGTCACTGTACCATGCACGTCAGAGAAGCACAGGAATGTGTCTAGTCTCACATGTAAGTCATAAAAGCTGGAGAAGTAGGAGCAATCCCCGTCAGGGGAATGTGTCACTTGCCATGTATCCTCCAGGCCCCATTCTCTCTGCCAATTTAAAATTGTCTGGGCCTACTTCCGTGCTGGTGCATCTCTCAGCGGGCGGGGGTAACCTATCCATTTCTATGTCTGCCACACAATTGAAATCGCTCCCAATTGCTATACTCTGAGTCAAATGCCGCACCAGTAGTCCTGACAGGGTTGTTAGAAAAGTGCCCTGATCTACATTTGGAGCATAGATGTTGATTATCGTCAAGTCTCTGCCCTCCAGCCTTCCGTGTACTACTACATATCTCCCCTCAGGGTCCACTTCATGTACTATGTGCTGGAAAGAAACCCCCGCTCTCACCCAAATGAGGACCATCCCAGCAAAGCAGAGTAAGTGATATAATATGCCTGCCCTCGCCATCTCCGTTGCAGCACTGCTCCCTCTTAGGCTGTCAAATGGGTCTCTTGTAGTAATACAATGTGGATGCCCGTCTATTTAGATATGAGAATATTTTATACCTCTTGGAGATAGTATGCAGACCTCTAATATTCCAGGACAGTAGTTTAGAATTGGAATATGAAGTCATACTAGTTGCAGTTGATGATCTGTATGTGCTCTACCATCCCCGCCCTGCCCCATCTTATGTGCCACCGAGGTCCCTAATCAAGACAATTTCCGTAATATTTTGATGCAATCCCTGTATCCCCAAACAAGAAACTCCCCAGCATTTCAACAGGCATTCCCTCCCCAGGACAATTCGAGCAAGACCCCCTGTCCAAACCGATTCAAACTGAACCAAACTTTGTGGGCTGTCCCACAAAACATGCATGGGGAAACAGTAGACCAGAAGGACCAGCACAGACCCCCCCACCCAGAACCCCAGTCAGGATCATTTAACAAACAATTTTGTGCATCCGTTTTAAGTGTTCCTTATATACTCTTCCTCTCCTTGGGAAGGCCTGAGATTGCCCATCCTCATTTTCAGATGGCATTAGGCAATAGTCAATATTTGCCATATGATGTTGTTTGAAGTTCCAGGTGTGATATGAGCACAGCACAGCAGTCAGTCGTGTCTCTATGCCCCTTCCCTGTCTCACCTCCCAGACTGGCACTTTCCTCGTCCTGGGGGTGACACTTGTAGCAGATTCCTCTTTTCCCCTTGGGGCCTCACTGCACGAGGCTGCCTCTCCTGCCGTCCTCCTCAGCTGGCCGTCAGGGAAACCACTGCGCCGGCTCTCAGGTGGCCCAGCCGCCGCTGCGATGCCTGCAGGCGCCATCTTGCGCTGCTCCAAATGCTACGTTCGTTCTGTCGCTGTCCAGACCGCCTCCTCGCTCTCTACGAGCCCGGGAGTGTGTCGCTCACCTCCTCATCTGGGTCTGCACTACCCGGTGAGGGCTCCCAAATCGGATGCACTTCCAGAATGTTAACATTTTGGGGCCCTCAGAGAGGAGTTCCTTAGGCTGCTACCGTCGCCATCGGCATCAGGCCACGCCCCCGCGCAAAAGCCTTAGCTATTCTGGGTCTTAACAAAGTACACCAGGACCTTTCACCTGTTAGTTGCCAAGACACTTTTGCAAGACTGGTTTATAATTTCCAATTGATATGTCTGGGGAAGCGTTGTGGATACAGGAGGATGCAATAATCCCTCATATTTAAATACAATGCAACAGGACAGATATGATAATTCGGTCTTTGCAATGAAAATGCATCATTTTACTTTTCATCCACATTCACGTTTGCACAGCTGTCTACTGAGAGCAACAGTTGTTTCAAGCGCCCAACTCAATCAGTAGGAATTCCAAATGTTTAGCATGCATCAAATCTTAACGTGCCGCCGCCGTAAGACACTTAAATAATGCATTTTAAATGCACACTACTAATGGGTAGAGTTGCTTTTTGGAAAGACGTGTTTTCAGAAGCTGCATGGTGTGAACACATAATAAAACCAAACACTGATCTCCAGAAGACATGATAAAGATGCAAAACCTGAAAGAGCAGGGCCGGTTTTTATAATAAATGTGTAAATGTGGGCTAGTTTTCTTCAGATTGTCTCACTGGTTATGTGTATTGTTTATTCAACCTGTTTTACTTTTGCTGCCAAAAAAGACATTGGTCAATATAATGTTGCCGCTGAGGTTCTAACCTCAGACACAATGAATGACATCTGCTGAATGCGAATACTTGTCTTTCTTATGAATGCCATCTTCTGTAGCTTCTACAGAGAGAGAAAGAATTCTGTGTGCTTGCACTTTAACTCTTCGATAGTGGGGCAGTGGGATGACCCGGTCCTCAAGATTGATGTTTGCTGGCATTCTGCTATCACAGGATGCCAACCTATGGCTCTAATACTTGTATGCCCCAATGAATTTCTGCCAGAATTTAATTGAATTGAGAAGTTATTACTGGCACATAATCGTTTTCAGGCCTAGCTTGACAGCACACCTGCCGCCAGACAATATGTGATCAAGAGGAAAAGATTCTTATGAAACATCTCAGAGAGAGGGGCTTTGCCTGCGCATGATCATCCCAGTAGGCTTGAGTTGGTTACTGGACAAGCCAGTGATAAATGCAATAGTTCTGAGTGTTTCGTTGAGGAAGGTATGTCAGATCCAATCGAACTGATGTGTTTACTTTGAAAAATGACGACAAAGCCAGTAGGCTGGCCTTTTTTTTATTATAAAGAAAGGCATATATTAAAGCCAGTAGACTTTGGGGGTCATTCTGACCTCGGCGGTAAAAGGCGCCTACCGCCGGTCAGAAATCCTCCATAATCCCGCCGCGGTCGCGGAAACCCGCCACGGTCATTCTGACCCGCAGAAGGCAAACCTCCGAAAATCCGACCGCCACAACAGACCGCCAGACCAGCGGTCGGCGGAAAGGTGGAGGTGACAAAACCTCCACCGTCACGCCAACAGAAATACGCCCATGCCATTACGACCCACGAATCCACGCGGCGGTCATTCAAACGTGGTATTCCATTGGCGGGACACACCGCCGCGGTCAGAATACACACAAACGAACAAAACTCTGCCACATTGGACGATTTGAATCCCACACACCTGATACACATACACACACCACTCCCACACACACAATACAATATAAAACACACACCCACATCACCCACAAACCCCTACACTAAAAAATTCGTAACGAAGGCAAGAGCGAGACACCAGCATCCAAAAAATAACAGCCACAGCCACTCAACACCATCACCCACACACTATCCACACACAAAACAACACACACCACCACACTCAACTCACTTAAATACACATACTCCACCCCACACATCATACACACCACCCCATGGCACCCCAAAGACAACCCCGCTTCACAGACGAAGAACTCAGGGTCATGGTGGAGGAAATCGTTCGGGTAGAGCCCCAGCTGTTCGGCACACAGATACAATACACCAGCATTGCCCGGAGGACGGAGCTATGGCAGAGGATTGTCGACAGGGTGAACGCAGTGGGACAGCACCCCAGAAATCGGGAAGACATCAGGAAGCGATGGAACGACCTACGGGGGAAGGTGCGTTCCATGGTATCCAGGCACAACATCGCCGTGCAGAAGACTGGCGGAGGACCCCCACCTCAACCCCCACAATTCACATCATGGGAGGAGGAAGTCTTGAACATCCTGCATCCTGACGGCCTCGCAGGAGTCGGCGGAGGAATGGATACTGGTAAGTTGAAGCTTCAATACTGCTTCCCCCCCACCTGCATGCCAAATCAGACCCCAACCCTCACCCCCATCCTCGAACCCCACCCTCACCCCCACCCCCATCCTCACCCCCACCCTCACCCCCACCACCATCCTCACCCCCACCACCATCCTCACCCCCACCCCCAGCACACCTATTCCCCGCCAATGTCTCACCATCACAACCCACACATCCCAAAACCTAGGCCTGCATGCGTCCACTAAGCATGGACACCCATCACCAAAGCATGCCCAATGCATATACACATCCCCCCCACAAGCCACCCTCACCAAAGCCCCCACACACGAATGCCAGCACTTGGGGACACGGGAACCCACAGATACACCCATATGCCACACATTGAAACTATAACCATACCTCTATACCCCTGCAGGACCCGACCGTCAACACACCGCGGCGGAGGGGCCAGAATTATCCACACCCCCCACCCAAGAGGCCGTCAGCGATGACAGCAGCTCTGTCGACCTGGACACCGATGACCAGCCCGGACCATCGGGGACCTCTGGACAGTCGGTTCCCCTCACACAGGCCCAGGCCACTACAGACCCTAACCCCTCTGGGAACACCAGCACAGCTCCCACCCAGCGGGCCCATGCCTCTGTCTCCAGGGCGCGTCAATCTGCGGTGTGTCTACCACTACAGGGCACCCAGGATAACCCACCACCCCAACAACAACAGGGACCTGGGGGCAGTGGTAGTGGGCACACCGGCCAGGGGGCAGAGGCCCAGGGAAACAGGGGAACTCGGAGGGCAGCTGTGCGACAGGGGGGGGAGGAGAGGCCCAGGGAACCCACTCTCCACGAGGTCCTCACCACCATCATGGGAGCATACAACCGCTCCCAGGAGACGATGGCGACGGTACTGGCCCGGTTCCAGGAGATCCAGGTGCTGCAGGAGGAACACTATCGGGGGTACAGGGAGGACATCAGAGCCATCAACACCACCCTGGTTACCATGGTAGGGCTGCTGCAGGACCTCGTAAACACCAGGGCGGACACTGAACAACACCCAAGGGCCCCTGCCACTAGCCTGGACCAAGAACAGCCAACCACCTCCGCCGGCGCTAGTGGACAGGAGGCCCCCGCACAGCAGCAGCCCACCAGACCCCCACCTCCTGCAGGAGAAGAACCACCCCGCAAGAAGGCCCTGAGATCTCGCAAGAAGACAGAGTAGGATGTCAAGACCCCCGCCAGCAATGGATACCACCTGATGTCATCCCACTGTCCCACATTGTCACCCTGTCCATCCTTGAACTGCCCATGCTCCATCTCTCCACAGGCCTCTGGACAATGCACCTGTGTGACTGTTACTCTGGACTCTGCCATGGAAATTCCTTCACCATAGCCCCCACCCACTTGAAACCACCCATCCCATTTTGAGCACTTCAATAAACACCTATTTTGCACCAAAATATCTGGAGTCTGGCTGTGATTTCAATAGATTGTAATTGACATGACAGTGCAAATATGTCCTTGTACATGGTGAAGTCAACAAACAGCTGCCACAAAGCTGTAGTCCATGGGGAAACGAAGCACAGGACTCGTAGTGGTGACCCCAGATCTGAAATAGGGAGGGAAAAGCCAAAACTCAGTCATCATACACTGGGGCAAATAGACAGGCAGCAGAGATGCTGGAGAGTAGTTAACATTTACTAAATTATCTTTGAAATGTTACCTGTGTCCTATTGGAAGAACTGTTCAATGATTCTGTCCCTGTTGTCTGTTTCAGCCCCGTCGTCTTCCTCCTCGTCACTCTCCTCAGGTTCCACCGCTGCCACAACACCACCGTCTCGACCATCCTCCTGCAGGAAAGGCACCTGGCGGCGCAAAGCCAGGTTGTGAAGCATGCAGCAGGCCACGATGATGTGACACACCTTCTTAGGTGAGTACATTAGGGATCCACCTGTCATATGCAGGCACCTAAACCTGGCCTTTAGGAGGCCAAAGGTGCGTTCGATCACCCTCCTAGTACGCCCATGGGCCTCATTGTACCGTTCCTCTGCCCTGGTCCGGGGATTCCTTACTGGGGTCAGTAGCCACGACAGGTTGGGGTACCCAGAGTCCCCCACTAGCCATACACGGTGTCTCTGTAGCTGTTCCATCACGTAAGGGATGCTGCTATTCCTGAGGATGTAGGCGTCATGCACTGACCCTGGGAATTTGGCATTTACATGCGAGATGTACTGGTCAGCCAAACACACCACCTGGATGTTCATTGAATGGTAATTTTTTCTGTTCCTGTACACCTGCTCCCTGTCTCTTGGGGGAACCAAAGCCACATGGGTCCCATCAATGGCACCAATTACGTTGGGAATATGTCCAAGGGTGTAGAAATCACCCTTCACTGTAGCCAATTCGCCCACCTCAGGGAAAATGATGTAGCTCCTCACGGATTTCATCAGGGCAGACAACACTCTGGATAACACCTTCGAAAACATGGGCTGAGACATCCCAGAAGCAATTCCCACGGTTGTCTGAAATGACCCACTTGCCAAGAAATGGAGTACTGACATGACCTGCACCAGAGGGGGAATCCCTGTGGGTTGGCGGATGGGGGACATCAGGTCGGGCTCCAGCTGGGCACACAGTTCATGGATAGTGGCACGGTTAAGACGGTAGGTCAGGATAATGTGGCGTTCTTCCATTGTCGACAGGTCCACCAGCGGTCGGTACACGGGAGGATTCATCCGTCTCCTCGCCCAACCCAGCGGACGGTGCCTAGGAAGGACAACATGGAGCACACAGTCAAGCAACCCACAGGTACGTACTCACAGCTAGCACAGTATACGATTCTCTATGCAGTGAATGGCGTGTCTGAGTGGCTATGCAAGGCCTAGGCCTGTGTGACGCAGTTGAAATTGAGCCATGTGGGCCCTGGAAATGGCGGCTGCCTGACCTGTGAAGTGTGACAATGGGATGTGAGGTCAATGCGCTGGCGTGGCACACCGCGGCGGGCGGCGGGCGAAGACCGCGGTGCAAAGCCGCATTGGTTAACATTGAAGCCTATGGGTTTCAGGAGCCAATGGCGAAGGGCGCCGGCGGTGGCGGGACGCACCGCCGCGGTACGCACCGCCGCGGACGTGACCGCCATTTTCTATCTACTTATCCACTTGCGACTTGAACTTTCACAGGAGAGGACCTATACTGCAAGTGTTGCTGTGACCTCGGTCTGGAAGGGACAATGGCTGCTGCACCTGGGGAAAGGGCCCCTGCCTTCACTGGAGAGGAGTTGGAGAAACTCGTGGATGGGGTCCTCCCCCAGTATGCGCTACTCTACGGTCCTCCAGACCAACAAGTGAGTTTAATTCAATCTGGATTTGGGGACACTGGCTGGCTTGGGGGCCTGGCGGGGGGCCTGGCGGGGATGGGGGGCATGTTGGGCCTGGCGGGGGGCATGGCGGGGATGGGGGGCATGTTGGGCCTGGCGGGGGGCATGTTGGGCCTGGCGGGGGGCATGGCGGGGATGGGGGGCATGTTGGGCCTGGCGGGGGGCCTGGCGGGGATGGGGGACATGTTGGGCCTGGCGGGGGGCATGGCGGGGATGGGGGGCATGTTGGGCCTGGCGGGGGGCATGGCGGGGATGGGGGGCATGTTGGGCCTGGCGGGGGGCATGGCGGGGATGGGGGGCATGTTGGGCCTGGCGGGGGGCCTGGCGGGGATGGGGGGCATGTTGGGCCTGGCGGGGGGCCTGGCGGGGATGGGGGGCATGTTGGGCCTGGCGGGGGGCATGGCGGGGGGCCTGGCGGGGATGGGGGGCATGTTGGGCCTGGCGGGGGGCCTGGCGGGGATGGGGGGCATGTTGGGCCTGGCGGGGGGCATGGCGGGGGGCCTGGCGGGGATGGGGGGCATGTTGGGCCTGGCGGGGGGCATGGCGGGGATGGGGGGCATGTTGGGCCTGGCGGGGGGCCTGGCGGGGATGGGGGGCATGTTGGGCCTGGCGGGGGGCCTGGCGGGGATGGGGGGCGTTGGGCCACTGGAAAGGAAAATGCTGACAAACTTGAACGTGGTATTTCTCCCTCCCTGTACGTGTCACATAGGTCCGCGCCCATGAGAAGATCGGGATTTGGCGTGCCATCGCCAAGGAAGTCCGGACCCTGGGGGTCCACCATCGACGGGGCACCCACTGCCGCAAGAGGTGGGAGGACATCCGCCGCGGGACCAAGAAGACCGCCGAGTCTCTGCTGGGGATGGCCTCCCAACGTAGGCGGGGTGCCTGCCGTCAACTGAGCCCCCTGATGTTCCGGATCCTGGCGGTGGCCTACCCTGATTTGGATGGGCGCGTGAGGGCAGCACAGCAGACACAAGGGGGTGAGTACAAGCATTATCTACTCTGTTGTCGCGCAGTGGAGGTGTCTGGGTGGGGGAGGAGGGCTGGGGGTCCCCCTAGGCCAGGGCGATATCTGTAGGCTGGGCACCCCCGTAAGCCCCTGTGTCCCCAGCCACCACCCTCAGTAGTTTGTCAGTACAGCCATCCCTGGGCCGTGTCATCCATGGGTGCAGTTGTCAACTCTAGGCGTGTAGGGCATGTTCCACGGAATGCGTAGCGGACCCCAAGTGCGCAACTTAGTGCAGGGGGCATCTGTGTCTGTCATGTCCGCTAACTGTACCGGAGATCCATGTACTCAATATCCCTTTATTTCTCTCTCCCCCCCCCTTTTTGTTTGTCTTTCTGTGCTTGTGTGCATCAGCATCATCAGGCGGAGGAGAAGTGGCATCGGGGCAGGAGGGAGCTGCATCTCACATGGCCCAGGAGGGCCATGCCACAGAGTCAGACTGGACCAGTGAGACGGAGGGCGAGGGGTGCTCCACGACGGGGACGACTGGACCCTGCAGCGACACGGACACGTCCTCGGAAGGGGGCTCCCTTGCGGGGGTGGCACCATCCGTGCCCCCCGCCATTACAGGTACAGCCGCCACCCAGCGCACCATCTCCGCCCTCCCAGCAGCCCCTCAGCGTTCGCCCCGTGCCCGCTCTGCCAGGAAGCCGGGCATCTCCTTCGCCCCAGGCACCTCAGGCCCTGCCCCTGTTACCCCCGCTGCCCTCAGTGAGGAGGTCATTGACCTCCTCCGAACGCTCATTGTTGGGCAGACTACCCTTTTGAATGCCATCCAGGGGGCGGAGAGGGAGGTTCATCGCAGCAATGCGTACCTGGAGGGCATTCATTCGGGTCAGGCTGCCCATCAGCGATCGTTCCAGGCTCTGGCCTCAGCACTGACGGCAGCCATTGTCCCTGTCTCCTGCCTGCCTCTACTAACTCCCTCCTCCCAGTCTCCTGTTCCTCTGCCTGTCCCACCCACACCATCAGACCAGCCTGCACACACCTCAACACCCAAGAGAAGCTCATCCAAACATAAGCACCACAGATCACGCAGACATTCACACACGCAACATTCCGATGCAGACATGCCAACAGTCACTACCACCTCTGTGACCCCCACCTCCTCGTCTCCCTCCTCCCTCCCTGTGACGTCTACACTCACACCTCCATTCACCTCACCATCAGCCAGTGTTTCCATCACCAGCACACCCTCCACTCCAGTCCGCACACGTGCAGTCACCACCCCCACTGCCATTTACACGTCCCCTGTGTCCTCTCCCACTGTGTCTGTCACCCCCTCTTCCACACCACACAAACGCAGCCACCCACCCACCCAACAGCCATCCACCTCACGACAGCCTATCCCTCCTGCACCTGCACCCAAAGACAGCAAACGTGACTCACCTACAACCACATCCTCTCCCTCCACTCCCATTCCCACTGTACCTACCACTCTCCATTGTCCCAAGAAGCTCTTCCTCGCCACTACTAACTTCTTTCCTGACCCTGAACCCCCCCTCCTTCTCGTCGGGGTAAGAAGAGCACCTCAGCCACCACCAGCCCTGCAGCCCCCTTGACAAGGGTGCAGGGGTATTGGAGCCCGCCAGCCCGCATGTCTGGATCTTCGCCCAGCAGCAAGGGGACAGGCAGCCCACCCCCTGGGAAGAGGAGCAGAAGGCGGAAGGGGCGCCGCAGGAGCCCGCCTTCTACATCCCCCCCGGACACCACCCAGAGACAGTCACCAGCCACAGCTCCAAAGGGAGGAAAGGGCCACAGGCCCACGACTAAGGAGGGCAAGGGCAGCAAGTCGGAGAGGTCAGGCAGCAGGCCTGCTGCCCAGGAGGAGCCCACAACCCCCATAGCCGCTGCCCCGGGAGGAACCGGCACAGCTGCCCCGGGAGAGCCCACCACCCCCATAGCCGCTGCCCAGGGAGGACCCAGCCCAGCTGGCCAGGAGGGCCCCACCACACACAGCCCAGGTGGGCATTGAAGGAGCACCATCCCCGCTGCCCAGGAGGGCACCACCAGGCAATGAGCAGTTGGCCATAGACCGTCCGCCGTCTCCAGAACCGCTGAACTGGGCCCCGCCGTCTCAAGAACCGCTCCGCTGGGCCCCGCCGTCTCAAGCACCGCTGAACTGGGCCCCGCCGTCTCAAGAACCGCTCCGCTGGGCCCGCCGTCTCAAGCACCGCTGAACTGGGCCCCGCCGTCTCAAGAACCGCTCCGCTGGGCCCCGCCGTCTCAAGCACCGCTGAACTGGGCCTTTCAAGGCAAGGAGCGCTGAACTGGGCCCCGCCGTCTCAAGCACCGCTCCGCTGGGCCCCGCCGTCTCAAGAACCGCTCCGCTGGGCCCCGCCGTCTCAAGCACCGCTGAACTGGGCCCCGCCGTCTCAAGAACCGCTCCGCTGGGCCCCGCCGTCTCAAGCACCGCTGAACTGGGCCCTTCAAGGCAAGGAGCGCTGAACTGGGCCCCGCCGTCTCAAGCACCGCTCCGCTGGGCCCCGCCGTCTCAAGAACCGCTCTGCTGGGCCCCGCCGTCTCAAGCACCGCTGAACTGGGCCCCGCCGTCTCAAGAACCGCTCCGCTGGGCCCCGCCATCTCAAGCACCGCTGAACTGGGCCCTTCAAGGCAAGGAGCGCTGAACTGGGCCCCGCCGTCTCAAGCACCGCTCCGCTGGGCCCCGCCGTCTCAAGAACCGCTCCGCTGGGCCCCGCCGTCTCAAGCACCGCTGAACTGGGCCCCGCCGTCTCAAGAACCGCTCCGCTGGGCCCCGCCGTCTCAAGCACCGCTGAACTGGGCCCCGCCGTCTCAAGAACCGCTCCGCTGGGCCCCGCCGTCTCAAGCACCGCTGAACTGGGCCCCGCCGTCTCAAGAACCGCTCCGCTGGGCCCCGCCGTCTCAAGCACCGCTGAACTGGGCCCTTCAAGGCAAGGAGCGCTGAACTGGGCCCCGCCGTCTCAAGCACCGCTCCGCTGGGCCCCGCCGTCTCAAGAACCGCTCCGCTGGGCCCCGCCGTCTCAAGCACCGCTGAACTGGGCCCTTCAAGGCAAGGAGCGCTGAACTGGGCCCCGCCGTCTCAGGAACCGCTGAACTGGGCCCTTCAAGGCAAGAACCGCTGGCCCTTTGGCAGACGTGGCAGGGCAGGATCTATCTCGGGCAGGGCTGCAGGATGTCCTCTGGCCAACTTGCCTCCTCCAGTGGCAGTGGGGTCTGTTATGGACTGTATGGACTGTGGCTTTGCTCTCCCCAGGATGGCCCAGTGGGCAGGCCACCCACTGTATGGACTGTATGGACTGTGGCTTTGCTCTCCCCAGGATGGCCCAGTGGGCAGGCCACCCACTGTATGGACTGTATGGACTGTGGCTTTGCTCTCCCCAGGATGGCCCAGTGGGCGGGCCACCCACTGTATGGACTGTATGGATTGTGGCTTTGCTCTCCCCAGGATGGCCCAGTGGGCGGGCCACCCACTGTATGGACTGTATGGACTGTGGCTTTGCTCTCCCCAGGATGGCCCAGTGGGCGGGCCACCCACTGTATGGACTGTATGGACTGTGGCTTTGCTCTCCCCAGGATGGCCCAGTGGGCGGGCCACCCACTGTATGGACTGTATGGACTGTGGCTTTGCTCTCCCCAGGATGGCCCAGTGGGCGGGCCACCCACTGTATGGACTGTATGGACTGTGGCTTTGCTCTCCCCAGGATGGCCCAGTGGGCGGGCCACCCACTGTATGGACTGTTTGGACTGTGGCTTTGCTCTCCCCAGGATGGGCCAGTGGTCATGGAGTCCCCTCGTGGATCTGGCGTCGTGTACTCAAGTGGCTGAGGTGCCCCCCCTTCCCTTCCCCCTGAGGTGCCTGTCCGATTTTCTTTCTGATGCCCCTGCAGTGTTCTCTCCGTGGAGTTCTTGTCGTGGGACTGGGCCTTGCCCCTTTGCACAGGAACCCTGTGATCCACGGACAGTGGTTGGACTACATTTAGTAGCTGTATATATTTTGTATATAGTTTATTTATTTATTGCGATTACTGGTGTCCATATTTCAATATATCTGCCCGTTTATGATCTCTTCTTTTGGTCTTTGCATTATTTCGGAGGGGGGTGGTTTGTGGGTTGTGACAGTGATCTGTGGGAATGCATTGATGTGTGTGTTGTAGTGGGTGTGGGTGGGTGGGTGTGTGCCGGTAATCTTTTCCCTCCCCTGTGTCGTAGGTGCAGTACTCACCGATGTCTTCCGCGCCGCCGGGCGTGCTCCTGGTATATGAGCAGGAATAGGAGTGCGGGGATGACCTGCAACTCTGGTTCCATGCTGCCGGAATCTCGCGTGGAGTGCGTAGAGGTGAGCGTTTTCCCGTTCGTAGTCTGTTTCCGCCGTGTTCTTATCGGCGGTGCTCCCGCCCCGGAAAAGGTGGCAGATTGGTGGGTCGTAATAGGGTGGGCGGTACATTGTCTGCCGCCTGGCTGTTGGCGGGAACCGCCGCGCTGTTTGTTTGTACCGCTGTGGCGGGCGGAGTGTTAAGTTGGCGGGCTGTGTTGGCGGTTCCCGCCAGGGTCAGAATTGCATATTTTAGACCGCCGGCCTGTTGGCGGCTTGGCCGCCGCTTTATCACCGACCGCCAGGGTCAGAATGAGGGCCTTTATGTCTAGATTATTAGTAATTACAATAAAGTGTGTAGACATTTGTTTTATGACTTGGACTCTCACATCTCACTCACACTAGTATAATATGGACGGATTTTGGTATTGGTTTCCTCCTTTTACAATCTCTTGGGTTAGTGCATTTGTACTGTGATAATCATTGTTAGGCCCCAGAAGAAGAAGAATTCTTATAGGTTTTTTCATCTGGAATTGTGCATATATTTGTACTTGTAAGACTGTTTGCCTAATGGTTGCCTTGTGAGCTTATGCCCAAAAAGGTAGGACTATATTTTTTGTGAAAAGCCACTGATGAGGAATATAGGTTTCCTTGGTGATTTGGAAAATGTTTATTTTGAACAAATATGCTAAAGGCAGCGAGCTTTCCTTATTTATTGTTGCTATATATAATATATATATATGGGCAGTTGCCACTAGGTAGTTATAGTTAGGACCAATGTTCCCTCTAATTATTCTTCCTGATGTGCAGCAATAGAATGTGTGCATGTGTGCGTGCACACTTTTATTACATGTATGCACAACCAAGTGATGAGATGTGCAGCTAGGCATGTCGATCACAACCACTTAAAGGTAGAAAATAAGTACTGGCAATCCAATGGGTCTGGCTTTAAAATGAAAGTTACACCTTAGTAACTGACCGGTTTAGGCACTGAATAGGTCATCTCTTGTCACTCATCCTTGCACTTGTGCACCCACTAATAACTTATTAATTCTTGCATTCGCCCACTTAAACAACCACAATACAACGTTTACACCAATCCACCCACACATGCAAGATAAATGAAAACAAACGTAGAAAAAAAAACATGCTATTGTTTTAAGATCACACATGTATGGTTGCAATAACACAATTAAACAAAGAAGGTGGAAATCTTGCTTGGTATTGGACATAGTGGTGTATAGTTACAGCTGACTCCTTTTTTTTATTTATTTTTTTATATTTTTTATTGGAAAGAATCATAAAGCAAATATATTCTTACATCACTTTACACTGAGAACATATAATTCCAAGCCGATAGTAGAGAAACAAAAAAAAAAAAAAAAACAGGGGAGAGAGAGAAAAAGATAGGGGGGGGGGGATTTATTCACTTATACGCTATTCACTGTGAGTCCGAATCCAGACCTGAAGTAGCTCCCATATTGCCTTCCCTTTCCTCCTGGCATGTTTCCCCTTGCGTTCATATAATGCCACCTCCAGATGATATACAGCGAGCAGCCTGGCCAACCATTGCTGCCAGGACGGGGGTCGTACATTCAGCCATGCGGATGTTATACATATTCGATACACTGCCATGGCTACAAAAATAAATGCTCTATGTGAACCATCCAGATCGCCAGCTACCCCGAGAACCATAATCTCGGGTGTAAGGACGAAGTCACATCCCAAAACCTCCTTCAAGACCGATTGAATACCTTCCCTCGAGGCCTCCAATTCCCCACATGTAGCCATCATATGTACGATATCCGTACAATAACTCCCACATCTTGGACAGTTTGTTCCTGCCGTACACCCCCATTTGGCAAGGTGAGCTGGAGTATGATACAGGTCAAATATAGTTTTATAATGCTGCGCTTGCAAGGAGGAAGATAATAAAATGGTACATCCCAGCTCCAATGACCTCATAAAGTTATTACTTCCATCCACTAGTAGTTTATTCCACTTCTCCTTATACTTCTCTAGATCGTCTAGCTGATCCGCCAGCATTAAAGGGTAAATTGATCTGATGGTTATATTAGGATTGGCCCGGATATCGTTCAGTAATTGATTAATTCTGAATCCCTGCGCACCTCCTGTTTTTCTCCATAAGAAATCCCGTATCTGTAAATATTTAAAAAAGTCCCTTTGCTCAAGACCATACTGCTCCTGTAAATCTCCAAATGCCTTCACCCCGAAATTATCAAAGAGATTCCCTAGCCTACTTATGCCTAAGGAGACCCAGTTTGCCATATATCTATCCTGAAAGATCTCGGGGAGCAGTGGATTCTTCTCAATCATGGTATAATAATTATATCTACCGAGTCCTTTCTTCTTATACCATACTCGCCAGCACTTATATGCTGCTCCCAAAACCTTAAATCTAGTTTTCTTATAAGAACCAGGTTCATGATACGTTACAAGACATCCATTAGCATCTACTCCTATCTGCAGCTCATAAATACTAGGGCCGTCTACCTCCGTACTTCCTTCTTTCTTGGGACCCCATAATGGATGCATGTACTGAAAAGCTGCTGCGATTTGATACAGTTTTATATTCGGTAACGAACCCCCCCCCTTTCTCGAGGGAGAGACAAAAATTTACTTGCTCTTCTACACTTACCATATGCCCAAATAAATCTCATAATCACTCTTTCTATCTCTTTAAAGCTAAGATTATTAAAACTCAATGGTATGGCCCGAAAAAGATACAACAATTTAGGAAGGAGGATCATTTTCACCATATTACACCTTCCCACAATAGTCAGATGTAAATTGTTCCATCTGCACATATCTTCTCTAGTTTTCTTCAGTATAGGATCTATATTCAGATTAACAATTTCATTTATCATTGGTGTAATATTGATACCTAAATATATTGCCTGATCCACCCTCCGACTGTCTTCGGTGTTTGTGTATTGATTAGCCAGCAGCTGCGTTTTAGCGCTATTTAACAAGTATCCAGAGAACTTTCCAAATTTTGTAGTCACCTCTTCAACCTCTCTCAGTGCTAAGTCGGGGGAGGGCGTTAAAATGGCTATATCATCTGCATATGCTAATACTTTTGTATCCCATCCCAGCCTATGTACTGGTGGGATCTTGCTATTTGCCTCCAACTGTCTGAGCAAAGGATCTATGTACAATGCAAACAAAAGGGGGGAGCATGGGCATCCCTGCCTATTGCCTCTCCTGATCATAATATTCTCAGATTGTCCTCCCATTAACTGTATTTTCACGACCGGTGATCTATATAGAGCCCTTACCGCTGTAATAAGTTTCTTCCCTAACCCGTAATATTCCATAACATACCACAGATAATTCCAATTTACCCGGTCGAATGCCTTTTCTGCGTCCAATAAAGCAACCGCCATAGGCTCCTTTGCTACCTCCGTAGCATCCAAGAGTGCTATGACTCTCTGGATATGGTTAGTAGTGTCTCTTCCTGGGACAAACCCATGCTGCCTAGGGGAAACAAGCTCCTTGATCACCCGCGACAATCGAGCAGCCAATATCTTTGAGTATATTTTGACATCACTATTTATTAATGTGATCGGGCGATATGAGGCCGGGCTTGACGAAGGTTTCCCCTTCTTCAAAAACATAACTATATTGGCCAGATCCCACGATGGGGGAATTTCCCCTCCGTTCTGAACCTGAATGAACAGCTCTGCCATCACAGGGAATAAAAATGCTTTAAAAACTTTGAAAAATTCTAAAGGAATCAAATCGGGCCCTGTAGCTTTCCCGGTAGGTAGATCGCTCATTGCCTTATCAATTGCTGAGATATCTATCCGCTCCCCCAAGTGTAATATATCACTCTTGGCTAATTTCTCAACCCTAATGGGGTGTAGAAACTCTGATATCTCTTCCTCCGAATGTCCAGATATATCATTATATAATTCCTGATAGTATCTATGGAATACCTTTCTAATTTCATCTACTTCAGTTACTGTCTGGCCTTGCCAGTCTTTGATCTCTCTGATGACCCCAGATGCTATTTTCTGGCTTGCCCGTATCGCTAGCAGTCGCCCGACTCTTTCTCCATACTCAAACCCTTGTGCACGCTGTGCTAGATATTTCTCCGCTATTCTTTGGGCCGTAACCCTGTTCATTGCTGCTTTTACTATAGCAACCTCCTCTTGAACCCTCCTTACATCAGCTCCAGCTTCTATAGCTATAATCAATTGCCTCTCTGCCTCCTGCAACTTCCCTTGGAGCTCTTTTATTCTCTCTTGGATATCCTTCTGTCTTTTAATACTAAAACTCAATGTTTCGCCTCGAACTCCTGCTTTCAAAGTGTCCCAGATTACCTCTACTGAAGCTGACCCCTGGTTAAACCCTAGAAATTCCACTAGCCACTTTCTCATATGCTCACAATACTCCGGGTCCTTGAGGAGCCCACGTTCAAATGTCCATCTACTAACCTTTGGCTCTAGCCCACTCAGTTCTAAATCTAGAACTAACGGATTATGATCTGATATGATCCGTGGATGTAGCTCAATCTTACCCAGCTTCAAAAGTACGGGAGAGATTAAAAAATAATCTAGTCGTGCTAGTTTCGCATGAGGGGATGAATAATAAGTATATCCAGGGTCTGGCTTACGCAGCTTCACCCAAGCGTCCACTAATCCTAATTCTTGCTGGAAAGCGACCATTGCCTTATATACCTGAGGTTTGCGCCCGATACCTCTTGGTTGTAGGTGCTAGTAAATCCTGCAATCCCTCCCAAGATCCGTTGAAGTTGAAGTCCCCGCATATAATATAGGGAGGGGCCTAATCTGTTAGTTCAATGGCAAGAGTATCTACCACTACTGGATCGTCCGTAACCACCCCGTACAGAGAACATAATGTAAAGCTACTATGCCCGTAGCAACATTCTACTATTACCCATCTTCCACCTATATCTGCCTTCTGCCGAGTAATATTTAGTTTGTTAGTCCGGTCTAATATTGCTACTCCTTTGGTTCTAGCTTCTTGTTCTGTCCGGGCGATCACTTTCATACCAAGCGAGCCAAGGATCCCAGAGTTTTTATATTCCACATGTGTCTCTTGCAAGCAAAACATATCTGCCTTAAAAGTTTTCAATTCCTCGGCCACACCCCTTCTTTTACGGGGGTCATTTATACCACATAAATTTATTGAGACAATTCTAAGCCTAGCCATTCATTATTTTGGTTGTTTCCCTTCCCCCCCCCCTTTTTTCTCCTTCCCCTTCCCCTCCTTCTACTCGATAGGTTCCTTACATTTAGCTTCATTTTCTCTTGAATCATCCGCTCCGACTGCTCGACATTTCTTGCTCTCCCACTCCATTTCTCTCGCTTCTCTTGAACCTTTCCTTTCCATTTTCTTCCCTCGTTTTTTCCCCCTCCCTCCCCCTTTACCCTTCCCCTCCTCCCTGTTCCCCCTGTCCCCCCCTCCACCTCCCTGAGCCAGTCTCCGCCCTCCCCCACCTCATCTCCTTCCCACCCCCCAGATTGCCCCCCACCTTGTTGAGCAATCAGACCACCTATGGCCTGGATATTGGTGTCGTAAACACAGCGGCTCACCCACCCATCCGTCTCCCAAGCACCACTTCGTCCCTATATTTCTATATTCTATTGCTTGTCCCCCATTAGATATTCTTTTGCCTTAATTTCTGAGGTGAAGACCTTTACTTTTCCATTCATTATTGTTTTTAGTCTAGCAGGGGCCAACAAATAAGCTTCCCCTCCTTTGTCTGAGAATGGTTTGATAAGTTGTTGTAGCCGCCATCTCCGCTCCACGGTAGCATGGCAAAAATCGGGGCGGGTAAAGAAAGTGACCCCGTCCAAAGAACGTGGGGTATTAGGACGGGTTTTGTCCACTATCTCTTGTCGTAACAAATAATTCCCAAAATAGACCAAGATCGCTCTTGGATATTTTGATTTTGCTCGCTGGCCCCCCTCCCGTTGGGTTATTGGAAACCTATGGACCCGTTGTAGCTCATTATGCCAGTCCCAGTTCCCCAGCTCTGGGAAAGCCCAACGTAGGAGATTGACCATATACGCCTGTATATTATTTCCTTCTAGCCCCTCCGGTATGCCCAGAAATCGAAGATTGTTCCTTCTCTGTCTATTTTCCAAATCTTCCATTTTCCACATCACATTCGTCAGTTGCCCGTCTCTCTCGGCGTTCTGCTCTTTCAGAGTGTCCACATCCTCCTCGATCGCCACAATCCTTTCTTCCAGTGAGCATAGCTTGGCTTCAATCTCTGTGCATGATTTCGCGACTTTGCGAACCGTCCCCTGCAGTCTCTTAGTAGCGATCCTTGCCCGCCGGCTTTCGATCCTGGTCTCAGTTTGCAGTTCTTTAATTGAGTTATATATTGACTGCAGGATCCCTGCCTCAGTGCCCAACGCAGATGCGTTGCCAGGGATGCCTGCAGAGGCTCCAATTTCTGTTTTCTCCTTATCAAGACCCTGGAAGCCACTGGTGGGAACATCTATTAAACCAATACCAGAGTAGTCCCACTTTAAAGTCCTGCCGCTCATAGATGCTGTATTTTCAGCACCCTCCTGAGACCCAGGGCGTGCTCTGACCATTTTCCGTTGTTGGTATTGCCGCACTGTAAGTTCATTACTTGGAGATTTATTGTCAGCCTCAGATGTCTCACTCCCTTCTGATTCACTAAAACTGTGGTCCACACTGCTGAGATCAGACTCTTCCATTAAAGAGTAGAATTTATCACTACAGTCTTTACCCCAGTCCATAAGTTGGGGGTCTTTTCCAACTGCTTTATCCCGTTGTTTCCCATTTCCTAGAGGGGTAGTTAGGTCATCCTTTTCTAATGCAGGTCCTGACGCTTTTATAGCTCCCACCTTATTTTGAAGCTCCGACTCCTCATTTTGATTAAGTTGTTGTCTTTGGGATTGCCTGAGCCCAGAGATACCAGGTACTCTCACTTATCTCTTTATTACTGTCTTCAATCGCTATACCGGCACATGGAAGAGGGGTTTCCACCCCTGACCCTCTGCTTTCCAAAGGGGGGGTTGTATGTGTAGGAAGACTATTTTGCATCCCGCTTGCAAGGAAGGCCGTGATAGTTGACTGGTTTTTGCCTATCGGTCTTGCTTCCAATGGGGGGGTATTGCTATTACCCGTCTTGGCATCTCTCGACATTCCGGACACGTTGTTCCCAGCCGCTTTGCCAGTTATTGAGGTCAGGCGTTTATTTGCCCCTACTGCCTCTCCTTTATCCTTACCGATACGCGTCATCTTAGCCCCCCCACTCTTATCTCCAAGATTCCGAACGGGTTTAGGCGCCATTTTTATTTTGACAGCGTAAGATAATATTCTGATAAATCTTGTGACTCCGGCCACTGCAGTTAGTACGTCCGATATTGATCGTTCAATAGCACTCTTTAAAGAGCCATGAGGGGGTATACTGATACCAAACTGTATTACATTACACTCCATGCACACCTGAGGCTTTCAATTACCCTACCTGACACTTTAACTGTTTTAGCCTCACTCCTCAGTTTCCCCTGAGAGCTTTGTCGAATGTGGGGATCTGATACGTTTAGCTAACAATCATTGTCCTGCCTTCAGAGCACTTTAATAATAGTCAGATAGGGCCGCCGACCGTTAATGCTCACTATTTACACAATTACCTCAATGTTATGAAAAGTATTTTTCACTCCTCCTTTTTTTTCTTCTCTCACTCAGAGATTAGTTACTAACTATGTAATTCTCTCTTTTTTTTGTGAGGTTTTTTTTTTTTAACAGCGGCCATTCCGTCCTCCATGTTCCTGATGCCTTCAGCCCCCTCAGAAAAATAGTCAAATTTTTCCCCTTAAACACAAACAAAGGAAACGAGAGACTTTTCCCCCATCCGGGACCAGCAGCAAAGTTCAGGAATCACCATGTGCTTTAAAAGGGACAATAAGCACTGTACTGCACTCACTGCATTTTCCAAAATGCCCATCCACGTCTTCCCCTCTTACCGGAGCGAGACACACGGCAATTTTCAAGTCCTTTCAAAGCGTGGTTTCAGCCTTGAGAGCGCTGAATACTAACCACGTCTAATGTGTCTCTCAGATCCATAAAAAGTCCGAGAGAGCAAGGCGTCCCCGCGCCCCCGCGATCTCCGGCGAGGGAGCAGGGGAATCTCTATTCAAAAGCGGCAGCGGCTGGGTTCCTCTAACGAGGGGAATCCTCGCTGCTGAACCACGGCATTCACGGCGTCCCTCGGACGCAAGGGAGGCAGCAGCAGCTCAGTGCTTGGTTCTGGTGGGCGGGGCTTTCCGAGCCTCTCCGCTACGCCAACACCATCTTGCCAGTTACAGCTGACTCCATGTTAGAACTGTGCTGGACATCCTGCAATACTAACGACAATGATACAGTATGAATAATATCATTCCATGACGGTCAGCTAATTTAGATGCAGCTGCTATGTAGGTTTCAGTACACTGCAGGTGAAGTGGGCGTGAAGCCAGTAGCCAGTTAGGACTACTGTTTTAGGCTGTAGCATGCTTTAAAAATGAAAATAAAAAGAGGAGAAGGAAATAAATAAAAGGCACCTATAGGTAAAAAATGGAAAATTAAAAGACTGGCCTACCAGCTTTGGCATTGAAGCGCACTAATTTTCAGATGGACATGCACATCTTATCAGACAAATGCCGTCACTTGCAGGGCAAGAGAGCCAATGACTGAAGTGGGTTTACCTGTTGCTCATGCTTTAAGCTGTCATGGTTGGAAGGAGAGTGTAAATTATGCCCGTACAGACCAGTGGGAGAAGAGAGATGGCCAAATTCCCCTTTATTTTTTTGGACTTACATTTATATGTACTTATGTTTTTGTGTGATTATTCGTGACAGGAGCCTGGAAGACAATGTAACCTGTCAGCGTTTTGAAGAGATTCTAGCAGGAAGTATTACAGTTCAAATCTTGAACCCTTAACGATTATTAAAAAGGGTAATCAGTACCAAACTCCTTACCTAAAAATTTTAATCTGGGAGATTTCAAGTAAGAAAATACATCTGCAGGCTTTCACAGGGTGCAATAACAATCTATCCGTAAAGGCCTATTGACGTTAACGGGTGTTTCATAGTAAAAAAAATATGCCTACTGTCTTTGTCAGACCTTTTCATATATGAGACAGATCAGACCTATGACACCTGAATAACTCTTCCCATTGAACCGGTCAGGTCCCTAGCATTTGTCATTGGCTCGTCACCGTAATCAAGTCAGACCAACTATATTGAGTATATAAGCTTTCCTGCAAGGCAACCATCAGGTATACTGCAATAAAATTACAAATATGTACAAAATTATAGTTGTCTACACAAATGCCGAATTTGCATTTTGTGTAATTATGCATTAATTTTGCATAATTTTCCCCAAATTGTGAGTAAGTATGTGAATTGTATACACATGTAAGTTTCATTGCATTATGTTTTAGTTTGACACGTTTTTGTGTTCCATTTTTAGAGTGGCTAGGGAGTTTTCTGTTGAACATATTAACCAAATTTTCCCAGTCTGAAGATGGTTTCAAATAATTACTAATCGGGTGTAATTTCTAAATAATTATTTGTTATTCTTCTGTGAAGAATCTGTTTCATCTTATTTCGTGGTTGAGGTAGAGGCAGTCTGGCTAAGAGATTCACTTTGTTACACTGCTTCATCACTTCTGTGGAATGCGTTATTTTAACTCACTGATTTTATGAATCACTCAAACACTTCTTCACTAACGCACTAACCTTATCATACTCTCATTTGCTTACTGACAAGCTCATTTTCTCAGTCACTGCTTTCAGATACCTAGTCCCTGGGCATGTATTTTCAGTCAACAATTAAAGTGCACTCTGTTACTATCATTCGAAGCACCTGCTGTAGGAGAAGCTAATCATCAACCTTTAACTTGATGCAGGAGCATTACAACCACACGCACACACACACACACACAAGACTGCTCTGCCTCCTCAAATTAAGAAACTCTGAAAACTTGTGTGTCTGAGTTTATATTGTCACAAGGGAGAATGTGGAAACTCACATACAGGTAGCATGTAATGCTAGTCTGTATCCTCACAAAACTGGTGCACAATGAACTCACAGCTTACATACCCTCCAGCACAAAAAGAAAACATATACCTGAGGCCCAGGCAGATACTACAAAAAAAAACTGAGTGGGTGATGAAATCGCCACACTTCGCCTTGTTGTTCTCTGGGGGTGAGCAGAGGGACATGGCAGACTGGCCTGAGGCTGCAGTGAAAGCGTTGGTGATTCTTTCCTGCTCCTTCGGGACTAGCCTCCATTAGCATTTGTAAAGACAAACACACCGTCTTTAAAAATGCGTTTAGTAGTGCAGCTTCAACATCAGCGGCACTTCAAAGGATCAAATAAAGTACTTCATTGAATCCTTTGTAGTGCACGCTGATTGTAGGTATGTGAGCGGAAGGAAAGTTTAGAGGGAACTATGGTTAGGACCTAGTTTCTATAGAAAAAGTGTTTTTTTTGACACACCTATATCTTTGGCACCAGTAAAAAAAACTACACAAAGGTTTCCCAAACAATTTGATGCTCATGATAGCTGCTGTCTCAAAACTTTTGAGGTAATCCATCCAGCAGGAGCTGAGAAAAAAGGGGGGGGACAAAAATGCCTTTTCCCCATGCATTTTTCCATAGGGTTTTGTATAGCAAAAGCACACGAACCACTGGACAGAAGTACACCAAATATGGCAGAAAGGCAGCTCTTGGTCCAGAAAGCAACCTTTTTGTTTTTTTGGTGTAATTCCATTCAGTAGTTTTAGAGAAATTTAAAAAAATGTATATATAGTGACACGAAGGCTCCATGAACCAGCCCGATTTCGTGCTGAGATCTGATTGGCTGACAACACTTCAACAATGAAGTGTTGGCAGCCATGTTGGGACTCAGCTTGAGCCAAGTCCCAGAAAAAAAAGTGAAAAGGGGCCAGGGTAGAGTTACCCTGACCCTTTAGCTGTGGTGCTGGGGTCCCAGAGGGACCTCTACCAGGGCTTAAAAAGCATTTTCTAAAATTTTCAGCGCAGATCTGCAGATCAACTAAAAATTAAAAAAATAGAAGCACAGAATAGAAGCACAGGCACCCCAAGAACTGCAACCTCCTCGGGGTGCAATAAATGAGTGAAGGGTGTACGTTTGGACCCCGCAGTTCTGGGGACCACCACCTCCCCAGTGCACAAGTACTTATCAAATACAGGTGGGCACTTGGCCCCCCGCAGCCCTGGGGATTGCCACCTCCTCGGGCTTTAAATAAATATAAGATGGGGGGCAGTGCAGCTCCCCCCAAAGCCTCAGAGACAGTCACCTCCCCGGGGTCAAAATACAAGAGTGAAGGGGGTCCGTTTCAGATGCCAAGCCCTGGGACCACCACCTTCCTGGGGCAATGCTCTCTGGAGGAGGGGGGCCTGGGGACTGCCACCCCACATGGCCGGCTTCTGTTATGTCCCAGGGTTCCCAACCCCGGAACATAGCTGTTTGCTTCTGCTTGGTGGGAGCTGACAGACACTCACACACCAACTCACAGACCCACTCAACACTTGTGCACCCACTCAAAGCCCCACTCAGATCCTCCTGCACCCAGTCACAGACCTACTCAGACACTCACACATCAACTCACAGACCCACTCATACTCTCACACACCCACTCACAGACGCACTGAAACTCTCACTCACCCACTCACCGACCCACACAGACACTGATGTACCCACTCACAGACCCACACACACATTGATGAACCCACTAAAACACTGATGTACGCACTCTCACATCCAGATAATCTGACAGCCACTCTCACACCCAGTTACACCCTCTCACACCTATTCTCAAACCTAGAGAGACAGGCCCGGGTCAACTCCTGCCGTGCACAGGCAAATGCCGTGTGCAGTGTGAGCCTTCGGTGGAGGGGTGGGATGGTTGGCCACATCATCTGGCCACAGGCCACGCCCTGCAGCCAACCCCCACCATGAACAGCCAAATTTTGTTCGTTTCACGGGTTTGGGTGACTATGGGGGTTGGCTGCAACCCCGTGGCCAAACCCTGGTGCACACAGCCAAAGACCATGCATGAGGTTGGTTGGTTTTAGAGGTTGGCCGCAGGGACAGGCCGCACGGTTGGGTTATTATAGGGGTTGGCCGCTGGTCCTAGCCGCAGGCGGTGGTTGGATTAACCTATAGTAATGAAAACATAGAAACTTGCTGAAAAAAGAAAGGTTACAGGAACATTATAGTTAGGAAATAGAATTAAAAAAAAAAAATTATAGTTATCTCAAGTAACTATAACTCATGCCCTAAAGTAACTATAACTCGCACCCTCACCATGCACTCCTAATTACCCCACAAATTACGGCCCTCATGACACCTTTGATAACATCATTGATAATATCAATGTATTATTTGCAATATAGTTTTTGACAAAAAACTGTGCATGGCAGAGGCGCAAGTTATAATTACCTTAGGGCACTTGATATAACTCTTACCATGAAAGGTGAATTTTTATGGTTTTGTATGTTTAAAATGTGAGCCTAACTATGATGGCCCTGTAACCTTTGGTTTTTTAGATGTATGTATGTGTGTGTATATATATATACATATATATATATATATATATATATGACAGAGTACTGGTCACCACCATTGTGAAGTTATAGTTAGGTTACACTTTCGATATGAAAAGTGTTTATATTTTACCAATAACATTGGCACTATTTGACAAATCTTCACAAAACCTTCAACTCACCTCAGCTCCTTCCTGGAAAGTTTCAGGGTGATCCAACAGGAGGGTGCTGAAAAAACGAGTCTCAAAACACATTTTCCCTGTGCAATTTTCCATAGGAAGTTTAGACGATGTTTTAGAAAACAGATGAACAGAATTAAACCAAATTTGGCAGAAAACTAGATCTTTACTTAGGAAGAGTGTTTTTCTTTTTTGTGAATTGGTGTACATCCATTTAGTGTTTTTGAGAGATTAGAATTATGATGTCAGTCATATCTCGACAGTTGGTGTACGGATATGCTCTGACTAGCCAACTTAAAGGGGACTAGTCAATGCTAATTTGGTTGGTTACAACCTGAACAGTACATTGTGGCAGTCATTGCAAGACTCAGGGACATGGTGCTTGCGTGCTGAAAATTAACTAAACAAATCCTAAGCGTCAGAGTGAGCACACCCTGACCCCAAAGGGCATGTGGTAGCATCCCACTGGGGACCCCCTTTATTGACTGGTGTCTACAGAGGCAAAATGCTGTTGCAGCCATTACAGGACTCCAGGACATGGGCCTCATTGACATGCATTGTGGTGAAAGCCTGTTTTCGATGCTCACAAAATGGAGCACATAAAAACTGTAATTAAAGCGTGATAACAGATTTTAGCTAAAGCATAAATCATTTGTTGGTAGTACCATACTGAAATGCAGATCCTCTGATGGGATTTATGAATCATGTTTAAGAGAACACTGTTTTCTTTCATGATTTTTTCATAGCAGTAATGGAAGGTGGTCCAGAAGTTAAAATGAGTGCCCATTTTCTGCAAATACTTCTTACTCAGCCACGTGAAAATAAAGTCTGGAATACTGAGTAAAACAGGTACTTCTAATAGCAGCAGCACAGTTGATTGCTCAGTGGTCTCCTGTAGCCTGCCACAGTGTTCTAATGAACAACTAGAGTGCTAACATTCTCATTTATGACACAAGTGTGGTACACCAAAAAGCCATCCCAATTGAATCAAAACTGTAAAATATGTAACGTTTCCTTCAGAAATTGGCAAAATGAGAGGGTTTTGTTTGTCATAGGAATTATGGTTAGTGCTATAGAAAGCAAAATTAGGAGACATTTTGTATAAGTTCTCGAATATCTTCCTCATCCATTTCAGTAAAACATTCTGACAAGAGACTGAAACATGTCTTAACTACTGAATGTAAACACTTTAGTTTTTCATTAGAACACCAAGGGAAGGCAGGGGACAGGGGCACGGAATCAGACAGAGAAGGGCAAGTAGGGAGCAATAGAAGCACAATGGACCACACACGGCAGGCATGAGAGTTGGTTGCAGACCTGAAGCCATGGAATGCAGGTGGAAGGGGCAAGAGCAGCAGGTCAACTATGCAGGGCAGGTAAGAGAGGCTGTGGCAGCACAATGAGCAATGGAGGGTAAGAGGGAGGGACAGTGGCAGCACCAAGGACCATGGATGGCAGAATCAGAAAATGGAGGGCAGTAAGAAGGTTGCAGGGGTAGCAAGCTGACTATGTAGGACAAGCAGTAGGCATAACAGCAGCACAACAGACCTCACAGAGCAGGCCGGATGGCAGTGAAAGCACACCAGACCATGAAGGACAAGAGGGAGATGGCTGGCCTATAAACAGGGACAACAGATGGCAGTGAGACAGGGACAGCAAGCTAACCAGTCATGGCAAGCGAGAGGGGTTAGTGGTTGCAAACTAGACAAGTGGAAAGTAAGAGGGAGGGGTCACGGACACAGACATTGGAGCAGGGGGATGGAGGTAAGGGCAACAAGCCACCACGAAGGGCAGGCAGGAGGGGCAATGGTAACACAACAGAACATGGGGGCATGATGGTGGGTGCAGAGTAATGCCAACAGACCATGGAGTACAAGAGGAAAGGGACAGGGGCATGGACTCAGACAATGGAGGATAGCGTTAGGAAAGAAGGGGCAGTGGCAGGGATAGCAAGCTAACCATGCAGGACAGATGGGAGAGGCAATGGCAACACAGCAGACCATGCTGGGCAAGCGGAAGGGGGAGTGGATGCACAGCAGAATGTGGATGGCAGGAGGGCAGAGAGTGGCATCATAAGGGACCATGATAGTAAGGATGTAGGAGGTAGGCAATAGGGACAATGACCTGATAACAGAGAGTAGGATCGAGGGAATGGGGCACAGGCATAGGCAATGGAGGGAAGGTGGGAGGTGGTCAGGGGCAGGGGAAGCAAACTGACAATGCAGGGGAGGAGGGAGGGGAACTAGAAGCAAAACAGACCATGCAGGTCATGCAAAACTGTTGTAGCAGCAATATGGGCCACGGAGGGTAGGCAGGAGGGGATAGGGGCATAGACTCAAATGAGGAAAGGAAGGGAAAGGGGTCAGTAACAGAGACAGCAAGCTGACCATGCTAGTCAGGCAGAAAGGAAAGTGGCAGCACAATGGATAGTACACAGCAGGAACGAGGGGCAGTGGCAGCTCACTAAACCATGGAGGGGAAGAGAGAGAGGGCAGGGCACACACACGGACAGCAGACGATGGGGAGCAGGGCAGCAAGCTAACAATGCAGAGCAGGTGGGAGGGGCAGTGGCAGCACAACAGAAAATGCAGGGTTCGAGTGAGGGGGTAGACTCTGACAACAGAGGCCAGTGGAAGGGGGCAGGGACAACAAGCTAATTAAGGAGGGTTGGGGCAATGGCAATACATCAAACCATATAAGGCTGGACGGAAGGGAAGGAGCCTGGAGTTGGACACCAGAGGGCAGCAAGGAGGTGGGTAGGAGTAGCAAGCAAAGCATGAAGGGCAAGTAGGAGGGGCAACAGCAGCATGAAAGCCGCAGAGGTCAGGAGTAATGTGGTAGGAAACAGATTCTAACAATGGAGGGTAGGGAAGAGGGAGTGCAGGGGCAGCAAGCTAACAATATAGGGAAGGTCAACATGGGCAATGGCATTAAGCCATCCACAGAGGATGGAAGGAATGGGACAGGGCCACACAGATGGTGGGCTCCCTCCCTTAGCCTTATTAGGAACTGGGGAGACCCCATTCCACGAGGCCAGATATTATTATAAAGAAGAACAGGGTCATGCACCCTGAGCCTTTGTAGATCTTTGGGATCCCATCACCTGGGGTTGAAATTAAGTTCAAAGAAGGGGGCCTCTCAGCCAACACCATGAGCCTATTGTTGCCCAAGGGACTCCATCCCCCAGGGCCTCTCTTTTTTATATGTGAGTGCCCCAGTGCTCACAGAGAGCATCCAGCAATCAACACAATGGGGGTGGTATGGGGAGACCCACGGCTCACGCAGCCCCAGCAGGCTACCAGCATGGTTGGGTGTGGGAGGTGACATTGCTCCTGTAAATGAAGAGAGCAGCTTTTTATGCTTGTTTCCTTCAGCAAAATCTGTTCTGTTTCTTTGCCCGTAGAAGTGCGGGCAGAAAAACAGAACATATGTCTGCTCACAGCTGGAGGGAGCATGTTTAAATCACCTGGGAGAAAACTTGCATTACCTGCCAGCACTACTACAGGCAGGGACGTCATCATTGCTCCCATTTGGCAGGAGATTTAAAAATACTCCCGCCAGATGGGGAAAACACATGCCTCCCTGCCCAAGCCAGGGGGGGCAGGGAAACTACTGTGTGTCATGGGGTTGGCTCACCGGAGCACAGTAACTGAGTCGGTCCCAGGGGATAGGTTACCAGGTCCTTAAGAGGCTCCAGGAAGGGGGTCAGACACCCCACTCCCACAATTCTCAGCCTCTGCCCTAGGCTATGGGAACCCTGGGGCATCAGCGAGTCTATGGGAGGGAGGGGCATATGCCTCCTCCCCTAACATATACACCACCCCCACTCCTCAGCTCTGCCACCCACCCCCAATCAGGGGTTTATGGAAACAGGCAGAGGATGCACTTGTATTTTTTCCTAACCTCCACAAATTTGCAGCAAAGTGAGCAAAACATGTTTGGCCCCATGCTTATGGGATAAGTATATCCTTAACCTGCCTTCTAAGTCTTTTTTCACCTTTGTGTTTCACCTAAGATGGGTGCCATCACATCGTTGTTGATTTGTTAGCAGCCAATCAGATCTCAGGTTGAGATTTATCAGGCTTGCAAATCCTCCACAGTAATTGCTCAAAAACTACTGAACGTAGTTACATCAAATCACAAAAAGCACTATTTCGGGACCAAGAGCTAGATTTCTGCCAAATGTGGTGTACATCTTTTCAGCAGTTTGGGCTGTAACTGTTTACCTGAGGAAGAATAAGTGGAGAAAAAAACACATTTTGGGAGCTCCCTTGTTTATTGGCCCCGCTTGATGGATCACCTTGAAACTTTCCATGCACAACCAAGTCAAAATGTAGCACTTCTTTTGGAAAGATCTGTGTAGATTTGTCAAATGGTGCCAACCACTGGGTAATATATGTATATTGACTGAAAAAATCAAAGGTTAAATTAATGTTATAGTAAGATGAATATGTCAGTAACAACATTAACGTTATGAACTCAAGAAAACAGAATTTCACCAGTTATAATTAGCAAAGCTAATTGTAATGTGCACCACTACCATGCACTGCTTATGACTGAAAATATTACATCAACCATGACATGTTCTATGACATAGTTTATGACATCACTGATGGCATGTCAAATGACGCCATTGACACCATTAAGGACATTACTGATGACATTATCCAAGCATCTTTTGTACACAGTACTCTATAAAATAGTATGGCATTAGAGGTCTGTAAGTAACTTCAAAATATCTCAGAATAAAATGAAGCATTATTAGCATTATTAATGCCATCACAGATTTAACTCCCTTAGGTGTAGCAAGCATGTGTTATGTGCAACATTGACCGTATAACATACACTTAACAGGTATTTGAATTCCCGTTAACAATCAACCACAGATAAATGTATAACCCCTAGTGCACACATTGTTCAATCTGTATACAACTCTTGGAGAAAGCAAAGTTCCTCAAGAAACTCAACATCTGAATTATTGCCCTATTATGGACAGCTTTTATCTGGATCAAACCCTTCAAAGTCACCAAACCAACATTGAGAAATTAAGTTGATCTGAGTAGAAAAGTGGGTACTGTAAACAATGTTTACCCTATGGAGTGAGTTTACTCTCTACCAGATTGTTTGCAGAAAGTTAACCTCTCAAGAGAAATAAACCACAGAGTGTTAAAAAGCATCTACTAAGACCATGTACACTCTATTCAACACTTGTCAAGAATACACTATTTGCTTACAATAACCAAGGTCTGAAGGTGCTAAAGATTATACTACCAGCACCCTTCATACTGTAGTGAAAACTTTACAAATAGCCCAACTTTGGAAGCACAAGAAGCACATGTACATAGGTTATTAGCTAGCACTCACAGGCTCTCATTATCAACTTGGTCGTAATCACCGCCGACCGCCGTGCCGACGGTGAACAGAAGACCGCCAGTGGCCGTGGACTGCACACCGCCAGGGCCAACGACGGTGTAAAGGCAGTACACCCCACCCCGCCACCGCCATGCAGACAAATTCTCCACCCACCAAATAATGATGCACAAATCAGCTTGGCGGACAGTGAATGCCGAACGACCATTGGTGGTACGGACCGCCATGGCCAGCAATGGGACCCACATACAAAAAATGCACACATTGGCAAGTTTGAAACCCACACACCTGACACACATCCACAACACTATGAAACACTCACATACACACTCCACAATCCTTTGCAACCCCAATAGCACGACAGATATTGACAACACAACACGCATACACTCAACTCAACATCACACAAGTCACACACCCAACCACACAACAGCACCCTCACCAATACAGCTACAACACACCACCCACAACACACACCATGGCACCCACTAAGCACCCCGCTTCACCAACAGGTAGTTAAGGACCATGGTGGATGAAATACTCAGGGTCGAGCCACCACTATTTGGGGCACAGGTGCAGCAGACACCCATTGCCAGGAAGATGGAGCTATGGCAGCGGATAGTCAACAAGGTCAATGAGGTGGGAAACTATCCACGCACAAGGAAAGACATCCGGAAAAGATGGAACGATCTGCGTGGGAAGGTTCGGTATATGGCATCCAGGCACAACATTGCTGTACCGAAGACTGGTGGTGGTCCCCCACCTCCCCCCCCTCGAATACACCAACTGGGAGGAGAAGGTCCTGGTTATCTTGCATCCTAGGGCCTCACTGTACTCACTGGAGGACTGGACTCGGATAAGTCAACTACAATATCTTCATATTCACCACATCCCATATCACCACATCCCCTCACTACCACCAGGACCCCATCCGCTACCTAGTCCACAACACCCACATCCAAGTTCCCTACATGCCCTGAATCCCACAAATAAATCTCCATCCAGCCCCCTGTGCACAGTCACCTACCCCTGCATGGAATCCCAGTGTCACTACAGCACCCACAATGCACCTCCACACCCCCACAGAAATGCAACAAAATGTACACAAAGAGACCTTGCATGCCGCTACAGGGGAATATAAGCATAAAATAGTGCAGACCCGTGCAGCAATTGCTGAAAAAGTACAGGACACCCACATAGCTATTCTCCCACGCACATGCACCACCATCCATGCTACCCGGAGGGTGACGTCTAGGAGTGCCAGCCCTCCACCTAAAGACAGATGCCCCACTCAGGAGATTTCAGAGGGATGTCTGGACACAGAGGAAATCCCTGGCCCATCACACAGTCCCGTCCAGAAGCCCCACCCAGGATACCACTGACACCCCTACCACTCAGCCACCATCATCAGCTCTGGACAAACAACCCCACACCGGTGTCTCTTGGCCATAGACTGGCTGTCAGAGGACACACAGGAACCCAGCCCCCCTGCCCCTGCAGCCCAGCTGCGCCTTTGCAAACGTGCCCTCAGCCCCAGATATGCCACTGTAGCACCAGCCAAGACCAAGTCCAGGGCCAGGAAGTGACTCTGCCCTGAACTGTCTCCCTTGTGCGCCACTGAGCTACCTTGTTGACATGCCACTGCCATCACACCATCTTCCAATGGCCACATGGACTAAAACCCAGTGCGACCAACAGCTGAGCATATGTACCTGAGTATGTGTCTTCACCATGTGCCCACTCCCTTTCACTGTCCCAACACTTCTGTATATATTGCCATTAAATCAATACATCTATGTACTCAAATCATAGGTCCCACATCAATATGAGATATCAATTGTGATTGTGTATGCATTAGCCAATTATTATCATAATCACACTTTTATTGCAGGAGGGAATCCGTCTTATGTCACACTGTACCTAATATTGGGTTCCCTCGCACATGCCACTTCAGTCATCATTTAGCATTGTCACTGACAAAAGACACCACCGTAATTATTACATGAGACAGACTGTAAGTATGCAGTGAAGACAGCAGCATCATTGAACAGTACCCTAGAGTCACTGGAAGTATAGCCGGATTAGCTGCGTCCTGGAGTTGAGATCTTCCCCCTCTTCTTCCTCGCCATCACTCTCATCCCCTCTCTGAGGTTGCAAGGCTGGTTGAACAGCACCCTCCTCTTCCAGAAGTGTATAGCTTTCATCACAGCCAAGTTGTGCAGCATGCAGCAGGCCACCACTATCTTACACACCTTGTCAGGGACATAGCATAGGAATCCACTGAGAGGTGGAGACAACTAAATTTTGCATTGAGGAGTTCTATAGTGCACTCTATCACCCTTCTAGTACATCCATGGGCCTCATTTTAATTCCTCTCTGCATCTGTCCTGGGATTTCTTACTGGTGTCAGGAGCAATTGCAGGTTGGGGTAGCCAGAATCACCTGCAAAAGTGGGTGAAAGATGACTTGAACAAACTGTCTTTACTTGCATACAGCCTGGCTGTCAACTATGTAACTGATCCAGTGTCATACACACTCTCCTATGAGCCAACCTCTGTCCCCTTGTAGTTGTCACAATATGTGTGGCACACTGCTGTTTCTCAGGACAAAACAATCATGGACTGATCCTGGGAACCTGGCATTGACTTGATATGTACTGATCAGCAGTGCACACCAATTGTACATTCATGTAGTGATAGTTCTTACGATTCCTATACACCTGTTCATTTGCTCTTGGGGGCATGAGAGCTATGTGGGTTCCATCAATGGCACCTATCACATGAGGGATATTAGCGAAGGGATAGAATCCAGATTTTATGGCGGAGAGTTCAGGCCTTTTGGTAAACTGGACATAAGTTTGCAAGTGGTGAACAAAGGCATCCAGGAATTTGGACAGGATGAGGCTGAACATTGGCTGTGAGACCCCTGCAGCCATGCCCACTGTCACTTGAAATGAGCCTGAGGGCAAACAATTAAGCACTGATAGCGCTTGCACAGATCTAGGGATGGCATGCTGATTCCCATTGGCCGGCTTCATAACAGGATCCATTAATGCACAGAGGTCATGGATTGTAGCTCTATTGAGTTAGTGGGTGATAATGATGTGACATTCCTATATACTGCCTAGATCTACCAGGGTTCTGTAAACAGATGGGTCCCTCCCTCGCCACATGGGTCTGTACCCATGGGGAAGAAAAGACCACATTCTGAGTGCCAACATACACTTGCATCATGTGATGTCACTGTACTTTTCAAAATACGCCACATAGGTAACACACACAAACGGAAAGAATGAGGTACCCCATCAGGCAAATGTGTGCTGAGGTTTCTCTGTCATAATGGCATCACAGTGTGGACACACTTCCAACCATGGGTACATGTGGGGATCATAGAGTCATGTCAGCAAGTGGTGAAGGGGAGAGAGAATGGGACCATAGATGAGGCCCCCGGCCAGGCTATGGTGACGTGTTGGAAGCAAAATGGCAGCCTCCTGCCATCCAGGTATGATAGAGTGGAAGTGACTTCATTCCACTGGCGTTAGTCATCATGACCGAAGGCGGTGTTCACCGCCGTGCACCTGATCATTGGATTACATGGTTGTCAATGGGGAACCCTGGCCAATCATGATCGCCGCCAGTGGTGATGGAGCACACTGCCGCAGTACCTACGCCATTTTGTCAGACACTTGACACTTGACTCCTGAATCACGTGAAGGGTAGTACTCCACTGCGTGTGCTGCTGTGTCCTGACTCAGGTCCCTGAGATGGTGCATGTCACAGGGGAACGGGCTACGGCCTTTACCGCAGAGGATCTTCAGAAGCTGGTGGATGGGGTCCTACCCCTATACGCGAAGTTGTATGGGCGACCAAAGGAGCAGGTGAGTTGTCATCTGTCAATCGTAAATGTGTGTGATTGTGGCAGATGCCTGTATGCATGTGTGTTCGATGTGTGACTGCCCATCCGTAGTTTGTCTGGCACGTTCTGCCTGTAATTTGTTCAAATGCATGTCAACAATGGCTGTTCAATATGGAACGGCATTTGTATACGGGCACCCATTCTGACATCTGTTTCTTTGCTCTGTGTGTCCTATGCAGATCAGCGCCCATCAAAAGAAAGGACTGAGGCAAGCCATCACCAAGGAATTGCGGACCCTGGGGGTCTACAACCAGTGGAGCACCCACTGCAGGAAGCGGTTGGAGGACCAGAAGCGCTGTGCCAGGAAGACCGGAGAGGCCCAGCTGGGGAAGGCCTCCCTACGAGGGGATGGGGTGCCCGTCGGACCCTGACCCCCCTAATGGCCCCAATTCTGGCGGTGACCTATCTGGATTTGGATGGGCCCTTGAAGGCAGCACAGCAGCCACAAGGGGGTGAGTAGCAACACTGTTCTGATACCACTTTGATGGTTGAATTTGGGTGCTGTAGGATGTATGCATTGTAGTGCCACACACTTAGACAGGTTTGTCCCTGCAGTCCTGCCCCCTACAAGTCCTTGGGATGATGTAAGAGCTATTTTGGCAGGCTCTATAGGCTTATGAGGAGTCCCCTTTCTGTCATCTGGTATTCATTGTGGCCTTATGGACCTGTAAGTGCATTGGCTGGGCATGGTCTCTCATGGGTGTACGTCACACATTGTATCAGGGTTGTGTTTCATGAGAGTTATTTGGTGTATTCTGAGTCCCACTAGCCCACTAGTCAGGGGCACATTCATAACGTATGTTGTTTCTGCTGAGAGTTCATACCTTACCTGGGTGTGAGTGTGTGTGACCCAAAACGTACATATATTCAGGATTTGACATAGTTCTTTCTTGTTTTGTTTCCCCACCCCTGTGCTCTTGTGTCCTTCGTGTACATTAGCATCATCTGGCGAGGGAGCTGAGGCACCGGTGAGTGGGGATGCAGCAGCCCATGGTTCCAAGGAGGCAGAGTCGACCAACGCCAAGGGGACCAGTGGGTTGGAAGGCGAGGGGAGTACCACGTGGGAGGCAACTACCACTGGAGGTAGTGACTCTGATACCCCCTCCGATGGGAGGTCCCTGGTGGTGGCAGACCCTACTGGGCCCAAACATTTTTTGTCATCTTCCGCCATCACCGCCCTACGAGTTGCTTCCCACCGAGTTGCCCGTGCCCGCTCACCCAGGAGGGTGGGCATCTCCTTTGCCCCAGACACCTCATCCCCTGCCCCAGTCAGCCCTGCTGCCCTCACGGAGGAGACTATTGACCTCCTGAGAGCCATCTCTGTAGGGCAGACCACCATCGTGAATGCCATCCAGGGGCTAGCATCCCAGATGCAGCAATGCATACCTGGAAGGCATTCACAATGCCATGTCTGGCCTACAGAGATATTTTCGTGCTCTGGCCTCCTCTTTGATGGCAGCCAGTGTCCCTGGTCTTTCTGTCCCCCCTCCCACCACCTCTACCCCTTATAGCATCCTACTCCCTTCACCCATCCCAAGAACACATCCAGACAGCCATGCACACAGATTAACACACAAGAAGCATGCAGACAAACACAAGCACCACACTTCCCATCACAGGCAGGCACACACCCAACATACCAAAGCACACACAACATCCACTTCCCCCAGTGTGTCAACCTCCCCCGCCACCCTGTCTGTCACCTCACCATGCACACCCACACGCACTGCGCCCTCAGTCACTACTGCTGCGCCCATTCATGCAGTCACCACAACATCTGACATCCACACATGCACCCCTGACACCACACCTGCACTCACCACTACTACATTTACAGACACTTGCAGCAAACTCACCCGATCTGCAGAAACCCAGGCAACATCCATCTACACTGGCAGCCTGTCTTCTCCCACTGTGCCCACCCCCCCTCCTTCCAAAACACTCAAACATTCACACACATCCACACCACACACATCAACCACACATCAGCATACTATACAGGCACCTGCATCCACATCTGGCACACCTACACCTGGTACGAGCACTCCCTCAACCTCCACTCCCAGACCTACCTCCAAATCCCCTCCAACTGCACCTAAGAAGCTTTTCTTATCCCGTGTTGACCTGTTTGAACCCACATGCCCACCCCGTCTTGTCCCTAAACATGCCCATGTCCTTGCCCAGTCCACTCCTTCCTCTTCAAAGTCTGCCCCAGTCCGCCCTTCCCATTCATGTGCCCCTTCCTCAGGGAGGAAGAGGCCCCATTTTGCCCCAGGTCCCTCTGCCACTGCCCGGTCCAGGCCCACTCCCCCTCCTTCCAAAGGCAAGCCCAAACCCGTTCCACCTCCCAAACCTAAGCCCAAGACCCACCATTCCAGACCTAAGTCCCTATCACACCCTGCCCCTGTTCCCTGAAGTGCCTGGCTGCCCCATTGATGCCCCTTTCCAGTGAAATACCCTTTGCACACATGGGAGTCAAATGCGGTCTATATTGGCCCTTCAGGGACTTAACAATGGACTGGCCAATGGCCTTATTTGGACATTAGTTCTGTTATGTCAAATACATTTTAAGTGACCAGCAGTGCTGTTGACACAATACTGTGAGATTGTTCAGCATTTCACTGTGGGGGAGCGGTGTGCACATGTGTGTACATTGGAGCAGGTCTTTGTTGGCTTGTGTCTGGTAAGTACATCTAGTTATGGTATGTATGACTTGGGATGTGGGAGGAGTTGTGAGTGAGTTGCGGGGTGGGTGGGGTGGTTGTGTAACTGTGCCCTTTTTTCCCCTGTGTACTAGACTGCGGTACTTACCGTTGTTGTCTTCGTTGTTGGTCACGTTCCTGGAGGAATATGGCAAGGAAAAATAGTTGCATTGTTTCCAACTCTCGCTCCATGTCCGCGTCTGCGTGTTCTGTGTACCTCCGGTGAGTGTTTCATTTTATATTGTTTGTTTCCGCCACACTTTGCCTGGTGGTGGTTCCCGCCCCGGAACTGATGGCAGTCTGGTGTTTCATTATTTGGTGGGTGGGTAGGGCCTTTCCTCTGGCCTGTGGGCGGACTCCTCCATCCTTGTAGGGACTAGAAAGATGGCAGTGTGTGGATGGACCGCTACTTGTTTCTCATGTGCTCCATTATTTGGCAATCCGGACCGCCAGCCTGTTGGCAGTAGTTGGTGTTCGGTGTTTACCACCATGTTCATAATGACCACCACAGTCCTCTATTTTCTGTAATGAGTGTCATGCTGAGACAATTATGTCTACTAACTCAGGCTGCTTACAATACTTAGGCCCTCATTATGAACACGGCGGTCCCTACCGCGCCACCGGCGGTGGTGGTAAAAATCACCAACAGAGGAGAGGTCCGGACCGCCAAATAATGAACCAATCGAAACATAGGCATCCAGAAAACCACCCACCGCCAGTAGAGGAGTGCCAATGACGACGGCAGAGTCCGCCCACAGGCCGACGGAAAGGCCCAACCCACCTATCAAATAATGAACCACTAGTCTGCCGCCAGTTCCGGGGCTGGAACCACCGCCACGCAAGTCAAGACGGAAATGAACCAAATCTAATGAAACACTCACCGGAGGTCCACACAACGCGCCGAAGCAGACATGAATAGAGAGCTGCAGATCATGCCAGCCCTGCTCCTTGTCATATACCTCCACGACCGAGACCGCAGACGAAGACGACAACGGTAAGTACTGCAACCTACGAAACAAGGGAGGATAGGGCACAGTCACATACTCATCCGCTCCACCCACCAACGCCCCCCAACCCTTCACAGCAGCACAACCCATACACCCCACAGCAAGAGGTACTTACCCGACACAAGGCAAATCCAAACTGATCATAGTACATACAAATGCCCCACACCCACAAACAATGAAATGAAAGATCAGGGTTCAACAGTGTGCCGCCAAAACACAGGCCACACAAAAATATTAATTACAGCTCACAGAGCCAGCTATTTCCAACAAGGCCAATGGCCAGTCCGTATCGCAAGAAGTCCCATGGGCCCCAACGGCCCCAACCTGACTCCCAAAAGTGCCCAGTACTCCACCTAATGGGGCAACAAAGGGGCATCCAGGCACCTCACGGAACAGGGGGAGGGGGTGATGGGGGTGGGAATTTGCAACAGGGGTGGGGCTTGGACTTGCGCTTGGAAGGTTGAGGGGGTGTGGGTTTGGCTTTGGAAAGTGGGGGGGGGTTTCGAGCGGGTGGAGCCAGATGGACTTTGCTCTGCGCCGGGCTTCTTCTTCTCTGGGGAAGGGGCACAGGAATGTGAAGGGCGGACAGGTGTGGGCTGTGAAGTGTAAGGAGTGGAAAGGGCACGGAGGTGTGCACGCTTAGGGGCAAGAAGGGGTGGGCCAGTGGGTTGGAAGAGGTCAGCATGGAAGAGCAAAAGTTTTTTCTGAGAAATTGGGGTGGACCTGAATGAGGGCGTGGGAGTGGAGGCAGAGGGTGTGGACGTATGTGGTGTAGGGGTGTGTGTAGTGGGTGCAGGTGCCTGGACAGTATGCTGAGGTGTGGTGGATGTGTGATGGGTGGGTGTCTTGGTGCATTTGTGTGTTTTTGGAGGGGGGTGGACACAGTGGGAGAAGATAGGCTGCCAGTGTGAATGTATGTTGTGTGGGTGTCTGCAAGTCTGGTGAATGTGCTGCATGTGTCAACTACAGTAGTTGTGGTGAGTGGAGGTGTGGTGTCTGGGGTGGATGTATGGATGTCTGCTATTGTGGTGACAGCAGTAAGAGGAGCAGCAACAGTGACTGAAGGTGCAGTGCATGAGGGTGTGCATGTAGAGGGGACAGACAGGGAGGCGGAAGAGGTGGGCACACTGGGGGAAGTGGATGTTGCTGTGTGTGCATGTGTATGTTGGCTGTGTGAATGCTTGTGGTGGGAGGTGTGGTGCTTGTGTTTAGAAGTGTGTTTCTTGTCTGTTGAGGTGCTTGACTGCATGTCAGATTGTGTGCTTTGGACGGTGAAGGGAGTGGGTTGCTGGAAGGGGTAGAGGAGGTTGGAGGGGGGACGGGATGACCAGGGAAACTGGCTGCCGTCCAAGAGGAGGACAGAGCCTGAAAAGATCTCCGTAGGCAAGACACGGCACCGTGAATGCCATCCCGATAGGCATTGGTCTGCTGCATCTCTGATGCTAGCCCCTGGATGTCATTGACGATGGTTGCCTGCCCTACAGAGATGGTTCTCAGGAGGTCAATAGCCTCCTCTGTGAGGGCAGCAGAGCTGACTGGGGCAGGGGAGGAGATGCCTGGGACGAAGGAGACGCCCACCTTTCTGGGTGAGCGGGCACGGGCAACTCGGTGGGGAGCAAAAGTGAGGATGGTGATGGAATAGGGGGTGGCGGAAGATGTCACTGTAGTGGTGTGGCCACTAGGGTCTGCCACCGCAGGGGAACCCCCATCGGAGGAGTTATCAGAGTCACTACCTCCAGTGGTAGTTGCCCTTCCCCGTGGTACCGCCCTCGCCCTCCCACCCACTGGTCCCCTTGGCGTCGGATGACTCAACCTCCGAGGATCCGTGGGCCACTGCTTCCCCATTTGACGGTACCTCAGCTCCTTCGCCAGATGTTGCTGATGTACAAAGACAACACAAGAGAACAGGGATGGGGAGACAAAACAGGAGAGACACTTGTAAATAGCTGAATGGAGGTGCCTAGTGGCCAGACATACACCCACTCAGAAGACACCCCCACCAGGCAGCACTGTTCACTATGCCCATGGCCATGCCCCTGACTACTGACCAAAACCCTGCGCTACACCCATCCCCTGAACTACCTAAGGACCCGACGTGTAGGAGACCTGACCAAGACACCCCTAAACCCTACGGGGGCCATCATAGATGGACAACAGTCAGAGTTCCTGCATCTAAGCAGCATGAACCCTAATGCACACTCAAACATCCATCAAGGCTTAAGATTGTGACATGAGTACTCACCCCCTTGTGACTGCTGTGCAGCCTTCAAGCACCTATCCAGGTCTGGGTATGCCACCGCCAGAATGCGTAGCATGAGGGGGGTCAGTGCCCGACGGGCACCCCTTCCATGTTGGGAGGACTTCCCCAGCTGGGTGTAACAGATTTTTCATGCCCAGCGCCGCAGGTCCTCCCACCGCTTTCTGCAGTGGGTGCTCCGCCAGTTGTAGACCCCCAGGGTCCGCAAGTCATTGGCGATGGCATGCCAAAGTGCCCTCTTCTGGTGGGCGCTGACCTTAAAGGGTGACACAGAAATGAAACACAGAGGTAAGGCACTTGCAAAATAGGTACAGCTGGCTATTCGTCCACTATGGGACGGACAGTACTGTCAGTCTCACAGGACATAAGCATGCAGCATGCCATGAACCATGGCCCATGCAGGCTCAGAGTTGCACACATATGTCCTTACAACACCATCCATTACCCCCAAACAGTGCACCCCAAACCCTGACTCACCTGTACCTCTGGCCGTCCGTAGAGCTTGGCGTACAGGGGCAGGACCCCATCCACTAGCCTCTTCAGTTCCTCCTGGGTGAAGGCCGGGGCCCTTTCTCCTGCAACACGAGCCACTTCCATGACCAGAGGAAGGACACAGCAGTACACACAGTGGAGTACCTGTTCGCACGAGATCAGGGAGTCAAGTGAACTATAGATGATGAATTTGCATATATACCGTGGCGGCGTGCACCGTCACCGCCGGCGGTGATCATGATATGCCAGGATTACCCATTGGCATCCATGTTAACCAATGACGGTGCGAACGGCGGTAAACACCGCCTTACGCTGTTACATCAACCGCTAGCGGTATGAGGTCACTTCCACAATGACAGTCCTGGATTACAGGGGGCAGACATTTTGGCCTTAACTACGCATGAATAAAAATGATATCTGTACAATGCAGGCCCTATTTTCCACATAAAGCACCTATGCATGTGACCATTTAAAAACAACACACATGACAAACACTGTTCCCTCATTGAGGTGTAGATGAAGATCTGTCAAGAACATGTTACTGTTGAGTCCCTACAATCAAGTATTCTGTGCACAATTAATGACAATGTGTGCATATGTATGTGTGTTCCTCACACGTGTTTGAAATCCCTCGTAGGTATCGAGTCTTGTGGCGAGGAAGGGCACCATCGGTGTGCAGACCACTTGTGGATATGCAGACCATGGTGGAGTGTCACATCATAATCAATTACAGACTCACCCGTGCAACAATTCCTGAACTTTGTGCATTACTGGATCCTGCATTAACTCCGGGAAATCGTAATCAGCATGCCATCCCAACTGAAGTGCAGGTGCTTTCCGCACTCCATTTCCTGGCCACGGGCTCATTTCAAGTGACAGTGGGAATGAGTGCTGGAATTTCACAGCCAATGTTCAGCATGGTACTGACAAGATTTCTAAATGCATTTGTACGACACCTGCAATCCTATGTGAGGTTTCCACAAAGTACTGACCTCCCTGCCATCAAGTCAGACTTCTATGCCTTTGCAAACATACCCCATGTGATAGATGCCATCAATGGCACCCACATACCGATCATACCCCCAAGAGTCAGTGAACAGGTGTACAGAAACAGAAAGAACTTTCATTCCATGAACATCCAATTGGTATGTACTGCAGACCAGTACATCTCACATGTGAATGCCATGTTCCCAGGTTCAGTCCATGATTCCTTTGTGCTGAGGAACAGTAGTGTTCCACAGAAGATGGAACAACTCCAAGAGGACAAAGGGTGGATCATAGGTAAGTGTTTCTGTCACTAACTGACACCTAGCAGACAGCCAGGCAGTCTGACTAAGAGGCTTGACAATGACTACTCTGTATTGCACCTTTTTCTAGGTGATTCTGGCTATCCAAACTTGCTTTGGCTTCTGACACCAGTGAGGAATCCTGGGACGGATGCGAGAGGAATTACAATGAGGCCCATGGACGTACTAGGAGGGTGCTAGAGCGAACGATAGGTCTCCTGAAGGCTAGATTTCGTTGTCTACATATCTCTGGGGGTTCCCAGGCCTATGGGCCTGAAAAGGTGTCTAGAATAGTGGTGGCCTGCTGCATGCAAAGCAAAACACAAACGCTGTGGGATAGCGTAACTGGATGGACGGAATGCGGAACCAATCAAACATTCACCCCCAGTCACAGATCTGGGTTTAATCCATCCATTATTTTGCTCACCATGCCACCCCAGTTTGAACCCAGCCATATGCAAATCAGTCTTGACCCTGTTCCTCATGGGAACAGTCCAGCCCGAACTGCCAGGCCTGGTTCTCCCTGGACCGGAAACAAGCATCCTGGGACCGGTTTCGGGGTTTCACCCCTCATCAGCCAGGCTAGCTTGAATCCAGTGGCACAGTGAGCCCGGGACCCACGTCTGGGCATACCCGGCGCACTTAGGGCGGCAAAAGCAAAGCAAAACACAAACGCTGTGGGATAGCGTAACTGGATGGACGGAATGCGGAACCAATCAAACATTCACCCCCAGTCACAGATCTGGGTTTGATCCATCCATTATTTTGCTCACCATGCCACCCCAGTTAGAACCCAGCCATATGCAAATCAGTCTTGACCCTGTTCCTCATGGGAACAGTCCAGCCCGAACTGCCAGGCCTGGTTCTCCCTGGACTGGAAACAAACATCCTGGGACCGGTTTCGGGGTTTCACCCCTCATCAGCCAGGCTAGCTTGAATCCAGTGGCCCAGTGAGCCCGGGACCCACGTCTGGGCATACCCGGCGCACTTAGGGCGGCAAAAGCAAAGCAAAACACAAACGCTGTGGGATAGCGTAACTGGATGGACGGAATGCGGAACCAATCAAACATTCACCCCCAGTCACAGATGTGGGTTTAATCCATCCATTATTTTGCTCACCATGCCACCCCAGTTTGAACCCAGCCATATGCAAATCAGTCTTGACCCTGTTCCTCATGGGAACAGTCCAGCCCGAACTGCCAGGCCTGGTTCTCCCTGGACTGGAAACAAGCATCCTGGGATCGGTTTCGGGGTTTCACCCCTCATCAGCCAGGCTAGCTTGAATCCAGTGGCACAGTGAGCCCGGGACCCACGTCTGGGCATACCCGGCGCACTTAGGGCGGCAAAAGCAAAGCAAAACACAAACGCTGTGGGATAGCGTAACTGGATGGACGGAATGCGGAACCAATCAAACATTCACCCCCAGTCACAGATCTGGGTTTAATCCATCCATTATTTTGCTCACCATGCCACCCCAGTTTGAACCCAGCCATATGCAAATCAGTCTTGACCCTGTTCCTCATGGGAACAGTCCAGCCCGAACTGCCAGGCCTGGTTCTCCCTGGACCGGAAACAAGCATCCTGGGAACGGTTTCGGGGTTTCACCCCTCATCAGCCAGGCTAGCTTGAATCCAGTGGCACAGTGAGCCGGGACCCACGTCTGGGCATACCCGGCGCACTTAGGGCGGCAAAAGCAAAGCAAAACACAAACGCTGTGGGATAGCGTAACTGGATGGACGGAATGCGGAACCAATCAAACATTCACCCCCAGTCACAGATCTGGGTTTAATCCATCCATTATTTTGCTCACCATGCCACCCCAGTTTGAACCCAGCCATATGCAAATCAGTCTTGACTCTGTTCCTCATGGGAACAGTCCAGCCCGAACTGCCAGGCCTGGTTCTCCCTGGACCGGAAACAAGCATCCTGGAACCGGTTTCGGGGTTTCACCCCTCATCAGCCAGGCTAGCTTGAATCCAGTGGCACAGTGAGCCCGGGACCCACGTCTGGGCATACCCAGCGCACTTAGGGCGGCAAAAGCAAAGCAGAACACAAACACTGTGGGATAGCGTAACTGGATGGACGGAATGCGGAACCAATCAAACATTCACCCCCAGTCACAGATCTGGGTTTAATCCATCCATTATTTTGCTCACCATGCCACCCCAGTTTGAACCCAGCCATATGCAAATCAGTCTTGACCCTGTTCCTCATGGGAACAGTCCAGCCCGAACTGCCAGGCCTGGTTCTCCCTGGACCGGAAACAAGCATCCTGGGACAATGTGGCAGTGAGAAATTCTATCCACCTCTTGGAGGTGGAGGGTGCTGTATGTCGTGACCAGCTACCTCAGAGAGGTGAGGAGAGGGATGGTGATGATGAGGAAAGGGAAGATGTCAATTCCAGGACCCAACTGATACAACTATACTTCCAGTAACTATGTGGGACTAAGGGCTGACATTGGGGTTTGTGACACATACTGTCAGTGTGGTTTGTCATCTAGGGAGGGTTTGAATCTTCTATGTGAAACTGGGTCCAGGTCTGCATGGTACAGAATACAATTTAGTGCGTTTAGTTTGGGGGCCACATTTAGGCACACAGGAGTCCTTTCATGCAACGCATTGCCAATAAAGTGGTTATCAGCCAGTTGCATCCATACTTCACTTTGTTCACATTTTATGACAGGGGACAGTGTTACAGGTGTGATCAGTGTTTTATTGGGAGCAGGGAGTGAATAGTGCAATTTACAGTGATGGCAAGTGGTCATGGGTGGTTGTCCTCAATGCCAACATGGTGGCAGACTTGTTGGTAGTATTGATGGGCCCATCAATTCTTACATTAGTTCATATTGCTTCTTAGCACTGTGTGGTGGTTGATTGAGTGGGATGGTTGCTGTGCAGATTGTTGCTGAGTTACTTCTTGAAGGGGGGCTTGTTTTTTGCTGGGGTTCCAGTGCCATATCTTCGCCTGAGGGTACGTTTGGGCGCCTGCTGTTGACCTTGAGGGGATGACATGGTTGGCCCTTGTTTCCTCTGAGGGTAGTTCCTGGGATGTTGCTGATGATGGTGTAATTGTCCGGTCTGTGTCCGGTGCTATAGTGGGGGCCTCCTGTCCTGTGTGGGTCTCAGACTGGGTTTGTACCAGCTGCAGCAGTGCTCCTGCTATGCTGGCCATTGTGGCGTTGTGCTGTTTCCACTGTTCCATGGCCTGTTGGTGGTGTTCCTGCTGCATCCTCTGACTGTGCTCCATGATGGATACTATCTGTGCCAACCTGTCATGGGTATGCTGGTAGGCCCTCAATAACTCAGATATCACGTCCTGGGCTGCTGCATCCATCCTGGGCCCTCCCCCCCTGGCCCACTGAGGCCCTAGCCCCCTGTGCCTGTGTCCCCTGCACAGGTCTGGCGGTACCACTTGTACTGGGGCCCTCGCCTTCTTGCATGTTGGGAGGGGGGCACTGTGTCCTCTGTACCTGTGTTCCACCAGTCTGTGGCCTGGATACACTGGTCTGGGGACGCTTGCCCTGGGCTGCTGTTCTTGACTGGGTGGTAGGGGTGTCAGTGGTATCCTGGGTGGGCTGCTGCATGGTGACAGTCCAGGACTGTGTGAGGGGCCTGCCTGCTCATCAGTGTCCAGGGATCCTTCCCCAGTGTCCTGTGAGGTGCATCTGTCTCCAAGGGGTGCACTGGCACTCCTTGTCCCGTCTGTGAGGGTGGCATGGGTGGCGGTGCCTGTTGGGGGACATGGTCATGTCTGTTACTAATACATGAACGGTTAGGGTGCACAGGACTGGGCTATTTTGTGCTGGTGTAACTTTTAGTGGCCATCCAGGGTGCCATTGTGAGGTTTTCACTGCATTTTGCTTTGGGTGTGGGGTTGTATGAGGGGGGTGTAGTTCCATTGTGAAACCTTGCAGGGGTAGGTGGCTGTGCACAGGGGGAGGGACGTGGGCCTGTTAGTGGGTTTGTGGTCATGCGGGTGGATTCAGTGGCTGTTGCCTGGGGGGGGTATTGGTCCTGGTGGGTGTGGGTGGGGTGGGGTGGTGCATGCATTACAGGTATAGTGTATATGGGGTAAATGTAGATGACTTACCTGAATCCATTCCTCCAGTGAGTCCAGTGAGTCCAGTGAGTCCCTCAGGGTGCAAGATGGCCAGTACCTCTTCCTCCCAGTCGGTGTATTCGGGTGGTGTAGGTGGCGGTCCTCCCCCAGTCTTCTGGACTGCAATATATGCCTGGATGCCATGGCCCTGACCTTCCCCCAGGTCATTCCATCTCTTGCGGATGTCGTCCCTGGTAGGTGGATGGTGTCCCACTGCATTGACCCTGTTGACAATGATCTGCATAGCTCCATCTTCCTTGCAAGGGGTGTATGCTGCACCTGAGCCCCGAATATTTGTGGCTCCACCTTCAGGATCTCATCCACCATGGTCCTTAGCTCCCTTTCTGTGAAGCGTGGATGTTTGGGAGGTGACATGGTGAGTGTGGTGAATGGTGTCGGGGCTGCATACGCGGTGAGGGTGCTCTTGTGTGGGTCAGTAAGCGTCTCGTGTATTGTGGCATTTGGTGTCTGCTTCTGGTGCTCTCCATCTTCTTTGGCCTGGTTTCGTTGCAAAGGATTGTGGGGTGCGTCTATGAGTGTTTTATGGGTTATGGATGTGTGTCAGGTGTGTGGGTTTCAAGCTTATCCAATGTGTGCACTTCTTTCTGTTAAGTCCACTTGCTGCCCGTGGCGGTCAGCACCGCCAATGGTCGTCCGGCCTCCACTGTCCGCCAAGGTGATTTGTGCATCATTATTTGGAGGGCGAGATGTGGGTGTGTTCGGCAGTGCCGGGGTGGAAGGTCCAGCATTTCCGCTGACTAGGTCCTGGTGGTCTGGTGATATTTGGCGGGGTTGGGATTTTGGTTCATTATATGGGGGGTTTCTATTCACCGCCAACGGCGGTCTTCTGTTCACCGCCACCACGGCGGTCGGTGGAGTTTACCGCCGTGTTCATAATGACCGCCTTAGTATCTACAATGCAGAATCTTTGCCCTGTGGGAAACTTTTTCTGCAGAACCAAAAACATATGTGGAACATGCTGGACACAAGTCATGAACTGCCATCTGTGTTTCTTTTTGATACAAAGATTTATAACATGTTCATTACCTCTACGCAACTATGATGCATTAGAAGCACATGCATTCTGTAAACACTTACATCCATTTGCTAGACACAGGCTATACACAATTAAGTAGAAAAGTAATATGGTAGTTACTCACCACTATGTAAACTATAAAATAAAGTAACACACTGATGGATAATTTAATCAGGTACTCCATTAATGATGTTAATGATGTATGAGGTGTCATCAGTGATGTCATAAATTAAGTCGTAGACATGTCATGAGTGATGTAATATGTGAAGTTATAAGAAGTGCTTGCTGGGCGCAAGTTATAGTAAGCTAACTATAACTGATGACTTTGTGTGCTATTTTATTTCAAAATGTTAATTTTGTCACTGGCATACTCACCTAACTATAATGTTACTTTAACTGTTGTTTTTTCAGTGAAAATATCTATCTATGTATATATATATGTATGTTACCTAGTGGCAGTCAATTGGCTGATAAAAGTTCAACAACAGAAGCCATTGAAGTGTTGGCAGCCATTTTTGGACTCAGCTTTAGAAAGTAATAATAAAGAAAAGGGGCCAGCATACAAAAGCCCTGACACTTTAGGTCTGGTGCTAAAAAGCATTTTTTTAATTTTACGGACGGAGTTGCATTGGATCCGCTGATCCACCATCAAATTAAAAAAATGAAGCACAGGCTCCCACGCTTTATTATTATAAAGCCCTGGTGTGGGCCAAGTCCTGGGGACATTTGGTGAAAAATGCAGGGGGTGCCTCCTGGCCTCCTCCCACTGCCCCAGGGACCGTCAGGTGGGGCTACACTGAATTATGAGCAGAGGGTGGCACAGCCCCCCTGCATCCCGGGTCCACCACCCCCCAGAGCAAAAATGTTTTTTATCTGTGGGGGAGGCCCAATGGACTCCTCCACCGCTCTGAGGACCACCACCTCCCCAGGGCTTTCATTCAATATGCTGGGGTGGGGGTAGCATGGCCCTCCCCTCCTCCCAGGGGCCACCACCCACAGGGGGAAAATTTGTTTTTTAAAAGTGGAGGAGGCCCGATGGCCTCCCAAACAGCCCCAGGATCACAATCCCCCCCTGGGGCACATACACATACTTAGTAACCTAAAGGGGGTCTCCACCTCCCCAGGGATATGCAAATGAGGGGGCCACGTGGCCACATCAAGGAGCCTCTGATGGCCCTGGGGACCGCCACTTCCGCAGGGCTGGCACCTGCTATGTCCCGGAGCACCCACCACCAGCACATAGCTGTTTGCTGTGGCTTGGATGCAGCTCGGTATCTGCAGCCAAGCCACAGCACACACTTCAGGTTTGGACAGTGGGACCTGTAAAGCAGATCCACCTGTCAAAATCTGAAGCTTTCATCTCTGAACCCTGCACGTGTGCAGGGGACAGAGATGAAATGCTTCAACAAGCAGGGAGCTGCCTTTGAAGCAGCTCCCTGCTTGCTGAAGCAATGGCACTGTGAGGGAAGCCTTAAGACTTCCTCCGCGCTGCCAGATAGCATGTAAAGTGCTTTTTATTAAAAATAAATAAATTAGTAGGGACGGTGGGGGAGTCCTTCGCTGTCCCAGATAGTTCATGGGGGCTAAAAAAAAGGAAAGAAATGGAAACTCATAGCACAATGTGATCTTCACACTGAGCTTTGGGGGTTCGAGTACAGCTGGACTCATTTTCCTCATATTTAAAAAATATATATATTATATTTTTTTTAATAAATACATTTTTTTTTAAATTCTACACAAATATCTCATTCCAAGTATATCCGACATCAAAGCCTAAAAATCTTTATCTATCTCCCTCTCAATTTCTTTCTCTCTTTCTGTCTCTCTTTCAATCAGTTTCTCCCACTCACACACCCACTCAGGCACTTAAGCACCCACTCACAGACCAACTCAGACACTCATGCACCCACTCACAGACCAACTCAGACACTCAGGCACCAACTCACAGACCCACTCAAACCCTCATGCACTCACTAACAGCCCCAGTCAGACCCTTACACATCCATTCACAGACCCTCTCAGACAGTTATGCACCCACGCACAAACCCACTCAGACTGTCACACATCTACTTACAGACCCACTGACACCCTCATGCACCTACTCACCCACTTACTAAAACACTGATGTACGCACTCTCACTTACAGACAGACAATCTGACAGCCACTCTCACCCCAAGATACACCCTCTCACTCCTATTCTCACACCCAGAGAGGCCACGGGCAACTCCCACCCTCGCACAGCCAAAGGGTAGTGTACAGCATGGGGTTGGGTGGTTAGCAGGTGTTGGCTACAGGGTGTGGCTGCAGGCCAGGTCTTGCGGGCAACCTCACCTGCACACAGGTGAAGGTCATGCACAGTGTGAGGTTGGTTGCTTATAGATGGTTGGCTTCTGGCCTCTCCGGAGGCCAGGCCCTGTGGCCTACCACAGCCGTGCAAGGTCAAAGGCTGCGCAAGGCCAAAGGCTGTGCATGGCGATGGTTGGATTAACGTTTAGTGAGGCTCACAGTTTAAACCTTTGTTTTTTCAGTGAAAAATAAATATATATATATATATATTTAAAAGCAGCAATATTGATCCACTAAACTTAGTGAAAGGTCATCGGGTCTCCAGATCCAGAAGCCCCTGAAACTGAAATTCTGAGTGAGTCGGGATTCAACAAAGAAATCTGATAGCGACTTGTTGTGTTGCTCCAGAGCCACACACTTGGAAGTATAAACAGATTCCAAGGTCACCGAAGCAGGCTGTCAGAGGAAGGTACTTGTTCAGTGCTCACCAATGAATACATTTTCCACGGACGTATCTTGCAGAAGTATAACTCAAAGGAGTAACACTGTCTGTTTTTTCCACTCTAATCACGAAGAAAGTAAACAAGCAGAACAAAAATCGACTTACATTAGAAGAGGGCATTAGCCGAGTCCTTAGCTTTTACAAAGAAAATGTGTGTATCTTTGAAAGGGATTTTGTATTCTTTTCTGCTCAAGGAACAATCAAAGCCTGGACAAGGTCATGCGCGAGAGAGCAAGGCTCATACCAGCCTCTCAAGTACTCCTGAATTCCCCAGGGATAAGCAGCCAGTCAGACGCGAGCTCCATAAGCTGCAGAACAAAAACATGGCCGAGGCACCAGATGACAATTAATGCAGACCCGCTGCTCCTCGCAGGGATGAGAGATCATATGGCGGCCAAGAAACATCTCTCGAGAAGTAACAGTGCATAGGGAAGCAGGAGGTGACCCCCGTCAAGCCTCCCTTTGACAATATTAAACTTGTATTGCAGTACTTCTCTGCCATCCGCTCTGATAGCATCTCAAAAGGTTTGCACGGCAGTGGATTGGGGCATAGTTTCCTTGCGAGGTGATGGGGAACAATAAAGGGAAAAACAAAAAAGTTTAATGCTTGGTGTCTTCTAATGTTCGTACAAAGCGTATTGCAATTTGAAGCTTCTTTAACTGTATCTTATTTCCACAGTCACCCAGAAGCAAATGGGATGACTATGAAACACCCTTGCTTTTTAAAGGTAATATCTCATTTTATGGTGGGACGTGTGATCTGAGTACACGAGTTTGAGCACGGGCTCTGTTCATTTATGGGGAAATAGTTAATGGTTCCCTGTGTGTGAAATACGGCTTTCATGGTCATAATAAGAACCTCCAAACCACCTGTCAGTACTTTTAGGTAGTCAGGGCCAAAAGGATTATGCGGCATGTGTTAGAGGACGGTTCTGACCATCAGGTCTGCCCTAATTTTTCGCTTTTTGACCACCTGGTTTTTGACTTTTTACTGTGAGGGAGCCTCCTATGAGGGGACTCACGCACGATAAACACATGGTAAAATGGACTGCGCGTGTTTTCCGCTGGTGCCGCCGTGCTAGGGAAAAGCTGCTGTGACGCAGCAAGGGCAGGAGGCCCCGGGCAGGTTACATGTGATCATGTGGGCACATGGTTGTTAACCCATGTGAGGGCTGTGGGAGGAGGATTCCTGGTGTGCGCAGCCCAAGAACTGCGCTTAGCTAAGCCTGGTGCAGGAGGAACTATGCAGAGTGGGTGGTGACCTGGAGTAGGCCTCATGAGAGGGTGTACACATGTGAGGGAGAGTCAGTGTGCTTACTGTCTTTTCACTGTAGGGACACTCTGTTAAATGCCAATGTCAGTGTGCTTAATGTATTTGCATTGTGGGGATACGCCATGAAATGTCAATGGGGAAGGATGGCCTAGGGTGCAACTCCAGTTCTCTGGTGTCTACCGAGACCAGAGTCACACCAAGGTACACTGTAACCTGTAAGAAAAGAGTGATGCAGTAGGTTACAAGAGCATAGTTGTACAACGTATGGGTCATCCGGGGATGTCATCTTTCTCTGACTCAGCTCAGGATTAGGGTCAATTACTGCTCTGTCCAGTTGCTTGAGCAGGGCCTTGCATCAATCAGCCAGCTGTCATTCCATGCCTGGGGAAGCTTGGAGAGGCCCTGGGAGGTATGTCAGTGAGGAGGGGCTGTAACATTCAGAGCACATGTGCCAACTAACTCCTGGATGATGCCATTTTGAGCTATCCCAAAAGACTGTGCAGGAAGGAGGGGACGGGGCAAGGAACTGATGTGGCACATCTGGATAGGCCAGAGGTGCAGCTCTGCTGGACACTTCCACCCCCCTTAGAAGGTCCTGCACAGGGGAGAGCTCTCTCTCTGGGATGTGCTTCACTGCTGGACACTGGGACTGCAGACAGGCATCATAGACAACTGGAAGGAAGAACCCTCTGACTGCCCCTGAAGGACTCCTGGCCAACGAGGCGAATGCCAGGGCCAGGCAAGCTGACTCCTTACCCCCCCTGAGGACTAGTTGGGGGAAGGACTGGGCTAGTGCAAGGAGAGCACGCTGCCCAGAAGGAAAAGAGGGCACCCAGAGGAAAGGCTGGCGCAGAGAGTCAGTGGGACTGGCTCCCTATGATCTGGGACCCTTCTAGGCCAGGAGGCCTAAGAAGAGTGCTCATGGTGGCAAGGGCTTGTTACCACGAGCGAAACGATGCTGGAATCATGAAAATCAGCCCTTGGGGGCCCGAGATATGAAGGGAAGAAGGATTGTCACCTTTGACGTTTGGAGAGGCAGCGACGAAGCGGGTGGGGCTCCGCTGCTGCTCCAGACTGTGCCCCTGGGTGGGCCAGGGCCCGGGGGCTGCCCCAGGAGGAAGAGGTATGGGGGGAGTGCTGTTGCACTCCCCCTCTGGAAGAAGAAGGGGCCCCGGACCCCATCCGGACCCTCGTGAAGCCTGGCCAGTTTAACTTGATGGAGGGGTGCCATAGTCCACCCCCCCTGCCGCAGTGGATAGAGACCCCGGACCCCATCCCAGGGCCCCCTGCGGCTGAAGTAAAGTCAGGGAGTGCCGTCGCGCTCCCCGTGAACATGGTGAGGAGGGGCCCCAGACCCCAACCCGGGGCCCCATGAAGAAGGAGGAATGGGGAGGGCACCGTCGCACAACCCCACAAGATGGCCACCGGCTGTGAAGGGGCCAGCGGCAAAGAAGAAGCCACGGAGCGCTGTCGCGCTCCCCGTGAAGATTGACTCAGGGGTCACCAGACCCCATCCTGGGGCTCCAGCAGAAGTCATTTCGGGGGTGAGCCGTCACGCCCCCCCATGAAAATTACCAGAGGGGCCCGAATCCCATCCGGGACCCCAAGAGGAATGTGACGTCGGAGAGCGCCATCGCGCTCCTATGGAGATGAAGAAGGACCCCAGACCCCATCCCGGGGCCCCATGAGGAAGATGGTGTCGAGGAGCGCCGTCCCGCTCCATATGGAAAGGAGGAGGGGCCTCAGACCCCATCCCGGGGCCCCGAAGCTGTAGCAGAGGAAGGGGGGAGTGCTGTTGCACTCCCCCAGGCGGCCCGTCTGGCCGCAGCTCTGCACGCTTCTGCCCGCTTCTGCCCGCAGGAGCGGGCAGACACCACAGAAAAGGGCCATCTCCCGTGGCAGCACACGGAGGTGCTGGCCGTGCTGGGAGCTGGCGGGGCGGACAGGGGTGGTCTCCCTGCGCTGCCCTCCTACGAGGGAGCACTTACCTGGTGTGAGGGTGTACGGATGGGACCGGGCAACCCCTCGACAGAACACCAGCTTTGGCGGCACCGTGGCTCTCCCTGGCTCAGTGGGAGAGCCTCTCATTTCGTATGCGGCCGCCCCAGCACGCTTTGCGGGGCATCAGCAGGGGTCTTGGCCCCTAACCAGCTTGTGGTGGTCCCAGGGAGATGGGGCCACCACCAAACTTGTGTCCATGGACAGGGGGAGCTGCAGGAGCAACGCAGCCTCCCCCAATGTAGTTTGTTTCCCCACTCTAGGTAGGGTGGGACAAAAGAATGATAACCCCCCCCAAAGGATCTACTGTTAGTTAAAGCACAAGCATATGTGTACTTTTGTTCTGGGTTGTTGGACTATGCCTATTAGAGGTGTAGGCTGGTGTTACCCATTGTACTCAACTGTCATTTGATTGTTAACTAAGAGTTATTTGAAAGTAATCCAAAAGTAATCTAATGGTTAAATTGCTTAAATATGATCCTACATATTCCCTGTTGATGCTAATTTGAATAATGAGACTGACAGACACCTCTTGGCAAGATAGATGTACTTAATTGCAGATGTAGGTATGTTCATTCCACATTACTGTCAAATGTTCAAACGTTGCAGGGGGACACCGGGGATTGTTTTGCCATGTGGGTTGTTGGATTATATCTTCCCTTGGAGGAGACATGAGAGATTACACAATGTCCTCCCAGAGTGATTCCATCACTTTGTGTATATTTTTAGATTGTTGCATAGTATTGAGTAGTGTGTGTGAGTAATAAATGTACTATTACTTTATCAAAAGAAAAGCACAGACTGGACAATCATTTATTGAGAGTCATTCTTGTGTGCTCGTGAATGGGGATTACTAGCCTATACCACCTCCCTTGAGTAAGCCTTGGACTGCTCTACAATGCTACCCTATGAGAGTCAAGCGCTACAATGGGGTGTTTGGTTCCCAGTGGCAGTCGCGTGCTGACCCATTACTTGTGCAGGCCACACAACTAATGACCCACCTTCCAACAGCATGGTTATCTAATTTATGGGGCCAGGTAATCTGAATTATGAGGTAAAACGCTACCGCAGGGCACATTCTGTACCAATATCATCTTCATCCATTTGAACTAGAACATATTTTTGTAAAACCTGCAAATTACAAGGTAAATTATATGGAAAGTGTCATAAATCCATAATCATGTGGTATTGGAAATTGGGTTACTGGTTGAAGGGGGTGAAGCCCTACTCAAGCAGCAACCACAATTCCTGTCATGGGGAAGTCACGAGCAAACCCTAAATTAACCTATTCTTAACCCTCTAGAAGCTTTGCACAAGCAGTGATGCTTAACTTAGAAGCAATATGCAGAGGATTTATGCAGCAATTCACACAGTTATAAAGTGGAACACAACACAAGAAACATCCTGCACCAAGTTGGAAAAATAGAGTAAAATTTAATGAAGTATTTGAGATACAAAAAGGACAATAAACCTTCAGCAGAACTGAACATATGCAATTTTAAAGATTATAGTGAAAATAGCTCTAAAAAGCACAAAGCACCAATTGTGGTTCTATAGTCGCGCTAAACTAGGACAAAGTCACAAGTTCAGATCAACCGCAATAGAGCACAGGCCAGCTACAGGGACCCAGTTAGGCCTGCTGAACAATGTACCTTAAATTCTGATTCCCGAGCATTGTGAGATCCCACGTGAAAGATGCATCATGCAGCAACAGTTCTGAGGGGCTGCAAGGCTGTGATGCAAGGCCCTGTGTCATCGTCAAGGATGCTGTTGATGAAAGGCTTGCGATGAGGAGCCTGCGTGGAAGAGGCGGCAGGCACCTGCTGATTCTGGAGGAGATGAACGGCTTGTGATGCACAATTCTATGTCGTCACTGAGGATGCCCTTGACAAGGGGCTTGCAATGTGAAGACTTGGCCATGGTTTCGAGGATGCGTTGTACAGCGGCTGTGATGCGAAGTCCTGCTTCATGGATGCATCACACCACGGTCCTGATGCAAAGTTTTGTGAAGCGATGCATTGGTTCTGCTGGGACAACAGCTAGGTTGGCAGAGCACATTTAGGCCCACTTCCAAGGGTCCAGGATTCGTGTTGTACCACTGGAAGGCAGGACTCACAGCTGGCAGAGTCCAAAGGTTTGTTACATGGTTGTTGGATCCTGTTCTGTTCCTTGAGCCTCTGATCAGGAGGCCAGTCAACTTGCCCTTGGAGTCACTTGGGTGCTCCTGGGTTCAAGATGCAGGCTAGTCCTTCTCACTCAGACTGGATGGCAGCACAGCATGGCAACAGAATGACAACCTTCTTGCAGCAAAGCAGCACATCAGTCATTCTTCTGAGCCATCTACAGGTCCAGATGTGTACTGAAGAGTTGGGCCTCAGGATCCATTGTTTATACCTAGTGGCCACACAGGAGTAAGAGAATGTTCTAGAGGTTTCCACACCTCTGAGGTGTTAGGCATCCCCTTCCTCACTGTCCTGGTCCAGCATGTACCTGGACACAAAAGACTAGTGAAAAACCCTTTATGAGAAAGTTCAGGCAGGGCCTTTTTGATGTGCATGTGTGGTAGGTGACAGGTCCTCCCCCTCGTTAAGTCAGAGTGATGTAACCTGCTACCACCTGTCCTACCTTTGTCTCAATGTTTGAGGGCAGAACACAAGTACCAACTGCCAGCGACACCTAGGCATGTGGCCCAGGGACTGGCTGCTTGTACCAAATTATTAGGACACAAAAATGCCAACTTTCTAAAAGTTATATAAAAAAAAACAAAAGACCTCACGTGTAACACATGCAGTTATTAGTTTATATACACATGACCAAAAATTAATTAATTGATCATATTAATCTCCTTTAATGCATAAGATTAAAAAAATAATCAAGCAATACATTATGAATACACTGGCCGTTTTCATTGAATAAAGATCTAGGGCCAGATGTAGCAAACTGTTTGCGAGTCGCAAACAGCAAAAATCGCAGTTTGCGAGTCGCAAACGTGTGTTTGCTATGCAGAAATGCATTTTGCGAGTCGGAACCGACTCGCAAAATGCATTTCCGACTCGCAAATAGGAAGGGGTGATCCCTTCCTATTTGTGACTCGCAGTGGTATGCAATTCCATTTGCGACCGCGTACGCGGTCGCAAATGGAGTCACAGTTACCATCCACTTGAAGTGGATAGTAACCCACTCGCAAACTGGAAGGGGTCCCCATGGGACCCCTTCCCCTTTGTGAGTGGACCCAAAAATATTTTTTCAGAGCAGGCAGTGGTCCAAGGGACCACTACCTGCCCTGAAAAAATCCGAAACTAAAGGTTTTGTTTTTTTTTCTAAGTGCAGCTCGTTTTCCTTTAAGGAAAACGGGCTAAACTTGGAAAAAAAAAACTGCTTTATTTAAAAGCAGTCACGGACATGGAGGTCTGCTGTTCCCAGCAGGCCTCCATCCCCGTGAGTGCCCATAGTCGCTATGGGGTCGCAAATTGCGACCCACCTCATTAATATTAATGAGGTGGGTCTTTGCGACCCCATAGCGACTCGCAGACGGTGTCTGAGACACCGTTCTGCATAGCAAATTGCGAGTTGCAATTTGCGAGTCGGAAGGACTCGCAAATTGCAAATCGCAATTTCATACCTACCTACATCTGGCCCTAAGTAACTATATTGTGCTTTAGTGCAACTGTTTAACCCAACTAAAAGGTATCCCATAAATAGTTACAAAACAAATGAGTGAATTATTATTTGAAAACATTGTTTATGAAAGTTTGAAGGGACGTATTCCAATATATTCAAAGCACAATGTACCAGCATGGAAAACGATTTAAGAACAAACAAAAGTAATCTGTGTACAAATTACATAATAAATGCCAATGGGCAGTAAGCAATAATATTGTTAGGAAAACAGTGTCTTCTTTGTATGAGTGTCCGTTTCCTAAATAAATACTTTTTGTCTTATTTCCAGAGGCTTGAAATTGTTGGCGCATGTCATCCCTAAACCACTAAAAAACAAAGGAAGGTTCCTAAGAGTACTGATAGTAATATTCTAATTTTGAAATACACCATCTCGTGCAAAATTGTGACTAAACATGCCATGTGTGCAGTGCATTTAAATTTGAATGGATATCGAAAATCTGGATGAAAGAGGAAACAAGACAGACAACAATAAGATCCGTGTAAGCACTAAACAAAGTCAGTATGAATATTTTAGTGTGAGACACAAAGAGGCATACCTGCGAGTAATCAGTATTTGAAAATACGAGCCAGCTACAGCCCTGAAACAACAACAAATAACAGTCTTTTAGAGTTTTGTTTTTAAAGAAAGAATTATATTGAACAGAGCAAACAATGCTTATCTTGTATATAAAGTAATTCCTCAACGTGTTATAGGTTAGGTCTTTTTTTTAAATAATTTGCAAACATCTAACCTCCTGTGTTATAAGGACCCACACATTCCCTTTTGGGATTCATTAACAACTTCTAAAACTTGAATTTTCAGAATTTTGACTTGTAATCCAACTTTAGCATTAAAGAGGGCTGTAAATTAAAATGCGTTAGCCACCAAACACTACCTGTCCATCTACTCCCAATTGAACTTTATCACTTAATAAATGTATTAAGAAACAAAATGTTATCCTATGAGAGAGGTAGGGCTTGCAGTAGTGAAAAATGAATTTCAGAGTTTTTCCTTACCAGGACATGTAAAACTTAAAAGTACACGCTCAACTTTTTTAATACACTGCACCATGCCCTCTGGGGTGTTTCATTGTCTACCTCACCGGTGACATATGTATTAAAAGGAAGATTTGAGCCAGGCAAAAGGTTTTCATTTCCCAGTTTATAACTACACACACAGGCTGCAGTGCCAGGCCTTAGGTTTTACAGGCTATGTAGATGAGTGGCACAATCAGTGCTGCAGACCCACTAGTAGCATTCAGTTTAGAGGCCCTGGGTACATGGTGTCTCACTTTACTAAGTGCTTAAAGTAAATGAATGTGCTAATTGGGTTCAGGTAAATTCTACCATGTTTAGAGGAGAGGGCACAAGCATTTTAGCACTGATTAGCAGTGGTAAAGTGCCTAGAGTCCCAAGGCCAACAAAAATGAGATCAGCAAAAATACGAGGGATGAAGACAAAAGATTTGTGGCAACCCCACCCTAATACTGACAGGTCTAAGATATATTAAAAGCAGCAGCTACATAATCACATATATATTGGCCCTCATCTGCCTCCATTGTTTGAGCAGCAATTTATTCATGACAGATAAACCTAGCCATTATAACTTCAATCAGTGCCAATTGTTTACTGCACTGAAAAGAAAAATGTTTTCAAGCTAACTATCTCAAAATAAATATGTAATAGAAACAATACATATCAGGTAACCTGATTTTACATTGCCTCTTGGGGTTCTGGTGACTTTTACAAAACCAATGTGCCTTCTCCCTCATGGCTTTTCATGCGACTAGGCCATCTCAGTGGCAATCCCGCAGGTGGCACAATGGCGGCCACCGAGCTGGAGATGGATATCTCCAGCCCAGCAGCTGTTACCGCCATGGCGGTCGGAGTGGTACATTGGCGGGTTGGCTGTCATAATGTGGCGGTAAGTACCGCCAGCCTGTTGGTGGTACTTACCGCCACATTATCGCCGAACACCGGGGTCGTAATGACCCCCTAAGCTGTTTTTGTAATTCTGAGAAAGTCAAGGGCTGATGGATGTGAATCACACTCACTTGGGTTATATGAGTTTGTAAGTAGTTGTGTACTCATGCACTGGATCCTTCTCAGTGGACAAAAAGTGTGATGGCTAATGGACAATACCAGGTCATAAATAACCCAGTGATTGGAGTATGGGAATTCAGGAGAAATCAGCACAAACCCTACTTAATACTTAGCAGGTTGATGAAAATCAAGCCTTGAATTGTTTGCAATATATTGATGGAAGTACACCTGTGAGCCTTTTCCATGTAGGTTTAAACAATACTGCATTAGAGGATGTATTGTGAAACATTCAATGTGTGAATTAAATTTGTCCCTCTTACAAGGGTTATAGGTGTAAGGAATCATGGTTATTATGGAATCAACAGCTTTCATGAGAGGTGGCACAATATTTACAATGTAATTAAGTCTTAGATTGAACTGTTTTTGACTAATACTATCAGATATCGTGGATTTGTGATAACTGGTTTGTAGCAGTAGCTTTTGTAGTCTTTTTGCTCTGTTTATGAAATTAGTTCCTTTTCCTTTCTATGTAATTTGTAAACACACAAACTTACTGTGAGAAAGACTCGAGTGTCGAGCCGAAACATGTCTGTCTTCTTGAATTCAACAATAAAGTAATTGATTAGCACCTGAGATCCCCGATATCACCTCATTTGAGTACTTCCTGCTGCGGAGGTATGGCTTTTGAAGAAATGTAAGTGGGAATCCCGACCCAACCGTTGCAGCAGAGTTTTTTCTCGGACACAACTCGCCAATGTTAAGTTGGTGAGCAAGGATTTGCATCCCGCTAGCATGATTTTCAAGTGCTAGAATGCCCACCGGTGACATTTCTCAACGTGGGCAGTTGCAGCAGGTCACTACCGTTCACGCTTAGAAAGCTGCCGCTCGAGTACAAAATGTACTCGAGTGGCAGAAAGAGGCAGTGCCCTCTGGTACACCATGTGGTGCAGTTCACACAGATTTTACAGTGTGGACCAACCTCCCGGTGCTAAAATTCAGTGGTAGCAGTGCTGTGAGTCCGAAGTCTGCAGAATCTCACAGAGTTTTTATGTCACTCCACGGAAATCCATGGAGTGAAACTCCACAAGTTCTGCACAAGCCTAATTTTTATTAACTTGTCTCTTTTTTCCAGATTTATTAGGGTTTAAACACTAAACCAGTTATGTTAAATTTCAGGTGACCATGCATACTCCTTAAAGCCTTGGATTATGGCGCCGTCCTTCTGGCATAGAACCCCTAGACAAAGTTGATAAAATGCTGCCCACAAACAGAAAATTAGCATTATGGGGAGAACGTTTAGACTTCTTAAATGTAGATTTAGATGTTTTCATAAAAGTTGTGGTTTGCTGGAGTACGACCCTATAATGTGCTATTAGAATACAGCCACATGTGCTATGCTACACACTTTAGATGTTTACAGGAGTCTACCCATGGAGGCAGCAAGTGATGATTCTGAAGAGCAGACAGAAGAAATACCCCATCCCTTGCCAAATCCAGGACTGGATGGTACAAGAGCTGCTGAATGACATGCACACTGAGATGATGTTACAAATACCTACTTTTAACCCTGTGGGTGCCCAGGACATAGCAGTTACATCCTTGACTGCGCCGCTCAGGTTGCACCCTGCACCCGGCCCACGGGGAGCAATAGCGCTCCCCGTGGGCCTCCCACCCCCATCCCCTGGGCAGGGAAGTGATCCCCCTTCCATCCCCGACCCCACCGACCACCCCCAGTGACGTCTGATTATGTCAGCACTCGATCGCGCGCTGACCTCATCAGAAGTCGCCCCCTATTGTGCTGAAAGCTTAGCTTCTAGTGCGATCGGAAGAGAAAGGCTTTCATTTCTCTTCTGATCGGGGTGGGGGAGATGGAGAGGCGTGAAAGGAAAGGAAAGGCTTTTATTTTTGCCCATTTCTGACCACCTTGGAGGGAGAGCGACCTACTTTTATTAGGTCGATCTGCCCCCAAGGGGGGGAGGGGCAGAATCCACTAAACATAAGGGATTTGTTTTTAATTTTTACAGATGGGGAGCGACCCCTTATTTCTATTAGCCCCCTCTGCCCCCAAGACGAACAGAAACCACTTAGCCACCAGGGATTGGTGTGTGTGTGTTTTGTTTGGGGGAGGCAGCCCCTTGGGGGCAGATCGCCCTTATTTTTGTAAGGCCCATCTGCCCCCAAGGCAGACACCAGGGAAGGATTATTTTTCAAAAATAAATGGGGACAAAGTTGGTCTGCCCACCGGTGGGCAGATGGGGCAATAACCGCCAATCCCTGTCAAATGCACTTGGTCCACCTACACAAGTGAGGTATAATTTTTATCGTGAGACTGAGGGGAACTGTGGGTGGTAGGAAATGTGTGCCAGTGCAGTGATCCCATACAGAAATGTGGGGAAAATGTGAATTTGTAAATTTGAGGTTTGCTGACAATTCTGGGTAAGAAAAATTGGGGGAACCACGCAAGCCACACCTCCCTAGACTCCCTCGGGTGTCTACTTTTCAGAAATGTCTGGGTTTGATAGGTTTCCCTAAATGGCTGCTGAGCCCAGGACCAAAAACGCAGGTACCCTCTCCTGCTAAAACAAGTAGTTTTGTAATTGATAATTTTGATGAGTCCACGTAGTGTCTTGGGGCATTTCCTGTCGCGGGCATTAGTGCTACTCACACAAGTGAGGTACCATTGTTATCAGGAGACCTGGGTGAATGCTGGGTGGAAGGAAATTCTTGGCTCCTCTCAGATCCAGAATTTTCTATCACTGAAATGTGAGGAAAATGTGTTTTTTGCCAAATTGTGAGGTTTGCAAAGGATTCTGGGTAAAATAACCTGGTGAGAGCGCCACAAGTTACCCCATCCTGAGTTCCCCTAGGTGTCTAGTTTTCAAAAATGCACAGGTTTGGTAGGATTTCCTAGGAGCTAGAGCTAGAGACCAAAATCCACGGCTAGGCACTTTCCAAAAAATACGTCAGTTTTCAATGTAAACATTTGATGTGTCCATGTTGTGTTTTGAAGCATTTCTTGTTGCGGGTACTAGGCCTACCCACACAAGTGGGGTACCATTTGTATTGGGAGACTTTGGGGAATGCTGGGTGGAAGGAAATTTGTGGCTCCTCTCCGATTCCAGAACTTTCTATCACCGAAATGTGAGGAAAAAGTATCTAGTTTTCAGAAATGCACAGGTTTGCTATGTTTTCCTAGGTGCCGGATGAGCTAGAAGCCAAATCCACACCTAGGCACTTTGCAAAAAAACAGGTCAGTTTTCATAAGAACATTTTTATGTGTCCATGTTGTGTTTTGGGGCATTTCCTGTCGCGGGCGCTAGACCTACCCACACAAGTGAGGTACCATTTTTATCGGGAGACATGAGGAAATGCTGGGTGGAAGGAAATTTGTGGCTCCTCTCAGATTCCAGAACTTTCTGACACCGAAATGTGAGGAAAAGTGTTTTATTGCCAAATTTTGAGGTTGGCAAAGGATTCTGGGTAACAGAACCTGGTGAGAGCACCAGAGCACCACAAGTTACCATATCCTGGGTTCCCCTAGGTGTCTAGTTTTCAAAAATGCACAGGTTGGTAGGTTTTCCTAGGAGCCAGCTGAGCTAGACACCAAAATCCACAGCTAGGCACTTTCCCAAAAATACGTCAGTTTTCAATGTAAAAATTTGATGTATCCATGCTGTGTTTTGAAGCGTTTCCTGTTGCGGGTACTAGGCCTACCCACATAAGTGGGGTACCATTTGTATCGGGAGACTTTGGGGAACGCTGGGTGGAAGGAAATTTGTGGCTCCTCTCCGATTCCAGAACTTTCTATCACCGAAATGTGAGGAAAAAGTATTTTTTTGTCAAACGTTGAGGTTTGCAAAGGATTCTGGGTAACAGAACCTGGTGCGAGACCCACAAGTCACCCTATTCTGAATTTCCCTAGGTGTCTAGTTTTCAAAAAGGTATAGGTTTGCTAGGTTTCCCTAGGTGCCGGCTGAGCTAGAGACCAAAATCCACAGCTAGGCACTTTGCAAAAAACAGGTTAGTTTTCTTAGGGAAAATGCGATGTGTCCATGTTGTGCTTTGGGGCATTTCCTGCCCCGGGCACTAGGCCTAACCACACAAGTGAGGTACCATTTTTATTGGGAGACTTGGAGAAATGCTGGATGGAAGTAAGTGTGTGGCTCCTCTCAGATTCCAGAACTTATCAGCACCAAAATGTGAGGGAAAAGTGTATTTCTTGCCAGATTTTGAGGTTTGCAAAGGATTGTGGGTAACAGAACCTAGTAAGAGCCCCACAAGTAACCCCATCCTGGATTCCCCTAGGTGTCTAGTTTTAAAAAATGCACAGGCTTGCTAGTTTTTCCTAAGTGCTGGCTGAGCTAGAGGCCAAAATCCACAACTAGGCACTTTACTAAAAACATGTCAGATTTCAATGTAAAAATGCGATATGTCCCTGTTGCGGGCAGTAGGCCTACCCACACAAGTGAGGCACCATTTATATCGGGACACTTGGGGGAACACAGAATAGAAGAATAAGTGTTATTGTCTCTTGTCTTTCTCTACATTTTTTCCTTCTAAATGTAAGACAGTGTGTAAAAAAGAAGTCTATTTGAGAAATACCCAGTTATTCACATGCTAGTATGGGCACCCCGGAATTCAGAGATGTGAAAATAACCACTACTTCTCAGCACCTTATCTTGTGCCCATTTTGGAAATACAAAGGTTTCCTTCATACCTATTTTTTACTCTTTATATTTCACCAAATTACTTGCTGTATACCCGGTATACAATGAAAATTCATTGCAAGTTGCAGCTCAGTTATTGGCTCTGGCAACCTCCAGGCCCTATATATCTCTGCACCCAGAAGAGTCCAGGAGATGTAACAGCATATTGCTTAAAAAAATCAGCAATAGCTGTAAAACATTATAGAAGAAAACGTGGACAGAAATAGCTCTTGTTTCACCTCAATATCAATATTTTTTTAATTTTAGCTGTTACTTTCTGTAGGAAAACCTTGAAGGGTGTACACAAACGTCCACTTGCTGAATTTAGAATTTTGTCTTCTTTCCAGAAATGTTTAGCTGCCTGGGATTCAGCATTGGTTTCACACTCATTTCTGTCACTAACTGGAAGGAGGCTGAAAGCACAAAAAAATAGTAACAATGAGGTATGTCCTAATAAAATGCCAAAATTGTGTTAAAAAATGTGGTTTTCTGATTCAAGTCTGCCTATTCCTAAAATCTGGGAAGATGGTTCTTTTAGCACTGCAAACCCTTTGTTGGTGCCATTTTAGGGAAAAAACACTTGCTTTCTTCTGCAGCACCTTTTCCCCATTGTTTTGATAAAAACAAAGTTTTAGCTGTATTTTGACTAATTTATTGGTCTCCTCTAGGGCAACCCACAAACTCTGGGTACCTTTAGAATCCATAGGGTGTTGGAAAAAAAGGGCGCCAATTTGGTATGGGTAGCTTATGTGGATAAAAGGTATGAGGGCCTAAGCGCAAACTACCCCAAATAGCCAAAACAATGGCTGGCACCTGAGGGGGAAAAGGCCAGACAGTGAAGGAGTTAAAGTAAATAAATATTTTTTTAACAGATGTAAATGAAAACATAAATCAGGATTTGATGTTTGCTAATGTAATTCTGTTTATTCATGGATTCTGTTGAGGATTGTGAAAATATACAATAGATTTTGAACTTTTTTACCGCAAGTGTGTTCTTTAATTTTCCATAAATAAAATGCACAAGTTCTGCATAATTTCAGTATAAGGCTTGGCAAAGGTTTTGTCCAATCCAGGGGCTTATTTATGAGAGGCTTGTGCCGCCAGATTATTACTTTTTCTGATGCTTCGGTGGCGCAAACTTCTGAATCATATCTATGAGGCAATGAAAAGCCACTATGCATAGCTTTGATTGGCCTCATAGATATGGAGTAAGACAAAGCAGGACAAGTCACTGCATTCCCTTACCCTGCACCAGGGAGGCCTTCCATGGGCATTGCAGTGGGTTTTCCCATTTAATACCCATGGATTTTGAAACCACCCCAGATTTATTTAATGAATTAAAGGAGAATTTACTTATATCTAGTGAAGTACCAATACCATACATCTACCCACGGGAGAGGATTACAAGGAGAAATATTTTTATTTCTCCTTGTTTTTCCCTCTTTTTGCAGCACAAATAGAAAGAGGAAAATGCCTCTCACCTCTCAGGATTGTTTTTGTGCAGGAAGGGGCACCTTCCTGCACAAAAGCAATCCTGCATGCAATGGAGACACCCTTACACCATGGTTCAAGGTTGTCTGCATTGGTGCTAGACAGCCACTTGTGTGCCAGTGCAGGGGAAAGAACAGGAATGTACTGTATTGCATAAATACAGTGCATTCCTGCCCTTTCACATTGGTGTAGAGCACCACAGCAAGAAGAACTGCAGCATTGCCTTACACCAATTCCCCATAAATAAGCTCCCAGTTCTTGGCCTTTGTTGAAAAGACTGGTTGGCCCCTCCCCCCTCCCCCCTTTCCAGACTTTGGCTTCTGGTGTTTCTATATGTAGCAAGCTCACCAACGGATGCGCTACTCACACTTGAGCCATCCTCAGTTTCTCCTGCAAACCTTGGTGCCTTCTTTCCTGCATTAGTAGCTTCCATTTCTTCAACGTTGTTCCTTTCTGCAAGTCTCTTTACAACATCAACACTTTGGTGTACTAAATCAACCTGCATGGTACACGTTCTTCAGGAGTTGTTATTGTCACTGTAGCCAACTGTTCCACGAAACGTCCACATGTATGTAGACAGTGTTTGTGTGTCTCTGTTGACGCCTGTGCGAAGACGTCTTGTGCCATTTAAGCCAGCAAATCCTCTACAGCCACTGTCAAGTCATCAACCATGTTTCCAGAACCTCATTGCCTTCTTTAATGGCTCTCTTCAATCATTCTAAAATTATTGTTAATTCAGATCTTGCTTGTGCTGCTAACTTTCTATTCTGAGCATGGATTACCCCAATAAATGAAGGGGAGCAGGAGAGGGTGGTCTCTTGCTTCTTGGACCTCACAGTCTGTCTTACAGCCCTTCTTCTTCTCTACACTGAAGGTACCCGTGGCATGCTTTCTTCTTCATCGTCAGCTGAAGTGGCATTAGTTGTAGCGTGTTGTACAAAAGCAGTTGTGCTTGCTCCGCTTTCTTTGTCAGTGGGAATGTTGATTATACTATACGCCTGCTGAAAGTTACTACACAAGATGTTTCCCCCACATCGTCAATTTCCAGCCCAGCAGGATTCCTAGGTTGTTCTGTAGCAAGTTGAAAATATAACAAAAGTGCTTGTTCATTAGTGATGCTATTGCTGTTTAACAAATAGCACAGTTTGCATTTACAGATTTGTTTTGTTTAAAGGACCAATCCTTTTGTGTAACATCACCAATGATACATTAATTTTTTATCCCATTAACCACGAAATGCAAATATCTATTTTCTATGGCTTTTTTCAAATATAACCATCTGGACTACATTACCCACCGTACATTGTGTAGAACACTATAAATAGCTGATATGTATTTTGCAAACAATGATGTGTTAACTTAGTGTGCTTCTTGCAATTCATCTCAATTCTAAAATAAAAATGATTACACAACAATATTAAATATACTTATTTAGCGAGGTTTAAGTTTAAGGTATCCAATCAGCATTTATGCTATTACAACAATATTAAACAACTAACCTTCATTATGTAATGCAGGGACAGAAGTATCGATAGCAGGTACTCCAGAGATGGCTTCTTGTGGCAACGTCAATTCTTCATCTCTTTCAAAGAGGTGGGTGGTGCCTCCTTTGACCTGCCTCCGCCAGTTGCTGCCACCTTTTTCGTTCTGTTTGCTGCCTTCTCTTTGATACTCGAACTGAGGTCATACCTCCGCCTATGTATTTCTATGACCTGTCATTTAGGTCACTCCAACAGCATTTATTCTGTCCTGGATCCTCCTTCATGTATGTCTTTTGTGTAGACTCCGAAACTGACAGGGAAGCCTTCTCAAAGAGCTTGTCATGCTCCTGCACACACTCTTTCGCCAGAATCTGCAGCTCAGCATGTTCTCCTTCTCTTCCTCCCGACCTCCTGTGTTGGCTACTGGCTGCACATCTTCAGTGTTGTGAATGCTAGACTGGAAGACAAACAATGACTGTGCTCAGCTGCTCCCAGAAAATGCACTTACTGAACGAGGTCTGGTTCTCTTCCCCCCCCCAGGTGCGACATTTGCAATTGTGGTTCATATTGAATCATATTTACAAATTCTGTATTTTAAAATACCAACTCAAAAGGAATAGATATTTGCATAAAGAAGAGCTACATTAGTAAATGTAAGCATTTACTGTTTTGTAAATCGGTATGACTCACAAAATAGGAAACAGTAAGCTTAATTTTTCCTAAATCAGGCCCTTAGTACTTTGCAAACTCGGTGTGGATGGTATTAGCCTGATCCTACGTTTGAAAATTCTGCTAAGAAAAACATGCATTTGTGTGGAGCAGAGTTTAATGGTGTTTTAGAGGAGCAGAAGCATTTCCTATAAAGTAGCAGTATTTCCCAAGTTTAGGGGGAGAGCAGCTCCTTTATATGGAGCACCCTGCAACACCGTAAACACTCAGAAACAGCTCACCTCAAAGGTCTCTTTCTCTAGCAGAGTCTTTAAGCATAGGATTAGCACAGTGTCATCCTCGATGAGCTACAGAGTGGCAAAGCCTTTAGCCATTTTTACAGCAAAGCCTTTAAGCATAGGATTACCAAGTGCCTTCCACGCTTAGATGAAAAATGACAAGAGCCTTTTACCACTCCAGACAGAGTATTAAAGGTTTGGGTTGGTAAAATACCATCCCATCCAAGCCAACCCGGAATGAATCGAAGCAACACCCGACACATGCCTTTGTTCTAATTAGAGCTTCTCAGATAGGTATAGCTTTGTCCAGTCACAAGACAGCAGTCAGGCTAAGTCTAGATAATAGTCAAGAAACACACATATATATATAAATATGTATATTGTGTGTAAATTGCATATTTAATCCAGTGCAGTGCCTATTTTGAACTGCTTAATTTTTACAATTTTGATTCATGCGTCCAAAATCAGTTGCCAAGAATCATATCATTTTAAAATTGAAAAAATAGGACTGTTCATAGTAGATGGGCTGGTTCGTATTTATCCGCAATATTGTTATTCATTTACAATTTGCTTTAGGTTTATTTCTGCTTCTGATTTTGTAGAAATTGAAGTTCATCATGTAAACGAATGTTGACTCAGATGTACGAGAGTATTTAGCATTTCTTAACATACTGAATCACAGTTTTGGTCCGTTAAGAAATGCTAAATGGCCTTTCCAAAGGCCTTTAGGGAATCACAAAATTTGAATTCTACCAAGTAGAAACCCCATTTTGCGACCCCCAAGTAGGAAATTTCAAATAGGGATTCCCTATTTGCAATTTCCTTACAACATCTACAAAGCATTTCCTTAATGCGCATCTAGGAAATGAAATTACCATAGACCCCAAGTCGATGTTAACCATGTGCAATTTTAAAAAATGCATCCAAAATGCATTTTTTAAAGTTACTTGTAGCACGTGCAAGTCCCTAGGGCATTTGTTTACGTAACATATGCACCACATGTTTAGGAAATTCAAAACCATTCCTACCTATGAGCCTAAGGAAGGAATGGTTTAGCATTTCTTAAACAGTGATTTCCTAACAGGGATTCCTACCTGTAGGAATCACCATTAGGACATTGCTATTTTTAGACATTTCATTTTGCAATTCCTAAATAGCGATTTCTATGGAGTCGCTGTTTAGGAAATGCAAAATGAGAATTACGAACATCTGGTCCTACATGTGGCATTTATTTTTTACTCCAGCCAGCTTGGTTCTTATATAATGTTAAAGAAATTTATGTCATTCATTTAATGGTATATTAGCCTTTATTGTGGCTGGTCACCAGAGATGAAAGGGCTCCTATTTAAACGTCCTCTCTGAGTGGAGTATCAATTGCATTTTGTTGGAGGCATCCACTTCTTCTTGTAGCCCATCACAATAGTCGATTAATTGTGACCAAAACAATCATTGAAATGATTTGCTCAATATCTCCTACAATCATTTATACACATAAATGTTGATACGCTTCTTCCTTTTCAGGTTCCTTGGTGGTATGGGAACTCTAAGGTCACTCAGGTCTCCTATCCCCCACCCTGTGGATACCGGGAATAATTTCATTGCTCTTGGGGTCTTAAATTTGGGTGCACTGTTTCTACCTGATAGGTATTTCTACTACCTCAGAACGTTTTTGCATTCTGTTTTACTGCCTCTTACTTCCATATCTGAATTAGTGAATGAATGAATGAAGACATATAGGGGCTCATGTACAAGCCACTTGCGCCATCGTAGTGTCATTGTTTTGGCGCTATGGCGGCGCAAGCGGTCCTCCACACAGCGCTGCATTGACAAACTGGTGCAATGTTACCAATGCACCAGTTTGTAAAGCCTTCCGCCAAATTATATCTACGCCAGGTATAATGTATACAAGGTAATCATTCCCCCGCAAAAGGCTGCAGAAATGGCGCAGTGAAATCTACAAGATTTCACTGCGTCATTCCGCGCCGTCACAGCATCACTTTTTTGATGCCTGCTCAAGGGAGGCGTTAAAGTGATGCTGCGCTGTTTTCAATGGGGCCAGCCAGCATTGCTGGACCAGAGTCATAATTTGGATGCTAGTCCAGCAATGCCACAGTTTAGCGCCACAACTGCTTCAGAATTTCTGACCCAGCGGTGGCCAGTGAGTGCCGTGGAGCACAGTACTGTAAATACAGTGCTCCCATGGCGTTGTTAGGGGGGTGCAGGGCAGTGCAAGAAAAGTGTCCAGTTTCTTGTAAATGAGTCAATAGTATTACAGGAGCCCAGCAAGGGCATCCGGGTAGGTGCTCAGCACAGGAAAGACACTAGACCAGAATAATGCTAAGTGGGTTAAAACGGGCACGTTTTCAACTGTTTGGTAACCCATTCCACAGCTCTGTTGCGGAGAAGGAGCAGCCTCCTTTCTAGTCCTGAATACTTTCAGTATTTTGAGCAGACCCAAGCTGGGAGAGCCAAGCAACATGTGTGGGAGATAGTGGCTGAAATTGTCCATCCGATATTTTGGACCTTTCTTATAGAAGGCCGTGTGTGTCAGCATCAAGCTCTTAAAATATACCTGCTTCTGTTCAGGAAGCCAGGGTGACATCTTCAAATAAGGAGCAATTGGCTGCTGGTAAAGAGAGTTAAGTAAAAGCCTGGCTGCAGCATTCTGTGTCACCTGGAGCAGAGGGGCGGGTAGTTCAGCAGACCCAGGTATAGGGCGTTCTCATAGTCCATCCTTGCAGTGATTAATGTCTTACAACTTCCGAGATTTTTCTTAATGAACATGAGGCTTACCGTCACAATGGGAGGGTGAAAAGAGAGATCACTATCAAATGTAACACCTAAATTCCTCAGGGAATTAGCTGGAATTGATTGATCAGCCTGTTTGTCCAGCCACTGAGTGCATGAACATATTGAATGGGAGCCTCCGAAGAACAAGATTTTGGTTTAGCTTCAAGTAGCAATTTTTAATCCAGTCTGCAACTCTAATGAGACAAGCTTTAGGACATTATTGCATGTCATGGCTGGACTTTTTAAAAGAAACGATGAGTTATGTGCCTTCGGCATATGACATCACCTTGATGCCAAAAGACTGGATGATTGCATTAGCAGTTTGCAGATTAATGGCAAGTGATTGAGCTCGTGTAGGTGTTTGAGCGGGTTCTGTTCCCTCTGTGCCTCTATTTTGTAACACATAGGGCCAGATTGGATAAAAAGTGGGTCAGCGTGGTACAGCGCCAAAATCTGAAGCGCTGCGCCACTTTAGAAACGCAGGGATGTGCCATATTTACTGAAATTCAGACACCCCTGCGCTGGAGCTATATTTAGCTGCCAGTGCCAATGCAGGCATCCTTGCACCATAGGCAAGGGTGTCTGCATTGCGCAGAATGCAGCACACATAGAAGTACCAAATTGTCATTTTTTAATGATTGTTTATGTGCAGGAAGGGACACCTTCTTGCACATACTCAGGTTCTTTTGCGCTTTCTATGTGTGCTGCAGAATGCAGCACAAATGGTAAAAGCAAAACATGGATGACTAAAAGTATTCCTCCTCATTGTGCCATTCTAACATCACCCTTGGGGTGACGTTAGTTTTTGGCACTGCAACAGTTGTACATCTTCTTGTAAATCTGTGGCAGTGTCAAAAGCAATGGGTGATGTGGTGGAACACCCACAGCAACACCCACTGCATGCCCCTCTGATGCAAAAACTGCATCTGAGGGGCCCACATTTACAAGGTAACGTTAACCCACAAATTGTGGCTTAGCTCCATCTTAAAAATGTGGCATGCTGCACAGCACCACTTGAGCATCCAAAAAGTGACATTCCAGTGTACTAGGGCCTTGTAAACCTGTCCCATGTTGTCTTAACTGTCTGATAATTCTTATCACCTTAGTCACCATCTCATGTCCAAGTACCACCCATGAAATACCTTCTTGAAGCAAAGAAATGCAAATCAGCGCAGGGCGCATCTTTGTGTTACTTTGGGAACTATCCAACGCAAACCCTGATTTACGTTGAATAGTAAATTCCAGCATAACACTTTGCTCTGGGTTTGTGATACATAGAAACACAATGCTGGTGCAAAGAGCTAGTAAATCTTAGCCCTTGTTTCTAAATGGTGTATGTAGCTAATACTGTCCATGTTTGTCCTGATATGTTAAAGATCCCAGCAATACTGGTTGTATTACATGAGGCAAACTCCTTTGGTATAAGGTCAAGTGTTCTTTGTACATAAGATCTATCTTCAACAGATCGGACGTCTAGGATCTTAGCTGCTGTCATTCAGTCCATTACACACTGTGCATTAACAATAGTCATGTTAACATAAAGCACGTGCTGTGCCGCACGTAACACCATCTTTCCATTTTTTAAAAGCCAAAAAGATATGCCATGCTTTCCACACTCAAACGCCTGAAAAAGAAAATTTGTATTCAATATTTATTCCCCTAAGGATTGAGCATAGTACAGAACAGTGATCGCGTGCTACCTTTTGAGGTTTATGCGTATTTCACCTTCTTAGGTTGGCAAAAGTAGAGCTTTTGCATCAAAACATTAGAGGTCACTCATACTCATTCTGGAGGTGCAAATGTGATGCCATTGATCAGGCCTGGTGACTGGTCTCCTGGGCTTCTATGTAAACTGCAAACATGCACGACATGAGCTGCAACACCTGTCACATCAGTTGGTTGAGCTTGAAGTCCTGTTTAACTTTTTTCGGTCCTGAACTGTAAATGAGTTATTGGAGTGACTCATACATGTGCTGAAAATCACTGCATGTGGGACTTACAGTATGTGGTCTGGAAATCTTCTTCACTAAAGTCCATTCTCAAACATCAACATAGCGAATCCTATTACTTTCACCAGCACATAGAAGCCCCATTTCTTGCCAAATTCCTAAGGACCTAAGCTGCAATATCTATTGTTCCTCCATGTTGTAGATGTGTGCAAGCCCAAGAGCCTTCCTTCCATGAGTTGGTTTACCTAATCTACTAACACATTTTATCCTTTGTTACCTTAAAAGCAATTTGCACTAGTGTGCAAACCTTTGTACTTTACAGTTTTGACTACTGTACTGCAGTGTGCACTATTTGGAAGATACAGGTCCCAGGCTAATATGCTTCAGAAACCTTGAAAATAAGGCTAGCCATCATCATTAAGATTAGGGATTCGAGCTCCTTTTTAAGATTGTATCAACGTTTCTCGTTCATATATTATTATTATATTTAGGTAAAATAATTGTACAGTGTTCACAAAGCACTGGCGATGAAAATTCCCTGCATTTCTAATCAACAAGCTGTTCTCTCAGAAGAAATCAACCCACGTGGAACAGTACAACCATGTTACCAGCAATCCCTAGAAAATGTACTCAGTGACAGCACGTTAGCAAGAGAGCCACCTAAAAATAGAATACATACACAAACTTAATAGAGTGGTTGATAAAGAACATATTGTCACATTCAAATGATACATTGATTATTACCCACACTCTTGATGGACAAGTTGGAGTGTGTTCATGTTCCTGGGTGGGCTACACTTATCATGGTTAGGAGTGGGTGAAGTTGTATTTTGTCTGTAAAGTTGTGATCTTTGCCAATGGTGAAAATGGGTGAAGTTTCCCAACCTCACTCGAAGTTTATTTTTTGCGGGACATCCTGCAAGAGGAAATCCTGTTGGCTGATATGTGTCCCCAGACTAGCCCCCCACCTCCACACAAAGCCAGGTACCAAATGTGCGAATGGCCTGGAAAGCCCACTGCAGCAGACAGCATTGGGTGAGCGGGAGACTGATGTGGATTCAAAAGGGTGACTTCTGGGGATGTTTGAAAGGAAGCAGTGCGGGTGGGGCACACAGGGGACTACTCCTGTGGAAGCGGGTGATGAATGTTATGTTAAAAAATGGACAGTGCATTGGAGAGAACCCACACAGAAGAATGCTCGATCAGTGAACATGGGAGTAGTGGGATTTCACACATTAGGAAAGGGGATGACTGCCTAGCAGTACCCGTTCAATCATCCGTCACAGTTCCAGAGTGCTGTTAAGGCACTAAGGCCCGTATTTATACTTTTTGACGCTAAACTGCGCTAACGCAGTTTAGCGTCAAAAAATTTTGCGCCGGCTAACGCCATTCTGAAGCGCCATGCGGGCGCCGTATTTATTGAATGGGGTTAGCCGGCGCAAGCAGACCGGCGCTGCCTGGTGTGCGTGGAAAAAAACCACGTACACCAGGCAGCGCCGGCGTAGGGAAAAATGGCGTTAGGGCGTCTTAAAAATGGCGCAAGTCAGGTTGACGCTAAAAAATCGTCTTAACCCGATTTGCGCCATTTAAAACGACGCCCAGACGCCATTTACATGACTCCTGTCTTAGTAAAGACAGGAGTCATGCCCCCTTGCCCAATGGCCATGCCCAGGGGACTTATGTCCCCTGGGCATGATAATTGGGCATTGTGGCATGTAGGGGGGCACAAATCAGGCCCCCCTATGCCACAAAAAAAAAAATATATATATATTTTTTATACTTACCTGAACTTACCTGAATGTCCCTGGGGTGGGTCCCTCCATCCTTGGGTGTCCTCCTGGGGTGGGCAAGGGTGGCAGGGGGGTCCCTGGGGGCATGGGAGGGCAGCTGTGGGCTCATTTTGAGCCCACAGGTCCCTTAACGCCTGCCCTGACCCAGGTGTTAAAAAGAGGCGCAAATGCGGGGTTTTTTGACCCGACCACTCCCGGGCGTGATTTTTGCCCGGGAGTATAAATACGACGCATTTGCGTCGCAGACATTTTTTTGGACGGGAACGCCTACCTTGCATCTCATTAACGCAAGGAAGGCGTTCATGCAAAAAAATGACGCTCTTTACTCCTACTTTGGCGCTAGACGCGTCTAACGCCAAAGTATAAATATGGCGTTAGTTTTGCGCCGAATTTGCGTCGAAAAAAACGACGCTAATTCGGCGCAAACGGAGTATAAATATGCCCCTAAATAACCACATCTATCTCCTGAATTAAAACATTTCTAACTTTCTATGATCAGATAGTCTCAAAAAATTGCAACGTTTTTGAGTCATGCAACATTGCATCATTGCACACCATTATACATGGTATGTAATGTCATTCCATGTTATGTCATGTTAAGAAAGAGTACCTGCAGTGTTGCTATAGGGCGCATACTTCATTGGTATAGACTCTGATCTCAGAAATAGGAATAACATAAGGACCCTAGAAAAACAGTTTTCATATCGCATGCTGCTTTCAAATTCTGGGCCCAACATCGCAGGACTCAGCAACGCAGGGAGAGCCTCTTCTGCTCTCCACGTGGTGAAGGAGGAAAGTCTGCGAGGCTGGGTTGTTCCTCTGCCTGAGGTCCCTTACCTGGAGTTATGGAAGGATCACCGGGTGTGGAATGGATTTGCAACTGTTGAAAGCATGTCCAGTATTTCCACACCTCGGATTACCAGGATCAGAAACTCAGCAACTTGTAGATGTTGATGACGCTCTGGCCCATATTCTTGATTCTCTTCTTCCGGCAGACTTTTTTTGGAGTCCCAAGGGGCAAAGGGGAGCTAAAATCAACACTTCAAATCAATTAGCAGTGTACCCTATTTGGTCACACAGTAAATCCAGGAAGCGGAGGGTAAAGTTCAAAGTTTTATTACAAATTAAGAGCCAGACCACTATAAATTAATCTCAAGAACATGCAGTACAAGTGCAGAATCACCAAAGGTGAAGTGAAGTGTCAAATAAACTTGAATCATACGAGCATAAGGATTACAAGAATTTCGGTTGAAGCAATACAAAAGATGAGAAATAGGATCTGGTGATCAATATACAAGTCGCGATCGTCATCCTGGATCATTGGAGAAACTAAGTTAACCTACGGACCCTAAACTAAAGTAAGGGAAATCATATCTGATTCTCTGGAAATATAGGAATTAGTAAGAATAGCGGAAAGTGACAGCATACCAGAAACCTCGATTGAAGGTCTGCTAGAGAGGTGATGTACAGCATGAAGCCACACAAAGGAATAAGAGTAAAGAGCTCTGTAGCCCTCCAAGTCTCTAAAGGATCAGCTCTCATCCAAGGCCAAAGGGAATCTGCTCTCGTCTAACTCGGTATATAATAAGTAAACCCTCAGAACCTTTGAGAAATCCACGTCTTCCAGGTCAGTAGTTTTCCTTCATCTTTGCACAGTTGAATCTGGCAATTCCCATTGAATCTCACATCCCACGATTTGGACATTGGGCATCAAACATCAGGATGGTCTGTTGGTGATGGGTACACAAACAGGAGTTCTTTCTTCTCAGTTTGTTAGCACATTTTTGTCCTTGCCTAAGTATCCTCCCATACCGTACTATCTTTCACACACAGCCATTCATTAACTGTAGGCTCACATGAACGCATCTGCAAAGAACGAATATTGCAATGCAAGCAAAACTCCACGTTGAAGGTTAACACTAAACATCAAACATTTCTGACTTACGTTTATGCTAACTTAATATGGCACTAATGCACCAGTTTGAATACATGATTATAAATGCATCTTGCAATTATAAATGAATACATGACTTATAAATGAAACAGGATTATATGCGGTTACATCAGAATACCATTGTCAAAATACATGAATATAACTGTGCATAAGTATTAGAATTCAGCACGTTAAAATCGAACATTAAAACACACGTGTATGAACTTCTAATTCTCTATAGTTAATACACCTTCATTAATACAATTTAGGTGCACCACTTTACATTAGTAATGTTAAGACACACAATATATGTATTGTCGATTACATTATTATGTCACGCCTGTGACACATGGTGGCATTATTAAATTCTGCCTTACTATTGTCTAGAGCGGTATCTTCTCAGACACACCACTGCATATGCCGCTCAGAGAAGCTGGTGGACGTCTCCTAGGGACCTTAACTAGTTCTATGCTCTCATATTATGCTGTTGAGCAGTAGAAATTATTCTGGTGGTGCGTTGGTTGAACCCACTACGGCAAAAACTGTCTTTTTTCCATATTTAAGCAGACATACTCCAGCTGAGATGCTTGGCACGACAGCACATATACAACAAACCACATTACAGTAACACACTACTACAACACTTGAGCAATACTACATAAAAACACAACCTGCAAAAGCAGACACAAGAGGAAACAACACACAACAGAATGCAGCAACACACCAGCACAACAGAATACACTGAAAATATGGGAACAAATGCAAAATATTTACACACCAACACAAGTTGTTGTGTTTTTGTAGAGCTCCCAATTTATTGTTTTATGTTACTGTGATGACTTATTTGACATTTGTGGCTTGTTTACTTGGTTCATACAATGTGTACTGTTTGTGTTGAATTCTTGGGTTATGTTATTGTGATGTGATATTGTGTTTCATTATTGTTCTGCTGCCTTTGTTTTGTCATGTTGTGTTCAGCTCTGTTTTTTTGTCATATTTTAGTTCTGTTTAGTTCTGTTGTTTGTTTTGTTGTTGTTGTGTTATCTTGTTCCTATTCAGACTTATAGCAAATGATGTTTGTTTGTTAATCTAAAAAAGCACATTCCATTAAAGTAAAGGTTTATAGAACCATTTATCACTGGCAAACGTGGGGACACTACTGCACTTCTTCATCACTAATGCACCAATCAGCCCAAACATTTGGTATAGACCAAATGTTAAATCAGCACTTCTCAAGCTCACTTTATGTGATCTCACCCTACCTTTTGCCTGAACATAAAGAATATGGGTCAGATTTATCAAAATTCACCACAGTGCAACACAGCAAAGCAACTTGCTGCATTACAGTCTGCTGTGCTGCATCAAATGGAGAGGGTAGGAATGCACCATATCCACCAAGATATGGTGCATTGCTGCTCTCTTAATTACAAGCACGAGGAGTGGCTAGAGGGGATTACATGGGCCAGCACATATCCCCCAGTCATTCTATGGCCCAGAGAGGAGCACAGTCCGATGATGAAGCATGCCACCTTGGTGGGTGAGGGCTCGTGTATCTGAGAAAGGATGCTTCAGCCTTTAGTCTGATCTGCAATCTGACAAAACACCAGATTAGGGTTGGATTTAGGTTTCGGAACAGCACAACTTTTTGTATAGGCATTCGTGCTCTCTCCTCACATTGGCACACTTATGGCTGTCGAGGACCAACACAGGCACCCTTGCATCATGGTGTAATTGTTTTCTGTGCAGGAAGGGAAACCCTTCTGCACAAAAAGAATCCTTTGAGACTTTTTTCCTTTTCAAAGTGTGCTTCAGTAATCAGAACAGTTTGAAAGAGTAAACAATGAGGAGAAATAAACATACTTCTCCTTTTGGACCACTATCAGGAAGGTGTCCAATATTTATGCATCCCCGGAGTTTACCAGTTTTGTTAAAACTGGGAATGTGCCAAAATACATGGGTAGATATGTGGGAACACCCATGATCCACCCATGTAACGGATTCCTGGTGCAAAGTAATTTTTAATGTGATGCCTTACGTTATTCCAGATTTACCAAGCCACGCAGAGCCAAGCCTTAAGTTGCTTAGTAAATCTGACTTAAGAATTGCGTGATGCAAGGGCAATAGAATCCGATGATAAATATGGCCCTACATTTCCTCTGACTGCCTCTTAAGTGGTGTGGTACCCACCCTCTCAAGAGACTCTACAATCCACATGAAGTGTTTCCCACAAATACATCTCATTAAGATATTGTCAATTTCTCTCTTCCTAGCATCTACAACCTTGACTCTACCCTAAATTGTTTTTCAAGTTTTTCATATTCCACCTTTTGACAAGAGCTGCTTTTGGAAGCATAGTAATCTGCTATTAGTCTTCACCTTCCCTTATTGACATTGCATGCGTGGCTGGCATTTGCTTAAAGTATGTGTGCACAGATTGCAAATGCAATTGGCATCATGCCCTGTAATTCCGGGTTATTTAGAGTGTGGTATACTGCATGTGGGAACATTTAATTGTAGAGTTATTTATATGGGGAATATTTATGTTAATGCCAATATCACACTTTGTGCCATCATTAATTACATTTCGATTATGGCGAAATTTTCCTCAATCTGACTCATCTTTATGTTATTATCACTGTTTTCAAGTTCCTTCCAAATTGTTGAGGTATGGGATCTTTTTACTTTTCACTTTACAGCAGAGCCTCATTGTCTTGTGTCCCTAGCAGATACAGAGGTCCAAGCAATATGTTTTTAAATGTTTTGATATTTTCTTTATTTCTCTGGATACCATGGTCACTGACCCAGGTGGTACACTCCTACCTTTTCAACTCCTAGAAGTTCAGGCATCTATAATGTGAACCTGCTTTCATAAAGGGCTTCAAACAGTCCTTTTGTTTCTAAGCAGTCAATAATAGGTGCCATTACTGAACAATTGATTGGTACTCAGTTTATAGCCTGAAGAAAAGGAAGGGCCATTATAAAATACCCAAGATATGTCAGTGGTGTGAGGTCAACTAACTAAGCCTTCTTGACGTTATTAATGCGCTAAGAAACTCAAAAATGTACTGCACACAATGCTTGCATCCTTAAGCCTTATGGTATCCAGTGCATGTTAAAAAATAGAGCAGTCTTTTTTGTGTTGCATAGATACGCCTGCAGCAAGCGCTGAAATTGCAGTTTATAAATAGGGGTGGGCAGACTCACAGAGTTTCATTCTGCAGAATTCTGCAGAGTTACGTAGAAACTCTATGAGATTCCATGGAATTCCATGTGTGGGCAGAATCAGGCACACCGCTCCACTCTCACTGATTTTTTGCACTGGGAATCTTCTTCTGAGTTGTAAAATCAGTGCAAACTGCACCACATGGTGCGCTAGAGGGCACTGTTTGTTTCTGCCGCTCAAGTTGATGTTCCACTCGCATGGCAGCTTTTTCAATGCGAATGCCTGTGACCTTCCGTGACTGCAACATTACGAAAACTCACCAGGAGGCATTCTAGTGGCTGAAAATCGCATTAGGGGACGCAAGTCCTCGCTTGCACTAGCCAACTTAACATTGGCAAGAACCACACATGAAAAAACTCTGGCACACATCAGTTAGTGAGTTTTGCCAGAACTCCATGCTCCAAGTGGAATACGGAGTGTACAAAACTCCTAGAACCCATCCCTACATATAAACATATTGCTAACTGATTAACATAACTGTGATCCAGTGCTGCATTTTTGTGATTATTATAGCGTGGTGCAAAGGGCAATACCTAACATTCATGGCCCTCTATGTGAGTTATAGGGCCGAGGCATGAGGGACGCCTTAATGATTTTACAACAAATGTTCTAAATGGCATAAGGAAAAACAGAATGCAAGCTTTAGAATATTGGAACAGAAAGTTCCTTCCAGCCATTGTTAGCTGTCTGCCACTCTGTTGTCTCAATGGAGCTCCCAGCATTAAAATGTTACATAGTTTCTTACAGTTATTGTTATATTGTAAAGATATTTATACCATGAAGAATGAATTCTCCTTTATTAAATATGCTGTTTCTATAGTCACTAAGCATGCTTTCATGCAAATATTTGTGCTCATAATAACATCCTATGAATCATAAGTGATCCTCAGCGTCTTCTTCTTTTACAAGGTCTCTCCTGCAGACATATGTACTTGTTAGAGATCTTATGTCCCTAATTCACAAGTACATACATATATACATACATACATACATACATACAGTGTGGGAAGAGTGGCTTTTTGGTCAGCTCAATCAGCCACTGGCTACTGGACTATTTTTACATTTTCCTAGCCGGGTAGGTGAGTGGGCTGCACTTAAAGCAATGGTATTTCGTGGAAGCTTACATGGGGCTTCAAGTATTCCCCTCTGTAACCTTTCCACTGTTTTGACAATTCCCCGTGTGTGTACTCCACCTCGGCCTCCTGCATCAGTCCTCATGCAAGATGGTGTCCTCTGCTGCCACCACCTCCCGTTGTCTGCTATCTGCACTGGCATGACTGTTGTTTGGTTTTGCCAATTCTTTATGAATTACTTACATACATTGCCTAAGAAAATTCATATAATAAATTCTGCTACCCATTTGTCAATCACACTTGTGATGGTGTTTTTACCAGTAATCAAAAATTGAGATTTGAGAAAATATTGCCCCTGACATGGATTGACCATCGAACTTTGCTTCTACCGATTGAAGCTGGTATTGACAAGGGCTCCAGCGTTCCAGTACCTACCTTGATCAAATATTGAACTTGGAAAAAAAATGATAAAACTAAATTAAACACCATTCTACTGAAGTCTCAACCCACTTTGGTCAATAACAGATACAGCAGCTACCAAGTTTGCGAACTGGATTGATTCCGAAGGTTTCGCAGTTAGCCCCTATGAGGACAATTTAGAACCACAGAAGGAAGCCTTCTGCTCCAGGGTTTTCACAAGATTTAAGAAGATTAAAAAAAACTGCAGACGTCAAGATCAAAAATGGAGTAAAAACTATTGCCCTGAGGAAAGGAGTAAACACACTCCACTAATTAAGAGTATAAAGCTTTGATTATAGGAGAAAAATCCAGTTATTGTACTGAGAAAGATAATACTGCCAAAGACTCCTCCAAATAACTATTTAAAACTGTGAAAACCTTAGCCACCTATAATAGAAACAGCACTTCAGAATGTGAGCAAAATGTGCAATAAATAGCAGATTGTTTCCAATTGAAGGTGAATGAAATTTTGAATGGATTTTCTTCTAAACTGAATAATAACTTTGCTGAGGTGAGGACAGGTGGTAGAAATGTAGCATTCAACACCCTAACTGCCTTCCCTTATCAGGGAAAAAGTTTCCAACTTATTTGAGGTTACTAAATCAGGGGCTCTTACTGTCCCCTGTCCTCCCAATGTTCTTCATAGCGTTTCTGAGATGATAACAGTTCAATTAACTGACCTCCTAAATAAAGTTCTAATGTCAGGACATTTCCCAGCTACCTGGAAGGAGGCATCGGTGCTTCCCTTACTTAACAAATCCTCCCTTGACCCTTCTGAGGTGAAGAATTATCAGCCCATCTCTCACCTTCCCAAGATCATGGAAAAAACACATAATTTAGAACCTATGGATTTTCTTGATAAACACATCATCTTAGATTGCTCCCAGTATGGTTTAAGGCCCCAATCATTGCATCAAATCAGCTTTAGTGGTGGCCATGGAAGAAATTAGATCCTTAATTGATAAAGGTCGCAATGCGGCCTTGATTCTTTTGTACTTTTCTGCCACGTTCAATACGTCAACCATTCTGTGTTAATACACCAGCTCAATTCTATAGGTATTAGAGATTCCACCCTCTCCCTTTTAAGTTCCTTTTTGTCAGATAAAAAGCATACAGTGTCTCTGGGCAACTTTAAATCTGAGCTTTTTTCCCATCCATGCCGGGTCCCTCAGAGATCTTCTCTGAGCCCCACTCTTTGCAATATATATGTGACTCCATTGGCAGACTTGATTTGATCTTTTGTTTTTTCTGTGATCTCATATGCTGATTACACACAGATTGTAGGTTGTAGTTATATGTGAGGTCGAAGTGGTGGCCAAACAGTTTGCTAAAAGTATGAAACAAATTCCGATGCAGATGAAAGAAAACTGCCTTAACTTAAATTCAGAAAAGACAGAGGTACTTATATTTGGCAAGTATAGTTCCTTTTGGTCAAATACCTAGTGGCCTCAGAACATTGGGCCTCTACCCCGTCCAGTTGATAAAGCAAAATTTAAGCGGACCTTTTTGATAGAAAACTATAATTAACAGATCATATAAACCAGGTGACCTCCTCCTGCTTCTTCCGGTTACAAATCCTATATAAGATTTCTCCATTTATCCTGCTGGACCTTCAAAAAACTGTCATCATTGCTTTAATCATCTCTAGAATTGACTACTGTAATGCGTTGTATGCGTTGTATGTGGGGATCCAACAACATTTGTTAAACAAACTTCAGATTCTCCAGAATGCCACAGCTCAACTGATTTTGAAAATTCCGAAATACAATCCTGTGGCAAAGCCATAGTCAACCTTCATTGACTTCCAATTTGTGAATGGGTCCAATTTAAAACCCTTTGCATGACACATAAAACCTTACACAATACTGGAACGGAATACTTCAAAACCATTTTCCAATGGTACTCCCAGAAATGTATACTTCGGTCTTCTGCAGCCAAATTGGTGGCTATTTGCAGATTTAATAAGGTCCGTTGGGGTAATAGAAGTTTCTACTTTCCTACATGCATGCTATGGGATTCCCTGCCCTTCTAAGTTAGAGCCCAATCAGACTTGTCAAAGTTTAGGAAAGAGTTAAAAACCTGGTGTTTCGTGCGTTCTCTCTCACATTAGTTTTGTTTAATGTGTTTGTTGCTAACAGTAGCTCCAAGGCGCCTTTGGGCATTTCCATGCTTCATGAGTTTCTCACTCACTTACTCAAAGCCAAATCATTCCAAAATGGTCAGCTGGTCAGTGTTCATGCATGTCTCTATCAACAGGCCATCTTGTAACTGTGTTTAAAAAAACATAAGAAATTCATTAAAATATTTTTGCTGTCCATGCATGTGCATGCACGGCAGCCATCTTGTATTCGAAACACTGTTACAAGATGACTACTATATATGAGCAGTAATGCAGAAGAAATATATAAACATAATTTAAATTTGTCCAGCACACATTCAGAGGCACAAATGGTGGCCCTCCTTTATTGGGATTTCAAATGAAGGAAGAAAACTACATAATAAGAAATACTAAGAAATAAGAAACTGCATGACAACATGGCTGTTGCACATGTGTGCACACCCAAGTTCAGCCCCCAATAGCAAAGGCGAGACCTATAGTACTGTAAAAGCTTGTTCCAGAATTGGTACTCCACACACTTCAGGCAGTGAATGCACCTTTGTAGCTTACTTGCATCACTTCAATTTTTGTCAGTCACGTTCACGTATAGCTCTACCAACCAACTTAAACCTGGACCTTCTTTCCATTCACATAATGCATCACCGTAGACTTCTACTTATTAAAATCTAGCTTGACTCAAGTTCTCTTTTCATAAACCTTCAACTCCTTTGAAAGTGAAGGTTCAATTCCAGTGCAAGTGCCTAGGGTACCACTGGAGGATGTCTAAAACCATGTCATTTTTTTTTGCACATTTCTTCCGAAAAGTTCAGCAGTATAAAGGGAGTGCCATGAAATGTTGTTTGCTAGCATCTCAACGCAAAATTTTGAAATAAAGGCATTCCTAATGTGAAACACTACATAAGATTTCAAGAGGAGGCTTGTTGTAGAAGATAATGTCTTTCATGCCTCTTAGGAATACATCTTCTGCTCAAAAAATTTCCAACAAACAAAATATCACAAAAATTGTGTTATGCATTTATGAGGCCAGGGATTGCCATAAGAAACATGCAAAAGTCTGGGGCAAATGGTGGGACCACTTTGGACTGGGCTTGTTACGATAAATGTTTTGGAAGTGTCTTCCCTAATGTGTTTACTGTGGACTACTGCTTTATTTGTAATAGGGCTATTATACACTCTTTTGACGATGATCAGCGGAAGTTGGGAGTGGTGTGAATAGTTTTCTTGTAACAAAACAATGAAGTTGTTTGTAAACAAATATTGCGTTACAAAAATGTTTACACATTTTTCATAATATAAGCTATTTGGAAAACCGAGCAGCAGTTTCTATATTGCACTAACATCATGGACGCAAATATGTTAAATAATACATTACATTTAATACTGGAATGCAATAAGACTTCAAGACAAAACGTTTTCAAGAGAAAATATCCAACATGAGTCTTCTTGTCTCCCTTTGCCCGGAAACTCATCTGCTTTCTGCTATTTAACCCTTTCAACTTATCCCACTTGTGGTGCTTCCTTGCGTGTGCCAGTAGCAGAGGGACAGACTACCTTGAAACTATAGAGCTGGTCTAACCCATGCTTCCTGTGTGACTGCTGAGCCACCACCTTCTAATTGTTTCCCCCTTTAACTTTTTCATGGTGAAGACCCATGTAGGATGTCACATCCCTAAACTATGCCCATTTCAGTTGATCATCATGAAACAGTGTGACTTTTCAACATTTTGTCCTGTATGTATTTTGGCTTAGATGTTTTATCCATTGGACCATCCCAACCTGTTCCGATTTAGGAAAAAGCTGACAACACACTTCTTTCAAGAAAACGACCTCAGAAGAAAGTAACAGGCCACCTCCACTCTCAGCTTCCCTCCAATCACTCTTTGGCTACATCCCTTCATGGCACAGTAAAATGATAAAAATATTGAAACACTAAAACACAACCCATAAAATATTGACACCTTAATATCTCGGTCCTACTTAAAAAAGAAAAGCAAAGCTGAAAATAAATCTGAACTACAATATTAAAAACAAAAACAAAGAAACACAAAATATAACTATTATACTTGTACTAATAAAACATAACAATAATACCAGAAACTGAATTATATAATGACAAAAAATCGATTTCGTTTATTTAACAAGTTTTGATAGACAAACACTATTTTCTCAACATATAAAGAGTTAATATGTATAGTTATAACATTTTCAAATAATATATTAATTAGCATTTTACCACACATAGAAAAAAATCAAACTATTTTTCACACAATAAAATTAAACATAAAAACAGTTAACAAATAGAAACACTTTCCAAACTAAAAAACAATACAAATGGATCAAGGAAACATGCAATAAAATGCTTCATGTAATGCCAATTCAGGAAAACTGGTCGATCCCTAGGATTGAAATTCCAGAGAAGGAGATTACACTTCAAAAGAACAGGTAGGGCCTCATTTTGGGTTTGGCTGGAGGCAGAGCCGCCCGCCAGACTCTTTAGGATGGAAATCTGCCACTCTGGTTTTCCTCCCTCCACCCCTATTATGAGTTTTCTGATGGGTCAGCAGGCGGAAACAGGGTTTATGCCCGCTGGCCCAGAGGAAAACTCATCACAAATTTGACGCCAGCTCATAATCAAGCCAGTGCGTCAGGTGCAACAGCACCCATCGTGCTTTTCACTGCCCATAATTTGGGCAGGGAAAAGCGCAACATTGCTGTCCATGGGGGCCCCTGCACTGCTCATGCCAAGTTCATGGGCAGTGCAGGGGACGGCATCCCGTCGACTCCAGCCTTTGCATGGCGGTGGGACCGCCATGCAAAAGCCGGCAGAGAGGGGACTCGTAATCCCCAGGGCAGCGCTGCTTGCAGGCTGCTCTAGCGGATTAAGATTGCCGGCACCACCAGGCTGGCGACTGGCAGCAACCTGGTGATGCCGGCGGTCAGACCTTGGCAGCTCCGCCACGGTCGTAATGTGGAGGCCGGACAGCTGCTTTGACGGTGGTCCACCCTCCACTGCCTGTAAAGTAACTAAAAAATCTAAGTAATTAGCTAAACCAACAGCCAAAACAAAGCTTTTTAAGTTCTATCCCCAAAACACAGTACCTGCACTACTACAACAAAATAAAACCAAGATAAGGAAAGGGAAAATCCCCAATGTGTTTCAGCGATTAGCCTTTCTCACAGGTCTGAGAGAGTGCAACAGCGCAGACCATATGCAGTGTTTAGTGACAATACATGAACATCAACAAAGGACTTGGGTTTTTATATTTCATAGATAACACAAAATGCCAGAGAGGGAACTTATGGACAGATTAACAATATATTAATTAGGATACAAGCAAAAGAACACAGTTCCAAGATGTCCGCCATTGTGGCAACTGCATGTAAAATATGATAAAAGACATATATTTTAATATAAAAATGTTTTTGAGAAATCATATTCTAAAATTCCATTTAAAAAGTTGATAAAAAAAGCACATCAAAATTGTTTTTGCAAAACTTTAAAACAGAACAAAACAATTAATGAAATAAACTACATGCCACCTACCCTGTTCCCCTACAAATTATACATCCTGTACCTAAAACTATATTACATGATTTTAAAAAATAGAAAATCATTTTAAACAATAAAAAATATATTAAAAAAGGGCAAAACAAAAGGATATGTTGCAACAAAATAAAATTGTACAACAATATTTAAAACACATTAAAGAATGCCTGAAGTATTAATACCCTTGATAGTTTTGGCATCACAGTATATGTGCAATCATATGATAGAACAAAAATATTTTTACGGTGATGCAAAAGTAAAACATCACCACATCTTTAATATATGTATGTGAGATTAGAAATCTCACATACATGTATTAAATTATTTCTTTAAATGTGTGTCAGAAGTGGGTCACAGAATCTGAAATAAGTGAGTTCGCATTGAAGGTGAAATTAAAAGGTGGTAAGTTTCTGGGGTCCATGCTCATGTTTGAATAGGTTTGGTTCTCAAACTGATTCAAACATGAAAATTTTGGTTCCTGCATTGCCACCAATAGTACACTTAACAGTATGTTGTGAGGTTGGAAGAGAAAATAATGGGATTAAAGATAGGGGATCAGGCCTGATAGTGAGATAGAAGACTGGGAGGATAGTGAGAAGACATCAAACCTAAAAAAAAAAAGTTCCCAGAAAATGTATTGCCAGCCACACTTCCCCGGGGTACATCCAGTAAATGCCGAGACCTATCCTCCATTCTTTACTGGCTACATATACCTGCAGTGTCCGCAACTGAGGAGCGAGGGGGAGATGGGGGTGCCAGGTGAAGACCCATCCTTTGAAAGGTGAATAAGCGTTCTTGAAATCTATGGTACTACAATAATAACAACATGACCAAAGCTTACCAATGGATCACACCGTACAACCCATACAATACAACTTCACTCAGAACCAGATCCCTCCTTACAACATCATGACACTGTTGCCAACACAGTGCAACGCCACACCTCTACACACCTTCTCTACCCACAACGTAATCCTTCTCATCACACCAACAAACACCAAACAGAGCTGCTATGAAATTACCTTACCATTGCTCCACAGGGTGTCGAATCAAGATTTCGTGCTGTTCACCAACAAGATTCTCACCAGATTTTACCTTTAAAAATCTGTGTCCGAATAGAGGGAGTCTGAAATTTTCTCCTGGGCAAGCAGCATATGCACAATTACCACAAATACAAACACCTTCCAATTTGAGAGTTTGCATCTAAAATGGAATTAGAACCAGGCATGGCTCGTGGAAGGGAAAAGGGGCAGCGCATGGCGGGGGGGCAAAATAAATAAATAAAAGTAAAACTTATCTTGCACACCACTCCATCTGTTCTGCTCTCCTCCGTCGTTGTAGGCACAGGCTCCCAGCCATCCCCTGCGGCCAATCCTGATGCTGCTCAAGGCAGTGTCAGGATTGGCAGGGAGCGCCCAGCCAGGGTGCTCCCAGGCAGACTGGGAGCATCTGCCTGGTATCTCGGGTTGGAGAGACCCTACTGCGCATGTATGTTTGGCCGGCCCGAGACGGCTGGCCAGCCGAACATACATGTGCAATGAGGGGGAGTGCTGTGCACTCCCCCTGCCTCCCCTTCACACGTGGGGCCCCACCTTTTTTTATAGTAAAAACCTAGTAAACAGAGTTTATTTTGTTTATATTATAAAAGTTTTGCAGCTCCTGCTCTTGGTGGTGGGGGGTGTTTGATGCTCCTAAGCCCTAGTGGAGGAGCCGCCCCTTATTAGAACCAAGATTGTAACGTGAGCCTAATTTAATAAATAAGGCTAAAGGAAATATTGAAGGTTGAAAGGGGAAAATTAGGGGAAAGGGGAAGAGAAGCAATTTAGGAATGAGCACAGCCAGGCTGCCTGAGGAGTACTCCCGGTGGAAGGTCGCTTGCATCTGAATACAGGCCCCGCTCAGGCATTACTGCCAGCGTTAACTGTTCCGGTAGTCATTAATGCCTAATTAAGATTTCTTTCCGCCTTGCCGCGATTACCTAGTCATGTCTCTCCTGGGTTCTGTTTCATCTTCGCATCTAGGGCCGAATGTTTATATCGTTTATATTTTTCTTTCATGTGTTCACCTTGCACCTTGTGACCGTTTTTTGTTTAACAATTTATGTTCTCCTCATAAATGGCGCATCTGGGATGCCATTATTTAAACTGTTGCGGCAGCGGGGGGACACCAGCAGAACATTGCATGCTAATAGTGTTTTTTTGTTTATCCCTCTGCGTTTCTGCAGTCTCGCAGTAAGTGCGAACACAAGCTTTTTTAAACTGCTGTTCGGAATGATTATGGCAAATATAAAAATGATGGTCCATAGAGTGTAAACAGTGGCAGGCTGCCAGGCTGCACGCGCACTGGGCGCCTGTGCTGTGCACACACAGGCTCCGTGCCACACATTATTTCACGTGTCTCTTAGGTTATGTTAAGCTGGATGGATCATTTGCATTTACACTACCTGGGGTATGTTGGCACTGAATAATACCCAAGTCAATGATACAGATGCGCAGACTCTGTTTTTCGGTCTGGCTCTTCAGCGCATCGGTCTGCCTGACCTATTATTACTAATTCTTCAAGTTGTACATAGAGGGCTTTGGCTCCACCCAAAAGAGTATTCCTCCCTCACCTTATGCAGTTAATTGTCTGGTGTATCACTCTGCCTCCTATGGAGTGCTCGCATTGGAATGCACAAGAAACTATTTTACCTCTAAAATGTAAACTGAAATGTGACAAATTAAATTTGTAATCACAGGCCCATTGTATTTAGGCCTGTGTGGAATTTCAATTACACCAGCGTAATCAGAGTAATTTCAATAATTCTGTTTTACTCTTTGATGCAGAATTATCAATATTGATGCATTTCTCATGCTTGATGAATTTGGGGGTAAACATCCTACAGCAAGAGCACATTTAGCAAGCGGAATCAGGTTCTGCTGTATTTAGCCATGTTTCAGGTTCTGCTGCATTTAGCCCTATTTCTATGCATCCCTTTTGGACGCAGGGATGCATTTTGTGGTAAGAAAATACCACTAAATGCTGGGAGTAAATTGGGAAAAATCCTTCCGCCAGAGCACATTTAGCGAGTGCAAGCAGCTCCTCGTACTCATTAATTGTGTACTTCTGCATTTAGGGATAATTGTTAGCGCAAAAATACAGCCTTGTGTCCACTTTGGCCGCAAGAGGGCATTTTGTTACTAACACTAAGAAATATCGCTAAATGAAGTATTACTCTTTTCGTGTAATCTCACAAAATCCTTAGGTAATTCTGGGTGATAAGGCTACATGGTATTATGTGAGTTACATTCCCATATAATTGTTTTTAGGAAGCAAATATTCTGTGTTTTTTTTTTTTATATCCTGCAGGCTTTTAAAAAAATAGTTTCATCCACATTCAAAATATAAGTCTGATCTATAAACTTGGCCAACGCTTGATATAAGAGCTCACGTGATACAGGTACTCGGGACAATTTATACCAAGTCAAAGTTGTGCACATAAGTTATCAATGCAGCAGGAAGCTGGAGGAGGAATATGGATGGCTGAGGGAAGTGGATGCCCTGGATAAAGTTCTTCCTTGAAGGTCTGGAGCATAGGTGACATTGATCTGTTGGTTGGGACACGGAAGGGGAAGGTTCTTCCTCTCTTTTCCTGCACTGTGGGGCTACATTTCCAGCACGTGTGCTGTGGGCAGAGGCATCCTGACAAGGAGATAGGATCTGTGCAGTACCTCGTGGCCACACAGCCTAACCGGGCTTTGTGGGTGCATACTACCAATGTGACTGGCACATCTACTAGTGCCAGAATGCAAATGACTATTTACTTGAAAGCCTGGGATGGTTGAAGTGGTTACACACCAGGCAAACATTGCAGCCAAGAGCAATGTACTGTCCTTTGGCAGAACTATGTCTACAGTACTCTAACGACAACATATGTTTTCATTATCACAGGGTGAAAATAGCATGAAGGTGCTGATGTTGGACAAGATATCAAGCAGAAGATGCTATAGCATTAAATAAACCTGGGTTAACGTGTTTCATGTTTATTGATGCCTTTGTCATCATCACTTTCTCTCCTCTGGTTTATTCTGTTTTGACATCCTATGTCCCAGTTCGCAAAGGTTACTTTGGTGCATCAAAAAATTTAATTTCCAAAATTCTGCCACCTGCTTCTCAGAATAACGACTAATTACATTTTCAAAGGGGTAAAGTGCACTTACACCAGTGAGAAACCCACCAGTATATTTGGTTTTCTGTTTTCATATTTTAACGTTTATGTGTGGGAAACAGGGACATTATAGGAACGGTGGCCTTGCTAAATGCTGCAAATAACCACAAACGTGCAAGATTGTAGATATTCATGCTTTTTACTGCCTTGAAAAACATGAAACTAGTTCTATTAAAAGCAGGAGTGAGGTCTTAATTCAGAGGATGGTGGTAAACGGACTTCATCCAAAAAAGAAGCAAAAATCCCATCGGCCCCACTGCCTGTACTGCCCCTGCATCTAGTGAGTATAGGTTTGTGGTGTATCTAGTGTCGCTGATCCTACCAACTCAACTACATGGGGCCTAACAAGGAGGGAAACAGCATTAGAAACAGCAGCACATTTAGGTGGTGGTCGCCCATCATCATTTCCAGAAGTATCCTTTTGCCAGGGATGATTCCGATCCCAGACATATTTTTTAAATGTACCCCATGGACCGGGAGAAAACTTCCAGTGTGCCCTATCTATATGTTATGTGAGTACTTGAAATGGACCACGTTTGCCATATGGATGGTCTGTCTGCTAAACTGGACCTTAAAATGAGGTTCTTGGTAACTTTGCAATGTGACAAATGGAAGAGAGCATCTTCTGACTTATTTGAAAGGAATTTTGTTTTCATCCATTTAAGTTAAGTGGATTTGTGGAAGTTGGAGCACTCCACAAAATCAAAGACTGTCATAGATTTCGAGTTATTTGGCTCGAATTCTTCGCAAAGTCCCAAAAAGGCTTCACATCTACTTCAGATTCAGTGGGAAAATAGATTTTGAAGCTGAAAACGAAAGCATTTTATTTTTAAATGTATAAAACAGGTTCTCTCTGTCATGCAACTCACTGCAGTAGAAATACTATGGACCGGTGAAATCTTAAAAGAATCTTAAAAGAAATGTACCTTTGGGACGGTGAGCAAAGACGTCCATCTGTGTAGTCACGAGTAAATGAGAGAGGAGAGCATACATTTGGCACATTTAATTTCCCAGGGTAGAAATGCAATGGTGGAAACAATCATATTCCTGCTGATCTTCAGTTTAATAGCATATGAGTCACGAGGTAAGCAATCTTGTTCTCTGAGGGAGTCTGGGGAGTGAAATGAGAAGTTCACCAACATCAAAAGTTTGATAAAAACGGAGCCCGCTTCTGGAGGAGTCAACTGACAGCACTGCTGCTGCTGTAGTAAGTACATTTTACTCAGTATGTCAGAATTGTTTCTTGCATGGCAAAGGAAAATATTTGTGAATTTATAGAAAATGTGTCCTTGTTATAGCTTCTGAAGCGCCTTCCATATCTTTGAAGGAAAGATCTTGAGAGAAAGCCATTTTCTCTCAAATATGGTTCATCAAGTTGCAGAAGCCCATCAGCATTTTTCATAGATTACACCACAATTCCTAAAATTCTTAGACTTCCTAAAATTAGTAGGATACCACCAATAAATGATTAATATTGTCACTAAAATCTGCTGTCATCTGTTCCTTATGCTCATTGTTGTTCCTTTAATCCAGTCATTCACTAGAAAACATGGCAGAGCATTACCATACAAAAACAGTGTGTTTGTTTCTTGTAACTTTCCGCCTAAATGTTCCCATGGAAACAAACCATCTAATAAACAATTTAGTGAATTTCACCCCAAATTTTAAGGGTCTGATTTAACTCTAATCTGCTCAATCACTCTTTGGGAGTGTCCTACCACTCGGATAATTTTGTTTCAATATAAAATGCTTTAGTAAAAATATCTTAAACAATTAAAAATAAAATTTAAACAGTTCAATAATAAAAAAATCGAAGATAAAAAATGTAAAATATGACGTACTGTTTAACAATAAAATACGATATTATATCTGAATGATATTTACTCGATCAATATTTTTGTCATTATTATAAACAACATTAAAAACAATATTTTTAACTTCGATATTACTTATCACGATATTTGTGAAGTGTCGATATTCTTGCCACAATATTTCTGCAGCATGATATTTATCATGCAATATTTTGTCCAAACACCCATACTTTCTTACTCATGTATATTAACTCATTATCATTAATTTCTCACTCATTCTCACTTATCCTCACCAGATCTAGATTCACTTATACTCATTACTCACTGTCACTTTCACTCATACTCCCTCACACTCATTCTTATTTATTCTTATTCACCCACACTCACTCACTTGCAGTCACACTCATACTCACTCTGACACTCTCATATAAACTTACTGACACTTATGGCCTCTTTACGAATTTAGCATGTTGAATTACTCTGTCCACCAAAACTGCGGGGAGGAGGCAGCTGACATTCCAGCTGACCCCCCCCCCCCCCCTCCCCACAGTGGTATTACAATGTTCCTGTCGGGCTGATCTGCGGAAACATCACATTATGATGTTCCCGCCAGTCGGACCAGTGGGAACAGTGCTGCGTTATTGGTCATGGCTCCCTTCAGAAAGCCAAGGCCAATGCCATAGCACACCATCACGCTCAGAATGAGCACTGCCTGCAAAGCAGACAGTGTGCATTCTGAGCATGCTGGAAAGGGGCCCCTGCACTGCCCATGCCATGGGCATTGCAGGGGCCTCCCTGTGGCCCCCTGCACTGTGTTTCTGCCAGCCTTTCTATGGCAGGGTTCCCAACATGGAAAGGCTGGGGGAAACAGGAGTTTTGATCAGCATATTTGCACTGAGTTCAGCGTCGCCGTGGCTGACCACGCATCTGCCCACCGCCAGCCAGCCAGCCAGTCTGGAACCTTGTTTCCAGTGTTGACAGCGGTCCTATGGCAGTCTGACCGCCAGGGTTGTAATGTGGCGGGTGGACCACCTGGAGTGCAGTGGTTTGACTGTCACTTAGGGACTGTTGATCTTAAGACCATCAGCCTTGTAATGAGGGCCTTAGTCTCACACATTTGCACTTACTATGTCACTGGCCCTCATTTACCGACTTACATCTCACACAAACACACACACACACTCCCAAATACACACGTTCCCAAACACATCCATTTTAGAAACATTTTTTTACTTACATCACCTGCCATTGAAGGTCTTTACGAGCTCCCGGTGCTCAATTTCTATTACACTTCTAGTGAATAATACACTTGTATTCATTATCAATGTAATTAAAAAAATAGGGAACATGAGGGTGGAGATCCATCACCCAGAATGGTGAACTGCTCCGTCTTGTTGGCACTGATTATGCTACCTGTGAGGGCAGGAGTTGCAAATGCAGAGTCCCTACTGCTCTAACTGGCTGAACATTGCCAGTGTTGGAAGGGGTAAGAAAAAGTTTGTGAATCTGCATTTTGATGGGCATTCACTACCTCACAAGGCTAATAATGCTTTGTTTTTTGTTTAAATCTGTTTATTAACATTTGAACATTTTAAATCATTTGCATGTCATTACAATATTTTCCATATGCATAGATCAAATAATGACAACCTGGGAACATCGCAGCTGTACACTTTAGAGGTATGTCACGTACTTATGCAAGTGTATTTGAAGTCAAAAGTCAATATTGGATATACAGACATTGCCAGATTATTCATGTTCCAGATGAGGTGTGAAACAAAGGCCGATACAAGTAACGTTGCCACATAAAAAGTCATATACTATACGTCGATTAAACACTCCTGCCAAAAAGAATCAAACAAGGAAACACATAACGCAAGTGACAGTTCAGATGCATAACAAAACGTGTACTATTCTGCACCCAGCTAACACTCAATAAAAAAGAAAATTAACTAAGCCCTAATGCCCCTGAGGAGCAGTGAAATTGGGAATGAACTAAAATGTAATGTTACAAAGAAGGGTGCATGCAGAGTGTGTGACCTGGGTGGAACCCAATGTTTGGGAAGGCATGTGTATAGTGGTGAAGTCTTTAGCGGGGCCATCTGACGAAAGGGTGGAGGTACGTAAATCTGTAATTATGGTATCCCTGTTGACGGCTAGTGGATATTTATGTAACCCCAGTGCATCTTCTCTGTGTAGGGCAATGCTTACTGCCTGAGACCAGGTGAGCTTTGAATGCTCCTAGGCAGCGTGTATGGGAGGGGTATGGGATTTCAACTTACGTGTGATGAGTTGCATAGCCAATATATGACCCAGAACAAAAAATCTGTCTATAGCGCTGTGCTTTTTGCTATAGCGGCGCATCCCGAGAACACACGCCTCCCAAATATGCATTTCTGGGTGTTCAGTACACTGTGCTAGTAGTGACCTTGTGACAATATAATTGCAGGGAGGGGCAAGACCAGAACATGTGTAGGAAGTCAGCGTTTATGTGATTGCATCTGGGGTAAGTGACAACAGTAGGCAAAATATATTGGTTCAGGGATGTGGAATTTAATAAACTATCAATATATCTACTCGTCCTGTAAAAAAATCTACTGGTCCAATGTAGTGCATCAACAAATTATGGCAGCAACCTCATTAAAACTTCTTCCAGGGTTGGGGGAAAAAGTGGTTAAAAAAAAGTGAACTTGTAAATGCTTAACAGATTTTCGCATGAGCAAATCTCCACATGCTTATTTGCTTGTGCTAAAGTATTTTCTAGGAGTGTGATTTCCTGGTCTACTTTTGTAAATTCTTGAAAAATCATGAAAATGCAAATCTGCACAAATCAAAAGACATATACCATTGGTGCACTTTTGTGACATTTTTACTATGCTCGTGATGTTAACGTTAGAGTTGTAGTGTATGATTTGCACCCATATTTTGCACAACGAGTACCGGTATCATTGTAGAAGGTTTTTTATGAGATCCCCGCGACTTTTCACAGCTGTGTTTACTTTACCTGTAGCTGTGAATCGCCTTCAATTTCTTTGTTGTTTCATTTTTTGCTTCCCCACTAGGCTTATCAGGGCCAACTATCACTTTGACTGTTTGGACGTCTTTGGCCACCTCTGAGGCATATACCACGTACGCCTGGAAAGAAACACTTTGCTTCATTTTCTACTTTTGCTTGTCTTTTACATCCAAGGTACATATTTTTTACCATTTGTTTTACCTGATACATTTCTTAACACTACATATCTCACCTGGTTATATACACAGTGTTCACTTACCTTCTGGTGTCTTTTTCACATATGGGCTGCTCGCTGCACTTGCTATTTGTTTCTTTGGCACACTAGTGCATTCTCAATATACTGCATCAGGCGGCTCTATGCTGAGTGTGTTCTGCACGTTTTGCATGGTTTTACACACTACTGCTACTTTATTCACGTGTTCTTCTCTTTTCCACGCACTATGCGCATCCTACTAACATTGGTATACATTTACAATAGTTTTATATGCTAGTCATGTAGTCACACCTGGGTCGATGGTTTTAGTTTCTATCCTCAACAGATCGTGTTCTCCTATCTTGAACTAGTCATTATAATATTATACCAATATGTACATATTGTTCATTATTCCTACAGCCTTGATAAAGTCTAGAAGACAAAACACGTGTTGGCTGCTGGCTGTATTTTTGGATTGATTGTGATACATGTGGTCTTTGACCTGAATATTGACCACACCTATTAATCCTGTCAATAAATGCCTAGTATCATCCTTGATTTGGACTTCAACTCTGATTGAACGACAACTTGGATCAACCACACAGAACTGCTTTTTGGTGTGCCCTGGCCTTCTTGCATACATTCTACGTAATCACTGACTACTCCCTAGTCAGCGGTTCTTTGGACGCCTTGGGTGGTAGGTGCCCTGCCGGGTTCGCACCCATCGCATTCTCATTACCTCGTGCTATAGGACTGCTGTGTATGGACATTGTACCAACTTATGTGTTGATGTGCGAGCATTGTGGCATTTTCTACCTGTTTCTTTTTGTGTTGCCACTCCTACACGGTGCCTGATACCCTCAAGGGTGACAAGTTCTGCGCTCTACAAATCTGTTACATTACATTAGAAGGATCGCAATCTGCTCTTTCACAAGGAACATATCAGCACACAAAGTAGTTTTGTTCAGTGCCAAGAACTACTGCCGCAAAGTGTGCTTTATGGGACTAAAAATATTTTAGCTTTTTGTTAATGTTAGTTACTATGGAGAGGGGCCAGAAGCCCCCACAACAATAACGTTTTACAAAAGCCATGTCAAAACAAAACGCACACTGACAAAACCAAGAGACTGACCACCAGTGTCAGACTTATTAGCTTTGCAAATGCTTGTTTACACTGACATTTCAGTATATTTTTTTGAAATACTAGCATGCATCAAAACATTTTACTAAATGATGCTTCAAAGAAATGGTGCCTAAAATTTTACAGTAGTTTAGAAAACGTTTTTTTTTCCAATTTGCATTTTTGTGAACACTTTGGCCCTCATTCCAACTTTGGCGGGCGGCGGTAGCCGCCCGCCAGGCGGGAACCGCCAATCGGCCGCCATGCGGCCAAAAGACCGCTGCCGGCATTCCAACATTCCCGCTGGGCCGGCGGGCGCTAACCAAGTTAGCGCCCGCCGGCCCAGCGGGAATGAGGCTGCAACACGGAAGCCGGCTCCAAATGGAGCCGGCGGTGTTGCGGCCGTGCGACGGGTGCAGTTTCACCCGTCGCGCTTTTCACTGTCTGCTAGGCAGACAGTGAAAAGCTGGCCGGGGCCCTGTTAGGGGACCCCTGCACTGCCCATGCCAGTGGCATGGGCAGTGCAGGGGCCCCCAGGCACCCCTTACTGCCAGAAACAGGCTGGCGGTAAGGGGGTCAGAATCCCCAGGGCAGCGCTGCTTGCATAAAGATTCAGCAAACCAGTGGTTCAGTTGTGTATAGTAGGTTGAATGGGACGCGTCTGTTGTATATCACCCCAGTTGTCCCCCAACAATCCAATCAGTGAGTTATAAAGGAGGAATTGGCCCACAAGCAAGCTCTCCTCTGCTATAAGGGTGTCCAATGGGGTAAGGACATTATCTCAATATAGATCTCCAAGAGTGTGGATTCCAGTTGCATTCCAGGTGGTCAATTCTGCTTGTGAGGTGATCAGTGCTCCGTGTGAAGTGTCAAACAGGGGAGTTGCTGGGACATATGGGTCGACTGCTCTGGTGATGAAAAGTCTCCACTTGTAGCAGCAATATGTGACTCGTAATAATGAGGAGGAAGGTGCCTGATTCATGGTGCAGGGGTGGAACAAGTGAATGAGGGCTGACAGGTCCCAGGCCGGTGTGGTTGTTACTGTGTGTGGTTGTTACTGTATCAGTGAGGTATAGGCCAGCCGTCCAAAGTGCCACCCATTGTAGTTGGAAGGCCAAGAAATATTGCACAAAGTTTGAGACCGCCATTCCTCCCCTGTCTCTGGGAAAATAAAGATTCTGTAGTGCTACCTAACAGCCTATATTGTGCTATAACAGTCTCTCAAGCACAGTGAAGAAGGGTTTCTGAATATCTCAAATAAGATAGATAAAATAATAGAAAATCAGGTACCACAATCATTCTAACAAGTGCGATGTGGGCAGCCACCTAAAGCAGGAGGGACAGCTGGAACCCCATCTAAGCACGCACCAACATCAGTGCTCTCAAGAGACTTCCATAATTAAGATCAACCGGTGAGTGATAGATATGTATGCCCAGATAGCAAAAGGCTGTCACCCCGTTGGGAACTACATTCCTGGCGGTGACAACGGTCCCCTGACGGTTCAACCACTAGGGTCGTAATTAGGCGGTTGGACCGCCTGGCATGCGGTGATCTGACTCCCACCGTGAGACTGCCAGACTCGTAATTAGGCCCTTAGTCCCCTGTCCTGAAGTTTAAAAAAATAATAATTTAAGATGACAGGGTAAGGATACGCTGAGCCCCTAGGCCCCATGGAAGTGAACCAAACCGCCCACCCCAGGCCAAAAAAGACAAATAAATCAGCAAAAAAAGCTGCAATCCTGTGAGTCTCTTGCAGGGTTGGAAAAAAAATGGCAACTGGGCCACATTTTTCATGTTTATTCCTTGTGGAGCCCACCCCTGTAGCTATATTCTTGAAGGTGAGGAGGGCCGCGCCAGTCCCCTCCCCGATCCTGAGTAGTCCAACCCAGGCTGAAATTTGTTTATATTGGGGGACAACTCAGCACCCCTCTCGAGCCTCCAGAGTCCAGAGGAAGACCATCCCAGAGCTCAAGTTACATTTAATGGCGAGGGTATCGCGTGGCCACACAGCCCCCTCCTCGAGCCTCAACAGGCCCCAAGGATCAAACCCACAGGGCCAAAACCTTGCACAATGGGGAGTGGTCCTCAAAAGGACCTCGGGAGCCCACCCTGGGGGACTGAAAGTTGAGAAAATGGGTAAGTAGCCGCATGACTCCCCTCTTTAAGGCATTAAAGGCCCCAGGGATCACTCACTCAGGGCCAATTACTTTAAGGGAGGGTGATGGGGCAGCTCCTCTCCCTGAGCCATTATCAGCCCGAGGACCTTATGCCTAGGGCTGGCTCAGTAGTTATGTCCCAGAGCCAAGAGGGAGCAAACACCAATGGCCTAATTACAAGTCTGGCGGTCACTAGATCGTCAGACTTGCGGTGGTGATATGGGCTGCCGCAGCTGTGGCGGTCCAACCACCACATTATGATTCTGGCGGTCTGACCGCCAATGTACCGACTTCTCCACCAGGACTGGCGATCCTGAGGGGCTGACGGCAGGGGCAGGTTGCAATCAGCCAAGGCAGCCCTGCACACAGGGCTGCCCTGATCATCACAACCTGGTTCTCTGCTAGCTTTTTCATGGCGATTTCACTGCCATGAAAAGGCTGGTGGAGAATAGATGCAGGGGGCCACGTGAGAGCCCCTGCACTTCCCATGCCATTGCCATGGGCAGTGCAGAGGCCCCCTACACAGCACCGTCCTAATGCGCAATGTCTGCTGTGCAGACAGTGCACATTATGAGGGTGCTTGTGCTCCCTGGGGGCAGCAGCATTGCTGCTGGCTCGATTACAAACCGGCAACAATGCTACTGCCACTTTCCTGCTGGGCTAATGGGCAGAAACCTCGGTTTCTGCCAGTCAGCCCAGTAGGAAAGTGTTAGAAATGGGGTCTTTGGTTGGCAGTCAGGTTACCCCCTGTCCAAGCAAGGACCCTCACTCTAGTCAGGGTAAAAGAAAATCACCCTCAGCTAACCCCTGCTTAACCCCCTTGGTAGCTTGGCACGAGCAGTAGGTTTAACTTCAGAGTGCCAGGTGTAAAGTGTTTTTACCAACACACACAGTAACTTAATGAAAACACTACAAAAAGACACAACACAGGTTTAGAAAAATAGGAAATATTTATCTAAACAAAACAAGACCAAAACAACAAAAATCCACAATACACAAGTCTAGTTATCACTAAAAATGAAAAAAGAGTCCTCATGTAATTTTAAACACAATGCTTACACTGTTAGCGTGAAAATGTACCTTGGGTGCATCAAAAATAACCCCACACGGGTGAGTGTGCATCAAAAAAGGGCTTGCGATGCGTGAATGTCACTCACGAACTAGACATTGCGTAGTTTCTTCTTTTGTCGGATCGGCGTGCGTCGTTTCTTCTCTCCACAGGAGAGCGATGCGTCGATCCGGTCAGCACTCTCGGGTCCGGGCAGGCCTTGCGTCGTTTTTACACGCCCAGCGGTGTTTGCGTCAGACATCCAGCCGCACGATGATTCAAAAACCACGCAGCGTGGGTTGTGATCTCACCAGCCTTCGTCAGCGATGCTGTGCGTCATTTCTCCAGCCCGAACGTCGATCTTCGGTCGCGTTGCAGGCGAGGATCAATTTTCAGCCACGAAGCCAGCAGCACGTCGTTTTTTCAGTCGCAGATCGGAGTCACGTTGATCATTTCCACGCACGGCATTCTGTGCATGGATTTCTCACTCTTAGGCTGCCAGCCTATCCTTTCAGGGTCCTAGAAACTGGATGGGCACCACTTGGCAGAGTAGGAGTCTTTCCAGAGGCTCCAGGTGCTGGCAGAGAGATGTCTTTGCTGTCCCTGAGACTTAAAATAACAAGAGGCAAGCTCTAAATCGAGCCCTTGGAGATCTTCACAAGAAGGAAGGCAACACAAAGTCCAGTCTTTGTCCTCTAGCACATGCAGAAGCAGCAACTGCAGGATAGCTCCACAAAGCACAGTCACAGGCAGGGCACCTCTTCTTCCTCAGCTCTTTTAAAGGCAGAGGTTCCACTTGGTTTCCAGAAGTGTTCTAAAATCTGTGGTTTTGGGTGCCCTTCTTATACCCATTTTCTCCTTTGAAGTAGGCCTACTTCAAAGCAAAGTCTCTCTTGATTTTGAAATCCTGCCTTGCCCAGTCCAGGCCCCAAACACACACCAGGGGGTTGGAGACTGCATTGTGTGAGGGCAGGCACAGCCTTTTCAGGTGTGAGTGACCACTCCTCCCATCCCTCCTTGCACAGATGGATCATCAGGATATGCAGGTTACACCCCAACTCACTTTGTGTCACTGTCTAGTGAGAGGTGCAACCAGCCCAACTGTCAAACTGACCCAGGCAGGGAATTCACAAACAGGCAGAGTCACAGAATGTTTTAAGCAAGAAAATGCCTACTTCCCAAAAGTGGCATTTTCAAACTAACGATCTAAAAAACAACTTCACTGAAAGATGTATTTCTAAATTGTGAGTTCAGAGACCCCAAACTCCATATTTCACTTTGCTCTCAAAGAGAATCTGCACTTTAATAATACTTAAAGGCAACCCCCATGTTAGCCTATGAGAAAGATAGGTCTTGCACAGTGAAAACCAAATTTGGCAGTATTTCACTGTTAGAACATGTAAAACACATCAGTACTTTACATACACTACACTAGCTAAGTCGAACTGGCAGTTTAAATCTGCACCCACAGACGCTGCAGTGGCAGGTCTGAGCTAGGTTTACAGGGCTACACATGTGGGTGACACAACAAGTGCTGCAGGCCCACTAGTAGCATTTGATTTATGGGCCCTGGGAACCTCTAGTGCACTGTAATAGGGACTTATTAGTAAATCAAATATGCCAATCATGGGGAAGCCAATACATACAATTTCACATAGGGAGCACTTGCACATTAGCACTGGTCAGCAGTGGAAAAGTGCCCAGAGTAACAAAAACAACAAAAACAATGTCCAGCACACAGAAACATCCTGGGAAGTAGAGGCAAAACGTTAGGAGAGACCACGCCAAGGATGCCAGGTCTAACTGTAACTGTACCAATGTATACATTTTACAAATGTAACAGGTGAGTGTGTGTGCTTATGGTTGTTACCATCCTCGTCGATAATGATTTTGTTGTCTTTCAGCAAACAGCAGCAGCAGGATGACGTCTAGTTGGAGTTCCCTGGATGCTCTGGATGTGTATGGCTCCCTGGAGGTGAGTGTCTCCCTTTATTGTGTCTGTTTCCACCTCCTGATGCATGGTGGTAGGACTGCGGTGGTCACATTGGCGATGTGCAACCTCCTAATAGGTCCGGTGGTAACATGGTCTCCGCCGGACTGTTTGTGCCTCCAGGTGACTGCTGCAATCTGTACTGGCTGGCGGTGCCCGCGGACCTCTGGCGGTCTCCAGTATGCACCACTGCCAAACTAATAATTTTGCGATCCGCTCTGCCAGCCTGTTGGCAGTAGGACCACCACCACCATGACCGCCAAACTTGTAATGAGGCCCATATTCACCTAATTATAACATTATTGTAACATTTGTTTTTTCAGTGAAATTATATATAAACACATATATTTGTGTTTGGGTCTTCATATAAGTATATATTTATTTAGAGCATTCATGGAATTGTTTTTCATTTACTTTACTATACATTTATATTTTAAAATATTTAACATTTCCTACTTTAAACTTTATATTAGGAACTTGATAAATGTATACATTTTTGGACAATATTAGTGTGAACAATATTTTTTCCAATATTTTGGTACTTTCCATCATAAGTATAGGAATGCGATATTGTGGTAAAAAATATTTTTGAGACATTTTTGTCAACATTATTTTTTACAACAATATTCTATCGGTGCTATAACTCTAGAAGCTGAGTGAGCTGTTAATAGATAAGTAGGAACTTGGAGGTACCGAGTGGTTGAGGGATGAAGCAGTGAATATTCATTTTATTCAGCATGTCATAGGCCTGATGCTAGATTTAGCTTCTGGAAGGCTGAGAACCTCCACTCTTGGATGGCAGCTGGTTAAATCATCATTTGATTGTGTCTTTCCCTTCTCATGCATGTGCCTTCTTCTCGTGCCTTTCTATGTACAGTATTGTGTTTAAAGCAAAATTACGCTAATCCAGGCTGTGGGGGTCATTCTGACCCTGGCGGTCATCGACCGCCAGGGCCAACGACCGCGGAAGCACCGCCAACAGGCTGGCGGTGCTTCCTGGCCAATTCTGACCGCGGCGGTAAAGCCGCGGTCAGAAAAGGGAAACCGGCGGTTTCCCGACGGTTTTCCCCTGGCCATAGGAATCCTCCATGCCATCCTGTTCCTGGCGGTTCTTACCGTTCTTACGGTGTCGTGGGGCCTCTGGGGGCCCCTGCACTGCCCATGCCACTGGCATGGGCAGTGCAGGGGCCCCCTAACAGGGCCCCATAAAGATTTTCAGTGTCTGCTTTGCAGACACTGAAAATCGCGACGGGTGCCACTGCACCCGTCGCACCCCTTGAACTCCGCCGGCTCCATTCGGAGCCGGCTTCATTGTTGAAGGGGCTTTCCCGCTGGGCCGGCGGGCGGCCTTCTGGCGGTCGCCCGCCGGCCCAGCGGGAAAGTCAGAATGACCGCCGTGGTCATTTGACCGCGGTACGGTCTTCTAGCGGTTCCCGCCAGGTGGGCGGCTTCCGCCGCCCGCCGGGGTCGGCATGACCCCCTGTGTCTATCTGTTATATTTCTGCTTACTCTTACATTTCCTTCCTTCTGTGTTTGCATGTCTCTTTGGCAACTATTTCTGCATGCTGGCTACTGTAATATATATGTTGCTAATTGTCCCTGTTCCACCATGTGATTTCTATTGTTTTTTGTGGCTATTCCACCGTTGCCGACCAGTTCATTTGAATCTTTCTATTGCTCTTTGTACCAGTTCAAGGCAAGTGTCTATGTCTATCAATTCCCGAACACGTCTGCTAATACATGTGCCCGGATCTAGGTCAGGGCTTATTGGGAAGAGTTCCTGGACACAGCTTCAGAGCTGACAAGTTATAAAGTGCTTCTCCATCTTTCCCATAGGGCCTAAGGTGGCCCCCTTGCCAGTTTTGGGGGGATGTAAGCAATGATTACCGGGACAGCAATGATGACTGTTTGCCCATCTCACTAGCTGCCTTGTGCAGTGTTAGAGTTCTGTCAGATTCAAAATGGCCACCGCCTTTTTATGACTTTCATTTCCTTAATAGCTGATTCCCCATTTCAAATTGGCCGTCATTGACTTCCCTTTGTTTCCCACTTATCCTTCATCCTTAGCTTCAGCAATACAAATAGGGGCAAGGGCATTAGTAAATTGGAAGAATTGTGTGCACTCTGCACAGTCCTCTACTCTTTCATGACATTCTCTCCCATTCTGTACCAGTCTGTATGAACTTGTGCAGGTTTTCATATTTAATTGTGCCTACAATGCAAGTGGGTGTGTACGTCCTAGCATATGTTTCCTTCAGTTTGTCCGCTATTTTTACATGAGTGAGCATCCATGTGCTTGCTATTTCCTGTTAGTGCGTCTGCTGTTCCATTTGCCTGCTCCTGCAGCAGAGGAAGAGAACTCAGAGTGAGAAAACAGCAATCTACACTTTAGAGGTGGCTGCTTTTTGCTGACAAACATCCAGTCTTGAGAAACCAAACTACAAACTGCTCTCCTGATATGCAAAGTCATGTCTTTGAATGTTAGACATATACTCACAAAGGTCTACTCATCTATTTAGAGCAAATTTCCGATTCACATAATTCACAAAATGTCCTATGAGTACTTGTGGAAATCCATGTGTGATATTTTCCCAAGTGTTCAAATAGGTAATGGTTTTGCGCATGGAATTTTCACACCATGGAAACTTCTGTATGTGTGAAAATGACACATGCAAAATATTTTTAGGCGTTATAAACCCCATGTCATACAACACTATTAAATATGGGGTGTTCAATCACCCTCATATTCAGACAGCTACTTCTGCACTTCTACTCCTAATAGGAGTAAGGTTGTCTGAACTTCCAAGGTGGTAAACAATCCGCAAATAGTATCTTAAATTCCCACAAAAGTATGTTTTTCGGGTGTTCATCTCCATTTGCAGTTACACAAACCCAGGAACTCCTTTACATTCGGCCTACCACTAAATTTACCACTCCTGAAATTCCATCAAACAGGCTAAATTTTAGAATTCATAAAGGCAATTTAAGAGTCCTCTTTCTGTGAATAAAGATTTGGTAATTATGACTCTTGGCTAATAGCATGTGCACATAGTTGTTTTGAGAATTGTACCTGTTAGAAATGTGGTCTTTGGTTGGCTTTCAGGTTACCCCTGTCCAAGCAAGGACCCTCACTCTAGTCAGGGTAGGTCACACACAATCTAAATTATCCTGTGCCCACACTCTCGTAGCTTGGCATTGAGCAGTCAGGCTTAACTTAGAAGGCAATGTGTAAAGTATTTGTGCAATAATTCATACAATAACACAGTAGAACACCACAAAAATACTCCATACAGTGTTTAGAAAAAGATATAATATTTATCTGGATAAATGCAGGTCAAAACTATTAAGATGCAATAAGTATATGTTGAGATATCACTGTAAAAAAATAATATAAAGTGTCTTTAGTCTCTTACATGCAATAAATGTCTCTTGCAAGCACAAAGTACCTGGTTTGTGTTCAAAATCTCCGCAAAGAACTGCAGAGGAGGAGATGCGTGGAAAACAGGGAGGTGTGCGTCGATTTCTCAGGCTGCACACAGTGATGCGTCATTTATTTTTCATGCAGGGAAGGCTTTGCGTTGATTTCCGGTGCTCGGTCTTGGATCCTCTTCGCGTTGCGGGGTTTTCAGACACCCAGGGGACGATGTGTTGAAATCCGGTGCTGGCAGGATGAAGTCACAGGGGCTGTGTCGATCCGGTGGGCGTTGCGTGGAATATTCTACTGCACGGCAGGCGCTGCATCGATTCCTCTCCGGAAGTCGGGCTGCGTCGTTCTGGCTCAGCTGTGCGCCGATCCAGTGAGTCGTGCGTCGAATTTCCGGTTGCTACGCTGGTGCTGCGTCGATCTCCTCCTTGCGAAGTCAGGCTCCATCGTTCCGGTATGCGTGCAGTGAATTATACACCGCAATACAGGCTGAGTGTCGTTTTCTGCCGGCTGTGTGTTGATTTTAGCCACACAGGGAGTTCCTCTTGCAGGAATGAAGTATTTTTGGTCCAGAGACTTCAGGGAACAGGAGGCAAGCTCTATCTAAGCCCTTGGGGAGCACTTCTCAGCACAGCCAGAGAGCAGCAAGGCAGCAGGGCAACAGCAAGGCAGCAGTCCTTCACAAAAAGCAGTCAGTTGAGTCTCTTGGGCAGCCAGGCAGGTCTTCTTGGCAGGTTGCAGGTTCTGGTTCAAGCTCTCTTCTCCAGGAAGTGTCTGAGTTGGTAGGGGCAGAGGTCCTGTTTAAATACCCAAATGTGCCTTTGAAGTGGGGGAAACATCAAAGAGTGGCTTAGAAATACACAAGGTCCCCTTTCAGTTCAATCTGGTCCCAGTAGAGGGTGTGGCAGTCCTTTGTGTGAGGGCAGGCTACTGTCCTTTGACATGTAAGTGTCAGGCCCTCCACTCTCCCAGCCCAGGAAGACCCATTCAAAATGCAGATGTATGCAAGTGAGGCCGAGCATCCTGTGTTTTGGCATTTGTCTGAGTGAATGCATAAGGGAGCTGACAACTAAACCTAGCCAGACGTGGATTGTAAGGCACATGAGGATTTAAGTGCAGAGAAATGCTCACTTTCTAAAAGTGGCATTTCTAAAATAGTAATATTAAATCCAGCTTCCCCAGTCAGCAGGATTTTGTATTACCGTTCTGGCCATACTAAATATGACCTCCCTACTCTTATCAGATCAGCAGCTACCACTCAAACAGTATATGAGGGAAGCCCTAATGTTAGCCTATGAAAGGAGCAGACCGCACAGCAGTGCAAAAACAAATTTAGGAGTTTTACACTACCAGGACATGTAAACTACACAGGTACATTTCCTGCCTTTTGTCTACACAGCAACCTGCCCTATGGGTTACCTAGGGCCCACCTTAGGGGGGCTTATATGTAGAAAAAGGGGAGTTTTAGGCTTGGCAAGTACTTTTAAATGCCAAGTCGAATTGGCAGTGAAACTGCACACACAGGCCTTGCAATGGCAAGCCTGAGACATGGTTAAGGGGCTACTTAAGTGGGTGGCACATTCAGTGCTGCAGGCCCACTAGTAGCATTTAATCTACAGGCCCTGAACACATAAAGGGCAATTTACTGGGGATTTATAAGTAAATTAAATGATCCAATTGGGTATGATCCAATGTCATCATGTTTAAAGGGAGAGAGCATATGCACTTTAGCACTGGTTAGCAGTGGTAAAGTGCGCAGTCCTAAAACCAGCAAAAACAGTATCCAAAAAGTGGAGGGAGGTAAACAAAAAGTTAGGGGTGACCACCCTAAGGCTGTCGGGTCTACAGTACCCATTGTGTGTAGATTTGAAAAACGCTTTCATGTCTTCAGAATTGACACAATTTATGATTAAAAAGAAAACTGTATATTATTCTCTTCCTGGCTCTGTTTTTTGTCATCAGATAAACAGAAAAAAGTGGTCTGTGGGATTCAATTTAAGTTGGACAGGTTGGGTGATCTATCATAAATCGATTGTTCACCAACCTCCAACCTTCAATTCTCCCTCCGGTGGAACCACAGACAACTTTGTAGGCTGAATAACTTCACCTGGTGGCCAAGCAGCAAACACTGTATTTAGGGAAAGGTAGCTGTCTCTAAATTTCCCTGCCGGGACTGCCATGTGAGGCATTGTGGTCCCAGGTATGTGAATCAAAGAATGAGCTTTACTTGCAGGGAGAAAGACTGACACCTGTAGCAGGACACATGCAAAGCCTTTTAGCATACTAGGGTTAGGTTAGATTCAGAAAACATTTAAGTGTCACTGTCTGATCAATGTCCACTCAATCAGAATTTTCAGGCAAGTGTGCTTGCAGATGGAATTTATGACTGGAAAATTTGCAAGTACACTGGATTTCCTGATATTGTACTTTAGTTGGTATGGGTGAAAGTTCATTGGAAAAGAGTAATGAGGTGGTCAATAATACTGTAGTGAACTTCCATAAAGATGCGACGGGTGTAACTTTGGTGGGTTCCCAAACTTCCCAGCAGGTTCTCATACCAGAATTGAACTCCTACATATTAATCCTAGGAAGTTTGAGAAACTGCAAATTGTGGGTGCAAACAATCAAACAAATCTGTATTTGAGTGCATGTCTAACAGAATGAGCTTCTCATTCTAGAAACATAACTTCCAAGTGGAGAAAAAACAATACATTTACATTTTCAAATACATGTCATTACAACACTTATTACTGCAGATTATCTTCAAAAGAAAGAACAGGATAGCACAAGAATGACCAGAATCCCAATAGTTTCGGATCAAAATGGTTAGAAGTCCTTCATTTGATTCTGATCCATTGAATCAGTAGACATAGATAGACTACCTGAAGATGTCAATATAAGTTGTCATGTTCATTAGTAAGGAAGAAGCTTGGATATTGGAAATTTCGTTCTTTGACTTGAAATGTATAAAAATGCCTTTAATGCAACTCTTTACTGAATCAGTAGCCAATTCAACTTTATATGTTAGTCAAAAAGATGGTTGTGCAAGGTGTATCCAATATCAACATTGAGAAACTTGGAAAGATTCAAGCCATTGAACGCAGCCACTAGGACCGACCATCCTCAAGTCATCGCAGAATCATAATAGAGTAATACAACCACATTCTGAATTAGTCACAGAGTAATTATGCACTAGTGCAGTTCCATTCTTAAGTCATCCCAGATTCACCTTTGAATAATTCAGCTACACCCTGAATGAGTCAAAGAGTGATCTCAAGTAATGGATTCACATCCTTTAGTAGTATCAAAGACATTGTACAGCAATCCAATCCAATCGTGAAGCAGTTAAGAGTCATAGTGGAGTAATACAACCACATCCCGTAGTAGTGCTAGAGTCATAGGGGAGTAACACAATTCAATCCTTAAGCAGTCAATGAATCATCACGAAGTAATAGAAACACATTTTGAAGTAGTCAAAGAGACATTGTGGATTAATAAGTGCAACCACACCCTGAAGTTGTCATCAAGAAATAGAGGATTAATACAACCACATCCTGAAGTAGTATTAGCGTCACAGTGGGATAATGCCACCCACTTCTTAAGTAGTCAAAGACCTGGACTGTACCCAGCCCCAGGAACTCTGACCCTCTTGACACCCACAGGTACAACACCACAGATCTCTGAGCAGCCCTGGAATCCAGACTCCAAAACAACTATGGCCTTGTCTAGGAACCTGGCTCTGTATATACTATCTCAAAGTGAGAGATAATGTACACAGAGTCCAAGGGTTCCCCTTAGAGGTTGATAGTGGCAAAATTAGATAATACTAATGCTCTATTTTGTGGTCGTGTGGTCGAGCAGTAGGCTTATCAGAGGGTAGTGTTAAGCATTTGTTGTACACACACAGGCAATTATGAGGAGCACACACTCAAAGACTTAACTCCAGGCCAATAGGTTTTATATAGAAAAATATATTTTCTTAATTTATTTTAGAACCACAAGATTCTATATTTGAGGTAAGCACATAAAATGCAAGGTACTTCACACAGGTAAGTATAGAACTTTGAGTTAATACAGTAGTACACAGTTTTGGTTAAAATGCCAATAAGCTATTTTAAAAGTGGACACAGTGCAAAAATCAACAGTTCCTAGGGGAGGTAAGTTTGGTTAGGTTTCTCAGGTAAGTAAAGCACTTACACAGTCAGTCTCCTTGGCATAGGCAGCCCACCGTTGGGGGTTCAAGGCAACCCCAAGCCCACAGCACCAGCAACACAGGGCCGGTCAGGTGCAGAAGTCAAAGGAGGGCCCAAAACACATAGGCGCCTATGAAGAACAGGGGTGCTCAAGTCCTAGTCTGCTTACAGGTAAATACCTGTGTCTTGGGGGGGGCAGACCAGGAGGGTTTTTTAGAGCACTGTGGGGGGGACACACGAGCTAACAAAACACACCCTCAGCAGCAGAGGGGTGGCTGGGTGCAGTAGGCAAAGTAGGTGTTGGGTTTGCTATAGAAAGCAATGGAGGGACTCGGGGTCACTTAGGCGATGCAGGCAGGGCACAGGGGGGGCTTCTCGGGCCAGCCACCGACTGGGCTAGGATGAGGGCCACCTGCTGGTCACTCCTGCACTGGTAGGTGGTTCCTCTCGGTCCTGGGGGCTGCGGGTGCAGTGCTTGGTCCAGACGTTGGGTTCCTTTGTTACCAGGCAGTCACGGTCCGGTGGAGCCTCTGGATCCTCTCTGCAAATCAAATCAAATCATTAACATTTATAAAGCGTGCTACTCACCCGTGCGGGTCTCAAGGCGCTAGGGGGGAAAAAAGGGGGGGTTATCGCTGCTCGAACAGCCAAGTCTTTAGGAGTCTCCGGAAAGCGGAGTGGTCCTGGGTGGTCCTGAGGCTGGTGGGGAGGGAGTTCCAGGTCTTGGCCGCCAGGAAGGAGAAAGATCTCCCACCCGCCGTGGAGCGGCGGGTGCGAGGGACGGCAGCAAGTGCGAGGCCAGCGGAGCGGAGGGGGCGGGTGGGGACGTAGAAGCTGAGGCGTCTGTTGAGGTATTCCGGTCCCTTGTTGTGGAGGGCTTTGTGTGCGTGGGTGAGAAGACGGAAGGTGATCCTTTTGCTGACTGGGAGCCAATGCAGGTGTCTCAGGTGTGCGGAGATGTGGCTGTTGCGGGGTACGTCGAGGATGAGGCGGGCCGAGGCGTTTTGGATGCGTTGCAGGCGGTTTTGGAGTTTGGCGGTGGTCCCGGCGTAGAGGGTGTTGCCGTAGTCCAGGCGACTCGTGACAAGGGCGTGGGTCACGGTTTTTCTGGTGTCGGCGGGGATCCAGCGGAAGATCTTGCGGAGCATGCGGAGAGTGAGGAAGCAGGCGGAGGACACGGCGTTGACTTGCTTGGTCATGGTGAGAAGAGGGTCCAAGATGAAGCCGAGGTTGCGGGCGTGGTCTGCGGGGGTCGGTGCGGTGCCGAGGGCCGTGGGCCACCAGGAGTCGTCCCAGGCGGACGGGGTGTTGCCGAGGATGAGGACTTCCGTTTTTTCAGAGTTCAGCTTTAGGCGGCTGAGCCTCATCCAATCTGCGACGTCCTTCATACCCTCTTGTAGGTTGGTCTTGGCGCTGGCGGGGTCCTTGGTGAGGGAGAGTACAAGTTGGGTGTCGTCGGCGTAGGAGGTGATGATGATGTCGTGCTTGCGTACGATGTCGGCGAGGGGGCTCATGTAGACATTGAAGAGTGTCGGGCTGAGCGATGAGCCTTGAGGTACGCCGCAGATGATCTTGGTGGGTTCTGAGCGAAACGGAGGGAGGTAAACTCTTTGGGAGCGGTTAGCGAGGAAGGAGGCGATCCAGTCCAGGGCCTGGCCTTGGATCCCGGTGGAGCGTAGGCGGGTGATTAGGGTGCGGTGACAGACGGTGTCAAAGGCAGCCGAGAGGTCGAGGAGAATGAGGGCGACTGTTTCACCGTTGTCCATCAGGGTTCTGATGTCGTCTGTGACTGAGATGAGGGCGGTTTCCGTGCTGTGGTTGGTTCGGAATCCGGTTTGTGAAGGGTCGAGCAGGTTGTTGTCTTCCAGGAAGGTGGTCAGCTGTTTGTTGACGGTCTTTTCTATTACCTTAGGCAACACCGTAGGAGTAGAGGGGGGTTGACTTAGGGTGTCCACATCGTTGGAGTTGCCTGGGAGTCCTCTCTGTGGTGTTTGTTGTCCTGGACTCAAGCCGGGGGTGTCAGGTGCAGAGTGTGAAGACTCACACTTCTGGCAGGAAGTGAGAGTCTCTTTAAAGTTGTTTCAAAGTTGCAAAGTTGTTGCAGTTTCTGAACAGTGCTGCTGTTCTTGGGAGTTTTTTGGTCCTTTAGGTGCAGGGCAGTCCTCTGAATCCTCAGAGGTCACTGGTCCCGCTGGGTGCGTCGCGGTGCAGGTTCTTTGAGTCTGGAGACAGGCCGGTAGGGCTGGGGCCAAGTCAGTTGGTGTCTCCATCGTCTCTGCAGGGCTTTCAGGTCAACAGTCCTTATTCTTTCTTCAGGTTGCAGGAATCTGAATTCCTGGATTCAAGGTTGCGCCTAAATACTGAATTTAGGGGTGTGTTTAGGTAAGGGGGGCAGTAGCTAATGGCTACACCCTCTTTGTGCCTCCTCCCTGAGGGGAGGGGGGCACATCTCTTTTCCTATTGCGGGAATCCTCCAAACTCAAGATGGAGGATTTCTAAAGGCAGGGGTCACTTCAGCTCAGGGCACCTTAGGGACTTTCCTGACTTGTAGGTGACTCCTCCTTGTTTTTCTCACTATCTCCTCCGGACTTGCGGACAAAAGTGGGGGTCTGTGTCCGGAGGGGCAGGCATCTCCACTAGCTCGGATGTCCTGGGGTGCTGTAGCAACAGGCAGGAGCCTTTGAGGCTCACCACCAGGTGTTACAGTTCCTGCTGGGAGAAGTGAGAAGCACCTCCACCCAGTGCAGGCTTTTTTCCTGGCCACAGAGTGACAAAAGCACTCACCCCATGTGGCCAGAAAGTCTTCTGGTTGTGGCAGGCTGGCAGAAACTGGTCAGCCTAGCACTAGGAGTCAGACTGGTATTCAGGGGGCATCTCTAAGATGCCTTCTGGGCGTATTTTACAATAAATTCCACACTGGCATCAGTGTGCATTTATTGTGCTGAGAAGTTTGATACCAAACTTCCCAGATTTCAGTGTAGCCATTATGGAACTGTGGAGTTCATATTTGACAGACTCCCAGACCATATACTCTTTATGGCTACCCTCCACTTACAATGTCTAAGGTTTGGTTTAGACACTGTAGGGGCATAGTTCTCATGCAACTATGCCCTCACCCATGGCATAGTCCACCCTGCCTTAGGGCTGTAAGGCCTGCTAGAGGGGTGACTTACCTATGCCACAGGCAGTGGGTTGAGGGCATGTCACTCTGAGGGGAGTGCCATGTCGACTTAGTAATTTTCTCCCCACCAGTACACACAAGCTGTGAGGCAGTGTGCATGTGCTGAGTGAGGGGTCCCCAGGGAGGCAGAATACATGCTTCAGCCCTTAGAGACCTTCCCTGGCCACAGGGACCTTGGTACCAGGGGTACCATTTACAAGGGACTTATCTGTGTGCCAGGGCCGTGTCAATTGTGGGAACAAAGGTACAGTTTAAGGAAAGAACACTGGTGCTGGGGCCTGGTTAGCAGGGTCCCAGCACACTTTCAATGATACCTGGCATCAACAAAAGGCAAAAGGTTAGGGGGTAGCCAAGCCAAGGAAGGCATTTCCTTACTCTTTGCATCTTTTGTTCCAAAGCAAGACCGTTCTCCTGCCTCAGATGTCACTTCACCAGCAACATAGGACCACCCACCGCCACAGAAACCCATGCCACTTCCACTTCAATGACGAGACCACCCTGGAACCTCTCCAATGCCTCCTGATTAATGGCAGATCTCTCTGCAAACAAGTCACCAAAGTCTGGTACACCATCTCCAACTTTGTCCCTGACATAACTTTCATCACAGAGACCTGGCTCATCCACTCTTCTGCCCTCGACATTGCCACCACAGTGCCCAATGGCTACAAGATGACACACTGGCATCACACCAACATACAGGAAGGAGGCATCACCATCATCCACAGAGAAACAATCCACTGCACCATCACCAAAGACAACACCACACTGATCATGGAACACCTCAATTTCCAGCTCCACACAGACGACAAAACAACCATCAAAGGCACCCTCACCTACAGACCACCAGGAACGGGCACCTGCCTCAGCGACACCATCACAGACTTCATCACCCCACTTGCCATTGAGATCAAGCACTACATCTTTCTTGGAGACCTCAACTTCCACCTGGACAACTCGACAGATACTAAACTCCGCCAACCTCTTAGAACAAATGAACAATATTGCCCTCACCCAGCTGGTCACAGATCCACACACATAGCAGGACACATACTGGACCCTATCTTAATGTCCTCTCAAATGCCACAGAACTCACCAGGACCGGCCACTCCATCATCCACTTCACCATCTATCTTCATGTCCAGTCAAATACAGCTATGCCACAGAACTCACCTGGACTGACCACTCCATCATCTACTTCACTATCCCAGGTGCACCATGCATCACCTCCAACCCCCCAGCACCCCTTTCTGGAGCTGGAGCAAAGTAACACAGAACCAATGGATAGATGCCCCCAACACCATGCAACCCAATGGCGCAACCTACCTGGAACAAGCAGTCCAGAACTTCAACCCCTGGATCATCAATGCCACCAACCTAGTTACCCTCATCAAAACACCCAAAAACCTGTAGATCCACCAAACAAACCAGGAGGTACACACCAGAACTCAAGAACTATGAAACACACCTGAAAACAACTAGATAGAAGATGGCTCACCAACAAAGGCACTGAAGACCAAGCCACATTCATGTCAGCCCTCAAATAATATCACCAATGACTCAAAGATGGGAAAAAAGGCTACCTTGCAGACCACATCAAGGAAAGTGCCGACCACACCAAGGAACTCTTCAGCATCGTCAGAGAGTTCTCCCGCCCACAGCCACCAAGAACATGACTCCTCTATCACAGGAAGTCTGCAAGGCTCTAGCGAATCACTTCCACAACAATATATCCACCATCTACAGGAGCCCACTGACTTCCTCAGCCTTCTCACCCCAAAAGAAGACTCGCCCACCCAGCAACTCACCACAGGGGAATAGTTCACCACACTGAACACCACAGCCTTCATGAACTCCATTCACTCTGGAGCACCCACGTACTCCTGCCCCCACTAACTCTTCAACCTAGGAAGCAACGAGATCAGCCACCAACTTACCACCATCGCCAATGGATCCACCACCACGGCCACCTTTCCTGATGCAAGGAAAGACACAGAAGTCAGACCTCTCCTCAAACAATCCTCCACAGAACTGAGTAAGCTCCAGAGCTACCACCCCATCTTACTGCTCCCTTTCCCCACCACAGTCCAAACGTCTACAAAAAAAACAATCTGCTAGACACCTCCCAGTCCAGTTTCCATGTCAACCACAGCACCACGGCCACCCTAATCGCTGCCACTGGTGACATCCGCACCCTGCTCGACAGGGGAGAATCGGCAGCCCTAATCCTCCTCGACCTCTCCACAGCTTTCGACACTGTATCCCACCACACACTCATCAAGAGATGGCACTGTATCAAGATTAGGGGAGATGCACTCATGTGGATTGCATCATTCCTCACAGGACGAACGCAGAGACTCCTAATGCCTCCCTTCTCTTCGAAACCCACAAGCACCATCTACAGTGTAGCTCGAGCTTCATCCCTCAGCCTCACCCTCTTCAACACCTACATGACACCTCTAGCTAACATCGTCAGAACCCATGATCTCAACATCATATCCTATGCCGCCAATACCCAGTTCATCCTCTCCCTCTCAGCAGACCCCACCACCACTAAGACTAACTTCCACACTCACAAGAAGAATTTCATGGACTGGATGAAGGACAGCTGTTTGAGGCTCAACACTGACATGACCCAAGTGCTGATCTCTGGCAACCATGTCTCCATCTGTAGAAGAACACTTGGTGGCCTGCTGAACTCGGACCCACTCCCACACCAAAAGACCATGCATCCTCCTGGACAGCAAACTCACCAGGAAACGACAGATAAACACAGTCTCCTCCGCCTATTTCCACACTTACACTCACTGCTGCAAAGAATCTTCCAGACACCGCATATTCACAGCAGCCTCAGAAGAGGCCGCTCCTTCTCTCTGCCAAATCCTGGAACACCCTCCACCTCCAAACATCACCCTCACTAACAGACTTCAGGAAGAGACCCAAGACCTGGCTCTTCAACTAAGCCCACCAACCCAGTGTCTAGATACCCTCACGGGTGATATGCTGTACTTTACAAGCACTGATTGATTGACTGAAGTAGTTAATGGGTCACCGCTGAAGTAATGCAACCAATGTGTCAAGGAGTATTAGTGGAATAATGCAACCATATGCAGAAGACGTAACAAAGTCATGATGGAGCAATAAAGCCCCATCCATCATAGTGGATACAACAGATTCTGAAGCAGTGATAAAGTCATTGTGGGGCAATACAGCTCAATAACAGTTTACAATATATTATTGTGAACCTCATCCTTGAGTAGTCATTGGATTTAATCCGATTTCATCTCCTTTAAATAATTTATTCTGTTTAAATATTAAAGAAGAGTGAGATAAAAAGAGAGGAAGTGTAGAGCTGTGGATGAAAGAGGTGTGGAGTGGAATGAAGACTGTAACCCTCTAGTTTGGTGGAATAGGATGAGGTATTTACCCCACATGATAAATATAATCAGCCCAGGGTGTGGTATTTACCGCGTATGGTAAATACCTCCCATTCGTGTTTTTAACTTGGGATGAGGCATAACATGTCCAATCCGTTTTTAAAAGAATTCTGCACGACTTCCATTTTTCTGTAGCCTACCTCACCTTCCCCCATCTCCATCCAGCTCGTAAATCCGATCTCTGTTCAAACACGTTTGCACAAGGGTTGGAATGTAGTCCGCAATTTGTAATTATGGCTTAGGTATTTTTGGCGTAGCTATAAAAAGAACACTGGTGCAGTGACACCAGAGCCCAGGGCTATCTGGGACAAAATGAACTCCAATTATGGCCGTATTGTAGTACTGGGTGGAGGTTACCCGTTTTCACCAGTGTCCTAGGCCCCCTGATACGGATACTGCTGGTTGCATCTGCGACAGGCTCTGTAGGTACCTGCACTTCGTTATAAAACCTGTGCTGATGCTTAGATATGCAAAGGGGTACAGTTCACCTATGGTTTGCTTATTTTGTGATTTGGCTTTTGCCTGTCCATTCGTGCGCAGTCATTTTTGTGGCAGAGTGTCCCGCAGCAGCACGAGCTGTCTGCTGTTATGTGATATGCAGCCAGCAAGGGGACGGGGGCCTGTAATCTCCTGTGCACTAACTCCGCGCGCCCCTGCCTGCTGAGTCTGCATGTCTGACATCTGCAGAGAGGCACTGTCAGGCCGCCGTGATTGAAATGCATTTTCATAGAGTGCCTTCCTCCCCGGTGCATTCCACAAATCAGTTCAGCTCTCCTCTGCTAAGTGTTAGATTCAGATCCCAGGGCCCTCGAAGCACAGCTGCCGTGCTCAGAGCAGTGCACGCGCTTGGAGCTCGAGTCCTTGATTGACAGTTACAAGGAGGCTTTGAACGCTTAAGCCATTCATGAAAAGCCCTGCTTGGGGGCCAGGCTGCTGTGTCACAGGCATTCATAAACGAGCAGAGAATTAGCCGTCTGTGCAGGCCATACATTCATCCAAATTAAAACTTGTTCTCCCTAGCTGTACAATAGTTCATTTAGTGAAAATAAATTCAACAGAGAGCCATGCGCAATCTGAAGTGACAGGTTTGGATGTTGAAAGGGCAGAATTTGACTTTCATTTATCCGAGGCCGATCAAACTTGTCCTGTTAACCCCTTCGCTGCCAGGCCTTTTTCCCCTCAGGTGCTAAGCCTTTTTTTGGCTATTAGGGGGCAGTTCACGCTTAGGCCCTCATAACTTTTTTGTCCACATAAGCTACCCATGCCAAATTTCCGTCCTTTTTTTGCAACATCCTAGGGATTCTAGAGGTACCCAGACTTCCCCAAAAGGAGACTAAGGAATTAGCCAAAATACAGCGAAAATTTCGTTTTTTTAAAAAAAATGGGGAACGAGGGATGCAGAAGAAGGCTTGTGGTTTTTCCTCTGATAATGGCATCAACAAAGGGTTTGCGGTGCTAAAATCACCAGCTTCCCAGCTTTCAGGAACAGGCAGACTTGAATCAGAAAACCCAACTTTTCAACACAATTTTGGTATTTTACTAGGTCATACCCCATTTTTACTATTTTTTGTGCTTTTAGCCTCCTTCCAGTTAGTGACAGAAATGGGTGTGAAACCAATGCTGGATCCCAGAAAGCTGAACATTTCTGAAATGTAGACAAAATTCTTAATTCAGCAAGGGGTAATTGGGGTAGATCCTATAAGGTTTTCCTACAGAAAATAACAGCTGAAATACAAAATATTGAAATTGAGGTGAAAAAACAGCCATTTTTCTCAAAGTTTTACTCTGTAACTTTTTCCTGCGATGTCAGATTTTTTAAAAGTAATATACCGTTACGTCTGCTGGACTCTTCTGGTTGCTGGGATATGTAGGGCTTGTAGGTTCATCAAGAATCCTAGGTACCCAGAGCCAATATATGAGCGGCACCTTGCAACGGGTTTTCATTCAATACCTGGTATACAGCAATTAATTTGCTGAAATATAAAGAGTGAAAAATAGGTATCATGAAAACCTTTGTATTTCCAAAATGGGCACAAGGTAAGGTGTTAAGAAACAGAGGTTATTTGCAGATCTCTGAATTCCGGGGTGCCCATACTAGCATGTGAATTACAGGGCATTTCTCAAATAGACGTCTTTTTTACACGCTTACATTTGGAAGGAAAAAATGTAGAGAACGACAAGGGGCAATAACACTTGTTTTGCTATTCTGTGTTCCCCCAAGTCTCCCGATAAAAATGGTACCTCACTTGCATGGGTAGGCCTAATGCTCGCCACAGGAAACGCAACATTAACACATCACATTTTTACATTGAAATCTGACGTGTTTTTTGCAAAGTGCCTAGCTGTAGATTTTGGCCTCTAGCTCAGCCGGCACCTAGGGCAACCAATCAAACCTGTGTATTTTTGAAAACTAGACACCTAGGGGAATCCAAGATGGGGTGACTTGTGGGGCTCTCACCAGGTTCTTTTACCAAGAATCATTTGCAAACCTCAAAATTTGGCCCAAAATTTTTTTTGCCTCACATTTCGGTGACAGAAAGTTCTGGAATCTGAGAGAAGCCACAAATTTCCTTCCACCCAGCGTTCCCTCAAGTCTCTTGATAAAAATGGTACCTCACTTGTGTGGGTAGGCGTAGCCCCCATGACAGGAAATGCCCCAAAACACTATGTGGACACATCAAAATTATCAAATACTAAACTACCCATTTTTACGGGGGACCTCTGTTTTTGGTCCTGGGCTCAGCAGCCATATAGGGAAACCTACCACCTCAAACATTTCTGAAAACTAGACACCCAAGGGAATCCAGGGAGGTGTGACTTGCGTGGATCCCCCAATGGTTTCTTACCCAGAACCCTCAACAAACCTCACATTTAGCTAAAAAATCTAATTTTTCCAACATTTCTGTGTGTGATCACTGCACCGGGACAAATTTCCTACCACCCAACATTCCCCTCACTTGTGTAGGTGGGCCAAGTGCCTGTGACAGGGAAGAGCCAAAAACATTTCAAAATTGAGGGGGAACCAAAGCGGGTCCAAAAGGGTAGTTTGAAAAAAAACATGTTTAGGCTGACAAGTGGGGCAGAATTTTTATCGGGGAGCGACCCTTGCCCAAGGGATCACTCCCTTTCTTTGTTTACACAAAGTAAACAAAATCCCTGGTGTCTAGTGGGTATTCCTGCAGCACGATCGGTATGCAATCGTGCTGCAGGAATGCACAGAGAGACATGAAAAGGGAAGGAAAGGCCTTTTCTTCCCTTTTTTAGCCTCTCTGCCTCTCCTGCCCTTCGTACCGAAGAGAAACAAATCAGTTTCTCCTCTAGACACGCTGGAAGCATTGCTTCCAGCACAACGAGAGTTGACCTCTGATGAGGTCATCGCGCGTAAGTGCGCTGACATCATCAGACGTCACTGGGGTGTGTGGGAGTTGGGGGTGGAAGGGGAAGCGATTCCCCTTCCAGCCCTGCCCTGGGGGGTGGGGGCGAGGCCAATAGTATTGCCAGTATGTGCCTTGAAAACAGATGTTTTCAGAAGGCACATAGGTTTGTGTTAACAAAATGCTGTAACTAAATGTGTACAGACACAGGGCACCGAACTGTTCAAATGTGTAAAGTCATTTGAATGTTTGTGTGTTGCAGTTGAGGTCGGTGACGTCTTTAAGAGTCGTCAGCTTGACAGAATCTACTGTCTCTCCACAGAACCATACACTGCCTGACTGGTTATTCCTGTTTCTTACTGATAGAAAAGAGTATATTTACCTTTCTGTGTTTTTAAATATGGATACAACGGAAAATGGGTACACTTAGGCAGTGCTTAATTTGTAAATAAAAATGTGCTGCTGCCCAAAGCCCTCCTCTGAAACACGTTGCTGCTGCAATTAAGGCCCTGATTTATACTTTTTGGTACAAAACTGCACTAACACAGTTTTACACCAAAAAGTTTAGCACCGGCTTGCACCATTTCTGAGCACTGTATTTATGGAATGGGGCAAGCCGGTGCAAAGGGTAGGCTAGCGACAAAATAAATTCTGTTAGTCAGGTGGGGTTGGCGGTACAGATGAAGGGTTTTTGCACCAAAAAATGACATTAGGCAGGTTAGAGTAAAAAGAATTACTCTAACCTGCCTAGAGTAATTTTTTGATGCAAAAGCCATCCATACCACATGACTCCTATCTTAGAAAAGACAGGACTCATGCCCACCACCCCAATGGCCAGCACAGGGGACCAGGGTCCCCTGGGCAGGGCCATTGAACCCAGTGCCATGTAGGGGGGCCCATTTCAGAGACCCCAATGGCACTTAAAAAAAAATACCTATCTGTACTTACCTATACTTACCTGGGATGGGGTCCCCCATCCTCCGCTGTCCCTCTGGTGTGGGTGGGGGTGTTCTGGGGCCTAGGGAAGGCACCTTTGGGCCTATTCCATTGTGTTCCACCATGGAAACAGGCCCACAGGTCCCCTAACGCCTGCCCTGAGCCAGGTGTTAAAAAATGGTGCAAAGCAAGCTTTGCACCATTTTTTTTAACTCTCCTCCCCCATGCGTGATTTTTGCATGGGAGGATAAATAAGGCGCTAGGGCCTTAGAGTCAAGTTTTTTCCCGGGAATGCTTACCTTTCATCTCATTGACACAAGGTAGTTTTCTGCAGGCAAAAAATGGCTTTAATTCCAATATGTTGGCGCTAGACATGTCTAGTGCCAAAATATAAATATGGAGTTCAGTTTGCGCTGGATTTGCCTAAAAAAAAATGATGCAAATCCGGCGCAAACAGAGTATAAATATGCCCTTCAATGTGCAAGCACGGAATACGAAGCAGCGTAATCCTGAAGCCATCTCGGGTCTGTTTACTCTATTTACAGCCACTTCCCGACCCTTCTGCTCACTCTTGCAGCTTTCTGCTTTTTCCCATTGTGACACTTTTTCATTTTTCTCTTCCTCCATCTTTCCCATATGTGTCCTTTGCTCGTAGTAAATGCTTGAGGCAGAAGAATAAGCACTGGCCCTCAAAGATAAGTGCAGGTGCCCCACACCGAAAACCATTGACTCAAATTAAGCATTGCTCAGTGTTCTCTTTCTTCAGTGCTTGGCCAATAGCTGTGAAGAATGCTAAGTAAGGAGGTTAGAAAAAACAAGCATTGGCGAAGCTAATAGGTATCGCCAATTAAACCCATTGGCCATGCCAGTGGTTTTTGTCCCCCTCTAGATGGCAACTACGAATGGTCGTGCACCTACAGCAGCCATCGTTGAATGCATTATGTTATAATTAATGAAAACCTTTTCAAAGATGGAATCATGTTTGCTATTGCATCTAGGTGGCTATCTTTTTATGGGATATGTTCAAATATACAACACTCTCATTACAAGAGCCCTGCTGTGCATACATGCACCGCGTGAGCAGCTTTTTGTAAATGGTCCAAAACACTTTTTATGGGCGAGCACAAAGCACTCCGTCCCATGCTGTAATCTCTCTTTGGGCTTCTAACCATGCCCATGTCACGTCAGTCACTTTCATTGGTTCGTGGGCTTGCCTTTTAAAATTTGCTTGCTTTCATATGTGAAAGGCATGCATACGTCATGCCTTTTCAGGTGTTTAGCCCACCTACACAGCATCGATAAACTACTGAAACCATTCGAGGCTCGATGTTTTCAGCATGGTTTCCGGACTACTTTATCTTTTTATTTTCCACGCAGCGCGATTGCGCTGGGGTTTACATAGCGCAATCGCGCTTGGTTTTTCCATTTTCAATTTCAGCGCGATCGCGCTGCATTTTACATAGTGTAATCGCGCTGTGTTTTTTTCTTGTAATTTGTGTGGCAAAAAAAGTTCGGTTAGGAGTTTACAATGCTAATAGCTCTAACTCGAGCAAATGCGAGACCCGTTGGATTGCAAATGCTTGTTAAACCTGGTGACCATCAATAGCCTTGTGGATAGCACACAATGCGAAGGAGGCATGGGGGCAAGCGGAAGCTGGGTTAGGGCTTTGAATTGGGGTGCGGGAGGGTTAAATAGGGCCTGGGGAAGAGGGTGAGAAAGAGTCTCTCACATGCACTGCAAAGAAAGGAGTAAAGTCAGAAGTAGAAGGGTATATTAACCAATCTAAACACTATGAGGCAGTTCCTGGACAATCTTCGTTCCTGGGAAAGACAAGTACAACTATGGAGGAAAAACGTTCAAGGAGTAGAGAAGTGAGTTATTCAGCAAGGCTCTCATGAGCGAGGGGCTGACCCAAAGTTCAAGTATTGTTAACAATAGGTCTGCAACTAGTTACCAAAGCTATGTGTAACCTAGACCTAAAAAGGGAGATTTCCTAACAACGCTTAACCAGCTGCCCTTGTGTTTGTGTTACTATGCTCAGGATTATTTGATATGAGTGTATTGCTGTAGCATATATACGGGGCCACTGGAATTATGCGGCAGTAGAGGATCAAACTATATAGCATGGTTTACTAAATTCTGCAGTGCCAATAGATACAGTATGTGAGATAATGTGGCACATGTTGTGACAATAGTACCTTCTTTTTTATCATGTTTACACATGTTCATACAATCTGGGCAAAGGTTGGTATTAGTCTGAAACGCAAACAGAGCAGCAAGCAACAGAAAGATGACCAGTGAACCTTGAAGAGGGTCTTCTGCTGCGCATTGATACGTATTCCTGCATTTTTACCTTTGATCAATTTGAGCTACAAACATTATTTTTAAATTGCAGATTATACAGAAGATGATGGATTATGTGGCAACCGCAACATATTTATAAAAATGCTGAAAACGCAGCTGCTGCAAAATCACATAGTTCCAGTAGTACTACATACATGGGTAATTATATGCTTCAACGCATTAAGCATTCAAGTAAGAGTGTACATTTATTCGTTCTGGTCTCAATTCACAAAAGCCATTTTGGAGTAGCGAGACTTTACCTTCTTCAAAATGCACTTCGCAATCCTCCAGCCGGAGACCTCGGTCTCTTCTGTCTTTTCTGTACAGAGTTCTCTGTCTTGGTGGTAGAGATCTTTGCACACAAAGGTAAAGGATTCAGTACTGCACAGGCCGAGGGGAAGTGGTGGGACAATGCAAATCAATGAATGCAAATTGAGTGGGGTTTAGGAACATTTCAGGAGGGGGTATGGGTTTGACATGCTTAAACAAAAACACATGACAAAGATCTAAGACATGGATACTCAAAGTACGGCCCAGGGGCCGCATGCGGCCCACTTGACCTTTACATGCGGCCCCCTGGACAACATGAGTACAGGGTTGCTCCTAACTCGATGGTAAATAAAGAGGCAATGGTTTATTTCAAGGTTAACTGGCGTTAAGGAAAGAAATTAACCAGGGAGTCCTGAGCTTCACTTTAAAAGCAAGTTTATTTTTAAAGACATCTTGCAGCAAAAGTCTACAAATATAACAGTCACTTCAAAATTCAAAAAGTGTATTAAGTTAACACGCAGTCCATTTCACCAAAGTATAATTTATTGTATCAGTGCAATGAGAAGTATTAATTGAAATGTGATAGTTTTCAAACAAGAATTTAGAAACATTAATTTTCACTTCTACCCTGACAAATAGGCCAATAGTGAATTAAACAAGTAAGTCAGATGTTATGTGCACTTTTTGAGTGGCCTGGGCTCCTATTATAGTTGAACAACATTATAGTTTATTAAATCAAACACAGAAGCAGATTTGTACTGTGCAGACCCTGAACCTAAAATTAAGCAATTGCTTAGGATCACACAATTTGGAAAAGTGGGGAAGCTAAGATTAATCCCAGGTTTTCTAGTTTCATATTGCTCAATTCAGTCACTAGATGCATACCCTTCGCTTCCCCTACCAATACTTACCTGCCAGTCCTCCCAACCCCCTTGCCCGACCGCCATTCCGCTGGCATTGACGCGGCCGTTGGTCACATCACAGACCAAACTTTTTGGCCCATGGGAAAATGTTTGCGAGTACCCATGATCTAAGACAAATGTTATTCGCAAAATAGACTTCTGTTTCTGCTCTACTGTGGGCAAAACAGACTCAAATGTACTCCCAAAAAGCCGTCGAGGAAGTCAAGCACCACACATAGCCAATGGTGGATACTGCAACACACATTCATTGAAATCAGTGAAGAAAAGCAATAGTTATAGCAACACATATGAAATAGTAGAAAATAATAGGAAAAAAGTATTTTAAAGGACTTGGCCATTTTGAATGTTTTACTAAATTTTATTGTTTACATAAACATATTTAATGGAACATTAATTTACAATAAACTTAAAAAAATATTACAATAAGTCTCACATGACATGCAACATTCCTGCTAATGCAAGGCAGAGGGAGTGAACCGTCAGGACTCCACACCCACTGTGTAGCTCATTACAACAGCAACAAATCACATACATGCTGACCACTTAAGAAATGAACTCAACTTCCAGAACCTTTTTTGTGTCACTATCTCTCTGAATGTCTTTGTAGTTTTTCCTCTCATTTTGAAGAACAATTATTTAAGGAGGAGCAAACATTTTTCCACACAAAGGATTAGCATTTTTTGTATGTGGAGTATAGCTGTAATTTCAAGATACAACTACTAACTGAAATGATCTGTGACATGGTTGCAGACTTCGAGCAAGAGCTGGAATCACCTACAGCCTACACCCAAGATATCCCTGCCCATATCAAAATACTGACTGCATTCCATTTCCTGGCAGCAGGGTCTTTCCATATAGTCATTGAAGGCACTGCAGGCATATCACAGGTAAGCCAATCTCACTCTTGCGACAAGTAATGAAATGCATCACCAGCTGGGTGCAACAGTCTATTGCCATGCCACAGTCACCAGTTGAAAGACAATGGGTGGTAAGAGAGTTCCATGGCATTTCCCTCTTCCCTTAGGAATTCAGGTACTGTCACACTAAATCCTATATCCTTAGTGGACAGCTCTAGCACTCCACCAACACACAAGCTATTTGTGATGCCAGGGCTGTTCCACCAATGCATATGCTGCTTTTTTCATGGATCACACACTCAGCTATCTCTTTGTACAGTCACCTGTTGCAAGTTAGTTGGTTCCTCAGGATTTCTGTGACTTGGTTCAACCGGTAAGAAATATAGGCCCTCATTATAACATTGGCGGTCAGTTGACCGCCACGCTGGCGATGGCGGTAATAACGTCGCCAGTCTGGCGGTAATGACTGCAAAATTATGACCATGTTGGTGATCCCTCCCATAGATAGCCAATGTACCACCCCAACCACCAGTGCGATACGACCACTGAACATGGCAGTGACCATCTCCAGGCAGGCGGAAGACAAGGATCTGCCCACCATATTATGTCATAGCACAGCACCAGGAATTCCAGGGCGGTAGCAACGCCACCAAAAGCCTGGCAGAAACACATCATATAAAAGGAGACACTCACCTCCAGGGACACAGAGGAGTCTGCTGCCATGGAACCAGAACTGGAAGTCTTCCTGATGCTGTACCATGCCATGACCGTCCAAGGCCATGACTAAGACGACGACGGTGAGTACAGTCACCTAGCACAAGGGAGGGAGGGAGGGGAGAGTGACACACACATGCACAACACACACTATACACACACCACACACCTAGAACTATCTGCAGAGTAAATCGACAGCAACAGAACGCAGGAGCAAAGAAAGCTAGGACACATACCTCTGTTCCAACCACTGTAATCCTGTTGGATGAAGAGCTCAAATCCAAATAAATCAAATATACATATTTACAGACAGGGCCATTGGCCAGTCCAAAGTCTGAAAATGCCCACAGAGCACAGTCCAAGGCCAACTTGACTCCTGACAACATCAGAACTCCACTGTGCAGGGAAATAGGCAGGCACCACAGGGGGTGAGGGTAGGGGCCTCTTTTTGGATGTGGAATCCTTGGGCTTGGGTTGGGAGGGGCTGGGTCTTTACCCTTCCGTTTTGGGGGCAGAAGAGTGGGCTTCGGTGGGGGGCCGGAGTGGCACTCTTGTGCCCCTTAGTGGCAGCCTAAGTCTTAGGTAGAGGAACAGGGCTGGATTTGGTGCTGGAGATACTGGGCTGGGGATGGGACCTTTCTCTTACGGGCAGGATGGGGGGGAGGAGGCAGGAAGAGGTCAAGGCGGGAAAGGAAAAGCTTCTTAGGACCAATGGGGCGGGGTGTGGGAGGGGTATGGGAGTGGAGGAAGAGGGAGCGTTTGTAGGAGGAGGCATGCTGGGCTTGTGTGCATGTGCATGGACAATGTGCGTGTGTGAGGTGGATGGCTGTTGGGAATCTGAGTGCGAGCGTTTGTGTGTCTTTAGAGGGGGGCAAATGCATCACAATGTGGGGAGGTAAAACAGGACGTGTGGATGGATGTTGTGGTGGTGTCTGCAAGAGAGGTGGGTGTGCTGCATGAGGTGGTGATGGTGGTGACTGTACATGTGGTGTGTGGGGTGCAAGTCTGCGGGTCTGCTGTTGTGACTGTGTGCAAGGCTGTGCAGATGGCAGGATCTGGGACTGTTGATGCGGTGCATGCAGGTGTGAGTGCTTATGTGACTGTGAGGGAGGAGGAGGAGGGGGAGGCAGTGGAGGCAGTGGCTGATGTTCTATGTGCATTTGTGTTTTGGCTGTGTGTATGCTTGTGGACTGAAGTGTGCTACCTGTGTTTGTCTGTGCAAGTCTTGTCTGTTGTTTTGGGTACATGCTTGTCTGAATGTGTGCGTGGGATGGGTTTAGGGAGAGGAGACTGGGACTGGGAAGAGGTATTTGGAGGGGGAGGGAAGAAACAGGGACAATAGCTGCCGTCAGCGAGGAGGCCAGAGCCTGAAATGATCTCTGTAGGGCCACCAAGCCACCGTGAATGCTATCCAGCAAGGCATTGCATAGCTGCATCTGGGATGCAAGCCCCTGGATGGCATTAAGTATGGCTGACTGCCCCACAGAGATGGATCTCAGGAGGTTAGTAACCTCCTCACTGAGGGCAGCAGGGCTGACTGGGGCAGGGCCTGAGGTGCCTGGAGCGTAGGAGAGGCCCACCCTCCTGGGTGAGCGGGCACGGACAACTGGGTGGGGGCCTACTGGAGGGTGGTGCAGGTACGGGGGTGGTGGAAGATCATGTAGCTAGGGTGCTCCCAGAGGGGTCCGCCACCACCAGGGAGCTCCCATCGGAGGAGGAATCAGAGTCAGTTGTATCAGCTCCTGTCCCCAGCTGGGCCTCTGCGGTCTGGCAGGCCCAGCGTCTCAGGTCCTCCCGCCGTTTCCTGCATTGGGTGCTCTGCTGGCTATGGATCCCCAGGGTCCACATGTCCTTGGCGATGGCATGCACAGCCCCTTCTTCTGATGGACGCTGACCTGCAGATGAAACACAGACGGAGGGACACCATGAACCATACAATCCAGCCTGTCACGCATATGGCCTACATACTGCATTTGCCCCTCATCAACACACACATGACCCGTACCTCTTCATTCACACTGCCTCCAGCCATGCCCCGCCGAATGACACACTGCCAGCACACACACACTTCTAAATGCAGCCATGTTGCATGCAACGTACCCATGTTGTACGCACCTGCTGGTCTGGAGGCCCATACAACTGATCATACAGGGGTAGGACCCCATCCACTAGCCTCTCCAACTCCTAACCTAACGTGAAGGCTGAGGCCCTTTCCTCTGTAGTATGGGTCATGGTAGGTACCAGACACAGGTCGCAGCAGCACACGCAGTGAAGATGTAGTCCAGTGGAGAGTCAGGGACCAAAGTGCCAGATGTGTCAAGAATCCATTTTGCAATTCTCAAATAGCGATTTTTAAGAAATCGCTATTTCAGAGTCACAAAATGGTATGTATCATATTTGCGATTCGGTAATAGCGATTTCTTAAAAATCACAAATGCTATTACCGAATCGCAAATAACAATTCTGACCCCATTCGCACCTATGGGCCTGTAGGCCCATATTTGCGAATTTTTTGCATTTCCCAAATTGCGAATTCCTAACTGGAATTTGCAATTTCGGAAATGCAATCCCCAGGGTGCTGGGGGCCTAAGGCCCCCTCTGCTGCCCCCCCAAAAATTATTTTAGGACATGTAAGGCGCACACATGCCAAAGGGGCATGTGGGGGTTACATGTCAATTTTCAAAATGCATTTTTAATGCATTTTTTAAAGTTGCACATGGTTACCACCACGTTGTATTTGGTGGTAATTGTAATTCCTTAATGCCCAATTCACATTAAGGAAAAGCTTGATACATGTGCTTAAGAAATCGCAAATAAGGATTCCTTATTTGCAATTTCTTATTTAGAGAATCGCAATTTGCGATTCTCTAAACGGGGTCACAATTTTAAGGGATCGTTATTTTAGCGATTCCTTAAAATTACATAGCGAATGCCTTTCATGCATACTGTAATGCAAAAAGCTTTGATACATCTGGCCCCAAGTGAAGTAGTAGGTAGAAAATAGCAGTCACATCTGCAGCTGTGAACAACGTCACCGCCGGCGTTGATCATCATTGGTTCCTGTACTCCATAGAGCCCCATGTTAGCCAATGAGGAATTGCAGGGCGGTGCAGACTACCTTCCGCCATGACTCCTAACGCCAGCGGAGTGAGGTCATTTCCACCTGTCCCTGCATACAGGACAGGCGGTTGCTATTTCCGATTGCTAGTACACATGTATTGATTTAAAAGTGCGTCATTGGTGTCGAATGTACACACCTAGACAGTTCTAGTGTCCAACATACATATATGCTCTGTGTACTATGATGTTGTGTGTCCATAGTTCATGTTGTCACTCCCTTCTTACTTTTGGGTCCCTTAGGTACCAACCACTGTGGAGGAGTAGGAGGGGGAGGCAAGCACTCGTGTACAGACCCCTTGTGGACTTGGCTACACTAGAGGACAGGCACATCATACTCACCTATCGTCTGGACAGGGCCACAATCACAAAGCTGTGTGCACAATTGGAGCCTGATCTGCTACCTGCTATCCGTTGCAGGTACTATCAGTGCTCCTTTTCCTGGCAACAGGCTCTTTCCAGGTGACAGTGGACTTGGCTGCAGGAATGTCACAGCCAATCTTCTCGATTGTGCTTGCAAGGGTCTTGGCTGCGTTGCTCAAACACATGTGCAGCTACATCACACTACCCAAATTAATGATTTGCCGACTGTGAAGGCTGGATTCTATGCAATGGGACACATATCACATGTGATTGGGGCCACTGACGGGCCCCATATTGCCTTAGCCCCCCCCCCCAAGGCCAATAAACAGGTGTACTGGAATAGGAAGACTTTACACTCCCTCAATGTCCAGCTGGCGTGCCTTGCTGACCAGTACATCTCCCACGTCACTGCCATGTATCCTGGATCTGTGTATGATTCCCATGTCTTGAGGAATAGGAGCGTCCCACAGCTGATGGCATAACTACAGAGGCACAGAGTGTGGCTTATAGGTGAGCCTGAGTCCCCACCCAATGAATGTCAGTGTATGCCTTCAGGAGTTATACCCCATGCCATCGTGCAAGTCTAATGAGTGTCCCTCACTTCTTCCCGGTGACTCCGGCTACCCAAACCTGTCCTGGCTCTTGACCCCTGTTAGGAGTCCGAGAACAGGGGCTGAGAATAGGTACAATGATGCTCATGGGTGTCCCAGGAGGATTGTTGAACGGACCTTCGTTCTCCTGAAGGCCAGGTTCAGGTGACTCCATCTGACAGGTGGATCCCTATGCTACTCCCCTCAGAAGGTCTGCAAGATTGTTGTTGTCTGCTACATGCTGCACAATCTGGACATCAGACGCCATGTGTCCTATATGCGCAGGAGGAGGGGGTGACAATGCAACTGTGGCAGCAGTGGACACTGAGTACAGAGAGCAGGAGGTAGAGGCAGAGGATGTGGTCAACAGGACACATATCATACAGTAGTACTTCCAATGACACTCAGGTAAGACTGTTGAACTATACATTTCTCCATTTAAGTGTTGTGCAGTGTGGCTGCAGCACAATGCCAGTCACTACCTCTGCATCCTAACTGACTGTCACCTATACCTTCCCTCATTGCAGATGTTGGTGTGGTTACAACAGTGTAATGCTGTGATTTGTACAGACTGCTGAGACACATATGAAGGATGGATCAACACATTACAGGACATTTGCACAGGATCATGCAATTCAATACAGTTCAATACATTGTACATTTCCTTCACATAAACCACTATTACTTAAGTTGTGTCCAAGGGGTTTATTAATAAATTAGGTATACCATGCAAAGTGCAATATAGTGGGGTGTTGGTTGGGAAAAGTCCAGTGTAGTGGGCCAGTCTTTGTAGCACAGGTCCAGTGTCCAAGGGGCCATAGGAAGAGGAGCAAAGGCAGTTCAAAGTGGACATGGTGACACAGTGAAACACAAGGGGGGCTTTCTGAAGGCGCTCATTTCCTGGTGGTGGTCTTGGTCGTGGCAACTGTCTCTGGTGTCTTCCTGCGTGCAGGAAACATTTGGGGGGTGGTTCACCTTCTGCAGGGGGAGAGGTGCTGGTGGCCTGTGGGTCCTGTGGCAGGGCCTCCTGTCCACTAGCTGCAGCAGATGTGAAGGGCTGGTCAGTACACTGACTAGTGGTAGAGGCCCGCTGGTGTGCAGTGAACTCCCACATGATGTTGGCCATGCCACCCAGTACCCCTGCAATGGAGGCCATGATGGTATTCAAGGCCTGCAATTGTTGCATGATCTCCTGATGGTGTTCCCCCTGCAACCGCTGGTTCTCCTGCATGATGTTGAGCACCTGACCCATCCTGTGCTGGGATTGTTGGTATGCCCCCAGGACATTTGTGAGTGCCTCCTGGGCAGTGAGTTCCCTGGGCCTGTCCTCCCCCTGGTACACAGCTGTCCTCCAACTGTCCCTGACCTCTGTGCCTGTGTCCCCTGAATGGTGTGCCCACTCGCACTGACACCAGGACCCTCATTTTCTTGCCTGTGTGGTGTGGACTCGGGTCCCTATACTTGTGGGCATACTACTGATTGACGTGTCCTGGGGACAGAGGTCTGGGGGCGTTGGCTGGCTGCTGTGGTGTTAGATTCTGAAGGGGGGGGCTCTGTGGTTGACTGGCGGTGAGATGGGGTAGCCAACTGACCAGTGGTCCCTGATGGGCCAGGGAGTTCTTCCAGATCCAGACCTCCTGAGTTGCTGTCATCACTGGGGGCATCTTCTGGTGGGGGACTGGGTAGCTGTGGCACCTCCTCAATGATGACATTGCCTGGGGCACCTGTGGGGATGGAAGTGATGTGTTAGGGTACTTGTCTGTGACATATTCCGCATTCCTAGCTTTCCCAATGATATTGGTGTTGTCCTCCCACCTTTGATAGGTTGTGGTGATGAATATTGGGATTGGGATGAAACAACTGCCAAAAAGCACATGTGCACATTTGCTTACTTAAGGATACCTGTGAGTCTGAGGCCTTGCTTGCCTTCATACCTATTGCTCACCCGTTTCCAGTCAAGTTCCTTGTCCTCCAGCCTGCTTCCAGTGGAGTTCCAGTGCAAGTAAGTTCCTTGACCTCCAGCCTTCCTCCAGTCGAGTTCCAGTGTTCCTTGTTTTCCGACCAGCTTCCAGTCAAGTTCCAGCATTTCACGTCCTCCGGAACAACCTCCAGTGGAATAACATCGATCCTCGCCTTCCGGTCAGCTTCCTCCAGAGTCCCGGCTCTCCTCTTCCATTTTCTGCCTACGATCCCAAACAGTTTGGGTTCTTCTGAAATTTTCAAGCGTCACTTTGTTTCAAGGTGAAGAAAGATTAATCGTTTAAGTGAAACAAAACAGAGCTTATGACAATAGAAACGTATGCATAATGTGTGAACAATAACTGACATTTTGCAGTAGTTTATACAAATTCAATGTATTAATGAAGTAACTCTTCGCAGCTCAGAATTCTAAAAACCAAGAACCCAGTATTTTGAGAAATCAGAAGTCCTGACACCCAACACGACAGGCAGTCCAGGGTCCAGCAGTCCAATTCTGCAGTCCACGGAGCAGAGGCTGGTATTTTAGTTTTTTCTCTTCCCAAACCCCCCACCACCCCTTGAGGACTTGCGAGAGGGCAATGTACTCTTCATCGCGGTCACGTTAGTCCTCACCGGGGTTAGGGAATTGTCAACGCCACAACAAAAGGCCTGGAATTCAGGTGAGTGCCTCGCACAGAAACAGAGGAAAACAGTGATGGTTGACACAAAAGCTAGCAATGTAGATAGATGCGCACTATAAGAATTTGGATCAGTAATAAGGGGCCAGATGTAGCAAAACGGCAATTTGCGACTTGCAAATTGCGAGTCCCTGCGACTCGCAATTTGCAAGTCGCAAATTGCTATGCAGTACGGTGTCTCAGACACCGACTGCGACTCGCTATGGGGTCGCAATGACCCACCTCATGAATATTCATGAGGTGGGTCGCAAATTGCGGACCCATAGCGAGTATAGGCACTCGCTAACATGGAGGCCTGCTGACGTCAGCAGACCTCCATGTTCGTGACCTGCTTTTAAATAAAGCAGTTTTTTTTTTTTAAGTGTAGCCCGTTTTCCTTACAGGAAAACGAGCTGCACTTAAAAAAAAAACGAAACCTTTTGTTTCGGTATTTTTTCAGGGCAGGGAGTGGTGCCCTGAAAAAATATTTTTGGGTCCAGTCACAAACTGGAAGGGGTCCCATGGGGACCCCTTCCAATTTGCGAGTGGGTTACCATCCACTTGAAGTGGATGGTAACTGCGATGCAATTTGCGACCGCGTACGCGGTCGCAAATGGTATTGCATCCCACTGCGACTCGCAAATAGGAAGGGAGCACCCCTGCCTATTTGCGAGTCGGAAATGCATATTGCGAGTCGGCAACGACTCGCAATATGCATTTCTGCATGGCAAACCCACGTTTGCGAGTCGCAAATGGCGATTTTCGCCGTTTGCGAGTCGCAAATGGTTTGCTACATCTGGCCCAAGGTCCGTAAATTAACCTGAGCTCAACCCATTGTGGCCATGGCACAGAGCAGACTGATTTAACTTAGGCCAATATGTAGAGCATTTATGCAGTACAAAAACAATAACAAAGTTAAAATACCAATCAATGAAAATTGCAAACTGAATTAGAAAATAGAGAAAAGGTATAATAAACAAAATGACACCAAAATGGCAACAATCCTACCAGGGATATGATTTTTTAAAATATGTATTTGAAAATTGAACATTTGTCTCCTAGCGGGACAAATCTTAACTCGTAGCCGATGCAGCAAAACTGCTGGTGATATACCTGCCATATGTTGATCCTCGTAAGGCTCTAGAGTTTTTGAGGGTTTTTGCTTAAAAAAATTCATAAGTCTCAAAACAGAAAGAAACTTTGGGGTCATTAGGACGCTGTCAGTAAAAACCGCCAACCGCCGTGGCGACGGCCGCCAAAATACCGTCGCCGCAGCTACCAGCCGTCCGCCGGATTATAACCCCAGCTGGATTTCCTCCATAAGGATGGCAGAAATACGGCTGAAGCCATGCCGGCGGATGGGGTGTAAGGTGGTGCTGCTGCCAGCAGCAGCGCCACGCCAGTAGACAGCCTCCGGGCGTATTATGATCCATGACATGGCCTGGCGGTGTTCCTCTGGTGGACGCTGCTGCTGGCAGCAGTGCCCCGCCCCGTCTCCTGTCAGAGGACCCCCTGACTTCAGGTAAGTTGGGTGCCCCGACAAGGACGGGGTTGGGGGGTGTTGTGTGTGTGTGTGTATGTCTGTGAATGCGTGTATGCGGCTGTGTGTTGTGTTTTGTATGTGTGTGCAATTTTGGGATGTGAGTGCGTGTATGTTGAGTTGTGTGACTGCATGTGTGCGTATATGTATGTAACTGTGTGTGGATGTATGTGTGAATGGATTATGCATGCGTGGATGAATGTTGGAATGTGTGTATGTATGCGCATGTGCATGTGTGAAGGGAGAGGCGTGTAGGAAGGGGGGTCTGGAAAGGAAGGGGGATGGGGAAAACCTGGGGAGGGGTGAGGGGGAAGGAGGAAAGGGGCAGGGCAGACCCCTATCAGTGACAGGGAAAGGATTCCCTGTCACTGATAGTGCCTACCGCCATGGTTTTTGTGACAGTAAGGATACCACGAAAACCATGGTGGTAGGCATGGTCAAATTACGCAGGCGGGCAAGTGACGGCCGCCGGGCTGGAGATTGAAATCTCCAGCCCGCGGTCGTTACCGCTGTGGCGGTCAGTGTAGTACATTGGCAGCCACACCGCCAATGTCATAATATGGAGGAAAGTACCGCCAGCCTGTTGGCAGTACTTTCCTCCATATTAACGCTGACCGCCGGGGTCATAATGAGGAGCTTTGTCATTTATCATAGATGCTGGAGTCTTTCAGGGAAACAAATCTGAAATTCATTCAGATGCCGTAGAACTGGTGGTCGGGTACTTTTTTCGCTGAAGATTTTCTTGGCTCTGGAGCAAAGGTTTTAAAAATGTTCCAAACTTTTTCTTGGTGTCCAAGAAATCATAGGTGTACACTTCTAAGCACCCAGGACCTGATGGGGGATTGGGAGATTTAAAGACTCTCAGGGTGCCAAGCAGAGGCCACCTGCAAATTCCCATCCAAGTTACAGTTGCCAGTGTTCAGCTTGGAATTGTAGGGAGAAGGCCTCTTGCAGTTTTGTGTCCCTGTAGCTGCACAGGAGGCCAGTCAACTGACCTGATGAGTCAACCTATTTGTCCTGGGAACAAGAGGGAGCAGGTCCAGCCCTTCGGAGCTCCTCGCAGGTCACAGACAGCAAGTCCAGTGCTCTTCTGTTCTTCTGCTGGCCCAGAAAGTATTCTGATGGCCTGTCTTAGGGTGCTAAATGGATGCCTATCACTGGCTAGTGGGTGAACCCTGGGCACTTCCCAACCAATGGGGTAAAAGCTTCCACTGCCAACCCTACCCACTTTTTCAGTAGCTTATGTTTTCCTAATTGAAAACAGGCCCAAAATGCCACATCAGGGCATTTTCAAGATAGTGAAACTCTTCGACCACACTAAATTTGGGCTCGGAGGATTATGGTTGATTATGGGATTGCACTATGGTGATTTAGACTTTTAAGAACTTTTAAGAACTATTAAAATTGTGGTTTTACTACCTTTCTGTCTGGTGCCTTTCCTGAGTTATCAGTGTTAGTATTTTAATAATCTGCACTTTAATTTCTACAAAGGACCATAGACCTGCCGCAGTGAAAATAGTTGTGGCCGTTCATGGTAGGGCATTGTAATATTCATTTTCTACCTGTCCCACTTTTAAACACCATACACACAACATTGTGGGCTACAATGCCTACATAGGGGTGACTTACTAATATTTATTAGGGAAGCCTTTACCCTTCAAAAACGGTTCTTTTGTCAAGTCACACTGCAGGTTTTGGACTGCAGTAGTCAGGCTACACAGGGTAGGCCTGTAGCTATACTTGTAATGTCATGATGCATTCCACCAGTGGCGTTTAACTTCCAAGCCCTAAGTGTACTTACTACAGTACATACAGGGGACTTACAGGCAGGTTACATATGCCATTCAAGAATACGCCAGTTTAAACATAAAATCAAGTTATAGGGGGCAGCACAGGCACTATACTCCTATTTAGAACAGATAAGATGCACAGACTTATAAAGTCAGCAAATGTAGGGTCCAGAAAAAGGTAAAAAATCACGTGTGCCCTCACAGATCAAGCAGATTTCCTACATATCAAGTGTTAGAAATCGGGTCTCTAGTTGGCAGAGGTATATACCCTGTCAAAGTAGGGACCACAATCCTAGTCAGGGTAAGCCACAACACAACCTAAATTATCCTGTGCTGGCCCTCCCGTAGCTTGGCACAGAACAGGCAGGCTTAACTTAGAAGGCAATGTGTAAAGTATTTCAACAAATACCTCATACTGTAACACAGCGAAAACAACACAAAAGGTACTACACCCCAGTTTAGGAAAATAGATAATATTTAACTGAATACAGTAAGACCATAATTACAAGAATCCAATATGCACAAGTCAAGATACCACTTTTTAGAGGTTTAGGTAAGTCTTAATCCATAGGAATCAATGGTTGTATCTTTTTAGCATAAAGTACCTGGGATGTGTCAAAAATAATGAAGCACAGAGCAGTAGAGGAGGTGGTGCATTGGCAAGTAAAGTGACGCACTGATTCTTTCCTCGCAAACAAGGTGATGAGTCAATTTCCGGATGCGCAGCCTTGGCTCCTTACTGCAGTGCAGGGATATTTTGACACCCAGTGGCGATGCGTGGAAAATCCAAAACACGCTGCGATGATGAAAAAGGTGCTGCATCGATTCGGGAGGTGCTGCAGTGATTTTTCAGCTGCGAGACAGGCACTGCGTCCATTCTGCAGGTGATGTGTCGATGTTTTCAGGTGTTGCGTTGGCTTTCCGGTACAGTGAATTTTCTCCCTCTGGTGAAGTTTTTGATGACCTTTAGACTTCTTAACAGGAGGCAAGCTCCGTCCAGGGCCTTGGAGATCACTTGGGGGGGGAAGGAAAAGTCCTTCCAGCAGAGTCAGGGAGCAGTAGGCAGCTGGGCAACAAGCAGGAGAGCAGTCCTTTCAGAAAAGCAGTCCAGATGAGACTTTTGGACAGCACGGCAGTCCTTCTGACAGAGTTCAGTTGTAGGTCCATACATGTCTGGTTTTAGGGGGCCACAGACCCAGTATATATACCCAAATGTGCCTTTGAAGTGGAGGAGACTTCAAAGAGTGGTTTTGAAGTGCACAATTTCCCCTTTCAACTGAGTCCTGTATGCAAGGAGATCTGTGGGGAGGTGATCAGTCCTTTGTGTGAGGTCAGCCCACTAGCCTTTGAAGTGTGAGTGAGAGTATGACCACCCTTCCTTCCCAGGAAGACCTACCAGTATGCAGATACATGCAGATGCAGCTGAGTGTCCGGTGTTTACGGATGTCTAGGTGGAATGCACAAGGGGAGCTGTCAACCAGCATGGACCAGAGGTGGTTTGGAGGCAGGCTGTAAGGCACAGAGAGCAATATGTGCAAAGAAATACCTACTTTCTAAAAGTGGCATTTCTAAAATAGTAATTAAATCGAACTTCACCAGTAAGCAGGATTTCTCACTACCATTCCAACCATTCTAAACATGGCACTGATAATTCTTTCTGATCAGAAATTTTCACTTAAAAGTATATAAGGGGATTTCAAATGCTGTTCCATGAGAGGAGCAGGCTTCACAATAGTGAAAAACAACATTGCGAGGTTTTCACTACCAGGACATGTAAAACTAAACAATACATGCCCTGCCTTTTAATTACATAGCACCCTGCCCTATGGGCTACCTAGGGCCTACCTTAGGGATGACTTATATGTAATAACATTGGGATTCAAGGATTGACAAGTAGTTTTAAATGCCAGGTCAAAGTGACAATGAAACGGCATACACAGGCCTTGCAATGGCAGCCCTGAGACATGGTTAAGGGGCTACTTATGTGGGTGGTGCAATCAGTGCTGCAGGCCCACTAGTAGCATTTAACTTACAGGCCCTGGGCACATCTAGTGCACTTTTCCAGGGACTTATAGGTAAATTAAATATACCAATTGGGTAGGAGCTAATGTTACCATGTTTAGGGTAGAAAGCACAAGCACTTTAGCCCTGGACAGAGTCGTAAAATGAGCAAAAACGAGATCAGAAAAATGGAAGCAGCAGGCAAAAAGTTGGGGGAACCACCTTAAGCCTGTCAGGTCTAACATGTCTAACACCAAGAAATGTACAACATTCCATTTATAAGTATTTAAAGCTGTAAAGATTTATATTGTTTTATATAAAAATGTGAACTGATGTTGAGAAAGGAGGGATGAGACATCAAAGCACCAACATTATAAAGGTCTGGTGACTCTTTGACTACACATAACAAATAAAAAATCATATTTTCTACATGTTAAGAACTGGAATTATAGAGACAATATTACAATGGCATTGTAATGACATGTGAGTGCATCGGATACAGTGACAAAGGGCAGCACATTTAATGTTTGAGTACAGTGAGAAGATGTGTAGATATATACTTGTGTAACTGAAGACATAAACACATATTTGCACATGCAGTTACATAAAAGATATGTATGTTGACATGACTACACAGATATGTTGCTTGTTATTTTGTCAATTATGCCTATTATTACAACTAGAACTTCTTGTCCACATTATGTTACATTAATATGAGAAATATGTATCTGAACACATTTATAGACAGAGATAAGGTTACACAAAACATAAAAGAGCACTTAGATGTCTCTACCATCTGACTGTTTTTAATGGGCAATCCATATGTTGCTATAGGGCTTAGAGAAGCGGTAAATGTGATGTAAGGTAGTGGATGAAAGGAATACAGGAAACTTGAAAGCAGAAAAAGGAAAGTACTCATAAATATTTATTAGTTCCATAACTTAACAAACAAATTTATCGAACGAACGCCCTTATTTAAAGTTTAGTAGATATGATAATCTGTCAGAAACAAGTTTCTAGGATTGCCTGGGGAATAGTTACAGCAATGTCTCCTCTCACATTGGGTAGGCTGCATCACAATTTTGACATCATACTTACCTATTATAAAAAGTTCAGTCTTCTCACAACCATCTTGCTGAGAATGAAAACCATGCAGTCTCTCTCTAAACCTTTCTCCCCTTCTACTTAACAAAACAGGTTCTTCTGGAGTGGCATACAGTGAACAGGGCCACCTAACCTAAAAGATGAGCAGGCAACATTAACCTTGAAAACCTTCAAGTCACATTACAAGGTTTGTGTCAGTTTATCAGACCTCATAACATGGATACTGTGGTTAATTCTTTACAAGTTATGGCCCAAGCAATCAATAGAACACAAAGGGAAACAAAAAAACACCTGCCAAGAGTCATCCTTTTTGTTAGCAAACTTCATCGGTTATCTGGTGAAAATCAGCACAACTTCGATTCAAGAGAAATTCAGTTTCAAACAGGGTCTAATCCCACCGCAAGTAATATGAAGATGTTGGGCAGAAATGCCATACCTGGATTTCCCTATTCTCCTTCTTCCACATCAGCGATCCCTGTGCCTAGAGATTTTCTGGATACCTCCAGCAATTTCAATCCTTTGTGTCAAAATGCAATCTTCATTTTTTGGCCCCCTTAGTTTTATAACAACAGGTTTAGTTGTAGCTTCAGGGAATGGGCATATCAAAAAAATATGTTTTGTTCTCATATATGCACCTACATTCACAGTGTCCTTAGGAACCAGCTGGCTTCTCAAGCATAGCCTTTAGATCAATTGGAAAGAATAGAATATTGTTTTTTCCTTCCCAGTGTGAAGCATGAAATGTTTTCTATGATAAACTCTAAAACAAGTACTGCCCTTAACATGTGGTTTGGTAAAGACTGAATCCTCTTCAATACCTAACCTATAATCTCACCAAGAGTTTGAAGATGTGATCAGTAAAACGGAAGCAGACAAATTACCTTCACATTGGTTTGATGACTATTCAATTAATCTTCTTCTGGAATCTACAATCTCTCATTGATAAATGTATCTTTTAATCAGAAATTAAGATTAGGTCCCCTGTGATTGTTTATAGGAAAATTTACAGAAGGATCGTGACAGTGGGATTCCACACAAACTCTCACTAAGGTTTGGGAAATGGTACAACGGATGAGAACTTGGTCTGGTTGTGGTGAGTTGGAAAAAACCTTTTGCAGACTTACAGATGAGTTGTCTATGCAGAATGGCCTTTTGTTTAGGGGGTCAAGGTTGGAGCCTCCTTATGTTTTGAGTGTATATCACATAGATCTAGTACTTGGTTGCTGGGCAAGGATCTTCAAATCAAGAGGAAGGTGAAAGTGTTCTTTGAATGCAAACATTGTAACAAGATTGGGAATGTGTGCACATTTCTGATTGTCTAGAGAGAAGTTCCTGCAGGTCCATGGGATGAGAGTTCCTTCGACATTTTGGGACCATTGCAAGTTTGTGTGGTCCCTAGTTACATGGCCTTGATAATGGACATGTAGTTTATGTGTTCAGAGTTGGCAATTTTGCACAAACAACATTTCCTTTGATTAGATTCCTTGAAGATCTGTGGATGGAAAAGCAATCCCAAGGTTCTGCTAATGTACAATGGAGTCTAGCTAACTTTCAACTACATGGAGAACTTGCTAAATATTTGAAACACTTTGAATGAAAACATTTTCTCAATATCACCCTCAGAGCAATTAAATGATTGAAAGATTCAACTGAGTAGTAAAAGACTGTATTGAAATATCAAGAATTTTACATAAGGACTGGAAGTGTGAAGTCTTGAATACAGTGAAAACCTACTGTTTTACACAACATCCTATAACTAGAAATACCCCATTTGAACTATTTCCTAGAAGGAAACCCTGTACCATTGTGGGCCTTTCTAGGATTATGGGGTGTACAGGAGAAGTAAAGGTTGATAATGTTATGGATGATTGGTTGAGGAGTAAGGAGATTGCACAGGGAAGTAAAAAAGGAGTTATAACATACCAGAAGCTTTACTTCATGTAAGGATGCATTTCAGGGACACAGTTATTGTGAAACCTACTATAAATCAGTGTATTCTCACATGCTCAGCAAACTCAAGAAGGTCAAACTTTTTTGTGGTGTGGTGAAATTGAAGGATTGACAAATTAAAAATCTTAGTTGAATTTCAGTGATCAGAAAATAGTACTGTTGGGCTTCCTACTGCTTATTTCTCACCTGTTTGCCATCATGTAGCTCTTGGGCGAAGACTGGAAATCATTTTTTCATTAATTTGAGGCTTGCTGTTTTGTTTTGTTTAGTGTGTTTCTTATTGTTTCATTTTTCATCTCCTTCCTCCATTCCCTTTTGTTGTGTTTGCATGGTGAAAGTGTGTATTGTATCTGGTCTGGAGGCCTGGCCTCTTGCTTCAGAAGACTCCTTGTATTCTGCTCCAGAATGTTTGGATTTGAGGTGGGATTCTATTCTCTGGGTGACAAGTTGGTGAGCTACACAGCTTGTTGATGGATAGAGGTTCATTGTATTAGAATAAACATGGATTCAGCTATCCAAGCTAAGTGTCTATGCATGGTGAGCACTTAGCTCATTCAATTAATGCACTGTCCCCTATGCTTCTGACATTGAAATTAAATCACATGCCAATCCTTGTATGAATATTTAATTGGGGTTGGAATATTAATCTCACCTGTATGCTTTTTCCCAATGTTTGTATAATGGAGCTACAATTGTAAATCTCACTCGAAACATTTATGCATTTTCCCAACTTTAGTTGGATTGGAGTTCGATTAGTAGATTTCACTATTCTGGTTAATCCATATTCCTCCAACATCTGTGGCACAGGGGCTAGGAAAGTAAATCCCCTTCCCCTCTATTTTTCACATTTTATCCAAGTATTACTGGACTGAAGATAGAATAGTAAGATCGTCCCCCTTTTAATTGTGCACATTACTCAATGTCATTTAGATTGGACGTGGAATACTAAGAGCCTAATTATGAGTGTGGCAATCTGAGGACCGCCACACTTGCGGTGACGGTCAGACTGACGTACGCCAGGCGTTCCGACCACCACATTGCAACGCTGGTGGGTGGACCCACCTAAAGACCACTGTCCCTGCCAGAAACATGGTCTTTGACATGGCGACGGCGGCATGAGTTGTACTTAGCCAGGGCAGTGCTGAACTCTGAGCCACCTGGGTGATTACAACTCAGCTTTCCGCCAGCCTTTCCATGCTGGGGAACCCGCCTTGGGAAGGCTGGTGGAAAGCCAGTGCCGGGGGCAACAGGGGACCCCCTGCTCTGCCCATGGCATAGGCTGTGGAGGGGCCCCCCTGCTCACCAATGTGGCAGAGAGTGTGCTTTCCGAAGGTGCTGGAGTGATACGATAAGGGAGCCGAGACCAATATCATAGCACAGTTCCCAACAACCTATTACAATGTTCCTCTGGTCAGTCCAGCGGAACCATTGTAATACACTCACGGGGGACATTATCGTCATGGTGGTAGCATCTTTCCCACTGCTTTGACAATCCAGTGGTGGGACCGCCAAAGTCATAATCAGGCCCTAAATCTCCTAACTTCTTTTTATGTACTTTTCTCTTTTTAGCTCTTATTTTAACTTGATTACAGTTAGACTAGCAAATCTCACTGCCTACAAATTATTTAAATGCTTGCATGATTGTAATTAGTAAAGTATGATATATATTTTTTAACTTGATTTGGTAATCTTGTGTTGTTGTCTTTTATAATTATTTTATAGATATTTGTGTTTTTAGAAAATATTTAAAAATGTTCTGGGATTTAAAAATTATTAAAATTATTTAAAACTGCAGAATGAACGGTGAGGGCCTCATTACGAGTCTGGCGTTCCTAGGACCACCAGACTCGCTGTGGAGGTTGGACCACCGCCAAAGCTGCGTGCGGCCTGCACATTACGACCATGGGGGAGCCGCCCGGTCCAACAGCCAGCACTGCCAGGTTGCCACCAGTCAACAGCCTGGCTGTTCCGGCGGTCCTAATCTGCCAGAGCAGCGCTGCAAGCAGCACTGCCCTGGGGATTACAAGTTCCCTCTCTGCAGGCTTTTGCATGGTGGTCCCACCACCTTGCAAAGTCTGGCAGAGACGGGGTGCTGGTGGCAACATGGACAGCCCCAATTGTGCTTTTCACTGCCAGAATTACGGACAGTGAAAAGCGCGATGGGTGCTGTTGCACCCTACCCACCGAAACATTGCCGCCGGCTTGATTCTGAGCCAGCATCAATGTTGTGGTGAGTTTTCCGCTGGGCCATTGGGTGGAAACACTGTTTCCCTCCGCTGGCCCAGAGGAAAACTCATAATAAGGCTCGAGGGCAGAAAACCAGAGTGGCGGTTTTCTGTCCTAAAGAATTTGGCTAACAGCCTCCGCCACCCGAAAACACTGAAAAACTCAAAATGATGCCCTCAGTATGTGTTTTGGGACATTAATTTCCATTTTATATGTTTAAATATTTCCATTTTGTTAAGAAGAGTTTTTTTTTAAAATCCTCTCTTAAATATTATTGAGTCACCACTTTTGTAGGCGTTGCAGCCAACTAGACAGGGTGCATGGTATTTAAAAGCAGAACATTTACCAATTAGGTTTACCATAAAACACTCACCACGGACACCCCCAGCCCTCGAAGATTTCACCATCTTGAAAGAGGCAAAGTAGCTAAGACTGCCCTCTTGAACTTTTACCCTATTGGTTTGGTTGTGCCCTGCTGTCATTCCAAACCACTAGCCTGTGATAGACATAAATGTGGCATCTCCAGGAACCCATTTCTCAACACTGCTAGACCTGAGGAAGAACAGAAGAGGACTGGACCTCCTCTCTGTGACCTAAGAGGAGCCTTGAAGAATGGACCTGCTCTCACTTGTGCCCAGGACAAATAAGTGAACTCCAATTGTGATAAAGCTGACCTCCTGTTCAAGGTACAGGCATACAACAAGCTACAGGGACACAACAAGCTACAAGGGGCCTTTCCAGCAACTGGAGCTAGACTGAACCCTGCTGTTGGCCCCTGCCTGACAACCTAAGTTCCTCCCCTGATATCCTAGTAGGCTTCAGAAGTGTAATCCTGTGGTGGATTTGGACTTAAAGGACTCTAGCATAAAGAAACATCTTTCATTAGGACAGACCTGGTTGGTGTGTCCGAGCCATGCTCCTTCGTGGTCAGCCTGAAATTGTGCCTAGGTACCAGTCTACTGCGACCATTGACTGTCACTTTGTGGTTCTTGGCTCTTTTACCACTTTCAACCGTAGAAATTCACATCTCCGGTTCCGCTCATTCAATTTTTGTCATTTTGATGTCATTTTGATGTCATTTTGTTTATTGAATTTTACTTTTGTGAGGGATTTTTATTGCTTTGCATTTCAACTTTATCACAGTGATGGCATTGCATAAATCCTGTACACATTGCCCTAAGTTAAACCTGCCTGCTTTGTGCCACAACTGCCTGGGGATGGGCTGACATTATTTTAGTGGCTTTGAGGGTTCACCATAACAAAGGCTGTGATTGTTCCTTGATGTAGGTAGTCAGCCAGCCCACAAAATAATCCAATTTCTTACAGGTTCCTTGTTCCATGAAGTTTAACATCATATTTACCACCTGCTCTGATAAGGTTGTAAATATGAGCACGGGAGAGATGCCAGGTGGGGCGAGTGAGGGGGTTAGGAAATGAGAGGGTAGTGAGAAGGGCAAAAAATTACACTGGCAGTAGGGTGCATGTAGCATCACCCTCTGCAAAAACAAAAACACAAATAGAGGTTGGCTGCTGTTGGAGCCAAAGCCTCAAGTGATGATATTTTTTCTGGATGATAAAATCTAACCTCTTTTCCAATGCCTGAGAAAATCGGGTGTGGGAACAATGACACACTTGTGATTGGGTGGAGCAGAATTCCTCACATTAATTCTGCTCTGCCTGACTTATAACTATGACAAAGGTGCAAACATATATGCCACCCCCCCATGACTGAATTTATAAGTGTAAGGTTACTATTAGTAACTTTTCACCTGTTAGTGGAGCTGTTCCTCACTGGAGCAGAGATTTCCATGCAAGAAGTATTGAGAAAATTAATAAAGTTTATTTAAAAACAATTCCAACGTTTTGATTATAAAATGTAAATGTGAAAAATAAATAATATTAACCTAGAATTAATAAAATAAAAAGTTACAACACATTTCCTCCTCATGTTAAATTGCATTACATAACAACATTATTTAATTTATAAATATTCATTTTTAAACAGTCATTTAAAAAGAAAATTACCCACCCTATTAATGCATTCCGTTAATTTGAATATTTTTACACTTTTGAAAATAAGTTAAAAAGTTTAATTTAATTGTTTGTAATTTAGTGTATTATTAGTTAAAAATAATTATACTCACATATTTAATTTTTATCTCTAAAACAATTAAACACATATACTTTAAATTTAGAATTAATTTAATTAATGTGACATTAATTTCGGTAGGTGTTAGTTTAATTTCCTGCCTCCATTGTTTTATATGGCAGTGTGTTGCAGGACCAGTGTTTGGCCATTTGTTGTACTTGATTTATCCTAAGGCTGAGCTCGAGTGAAAATAAGCCTGTTTTGATTCTATAGGTGTTGTAGTAAAGTTAGAAGTGTATTTTGTGAATTTGAATGGTCTTACACTTTTGTGGGTGTGTGTTGTGTGTTTGCATGTCTTTCCCTAAACCTCCCAATAATTTTCCTTTTACCTCCACCATTTTTGTAGTAATTATTCCTCATTTCCCACCACACCATGGTCCCTCCATCTTGTATTTCAAAAACATGTATCTTTGTGTGCAGAAATCACCACCACAGTGCCAGTGATCTCCACACAGAAAAGACAGGAGAGATGGAGGTGGAAATCTCCACCCTAAGGTTTGTGAATTTAATTTTGCAACAAGTAGATAGCACTGCTATAGTACTACCTTACATACTCTAAAATGCTGTTTGTGAACCAGGCCTCTAATCTTTATGAATCATTATCACTGAGAACAATTGCATTCAATGACAGGAAACAGTGCCATTGTCACATGGCTGTACTTTGTAAGATCAAAGTCAGAGGCAGAATGGCTCACCTCATAGGATTCGACCTCCAGTCCATCTACTGTGAAAAGTGTACATATTGAGACAACAATCAACACTATGCATCGCTATCAGAGGTGATAGAAGAGACGTCCTTCAAGATGAATTTGACGTAGGGGCGCGTCATGTCGTTATTCCACAGAACTGAAGCTTGCTCGGTGGGACAGGCTTGGAATTAGGTAGACACACATAATGGATTGTTGCCTCTTGAAGCATTTCAAGAAAGGGCCCCACAACAATCGTTTAAATTATTATTATTTTTTTTTTTACCCTATAGTTTTTATAGGAGATATTTTTGTTGAAGCTTTTGTTATGTCTATAATAATGTATTGTTAGAGTTAGTACTTTAGCAATGGACATTTTTATACTTACTACAGTTTACGGCCTACTTTCATAGTTTTTTTCATTTCATTAAAAGTATAGAAAGTGGACATCATGCCTTTTAGTATTTTGACCATGATACTTTGTAGGTAGATGATTTTGTTTTCAATGTTGTAACATACAACTATGTCAACGTGGTAAATCTGTACGTCTCAATATATATTTACCTCTGTGAAATTTAATTTGGCAGCATGTTTGCCATAATATTCTTGTAGCACTATATATCTGTACGTGATAGTCTGCCATACTACTGAGGGATGGGAATGCCCCTCAGATACCAAATATCATTGATTTGTTAAGATATAATCTGGGCTGGCATGAGATTCTTAGACAAGCCCATGTTGGCCTGAGAATAAATTCTCAAACACACAACTTCAGTACTGTACTAAGGATAATAAGTGGCCTTTTGAGAATATGGCATGAAGGAAGCAATGAAAATCAAGCCAACCTTTATGTGGAGCCCAAATAAAGGTCACCATCAGACATTTTCAACCAACAAATAGGGTACTATGGTGCATTGAAACCCCCTCTCCCTTTGTAACCCTGTTGGCTTCCCAGAGTGGAACATTGTCGCAAAATGAGTATCTTGCCAAATATCGGGAAGCAAGAGGTCTCTCCTAGAATGCATCTGCCTATAGCTGTAGATAAGTAACAAAGTGCATCCATATCTGACCAACGACATATGCATCACCAAATGTGCATCACTATTGTTATAGGGCCCACAAGAAGCCACTTCAAGGGTCATAACTTGCATACCAAATGGATTTGTTTTCACTGGAATGCTTCATTATGGGGTGTAAACCATAGTCTGCAAGTATCCAAATAGTAAACTGATAAAGAACTGGCATCTATTTTATTTCATCCTATGTAGTGTAAATATGAATCCAGATCAAGGTGTTACCATTAAAATTAACCTAAGGAAAAATGGGCTAATTTTTAAATAAAGTGCCAATTAGCAAATAAGGAATTGTATGATTTCAGCTCATAACAATAAAATATTCTATTTCTATGCACAAAAATATGTGCTAAGTGGTGAATGCCTATTTAATTCTAAACAACCTGGGAGAAAACCCAGGGGCTTATTTACAAAGAGTTTGCGCCACTATTGCATCATTTTTTTTATGGAGCTGCTGCGCGCATTTAGCCAAATGCGTCAGTTTTTTTAGGCCTGTGTCAAAAAAGCCTGTGTGGCATCCGGCTGCGTCACAGAGATTTAAATGTATGCAAAGTGGGTGTTCTGTCAGATAAAGTCACTTACAACTAATTCAGTGATATTTACAAGTTTTTCATTGTTTGATGCTTCTTCAAGAAGTATCACAATTAGCCTGCAAAGTGTCAGAATTCCTATGCCTCCAGAACTCAGGCGTAGGGACTGACGCAGTGGCTTTAAAACAGGAATCTGACCATTTGAAGTCACTTCACACCCTGTAAGATGTCTGCTAATTCCCACTAGTTGTAGTAGGTCTACACATGTGCCAATCATGTTGGAGGACACCTTGACCAACCTGGGACCATGGCACCTAAGATTCCATCATTTACTGCAGGAAGGTTATTGGACGTTGTGTACCTTTTGTAAGGGACAGACCAGGATTGTCACTTCTCCATGGAGGAAGTGGTCCGCACGTCCAGTCCTGCGTACAACAGTCCTGAGGACAATAGGTAAGTACATGCATATGGTAGGTGAAACATTCATTGTCACTTCACATTCAAACATATACGTGTATTCACATACATTACACTGTCACTCACTAGGTCACAGATACTCAGGTCTCTACACACACAAAAGTAGACTACGCCCACCGTAATGTGACACATAACAATACTGCATACATTACCTTTTTCATTCAGGACCAATGTAAAATTGTAGAAGGATATATTTCACAATTTTACAGTCTTTTTCATTTGTCCTCACACATTAGGCTCCTTGCATAAATCATAACTGACACATTGCTTCAGATTTTTGACGCATTGCTGAAGTTGTGCCAGTTCTGACACAAACTTCAGCAAGCATCACTTTTTGAGAGGATGTGTTGCGACATCCTTCCCCCGGATGCGTCAGTATTTCTGAACCATCCTGGGGCCCTACGCCATGGTGCGACATATTGTAAATACAACACATCCATGGCATCGTAAGCTTTCTTGCCGCAGAGCAAGTATTTTTGATGCATTGCTACCGCAGCACAGCAATGCATCAGTTCTTGTAAATAAGCTGCTCAGTGATGATGAAAGCTGCGCAAAGCCAGAAATGAAGCTGAAACAACATTGAAGATTTTTAACATAATAGTGAATGCCCTTGATTTGCCATAATTACAAAACTGTACACTAATGTGCTTAAATAACCTATGCTCTTGGGAGCACCACTTAGTTTGCGTGCATTTGAATAATTTAAACACTCTTATACTTTCACTCATCACTAATTTTGAGTGTCTGTGTTCTCTAAATATGTTTGTGATATCAGCTGATGAAAGGGGGTTATTGAATTTATTAATCTTAGCTATGATTCATTTATTGGTATGGTAATGTATCTATGGAGTTTTATAGGGTGTTTGGTGGGACACCTTTCAGCAATTTAAGAGTTGTTGAATAAATGTATTCATCAAAAGTGAAATTACAATATTAGTATGAAGACAGCAAGAGTGTGGGAGTTATAGTTCTAATCTTGGTACAAACCAGTACCATGAGATCTAAGCAGGAATAAAGGGCAAGGTCCCCAGTGTGCAAATTTCCCCAATTAACTGCAAACAAACTTATGGGGTCATTACGAGTTTGGGGGTCACAAACATCCGACCGCCAAAATCCCAATGAGGAGACCGCCACTGTTCTGGCAGTCTCCCCACTGGCCCCATTACGACTTTCCCACTGGGCTGACTGGCAGGAAGCAAGATTCCTGGCCGTCAGCCCAGTGGGAAAGATGCTGCAACATTGTTCCCGGCTCATAATTGAGCCGGTGGCAATGCTGCCGCATGAAGGGTGCACTAGCACCCTTGAAATCTGCACTGTCTGCACAGCAGACAATACGCATTTCAAGGGTGCTGGGCAGTGTGGCCCCCTGCACTTGTTCTCTGCCAGCCTTTTCATGGCGGCCTGACTTCAGCGCTGCTCTGGCTGATCACAACCAAGACCGCTGTCATCCCATCGGGATCAGAGATCCTGGTGAGACAGCAGTCGGACCGCCAGGGTTGTGATGTGGCAGTCGGACAGCCACGGCGGTCCGATGGCCACCGTGAGTCTGGCGGTCTTGAAACCACCAGACTTGTATTCAGGCCCTTAGTGTCTCCGCCTCATGGTACGACAATCAAAGAACTGCATAATTGATTATCTCCTTCACAAGGACTTACAGGCACATGTGCATGTACTGACATGTTCCCCATATGGTGATAATGCATAAGAAAGTCTATTTCAGAGGAAGTAGCCCACCCAGACCTAATGGACACACTCTGGCGTCATACAGTGAACATGCTCATTTTAGGATGTTGCATCCATAGTGACCCTACTGACACCTAAACATAAACTCAGGAGAATATTCTTGAGGGATTGTTAAGGCACCAAGATTACCTAGGTTCTTGTTAATGTTGTTTAGGGCTACGCAATCCTGTTCCACATGCTTTCCCTAAGCTAAAGCACATCTCTGGTCTAGAGGAATGAAAGGCATTATCATAGGTGGGCAATACAAGGATAATGGGTCTAAAGAAAATGTGTGACCAATCCAGTCCCTCTTGAGGGAACATACAGCAGATTGAAATGCAGGAATTCATAAACCAGGATCCTAGCCCCATGCTGCCCCCTTGGTGGGATAGCACCCACGCAGGACTTTGGGTGAATACCCAATGCTGAGCACACCCACAGATTGGCAGCACTACATGGTCACCCTGCATGGCTGCCCACTCATAACTTTTTTCTTGTAGTCAATCTGTCATGTGCAATTGGGGCTAGGTCTACTCTGATTCTTGGAGTAGTTGAGAGATCAGACCCTCTCAAGCCTCCAGATGGGACGTGTGCCCGATTGTTCACCTCCCAAGATATCCTGAATCTATGCTCTAGTCCATGGGGGAAGATTTTATTCTAGAATATCCATGATAAAAATATCTTTTGACATAAATATGGTGTCCCAAACATTTTTTTGTAAAATATTGACCGTTTGGGCGTAAAGCCTAGATTATTAATGCCTATGGGGTAATATTTTTGTAAACAATAGTTAAGACAATATGGGGGCATTTTGAGTTTGGCAGATGAAAAACTCCGTCAGCCAAACTCCCAACAGGGTGGCCGCCACCTATGCAGTGACCTCTCTGCCGGAGTTATTAAGGGTTTCCTGCTTGGTCAGCAGGCGGAAACCTAAGTTTCCACCCACCAGCCTAGCGGGAAACTGGTTACAGTATTGTCACCCGCTCATAATTGAGCTGATGGCAATGCTGTAGTGAGCAGGGTGCACCAGCACCCTAGCAATGTTCACTGTCTGCAAAGCAGACTGTGAACATTGCGAGGGTGCTGGGCCCCCTACACCTGTTCTCTGCCAGCCTTTTCATGGCGGGGTCACCGCCATGAAAAGATTGGTGGCGAACAAGGTCATAATCCCCAGGGAAGCGCTTCTTGCAACGCTGCCCTGGCGATCTAGGATTTCTGCCAACGGCCAGACCACCAGGATCCAAGATCCCGGTAGAGCTGGTGGTTCCCTAGCAGTCCGACCGCCACATCTGCAGCGCTCCAGACTACCACCGCAAGTGTGGTGGTCGTAAGACCGCCACACTCGTAATCAGGCTCTATGTTTGCACAGTACAACTGTGAAACAGTAAGCAAGGTTTGCCTCTTTCTTTTTCTCAGCGCTGTTGTCTGAAAATAAAACTAACTCAGAGAAATGTTTGGTTAAATGACTTCACTTTATGCGCTGCGGGCACATAAAACAGGTGCTTGGGTTTGTGCCAGAAAAGTTCATCATGATACATACAGCCCGTGGTGTTTTTGACCCTCAAGTAATACGAAGTGCTTTGAGAGCGCCAAATGCAGGTGCAAACTTTCAATAGGATTCCAGCACGCTCTCTTCATTAGTGCACCGGAGTGTTATTAAGACCTTGGGAATGAGTAGGTCTTTGCTAGCACTTGATTGGTTGATGCCCACCAGAAGACGTTCACATTTGCAAAGAGCATTAGTAAAAAATATGGAAGGAGTGGATAGGTCTTCCAGGACTGTTTCATTAATTATCATTGAAATTGATACTTTTAACAGTTATCATTGAAGCACCAAGCAGCAATTTAGTTTGTGATGTGCGCAGTCTGAAGTAAATTGCTATTATTTGATTTGGCATGGTGGGATGATAAACTGCATTATGGTCGCTCAAATTTTTATTATCAAAAATTCGAAAAGTGTCTATATTCTTTCCACCTTGGAATAACAATCGAGATGCTTCCAGAGTTTAGACATCCAAAAATCAGGTCTGCGCAGATGGCATAACAGCTGTTGACTTCTCCAGCAGAGCTATCTCTCCAGCGAGCAATGTGTGCATTGGTCCGTGCATAGCCAGTCACGATGGTCTTACTTTTAATGCGCATCAATATGTAATAGTGAACGCTCCATTTCTAATGCACGCGCCAACACGAGATCTTAAAATCACAACAGGAAATTGCTCAATGGAGCTGATACACAATTGTTGAAGAACAGCGCTCTCTGGGGCAGAAGGCCAAAGCCAAGGAGTTCTTTACAAGAGCCTTGCATGTGCACTGCTCTGAGGAATGCCAGCTCCTCGCCCAATCAGGCTTCTAGAAAGTAGACTCATGGAGGACATATTTCACAGGAGAGTTATGTGTGCGCCGTGGAAGCTAAATCTCAGCCCATGGAAATAAGTAGTGCGATCGTGCGCATTCTCAAAGAACAACAGAAAGCATTCAACATACAACCCGCTTGTGCACTGCTGGCTAAGACATTTTAAAACAAGCATTTGAAATGCAACGGGTCTCGTGTTTGCTCATGTTAGAGCTGATAGCGTTGTCCTAACCCGACTTTTCACCTATCGGTCAAAAGTGCATTTATATACGTAACACGAAAAAGTGCAATTAACTATGTAAAGCGCTCGACTTCTGCCAAGCGAGATCGCGCTCGTAAATTAGAGAAAAAGAAGTCCACTAGCCCGATGGAAAACAGCGAGCCTCGCATGTTTTCTGTACTTGGTCGCTGCGCTCGAGGAGGGCTAGCCACCGGAAAAGGCATGACGTATGCGTGCCTTCGACTAATGAAAGCAAGCAGATTTTATTAGGCAAGCCCATGAACCAATAAAAAACACTGACGTGACGTTGACAGGGCTCCGAGCCCTTTTCTGAACACTAAAGAATCTCGCTGCGATACGCATGCGGGAGCGCATGCAACACAGGCTCGACCCTAAAAAATAGAAAACCAGGACAACAAAACATTTCTGTCATAATAAAATAAATGACATTTATAGAGCTTTACACCTCTTCAATCTACTACAGAACATACAGCAGCCAAATGTTTGAACATAAAGTTACTTCTAGTAGCTTTCGTAAGAGTATATATTGAGCAATATTAAAGCACATTTTCCCACCTTCTGTTCATTTAGGTCTTCATAGTATCAAGGGAGAACACAACTGAACTAAGTATATTATTACATTTTAACTTAATTTAATGCTTAATATTTATTTCAATATTATTGTTTTCATTAAATTAAAAGGTAATTTTTCTTCTTCAACCCCTTACAGAATCATTTGTGTTGAATGTGTAATGAATGTGTGACATTCTTGGGTGAAAGTTATGTATTATTTTATTTGTGATATAAATAAAAATTAAACAAGTACTCATTTATAATATTTTTTTAAAATATTGTGCACATTAAGAAATAAATATTTATTTTATTTAAACAACATAGCATAGTATGTTATTAAAATAAACATTAATTATTTTGAAATGTTATTTGATTTACTTTATCTTGCATGTTGCCATGCGTATTTGTGGTGCTAACAGCTTTCATTGATTTCTATTGCAGTGTGTTGCAGTGCTGGTTGTCGGCCATGGGCTTACTTCTGAGTCAGGTCTAATGACCATTGAAACCTTGTGTAAAAAATTGGGTTATTGGTTGAGAGGGATGAACATCCACCTCAAATAATAATCATAATCCTTGTCAAAGTGAACTACAAAGTTCACTACAAACAGTAACAAAGAGAAAACACAACACAAGAAACAATCTCAAACCAATTTAGAAAAAGAGATTGAATTTTAATAAATACAATGGCACCAAAACAACAACAAAATCCGATCAGTAGACCTGGAGTTATGAGTTTTGAAAGTTAAAGTAAAAATAGCTCCAAGAGCTGCGGAGCATCAACTGTGGGTACCTGGTCACCCTGGACTGGGACAAAGTCAGAAGTCCAGGCTGACTGTTACGGAGTATTGGCCACATGCAGGACCAAGTTTGTTCTTCTGGAAGTTTTAATTTCTGACTTCTGTGCAGGGTTTGCACAGCACTGTTTGTGGAACTCTGAGCCACTCTGCATTGACTCCAGTAAAGCTTTTAGTCAGGCGCTGCATGGCAAGGCTCAGCGGGGCACAACGTCCCTCGGCGTCAGATCCGAGGAATCCTTTGGGTAGCAGCTGCTTGGCTCTGTGATGATTAGCATTGCTCTCAGTTTGATCCAGTGAAGCCTTCAGTCTGAAACTGCATGGTGAGGCTCTGCAGGCCTCCGCATCACTCAGCAGGTGATCCGGTGAAGCTTTTATCGGGATCTGTGTGGTGAGGCTCTGCAGGGCTTGGTGTCATTCAGCGTCGGATATGGTGAAGCCTTTGATTAGAATCTGCACTGCTCTGTGACGCTCTGCATCAGGAATGGTGAAACTTTCAGTTAGGCAGAGAAAAATGCACTCTGACTCCAGCCAAGCGACCGGGAACATGAAGACAGCACTTAGGGGTCAGAACTCACTCCCACAGAGGACAGTAGAGGGGATCAGGTCCAGTTCAGTTGGTACTGGTCAGCTGTAAAGCCTGTAGTTTGTTGTGTCCCTGAGGCTCAAACAGGAGGTTAGCCAAGTGACCATTGGAGTCACTCCTGGGGTCCTGGGTTCAAGGCAAGCACATTCAGTCTTCCTTCTTCAGATAGCTAGGCACTCCTTCTTCTGAATCTTCTCCAGTCCAGGACTGTTTTGATTTCAGGTTCTGTGGATGTCACTTCAATACTCAGTGCCAGCCTGTGGGTGGTGAATACCCCCTTAGTCTAATTCTAAAATTGGTTCTCGTCAGTTCTCTCCTTTCTCTGAGTTTGGCTCCAGTCTGTCTAGTGAAATAAAGGGCAGGCAGTCCCAGGTGTGAGATCTATCTGCCATTGACAGGGTAGGCATCTTCTGAAGTCAGCAAGGGTTGTGGACGGCCTTCAAGCTACCTACTGAAGTTTAGGAAGAAGCTGGGATCAACCCCCACCCAGGACATCGTGCTCAGGGAAGGAACACCCGCAAAGTTTGTCTACTGTCTGGGAGGAATATATTTAACACCACAGGTGAGTCATTAACAGTCACATGACAATGAACAGTGGCAGAAAGACACATTTAGTTTAGGCACCTAAATGCCATCTTTCTAAAAGTGGCAATTTCAAAATAGTAATTTAAAATCTGACTTGACCATTAAGTTGGATTTTAAATTACTATCCCAATGAGTCCTTGATTCATTTTTCTAGCTAGTCCCAAACTGGAGTTAAGCATTATAAGGAGTATTATCGTTGCTGCACCCACACCTCGCCTTACCTCACAGAAGTCCACTGGCTCTCCATCCTGAAAGACTGTCAATTCAAGCTGCTCACCCATGCATTCAAGGCCAACCACAACATTGGACCTGCCTACCTCAGCTACTGCCTTCAATTCCACCAACCCACTAGACAACTGCGATCTACGTCTCTCATGCACATATCCCACTAATCCACAGAAGCAGAACTGGAGGTTGGGCTTTTTTCTACATTGCCACCAAGACCTGGAATGTGCTTCCCTGATGCAATAGGACCATCTCTTCACTACTCCATTTCTGCAAGAAGCTGAAGACCTGGCTCTTCAACCAATCGCACAGATCTCCTTTGGATGACACACACTTACTCTTTCTTTACCTGCACACATACTCAAAGGTCTGGATACCCTCATGGATGACAAGTGCACTCAACAAATCTACACAACATAGCATAACATAACTTAACAACCCAGTGCTTTCTTATGAGACAGCAGCCCTGTTGCAGTGGAAATCGACTTTGGGTGTTTTTCACTGTCAGGACATGTAAAACCTAAGTACACATGGGCTACTTTTTAAATACCATGCACACTGCCTTATGGACATTTAGGCCCTAACCTAGGGATGACTTGTAATGATTAATAAGGAATGTTTGGACCTGGAATAAAGTTTATTTTGCCTGGTCAAAACATCAGTTTATAACTACACTACATGTTTTTGAGTGCTACTTTAGTGAGTGAAACAGTGAGTGCTGCATCCCACTTGTAGCATTTAATGTATGGGCTCTAGGTACACATAGTACTATATACTCGTACTTGTAAGAAGGCAAAAATCTGCAGTGACCCTGGTGAAAGAGCAAATTTCTAACTCTTTGTTTTGTTTGGGGCACTACTTAAATAAATAAATATAGCTATGTATCTTGTCAATGGAAAGTGTCTTACTCATTTGCGAATGTATTTATGTTTTTGTATGTCCCTCCCTAAAGCCTTCCCTAAACCCCACTGATTTCTGTAGTAATTATTACCATTTCCCCACCACTCCTCATTGCCTCTCTCACATTTACTACTAACACCTATACTTACATGTGCAGAGATATCTGCCAATAGGGTGGAGATTGCTGTAGAAAAAAGATAGGTGAGGCAAAGAACTTCAGGTTGAGACTTGTGAATCGCATTTTGGAGTAGGTAAAGCAGTACTTCATCACACACTTCAAAATTCATCCAAAATCACTTTTTTGATGAGCCCTCCGTGCGCCCTACAATAGAGACTGCTCTGTTTTAAAACACCTGAGACCTGATGAAGTAAAGGAGGTGTATTTGTCTGTTATATTCTAATTTTATTTAGATTTTTTGTGAACCTCTACAAACCACAAAATTGACATCTGTGAGCATTTAGTAGTTCAAAGCCACTATAGGTGCCAAAATATTAAATGATGTATTCAATATCACTTTTGATAGCATTGACTATCTCTTTTGTTAGAAAATCCTTAGAGTTGAATCGCTGAAAACTTGCATCACTCTTAGGTGTATGACTACATGAATGTCTGTAGGTGGATGTTGGGCTTTGTCAAAGCCACTAACCTATTCTCTACCAACTATACAGGAGTGATGTGGATCAACCATCTTCAGTTCACCATTGACCCACTCAATCCCGTCTGCCACTACTGAGGACTAAGTTGGTGGTTACCAAAGAGAGGAAGGGGCAGAGGAGAGACTAGGTTTCTTGGGTTGGTCCTTGTGTTTCCACCATGTGCTACTTAACATTGGTAAGGAGCCATTGTAGCACACAAAATTTACAGAAACAAGAAAGGGAAAGGCACTAACCTATATCACTTTATGTTAGGCAGATGTGTAATGCTCATACATGAAAGTCCACCCTGAGTTTTCCTCTTAATGAAGAGACTAACCCTGTATGAGACAAAGAGACATCACTGTATTTACTATTCACCTTAACAACTGGCTCAAATACCAAGGGCCTGATTTAGATTTCGGCAGGCGGGTTACTCCGTCACAACGTTGACAGATATCCTGTCCGCCAAGATATATATCCCATAGGAAATAATGGGATTTATAGTTTGGCGGACAGAATGTCCATCACCATTGTGATGGAGTAACCCCTCCACCGAAATCGAAATCAGGCCCTATATCTTCCTCAGAAATTAGTTCTTTAGTTGTTTTGACAAGTTCTGAACTCATTCCTTCATGCAAACGTGAGGTTATATATTGCTGCATGCAAAAAAGAAGCAAGCACTGCTAAACTTTTAATTAGTCCCATCAAGCACAGGCCAGGCAAGTAGACAGTAAGTATTGAATCAAAGGAGGTGATCTGTGTGTTGATGATATAGAAACTGCTCTTGTCCGATGCCGTGTTTTCAAATGACAAAGAAGGGCTGGAACAAAACCCTGAAGTGGCCAATATAGAAACATGATTCTGCTGCAAAAAAAGTCTGGACAAATGGTAGAATTCCAGCCATAGAGGCTGTGTGGCCATGGATTTTTTATAAGGCTATGCCAAGATGGCTACCACGCTCACTAGACTTTCAACTGTTGAGGAGTTTGCAGTGCTCTCTTGGTTCCCATGCCTGAAGAACCTCTTTAGCACAAATAGCGCTTTGGGACTCCAAAGCACTATATGGTTACAGGCCTGTGGCTTTGGAAGTCCGTGTCTGTGATATGACAGTACACTGCTCGTAGCACTCCTCTCTCTAGTCTGCAATTCGTGAGGAAGAGCTGGTGGACTCTTTAAATCATTTCATGTTTTAAAGTAATGCAAGAGTTCCCATGATCAGTCCTCAGAACCATATCCTTTCCAGTCCAGAAAATACATAAGTCTGCCTCTCCCCATTTTAGATTCCATCATGGATTGCACATTGTATTCAGGCTGTCCATGCACAAGTAGTGGGTTAGTTTGAACTCAAGTGAGAGCTTTCAGGAAATGGTTTGAGAAGCAACACATGAAAATCTGGTATACATGTGAGCTAAAGTTAAGCTCAGCTTCACTGCTAGGGGGTTAATGATTTTGGCAATCTTGTCTGGCCCAATGTACCTTTCACAAAAGCTGGTGCTGAGGTTGTCAGAGGCCTGCTGGGTGGCCATGGGGTGGCAGAGATGGAGGCAGGCTACTGGAGAGAGCCAGTAGCCTGCGAGATTGGTGGTGGCCTGCAGTCTGCTGGTTGGAGGCTCAGTCAGAGCTCCACGTCTGCCTCTCCTGAGTCATACACGGCGGCGGTTGTGATGCCGAGCTCGCCCGCATTGGGGCTAGCTCTGGCATGCAGCCCAAGTCAGAGCGAGGTTGGGCCAGCACTGAGATGAGTTAGCCTGAGGCCTAGGAGCTACTGGCCTCATTTTGGCAGTACAGAAGCTGGAACGCTTGATCCCGGCAGGGCCGACAGTGCCTCTGGAGGGCTGCATAAATTAAGTTCATCCCCCGGGATGACAGAGATATTTTGGACAGGCCCTGGATGCTGGCCGTGGGTCTAATGGAGCTGGCTAGGGCCAGAAACTAATGGTGTACGACGGGCAGGCCGCTGTGAATCAGCACACTAAGATGAGCTTATAGGGAGATCGGGGGTGCCGTTGCACAGAGTAGTCAAGATTAAAAGGCCACACCCCCATAGCCATGTTATACAAGTGATACTGCCTCTCAGCTCTGTCATGGTGCAGGAGGTATGGCCCTCATCTGTGCTTTGGAAAAGTTGTTCCTGAAGTACTACGTGCAAGTGCCAGAAAGATTCCATTGTGAGGTACTGGCCTGACTGGGGGACGCACATGTTGATATCAACTCCCCCCATGATGCTCTATAGCTTATTACGAAGACAATACACAGCAGCTAGACATTGAACGTGGTGGGTGCAGGTCAGTGGCAAAAGGTTCCCCACAATCACACTGCACAATGAAGCCAACTCATGTTTCTCTGCTGACCGAAGAGTGATTGACCCATGTCATGCAAATTTGCTTGGGGCCCTACGGACATGGTGTTTGCCCCTGCGCACTGCCCTGGTATACGTCCTCATCGCTCGGCCTCGCTGGCGTGGGACTCCTTTAGGGAGCCTCGCCTAGAGTTGGGGTCTTGTCTCCGGGGGACTTGGGCTAGGTCCTGGTGTGGCTAAATGCTTACTAATACACTGGGGCATTTGGACTTATGCTCTGTTCGGGTCACACTTTCCATTCAGGGGGCACATACCTCTGACCCATCGGCGGCTGACTGCTCTTGCCACCCCTTATACTCACCTTCGGGGGTCTGGTGGGTCATGCGCACAGCTGAGGACAGACGAGAGACCTTGGGAGCACGTCGGAGGCACTGACCATCATGACAAAGGATAAAGGGCCAGGGGCCAGATGTAGCAAACGATTGCGACTCGCAAACGGGCCGAATCGCAATTTGCGACAGTGCAAAATCGGAAATGGGATGCAAAAAGCCCATTTCCGACTCGCAAAAAGCGATGGGACCCGTTTGCGAGTCGCATCCGGTGCGACCCCATTTTGCGACCTGCAAATTGCAAGTCGCAATTTGCGAGTCGCAACCCATATGCAATTGCAACTCGCAAATTGCGACTAGTCGCAAAAAGGCCAGTTTGCATGTCCCATTTACCACTAACTCAGAGCAGGTGGTAACCACTACCAAAGTATAAAAGGGGACCCAGAAGGCATCTGGGTTACTCAAGATGGCGGATATATACCTGATAGCAGTGAGGAGGAGAGTCTACGCAGCCCAGCAGAGGAGGAGGAGGGGCCACAGACAGGAGAAGATATATAGAACCAGGCAGACTCTTTTTCAGCAAACTGAAGAGGAGATCTATGACAAATACCGCCTTAGCAGCGCAGCCATTCTAGAATTAACAGATTTACTGAAACCACAGCTAGAACACAAGACTCTGCGTGGCTGCGCCATCCCTACGCATGTGCAAGTACTATGCGCACTGCACCTCTTGGCCTCAGGGAGCTATCAGGGGGTCATTGCCGTGGCAGGTGGGGTATCCCAAAGTGCAGTGTCAAGGTTCCTCAGGGCATTCCTAGAAGCCTTAGTCACGCACATGTCTCACTTCATATACTTACCAAGGAATGAGGCAGAAATTAACAGCACCAAGCTGGACTTTTACCGCATTGCCCACTTTCCTCATGTCATAGGGTGTGTAGATGGGACACACATTCAAATATGCCCCCCTGCTAATCTGGAACACATTTTCCGCAACAGGAAGTGTACCCACTCACTCAACATACAGGTTGTTTGTGATGCCCATTATGTCATCACGGACATCGTAGCTAAGTTTCCTGGCAGTACCCATGACTCATACATTTTTAGGCATAGTGGGATACATCAACGCCTGGAACGTGGGGAATTTGGAGACGGTTACCTCCTAGGTAGAGCCACAGACACTTGCAGACATACACACAGGTCACTGTGCACGACAATCTGGACTTCCTAACCGTGTACTTTTGTGCCCAACAGGTGACAGTGCATATGCTCTCAGGCCTTGGATCATGACTCCGTTTTTAACACCCAGAACTGAATCAGAGAGGCAATACAACAGTGCGCATAAGAGGACCAGGAACCTGATCGAGCGCACCTTCGGACTGCTGAAGGCAAGATTCAGATGCCTCCACCGCAGTGGAGGCGCCCTCCAATACACCCCCATTACCGCTTTCAAAATTGTGGTCGCATGCGCCATCCTCCACAACATAGCCACCCGACGTGGGCTACTTCTCACCCCTGCAGACCCAGATCCTGATGATGAAGAGCAAGAACAACCACATCGCCATCATGGGGATAGGAGTCTAGCTAATCAAGGCAGACTGAGACGGGACCACATTGCAACGCAATATTTTGGACGGTACGTGTCAACTCCCACCATACTCACCTATTAACCATTTGTTAAGTGGAACAAAAATAACTGTTTTATTAATGTCATGAAGAAACTATATACAAGTTGAAATTGTCCCTGGGCAGGAAAATGCCAACCAGTCATGTGGCACATTAACGCCATGTGCCACATTAATCTGTCCTGGCTGTTATCTATGATCTCCTGCCCCTCCTGCCAGCCTGGCTGGTCCCTGCTGCGTCCATGGTGCTGTGCCTACCACTCCTCAGCACCCTACTGTCAGTGGCAGAGACACTGCTCACTGTTGAGCCCTCCTCCCAGGTGTATTTGTTAACTTCCTGGCTGTGATGTCATCATCATGTGCCAGGAAGTGTTTCCAGAGTGTTCTGGTATGCTTTCTGGAGTGTTCTGCTGCATCTGCAAGCAATTTTGAAGGTAATCACAATTTGCGACACCCACTCGCTAATTGCGAGTTCGTTTTTTGCACACTCGCAAACAGCGACCTCGCAAACTGCGGACTCGCACACAGCGTTGCGAGTCCGGCTGCGAGTCGCAAAATCGGATCGCTTTTTTTTCTGACATTCCAATTTGCGACTCGCATTTTGCGAGTCGCATCAACTCGCAACATGGGAGTCGCAATTTTTATTTTTGCTACATCTGGCCCCAGATGTAGTAAACTCCAATTTTGCGACTTGCAAATTGCGAGTCTGACCGACTCGCAATTTGCAACTCGCAAAATTGGATGCAGAAAGGTGTCTCAGACACCTTCTGCGACTCGCTATGGGGTCGCAAAGACCCACCTCATCAATATTCATGAGGTGGGTCGCAGTTTGCGACCCCATAGCGAGTCCCTGCACTCACAGGGATGGTGGCCTGCTGTAGTCAGCAGACCTCCATGTCTGTGACTGCTTTGTCAATAAAGCTGTTATTTTTTTCATTTTGCAGCCCGTTTTCCTTAAAGGAAAACGAGCTGCAAAATGAAAACTAAACCGAAACCATTTGGTTTCGTTTTTTTCAGAGTAGGCATTGGTCCATAGGACCACTGCCTGCTCTGAAAATATTTTTTTTTCGGCATTCACAAAGGGGAAGAGGTCCCATGGGGATCCCTTCCATTTTGCGAATGAGTTACCACCAGTGTGAAACTGGTGGTAACTGCGAGTTGGTTTGCGACCGCATTCGCGGTCACAAAGCAACTCTGAATGGCGAGGCGGTCGCAAATAGGAAGGGAACACCCCTTCCTATTTGCGAGTCGCATTCCCAAATTGCGAGTCGGTACCGACTCGCAATTTGGGGATGAGCATCGCGTTTGGCCTTTTGCATGCTGTAAACTGCGTTTTTTGCAGTTTGCGACATGCAAAAGGCTTCGTACATCTGGCCCTAAGTGCCCCCTGCCAAACAAAGTACTATGGACAAATTTGCCTAGCTTGGGAGTTCAGTGCCAGCATCTGGAGCCAGTGAATCCTTGGCGAAGGTGCCAGATAATGTGGCACTCCTGGCAGCCGTAACCCATTCTCAAGATATGCTTGAAGCCAAGATTGGAGTGGTGGGCTCAGATGTCACTTTGCTCTGTCAGGATTTCAGACGAGCGTAGGAGGGAATAACGGAGGCCAAGACGAAGGTCTTTGAAGTTGAGGACTCAGTCACAAACTTGCAGCAAAAGGTGAACATGCAGATGGCCTGATGAAAGAACTGGCGGTGCAGGTGGAAGACACTGAGAGACGAGCTTGCCGCAACAGCCTGAGATTCATCAGATTCCCTGAATGATGTGACTACTCGTCCATGGACATGTTCTTGACAGAATGGATGTGATCAATGGTGCCCCCAGAGAACCTCTCATTTTGTTTTGTGGTTGAATGTGCCCATGGAGCGCTAGAAAATAAACCCCCTCCTGGGATGCGGCCTAGACCGGTGCTAGCCAAAATCCTAAATTAAAGGGACAGAGATCCAATCCACAAATATGTATGAAATCAAGGCAAGATCATGTAGAAATCACAGCAGATTATGATCTTTCCCAATTATACAAGAATGGTACAACAGCAGCATCCATCTTTTACAGCGGCCAAGCAATGCCTACGGGACCTAAAACTACAGTATATGCTTTTTTTATCCAGTATGACTGTGAGTCATATTTAACTCGCAAACATATTTCTTTGATTCTGTGGAGGAGGTTTTCCATTGTACATATGAGAAGGTGACACTTAAACACTGCACCCCTCCCCCCCACGCATGGACCCGGACTTATCACAGGGTGACAGGGTGGACCCCCATTAAAGAATCCAGCAAAGAGAAGCAACAGATCTTCCTGGCAGAATTACAGCAGAGGTGAACAATCTTAGGGCCGCTCCGTTGCCCCCCTGCAACATCATCTGCCCATGAACAATCGCACTGTACCTAGACTTTGGTAATATTTGCTGATCTAGTAATGTGTGCATGCTCATCAGTGTGGATCACAGTATGTTTGACCACCAGACACTGCGATAGTTGGTTAATAACCATTAGTGGTTTGTACTAGTTGGGGCAGGGATCAATTGTTAGTGGCCACTCAGTGCCCATATTGGGGACACAGGTTGACGCAACCCGCAATAGATACTTCTCATTTGTCAAAGTACTTTTCCCCTTTCCCGTTAATGCAAACAATGTGGACTTAGTAGTGCGTCTTTAAGGAGACCTTACAGAAGGGGGGTTGCTGGTTAATGAGGGAGACTGGAACACTATGATGGATCCACACGGAGATGAGCGGGTCCGTCCTCAGCTGCCTAGTGACCGCGCTGGGTCCTGTAGATGTTTGGAGAGCACGCCATCAATAGAGAAAACAATACATTCATTTTTCCACGGCCCATGGCTCAGTCTCCTAACTTGATTACTTCTTTATCTCCAGCACCTACGTGCACAGGGTATTGGATGTGGACATCTTGGCACGGAGATCGTCTAATCATTCTCCAATAGTTCTCAGGTTCCTTGGAGGGCCCAGGAGGTCAGCATTCTGTTGGTGCCTCTCGGGTCGCACCTCCGGAACCCTTCATTTCAATAACATTTCACGCAATCCATTGAAGAGTATGTCACCCTTAATGTAGACAGAGTGGCCTCCACAGTGATTCTATGGGAGACCTTGAAACCAACCTTACCCGGCATAGATATTAGCTATTGCACAGATGATTGCTGATGTGGTGATCGGGTCCTTGTGGATCTTGAACAACAGGTACGGTCACTAGAGGATTGTGATCGAATGGCCGATGGACACGGGACGTGGGCACAAAATCATCACCAGCAGCTGCTCTTAGAGGAGGCCAAGCAGGCCTGGCGGAAAGCTCAGAGTCAACTATATCAATGGGGGAATAAATAGAGCAAAATGCTACACAGGCTGTGCTAAACTATTCACTACCCCAATACGACTCCTACAGTTCGTGATGAGCAGGGCCAGCTGTTAGTAAACCCCCAGCAGGTGGCCCAGAGCTTTGCCTTATACTACAGGGAGTCATACGCCCATAGAGAGACATTGACCCTGGAACAAATAGTTGAATTTGTATAAGCCTCCCCACTCCAGGCCCTCTCAGACACAGTTTGGGCCAAACTAGATGAGGCCATTACGGAGGAAGAGCTCACTTTGGCCTTATCAGGAATGCAAACGGTGTAGGCATCGGGCCCCAGTGGATTCACATGCAAATTCTTTAAAGCATTCCGGCCCCAATTTGAGGAAAACCTCCTGGGGATTGTCCATTCGGCACTCAAGGGTGAGCTGATTCCATCGGACTGGCGACCAGCATAACTTGTAGTCTTCCCCAGACCAGGTGCCCACCAAAAGAACGATTGTCCTATCATCCGATTTTCCTCCTGGATGTGGAGGTGAAACACCTGATGAAAACACTACCCTGCAGGCTAGTGAAGTGCATTCTGGATTTGTCCCGCCTAGACCAGACGGGCATTATGCCTTCCCTTTCCATGCTCCATGACATCAGACGTGTCTATAATGCATTGACCCTTCCGGATTGCCTTTAAATACCAGCAGTTGTGCTCCTGGTAGACAGAGTTAGGGCATTTGATTCAATAAGCTAGGAATACTTATTTGTTGTTCTTCAGAGACTGAATTTTGGCCCCAAATTCAATTCCCCTGTCCAGCTCGTGTATACTGACTTATCAGCGACAGTTAGGATTGTGTATGTCATATCAGATCCCTTCCTTATTCATAGGGGAATGACACAGGGGTGCCTTCTATCCCCACTACTATTTGCACTGGTATGGATCCTTTGGCCATATGGGTCAGGATGGATGTCCAGGTGTGGGGCTTCGAGTGGAGTGCAGGGTTTTCCGAAATAATTGCCCTCTATGTGGACAATGTTGTTGTTTTTCTCACTGAACCAGAGACCACAGGCCCATGAATCATAGAGATAATGCGCACTTTTGAGAGACCTCAGGCCTCTTGATGAACGCTGCTAAATCCAAGGTTTTCCAAGTAAAAGGTTATACTGGGACCATATGGGTCGGGCTTGATATTGGCTGAAGGCGGCTTTAAATATTTAGTAGTATTTGTATCCCCAGATGCGTCTCTCTTGTGGGCCCAGAAACTGGTGTAACCTGGGTAAAAGAGGAGGTGGGGATCTGGTCACTCCTGCCATTGTCTTTGACAAGCAGGGTTGTCTCCCTGCCCACTTGTTGTATCAGTTGCAGATCTACCCTTATGCCATTCCCTAGTCATGGTTTTGGCAGATTAATGCCATTCTCTGTAGGTTCCTTCCTGGGGTGGGGGAGGGCTGTTCACATTGCCCTAAGAAACTGTTTTCAGTCAACATATTGTGGGGGGTGTCACCTTAGCCGATAATTCCTCCTACCACTTGGCATCCCACCTTCTGATCATCAACAGCTAGTGGTATGCCCCTCCAAGTGACCCCGCTGATTAAGTTGAGAGATGGGTGATGGCTACTACCCCTATACTTGATTACCTATGCAATGGGAAAGGTATGGGATCTCTTCCACCAGCGACACAGGTGGTTCTGAAGATATTGAAATGCTCCCTGAGGCAGATGGCATGGTGGGGGAGACTGACTGAGCAGATGCCACTATGGCAGGGCACGGTGCTACAGCAGGAGGCCCAGCTAGAGGGATTTTGTCATGGGACACCATTGGGATTCCCACTCTAGGTGATCTGAGCCAGGGCACAGTTTTAAAATGATTAGAAAAGATGCAAACAGAATATCAACTACATCGTAGTCAATTTCATCAGTACTTACAATTAAGTCACGGCCTCACCCCATACACGAAAACCTCACGGATCTCCCAGAATTCAGCCCTAAACTCCTTAACGGGACCTAAAAACCCATAAAATAATGAAGATATATATCAGACACTTGTAACAAAAGCTCTGCCACTTTACGGGTGGCATGGGAAGCAGATCTTGGAACACTAGACAATGGGGATTGCAAGGAGGCGCTGGGGCACCTCGGGAGGCTGTAACTTCAGCCCGCCTCTCCTTGATACAAATTAAATTTCTTCATAGGGCTTACTATCTACCGCCTGTGGAGCATGGCTCTTGTCACCTCCCTGGTGTGTCTCCGCGCAAGGTGGAGAAAGGCACCTTTATTCATACACTATGGAACAGCACAACGCTGGAACAGTTCTGGTGGGATGTGACCTCATGCTTGGGTGAGGTCCTCAAATGGATGATCCCAATGGACCCCAAATTGATCCTGTTCCACAGAACAAACACCATTGGGGAACAGACACAAATGGCTACTCCTTTTTCTTGGCCTAGCACTTGCTAAAAGGAACATAGCTTGGGTATGGAAGGCAGAGGGTCCCAGCGGCGTGGTTTACTTCATGAGGGGATGTCCCCAAAAGCACTTCAAAATTTGGCAGAGGTGGGCAGATTATAGAGGTACTGTACTATTTCAACTCAATTAAATTCAATTTTATTTATTTATATTTTGGAACTCAACTGAGCTCCACATAAAAATAAGCAATAAAACAATACATTGGTCCCTACCACACTTTACACCTGAAGTCTAGTTGGACATGTTCAAAATGTATACAGTAAAAGGTTCTGTAAAAGTGCTTCAACATTATTTTTTCGGAACTTGCGATTGCACACTACTGTGCTCCTATATAAAGTGCGAAATACAAAATGGTGCAAATGTGTGTATCAGTGCAATTAAAGTGTAGTTAGTGCAAAAGTATTAAAGCAATTTAAACTTGTTACCATCCTTATTGACATGAAAAGAGCTGATTACAAAAGTGCAGGTACAATACTATGAGTAAAACAATGAGATGAAATGAACTAATTATTTTAGTTCACCCCATCAGCTCTTGCACTGACAAAAGAATTTGGGGATACGGAACTGAAAGACGGGGCAATGGCACACAGGTTTGATAATAATGGTACTTTGGGAATTGTGGATTGCCATTTGGTGCTGGGTGGGATAGGTGGGAAGTTGATTGTTTATGTTATTTGGTATGCTACTTTCAATATCTGATGTTGTATAATTCTTGGCCAACATGGCTGTGTCTATTTGGTAAAACCTAATAACATTTGTTATGAAAATAAATCTCCAATTCTGTATTAATGAAAAGTACAAAAAGGGCACAATCCTTCCTACTTGAACTGATTGCATATGAATATTCCCTGACTATTCCAATTCTGGCCCAGATTTATGTTTTTTGCTGCAAAACTACACAAATGCAGTTTTGCAACAAAAAGCATAGCACCATCTTGCGCCATTCCACAGCGCCAGCTGGACATCATATTAAAGGAATGGTGCAAGCCGGTGCTAAACTTGGGCTAGAGTCTTAAAAAAAGACACTAGCCAGGTGAGGGTGGCGGTAGGGAAGGAGGGGGTTGTGCGTCAAAAAATGACACTAGCCTGGCTAGAGGCAAATAAAATGCCTCTAACCAGAGTAGCGCCATTTCCATGAGAACAACCAACAAAAACATGACTCCTGTCTTAGCAAAGACAGGAGTCATGCCACCACCCCAATGGCCAGCACAGGGGATAAGTGTCCCCTGGGCATGGCCATTGCACCCTATGCCATGCAGGGGGCCCCAAGTTAGGGGCCCTGATGGCAAAAAAAAAAAAATACTTACATGGGCTTACATGGAATGGGGTACCCCATCCTCCCATGTCCCTCTGGTGGGGGTAGGGGTGTTCTTGGGGCTTCGGGAGGGCACCTGTGGACCCATTCCAGGGTGTTTAACCATGGAAATGGGTCCACGTGTACCTTAACGCCTGGTCTGACCCAGGCGTTAAATAATGGTGCAAAGCAAGCTTTGCACCATTATTTAGCCCCTCCTCCCACTTATACGTCATTTTAGCACGAGGGGATAAATATGGGGCTATGGAGATAGCACCATTTTTTAGATGGTAACGCCTACCTTGCATCTTATTGATGCAAGGTAGGTGCAAGCATCCAAAAAAAGGAGCAAACTCCTATATTTTGATGTTAGACATGTCTAACGACGAAATATAAATATGGAGCTAGGTTTGCGTCGAATTCGTGTAAAAAAAAATACGCAAATTCAGTGCAACAGAAGTATAAATATGGGCCTCTATTTCCATTTTAAGGTCTCGGCTCTAGACGGTGCGCATGTGCTGTCTCAAACAGAGATATGCTGTATCTACTACATGGGCTTCAGCCGGCCCATAAGCTTCCCATTTGCTGCCACCATTGTCACTCTTCAATTCTTAAACTCCATTCGTCCATGGGATGCATACATCATGCCTCTTCCTGCTTTGAGCCCTCCCTGAGAGCACCGTCCTAATACTTATCTCCTTACACAGCAGCCATTTATTGATACTAACTTCGGCACTAGTTTTTTAAGTGTTTCATTGCTTAATACTGCATTTCACAGTGAGTGCAGGCTCTCTTGTGGATCTTAACACAGCTTGGCTAGCAAATTTCTTAATCCTCATTTGCCATGCCATGATCAGGCACATTGTTTACTCAATGGTTCTCTGGAAAAGAGGAGATCCGTTCTATTGCCTGACTCTTAATATTGATGGGCCTGTGGTTCTCTAGGGGAGGGGGAGTTGTTACATTCAGAAAGTTCTGGATTGTGAGATCTACTGACAACTGGCTATCGAGAGGACAAGAGGAGCCGCATGCTGAACATTTTCTGTGTTCATGCACCTCCTGATGCAGCTTTCATCTTTGTACTGTCCTCCTAGCTCGCCTTTTTCCTTTACAGTTTACATTGTATCGGTTTTCTATGGAGAGATGAAGGATGGAGGCAAGCCATGCATGATGATGCTCGCGCAAGGTGCGAGCAACGCAATAGACAAGCGACACAGTGTGCATTGTGAACTAATGATGAGTGCTGGTGCTTGGGCAGTGAGTAACTTGCTGGTTGCGTGTAAACCAACGTTGAATGACACGAGAGCCCTATTCTGCTTGCGGTGAACAGTGGGCTACCATATTTGATAAACTGTGCTGCACGTATCCTTGGCTAGCTGTTACTGCCCCGCAGCTCGGCCCAATATCGCTTATTAGTACACCTTGTCCTAGAGAGACAGGTATGCAGTGGAGATGTGAGTTTAATTATGGTATGGCTATAAATCTCTCTACCTAGAAGGGGGGTCAGGAGCACACTGCTTCATATTCCAGCACAGTTCACCCCAATGCATTATGGTAAATGTGGTAACAAATTTGCGCTTACTTCAAAAATAACTAGTTTGTTGTATTGACTTACACGTTTTGGAGGTTGAGGATTCCAATCATTAAAATTAAATCGCTTGTACTAATACTTGAAAATTGATTCGTGAAAGCAAAATAGAGATCTGGGTATCGCAAAACATGGGCTCTTCTGGTTAATGTACAAAAAACAGCATTTACTCTTTTAGTGTATTGAAACCAAGGTATATTCGTTTGTGTAAAACACTTAATTTGTGCCAACCAAGAGCCATGTGGCGTAAGGTTGACCCGGCCGAATTAAGCCAGGAGTGCTCAACAACTAAGCTTATCAGAGGATTCATTGTCGTCTGAATTGAAGCTTTTCAGATCTTTAGCCTATTTTAACAAGTCGGTTTTTGATGTGAGTTATAGTTATTCAGTAAAATTGAACATATTCGACGTACCACGTTCAAAATCATTGAAAAACAAATTTAATTTCCGAAAAACTGTGGTCAGTGTGACAGTAACTCTGCCTTGGGTTGGCTATTCTAACTGATCCCAATAATCATGGTTATACGGAAGGCTCATTCACAAAGCGCATAAGATTAGGAGTCGGCCCTGAAGGGCTTTGCGCATGGGCAGTAGACTCTTCCCTATTGCCGGCGTTGTTCAAAGGTGTATTGTTGAGGGAGTGGCTTTGTGGTAATCGTCTCTGTCATGCTTGAAAATTAGAGTACTGTTTCATTGGCTTGGTCGGCTCCTACGTGTGTCGTTGCAATTCATTCATTGTGATGAAAATTATTTCGGCTCGTCGTTAGGGCCCTCCATAATTCGGTAGACAAGATACAGATTTGCAATGCCTTGTGACTTTTAGTTGGTCTCTGGTTTTCCTTGTAGTTGCTACCGAGGCCTAGAGAAGAGAGCTGATGTTCCCTTCCATTGAGTGAAGAGTTGCAGTTGATAGCAAGCGGTGCGTCATTACTGTGCTTTGGGGGACGCGATAATAGCTCAAGCAAAGATGGGAACTGGAAATGAGTCCTTGGGTAAACCCTATGTTTTTAAGTTTCGACTCTAGAGGTATTCCATGTCAGTGATGCAATCCCTGCTTACATTCTACATGTTTCTCTTCATCTTGCTTTCCCGAAGAGTATGTTGTTTTCTGTACTTTTTTCCTACATGCAACATATGACTCGTGGATAGAACATACTTTGAACTGAGGTGCCTCCAACTGCCTGGAGTCAGTTTGCAGATGGCTGTTTATGGTGCACAGCTGAGAGCTATGAAGTTGATGCTGAAGGCAGTATACATTTCTCAACATGCCGGTCAGTGAGCCATAAAAGCTTGCAAACCACATTCATGTCCAGTCCTTGGCTTCTCCACTGAGTGATAGTCGCATATGTGGTGTAGGATTCTACCATAACATACCTAAATGACATTGCCATTGACAAAACCGATAGCTTTCACATTGCAGAGACTGATTGGCATTGCCAATGCTTGTTGATATTTTGAGGCATGTAAGTGTATGTACAAGAGTACTACAGAAGTGTTATTAATGCACTGCAAAAGTCTGTGTGAATAAGCCCTTCTAGATTCAGTTTCCCCATCTGTGACCAATGAGTGACCATGATTACTAAGGGCCATGTTTGTGACCCCCTTTGCGTCACTCATGCACCACGCAACATGGTGCATGAACGACGAAAATGAAAAATGAGATTTATGAAGCCATGCAAGGCCACTTTGCCTGGCCTTTAGTGGCTTCATAAATTGTGAGTAATGTAATGCGGTGCAAATCGCTGTGTTGTATTACTCTCCGCCAGGGAGACATTTTCACGGGTGTTGCCTGGGTGTTCTCATGCAACATCCATGGATTTGGATGCATTTCGAAATTTACAAGAACAGGTAAACCTAGGAATGCACCACATATACGCCTACCAGGAGAGGCGTAACAAGGAGAAATATCTTTATTTCTCCTTGTTTTCTCCTATATGTGTGCTGCATTCTGAAAGTGTGCCTTCGTTGGCCTACACAGCCAAAAGGGCACCAGTGCAGGGGAAAAGGCAGGAATGATCCGCATTCTTTTTAATGTGGTGCATTTCCTCCCTTTCCCTGTCATGCAGTGCATAAGCCCATCAGTTCTTTCCGTGCTCCTTGCTCTCTTGTCTTATAGCCAGTTGGCAATCAAACCTAATTATTTGTAGGTTAACTGAGCATTGGTTCTTGATGCATTCAACACCTTAGCAAATACGTCCTTAATGTCACCCTTTAGTCCACAGTAATGCAAGCAGGCTTCTTTTTTCACAGTTCATTCTACTTCTGACATCAGAGGCTCGAAGAATAGTAGGAATGTAACCAGATCGTGATGAGTTCAACATTCATTGCCCGTTAGCTCTCCAGAAGTATTATTTGCAATTTATTCAGCTCATCTCAAAAGGGCTGGGAGGTTTATAGAAGTGGATTGTTGTGCAGAAGCAGTGGGTAAATAGAGCAGGAGGGGAGTGGGTCACACATGCGCACACATACACCCACCCATCTACATTCCCCCATGTACTCACAAGAATGCACACATACACACACCATTTACAAGCACACATGCATATACTCTCATTCAGAAATGCACATACATACACACACATGCATTCACACAATAAACATTTAAAACAACTTACTGGCTGCAACAGTGATCTCGGCCTCCAAGGTTCCTGGAGGATTAGGTCTGCCACCTCCTCTCATTGGCTGCCCTTGGGTCAGCCTATGCTTGGGGGTGCAGTCCCTCACTAGTCACTGACTGGGATGGGATCATTGATAGTTGTGGACCACACCCTCAATCTCTGGCAAGGTGTTGTTGATTGAAACTCAGCTGTGGGCACTTCGGGGCTTGCAATTGAAGTGCCCAGGTCTGAGGCTATCAGCGATGCTCCCTTTTGTCAAGAGTGGGAGGTCTTCCAAACATTTTGGAGGGCTGATGAGGACATGCCCCAGGGCAGTCACATCTTAGCCCGACACTGTTCAGATCAGGCAGCCAGGCACCTGAGTATTTAGTGCATGTACAGTGCCTGGCTGCCTGACCTGAACATATAGAATTTATGTCAGGCTGATTTTCACTGAGCATGACAGACACTCCATGTCTGCAACAACAAAAAAGTAGGGGGAGGTGTCCCTCCACCCTTAAGGCTGGCCACTGCTGTTGTTGTATCATACTAAGGGGATCCACCAAGATTTGCTAGGATCCACCAATGCTGCAATCACAATTAGGTTAGACAGATGAAAGGCTACCTAAGACTATTCATCAGGGAAAAGGCGGGATGATACTGACACTAATTCATATTTAGTGGCACACCTTTAACCTCCAGTTGTGAATGAAATACCCTCGGCAATTGCAGCCCAGTTCCTTGTAAAACTGTTAGCAATCTAAATGCAGAAGTGAGTGAAAAGAACCAGAATAAAGCCGAATGTTGATGTAGAAATCTCCTGCAATGGATGGAGTTCTGGAGGTAGTGCAAGGAATCATAAATTGGAAGTATTGGAAATATGTGTGCTTCTAGCATTGAGTCAAAGCTGGCGTCACACTCTGTGAGTAAGCTAACTCATATAGTGAGTCAGATTACTGTCAGGAAATTAGTTAACATCTTTGGAAGGCCGGTCAATGTCTCTCCCTGAAATCCTTACCAATAAGACAAAGATTGTCTTTTTGTTCTGATCCCTAATTTGCTTTCTTCAAACTTTGCTGGAGAGATGCATTCATGAGGAACTCAAACTTTATCAATTGAATCCACTCTGGTTCAAGTGTTTGTCAAAGCTAAGATAATGACTGTGAGAAAGTAGCCTCTTTCTAGCCTTGTTACCCCCACTATTGGCCTGTTTGTGAGTGTATGTCAGGGTGTTTTCACTGTCTCACTGGGATCCTGCTAGCCAGGGCCCAGTGCTCATAGTGAAAACCCTATGTTTTCAGTACGTTTGTTATGTGTCACTGGGACCCTGCTAGCCAGGACCCCAGTGCTCATAAGTTTGTGACCTATATGTATGTGTTCCCTGTGTGATGACTAACTGTCTCACTGAGGCTCTGCTAACCAGAACCTCAGTGGTTATGCTCTCTCTGTACAAATTGTCACTAACACTTATAATTCCCTAGTATATGGTACTGAGGTACCCAGGGTATTGGGGTTCCAGGAGATCCCTATGGGCTGCAGCATTTCTTTTGCCACCCATAGGGAGCTCTGACAATTCTTACACAGGCCTGCCACTGCAGCCTGAGTGAAATAACGCCCACGTTATTTCACAGCCATTTACCACTGCACTTAAGTAACTTATAAGTCACCTATATGTCTGACCTTTACCTGGTAAAGGTTGGGTGCTAAATTACTTAGTGTGTGGGCACCCTGGCACTAGCCAAGGTGCCCCCACATCGTTCAGGGCAAATTCCCCGGACTTTGTGAGTGCGGGGACACCATTACACGCGTGCACTATACATAGGTCACTACCTATGTATAGTGTCACAATGGTAACTCCGAACATGGCCATGTAACATGTCTAAGATCATGGAATTGTCACCCCAATGCCATTCATTGGGGAGACAATTCCATGACCCCCCGAGTCTCTAGCACAGACCCGGGTACTGCCAAACTACCTTTCCCAGGGTTTCACTGCAGCTGCTGCTGCTGCCAACCCCTCAGACAGGTTTCTGCCCTCCTGGGGTCCAGCCAGTCTTGGCCCAGGAAGGCAGAACAAAGGACTTCCTCTCCCTTTGGAAAAAGGTGTCAGGGCTGGGGAGGAGTAGCCTCCCCCAGCCTCTGGAAATGCTTTGATGGGCACAGATGGTGCCCATCTCTGCATAAGCCAGTCTACACCGGTTCAGGGATCCCCCAGCCCTGCTCTGGAGCAAAACTGGACAAAGGAAAGGGGAGTGACCACTCCCCTGACCTGCACCTCCCAGGGGAGGTGCCCAGAGCTCCTCCAGTGTGCTCCAGACCTCTGCCATCTTGGAAACAGAGGTGCTGCTGGCACACTGGACTGCTCTGAGTGGCCAGTGCCAGCAGGTGACGTCAGAGACTCCTTCTGATAGGCTCTTACCTGTGTTGCTAGCCTATCCTCCTTCCTAGGTAGCCAAACCTCCTTTTCTGGCTATTTAGGGTCTCTGCTTTGGGGAATTCTTTAGATAACGAATGCAAAAGCTCATCAGAGTTCCTCTGCATCTCTCTCTTCACCTTCTGCCAAGGAATCGACCGCTGACTGCTCTGGATGCCTGCAAAACCGCAACAAAGTAGCAAAGACGACTACCGCAACCTTATATCGCTGATCCGGCCGCCTTCTCAACTGTTTTCCTGGTGGTGCATGCTGTGGGGGTAGTCTGTCTCCTCTCTGCACTAGAAGCTCCAAAGAAATCTCCCGTGGGTCGACGGAATCTTCCCCCTGCAACCGCAGGCACCAAAAGACTGCATCACCAGTCCTCTGGGTCCCCTCTCAGCACAACGAGCGTGGTCCCTGGAACTCAGCAACTCTGTCCAAGTGACTCCCACAGTCCAGTGACTCTTCAGTCCAAGTTTGGTGGAGGTAAGTCCTTGCCTCCCCACGCTACACTGCATTGCTGGGTACCGCGTGATCTGCAGCTGCTCCGGCTCCTGTGCACTTTTCCAGGATTTCCTTTGTGCACAGCCAAGCCTGGATCACCGACACTCTAACCTGCAGTGCACGACCTCCTGAGTTGTCCTCCGGCGTCGTGGGACCTTCTTTTGTGACTTCGGGTGAGCTCCGGTTCACTCTTCTTTGTAGTGCCTGTTCTGGCACTTCTGCGGGTGCTGCTTGCTTCTGAGAGGGCTTCTTGTCTTGCTGGGTGCCCCCTCTGTCTCCTCAGGCAATTGGCAACATCCTGGTCCCTCCTGGGCCACAGCAGCATCCAAAAACCCTAACCACGACCCTTGCAGCTAGCAAGGCTTGTTTGCACTCTTTCTGCATGGGAACACCTCTGCAAGCTTCTTCACAACGTGGGCCATCCATCCTTCAAAGGGGAAGTTCCTATTCCTCTTCGTTCTTGCAGAATCCACAGCTTCTACCATCCGGTGGCAGCTTCTTTGCATCCACAGCTGGCATTTCCTGGGCATCTGCCCACTCCCAACTTGAGTGTGACTCTTGGACTTGGTCCCCTTGTTCCACAGGTACTCTCGTCCAGAAATCCATCGTTGTTGCATTGCTGGTGTTGGTCTTCCTTGCAGAATTCCCCTATCACGACTTCTGTGCTCTCTGGAGAACTTAGGTGCACTTTACACCTACTTTTCAGGGTCTTGGGGTGGGCTATTTTTCTAACCCTCATTGTTTTCTTACAGTCCCAGCGACCCTCTACAAGCTCACATAGGTTTGGGGTCCATTCGTGGTTCGCATTCCACTTCTAGAGTATATGGTTTGTGTTGCCCCTACCTATGTGCTCTCATTGCAATCTATTGTGACTGTACATTGCTTGCATTGCTTTCTATTGCTATTACTGCATAATTTTGGTATTGTGTACATATATCTTGTGTATTTTTGCTATCCTCATGCCAAGGGTACTCACAGAGATACTTTTGGCATATTGTCATAAAAATAAAGTACCTTTATTTTTAGTATATCTGTGTATTGTGTTTTCTTATGATATTGTGCATATGACACCATTGGTATATTGGGAGCTTTGCATGTCTCCTAGTTCAGCCTAAGCTGCTCTGCTAAGCTACCTTTTCTATCAGCCAAAGCTGCTAGACACCTCTTCTACACTAATAAGGGATACCTGGACCTGGCGCAGAGTGTGAGTACCCCTTGGTACTCACTACAAACCAGGCTAGCCTCCTACAATTACACCATCTTGTTTTAAGACAGGGCCGGTTGGGCTCTTATAAACCTATGTATGTTAGTGGGAGTCATAGGCAAAGTCACCTTGCCTGTAGCAGATATGGAGAAGTGGGTGAAATCGTCTTGGGAATTGGACCCCAGCTGTTCAGAGAGTGAACAGAGTGTTGTATCTTTGAACATGATTCATCTGTTGAGTATCAGTCCCTAAGCTGATGGAAGCTCTTGACATCAAGACTTTGACCCTCTTCACGAGTGACAAGTTAACTCTGATGATGTCAGTAATAGCAGTTACCAGTCCCATCAGACTTATGAGATGCACTGGAATACTGTGGATCTGTTTTCTTCCATCCAGAAATTTCCAGTGCTATAAGCAACTGGAATGTCCAGGAGAAAATACCGGCCGTAGGGAGGAATTCCTTTGACCACTGGTCAATGAATTTCCAATTCCTTAGGTAATTCATTTTTTAGTTGACTTTTAAGGCAAAACTCGTAATGGGCTGGATTTTCTGTGCCACGTGAGTTGCCAATAATACAGTATTAGTAATTCTGGAGGTGAGAAAATACTGGCCCATTGTGCGGGCCACTGATTATTTTAAAAACAGAAGTTGTGTTACCAGTTCATGGTGGAAGTGGAATGATGTGGTGGGGTGCACACAGCAAGTGCAGATCTACAGGTTCTCAGGAGGCAGAGGCAGTGCTTAACCTGTGCTGGTGGCTGCATGTGATTTGCATTGACTCCTTTTTTGGAATTATCTTTCATTATCAGAACTTGACCCAGAGTAAGATTTAAAAAAAGCAGAAAAGGACATAGAATGCGATTAGAAAGATAGAAAAACAGGGGCAATAGGAAAAAGTAGGGTGATGGAGGAACCCGCAAAGTGAGAGATTAAGAGACAGAAAGTGTAGGCAGGTGGAAGAAAAAGAGATAAGGTGCAATCAAATCCAAGAGGCCAGGCATTCAGCAACTCCATCAGTGGAGTCCTAAGAAAAACTTAAACCCTCAATGTTTTTTCTGTTTTTTTCTTTTACATATAAATCCTGGGAACCATAATTTTAGATTATTCTCTTGGAGGTGACGTCAGTGTGCAAGTGTGCTGTTCTTTGCCTATTGCGGACAGTGAGTCTATAGTCACCCATGGAGGCCCATAACGCATGGAGAAAAGAGAGACAGTCAGGCATGGGTTCAAGGGATAACAAGGGAAACTGCAGAAAGGAAGAACAGGAAAGGGAATGATAAAAAATAAGCGCAAACATTACAATTAGGAATTACAAAAAAAGACACAAAGGCCCTCATTACAACCCTGGCAGTCAAAAAACGCAAGGGCTGTTTTCTCGGAAGCACCGCCGACAGGCTGGCGGTGCTTTCCTTGGAATAACGCACAGCCGGGACCGATTTTCCGCCACTATGGTCCCGGCGGTTGACGAAACCCCCCCCGCCAGCCTTTTCATGGCGGTATGAACTGCCATGAAAAGGCTGGTGGAAAGGGGAGTCGCAGGGCCCTCTGCCACGGCCCCATGGAGCTTTTCACTGTCTGTATAGCAGACAGTGAAAAGCGCGACGCGTGCAACTGCACCCGTCGCACCGCTGCAACACCGCAGGCTCCATTTGGAGACGGCTCCCGTGATGCGGCTGACATTCCCGCTGGGCCGGCAGGCGAAAACCAGGTTTCCGCCCGCCGGCCCAGCGGGGATCTCCAATTGGCCACTGTGAAAGTGCGGCCGCATTGGCGGCCGCGCGGCAGATACAACCACCGCCTGCCAATGTTGTAATGAGGGCCAAAGTGTAGGAAGAGATAGACTAAGAAAAGTGCCTCTTGAAAGATAGAAATCGGGCAGGGGGCGAGGAGCCTGCTAGAAGAAGAGAATGATACAAGCAGAGAAAAAGGGATACGTTACATTGAAAAATACTGAAATGAATAGAACCGCGGTTCCTTTGAAGAGAGCCGGCAGAGGAACCAGAGACCGGTCTAACAAGAGGTGGGTGATTGATGGCTGATTGATGGCTCCCCAAAGAATTAAAGAAGGAGGGTCTGAGGAACTTCTGTGAGCCTGATTATGCAGCTCAGCTCCAGATTCAGGGATTTTCATTGATTAACCATCGGAGGTCTCAAAAAAGGAACACACAAAATAAATATTCTGAGCGGAAAACAGTTCCAGTGCCAGGCAATAAATAACAATGGAGGATGAGAGCGCGGCAGGAGGATCACCGCCGAGTTACTGGGGCGGGTGGAGGAGGGGCCTGGAGGGCCTGCTCAGTCCACGAGGCTCTGGTTCCACTTGATGGAATAGAATGCACCCTGAGCTCTACGGTGTCGCCATGCTGTCAGACGAGCAGACGTGAAAAATGAGAAGTACACAAATATGACCAGCTCTTAGCAGAGAACCAAAGAGACGTTATCTCATGCTCCTATAAATACCTCACAGTCACCTCGCAGTTACAACGCAGTATATAGGGTTACATTCCGGCCTAAAATCCACGGACGTCGATTTACCAAAATGACTCTGGCAGTAGAAGTGTCGAAAAACGTCATCACACGCCATGCTTTCCGCGTTGTATCAGTACACAGAGCTTTAAATGGAAATGTCAAAGGGCGGGTATTCACTCTTCTGAGTACCTGTTTGCTTTATGAAGTGCAGGTACTCTCCTATTAAATGTATTGCAGCTGTACTGAGAAGTGCAGGTATTCTCCTTTCCAAATTAAAGAAGTGCAGGTACTCAGTACCGGACAGTACCTGCCCATTCGAAGCACTGTACAAAGCAGACCTGGCTCGGGCTTTTTACGATGCATCCACGGCACTAGATGGCGCCAAATACTCTATTTTTCTATCCTCGGGGAACGTGCTGTTGAAAATATGAGTGGGAATGATAAATCATAACGGGTTCTGAAGATTTGCTCCAGAACACCACTAAAGCTTTTGGCTGGACTCCACCCCCCCTCTCCGCATCCACCATTAACGCCATTCATGCACACCCGTTTCCAGATGTGCACACTGACTGCCGTGTGGGATCAAATGCCGCCTCTGGATGTATCGAGCAGTGTTTATTGACAAAAACAACGCTGCTAGATAGCTGTCTCGTTAAGGGGTCCATGTGTGATGAGAGACTTGCAACCAATCATGACTTTTAAACGAGCCTTTTGGTGTCAGAGGTCACCATCTTGAGTAAACAATCATTCTCAGCGTGGTAAAAGGCCAAAGTGGCTGTTGACGGTCTCCCCCGTTATAGGTTCGTTTTTTGTGGCTCTTGCAGCGGACGTTTAAGGGATGAATCGGTAAGTGCTGTTGCTGTTACAGAGTAGAACGTGTCTTTATGATGATAAACCGCTGTTGGTTAGCGACCCCTTCAGAGATGATGTGCCAGTCCTGGCATGCACAAAGCAACGCATGCGCACTGCACACCTTTCTCCATTAAATGCTAAACTATTTGTCATCTTGAAAACCAAATAAGCTTACTCAAACAGAGAAGGCTAAAATATTATTGAACGTTTTACAAATTAACGATTGATGATTTATGCATCGCTTGCATTTTTGCAAACAGCGCTCATCCCTTGTCGTAAACAACACTCGCGACCAGCGTTCGGCGATTTTGTTGTAATCTTCAGTAAGAATTGCGAATCCTCGAACAGTTCTGCCCGTTTAGGTAATTGCGTATCCGCCTTCCCTGGATGAAAAAAGTGGGACGTCCTCCTGTACAAGCATTTTTCTTTACCTAGAGTGTGGAATGCAAGGAATATTTGTGCAGACCAGCGTTGTACGAGCCCCACGCAATGTAATTATCTTAATGGCAATTGCATTAAGTCAAATACTACAGCTCGTTTAATGTTCACCTGGAAATGTCATCCAGCCCTTCTCAAGACGTCTTTGAATAAATTGACCCTATTTCTATTTCCATTTCTACCGCTACCAATGTCTGTTGCCATAATGCTTAATTTGAACAGGTGCCTACCAATGCTCGGCACCGGAACTTAATTCTCAACACCGGTACTTATGACAGTCCACCACATGGTGGCGATGTTTGTCTAATTTTTAGATGAGTACAACAAAAGCAAGTTAAATATTTAATTATATTCTACAACTAATAACATTTGCCACCCATGCCATTCTAATAGTTTTGTGGCCTGGACTAGTCTGAACTGTCACATTTGTATAAGTGTGATGGTTAGCAGTTGCGTTGGTACTGTCATTGGCAGTGTTGGCTGGGGCAATGAGTGGCTTCATGAGAAGGGTCATGGCACTTACTTTTTTCACAAATTAAGCACTGGTTGCAAACAACTATTGCAAGTTCTGTCATCAAATGAACGTACAATTTCATTCACCAACAATAGCTGCCCTCACAATCACAACTAGCACTGATAGTATCACAACTTGCAATTACAAGAGCACTTCTGAATCCAACCTACCATTCTCCTCAACTACAAACACTTAAGATTTCAGTTATGGACAAAAGTTACGATTTCCATGACCAAATATTGAGCACAATTTATGCCATGATCATCACTTAAGATTACAATCACAGTAACCACAATTTCCAAATTCTCCCACTAGCTAAACCTGTAAATTACATTAGCAAAAGGAACCCACAATTTAATCACCATCCGCACTTGGGTTTTCTTTCAGAAGTAGTACCTACAATTCTATCACAAGCGTCTCTTGCTAATATCCCCAGTAGCACACAGGATATTTAACACATCAGCACTAACCAGTTCTATCACTAATAGCATTTCCAAAGCCTATCACCAGTAGCACTTAACAGTTTCTCTCACCAAAAACACAGACTGTTTTAGCGCTTTTAGCACCTGGGATTTCTTTCACGAGAACACTTACAAATGCTTTCAAAGCAGCACTTACAATATGTTTCACTATAGAACTTAACAACTTGTTGAGGATTAGCTCATATGACATAGTCAGCACTTTCACTCACAGTTCCACAAGCCAACAGCACTTAAACGTTTACCATAAATGTCAGGTAGAATTCTTTAAAGCCTTCAGTACTTTTAATTACAATATTGTTTATTTTTTTTTCACCAAGAGTACATACTGTTTCTGGCAAATACAGCATTTTCTATTTCTGTTTCTTGCAGCAGCAATTATCATATTTATAGCTAGTAACACTAATGCTGTGCATCATTAGTAGCACTTAACCTTTATCACTAAATACACTTAATATTTCCATAATCAATAGCTCTCATAATTTCTATTGGAATAGTATTTATGACATCCTTCAGTTTCAACTCTTACAATGTTTATCATGAGAGCAGCACTTAGATTCCTGCCAGTTTTCTGATTTCTATTGTCAACACTTAAAAATATTGTCAACAATAGCACTAAGGACTTTTATCCTGAAAAACGTGTTCTAATTATGTTAGGATAAACCATTTGGTCCTTGCACACAGGTACCCTACACCCCCATACCCAATGTGTTACGTATTTCCACGAATGTGCATCAGGGTAAGGAGTAGTCTTTTCAACCTTAAAATGTAATTGTGTCATAAAATATACAATATAATTCATAAGTACATGTTTTTAGATATTGTCTTACTGATGACTGATTCGTATAATTCCAATCCCTGATAGGATCCAAGAGGTTCCGTTGGCTTAAGTGAAAAGGTTTGCTAAAAAATGTAAAACTGTAATTACATTGGTAATATTAAACATAAGTGACAAACATAGAAAGGGTTGTGAAATTTGCCAACCTCGTAAAATTTGCCATGCAGGAGAAAACTCCAGTAATTAATGAACTTTGATTAAATTTTTTCTAGAAAAAGTATTTTTGAGAGAACATTCTTCTGTTAAACGTATATTCTTACCTACTATTTTTTCCACACACGTTCTTTTCTAGAAATGTTTACCTATTTTTTTTTAACTTCGAACAACTTCATTAATCTTCACTGACCATGCAACGTATTGAAATAACTTCACGGTTTTGCTGATGGAAGACTTTGCAAACTTGCATAACTTTCGATCAAACTGAAATCCAAAAGATTTATAAAAGCAGAATAGGAGAGTCGGTCAGCTGTAAAATTTTTAAGTTACTGAAAGATGAAAAGACTTTGTGAACAATGTTAAAGGGCCATCCAAAGTTAAAAAAAATAGTTCTTTTCACCCAGCCCTGTGCCAGCAATAAGTGTTCAAAAATGTTGCTTTCTTCAATTATGTCTGCTCTTTTTCGAAATGTATTGTGACATGATTCATACTGCATCTTTAATGATACAGTGGCCCTCTTTTGCAAGGGATAGTATATGTAGTTCTGTCATATGTTGCAAGCCTTTTTTAAGCACTTTAAAGTATAAAATAAAGAAGTGCATTAAATTTTAAAAAAAGAACTTTTAGTTTTTTTAGTTTCACCAACCTCATTTGTTGGTGTAGAGAATGCATGTATTAGAGTAAAGCATGTTTAGAACATTCTTCTGACAATCTGCGACAGGTTTATCAACAACAGATCACCTGTTACTTTTTTTCTCAATTTATAATACCACACCTCCGTCTTGTGAGGCTTAATTTGGGTCATATTTATGTGATGCTGCTTCTCAAACCCTGGCTTCCACTGCTGTCTCAAATATTGATCAAGTTTCAGTTGTCTCTGTTAATCAAACTTATATTGATCAAGTTCCAGATGTCTCTATTAATCAGGCTTCTCTACTCATGCCCTGCACACGTTCTCCCAACATGGATTCTCTTTCCCCAATCAAATTGTTCTAGCCTTCCTCTCAACCTACTCAATTTAGGCCGCCTGCTGAGCAGCCTCAGTTACACTTTTCACTTCATCATTTCGAATGGTCAAGGAGCACAAGCAAAGCATCTTTATTGCATTCTTGTTTTCTTGCTGCCAAAGGCCCGTTCTACAGTTGCTAATGAAGCCTTCTATCAATCGCTCATTTCTACACGTCCAATAATCCATCTAGTTTGTTCTCCTCTTTCAAATCGTTTGCTTGTTCCTCTCCATCTGATTTATTTCTTAGTTTCTATTGATTGCTGATGATTTTGTCCATTATTTCACATCTAATATTGATTTAACTTGTGCCTCCTTTCCTACGTTGCCTTCTCCTGCACCCCTCCTACTTCTACTATGGCTTATTCCTAATTACCTGTGTTTGATTGCTGTCGCCGTCTTACTGAGGTCGATTTTTTCCTATTTAGTTTCTTGTGCCAGTCTCACGCCTACCAGAACAGATATGCCTAATGCTCCCATGGTTAAATCATGATATCTACCCCTTCTTTCTAACTTAACCATTCTCTTTAATTACTGTCTTTCATCTAGGGTTCTGAGCCTCTTACAAACCATCTCTTTCTCTGTCTCTTTAAAAAAATAATTTCCAGATATTCTGCCTATTTAATACCCTTCTACTCCCTTTATCCTATATATTTACTTAAAATTCAGAAACATTTTAAATTCCCATCATTCGCCACTTTTCTATTTGTGTGATTGCCTTTTACCTTTTTCATTGGCTTCAGGCAAAACCACTTTAAGGAATTTATTTTACTCTCTAACTCTGTAACATAGACTTACTTCACCAACCCCGGCTCACCCATTTCCTTCTCACCTGTTTCTGCTTATTCATCACTTGGAAACTCGTGACACATTAGGACAATCTAAACTTCTTACTTCACTTTCATTTTCTGTAATTTCTTCCCTTGTAAAAAAATAGATTAGAAGTTCACTCTTTGAACACAGTGTTCTTTCCCACTTGAAGGTTTTATATTCTGTGCCTCATCACTCTCACAATGATATTCCTTAGGTTTCATTTCTCAGGGCCTGATTTAAAGTTTGGCAAAACAGTCACTTCATCACAAATGTCATGGATATCCCATCCACCTCTTTACAGGTGCATTATATTCTATGTCACTTGTAATAAGACAAACAGGATATTGTCACCTTTATGATGGTATAAACGCCAAACTTTAAATCAGGCTGTTAGTCGCTGACTACCTTTCTATATGCACGATTGCTGTATCTGCTGTTAGTTTGACATTCAGCTAAGGGACACACTTTGATGATGATTCTCACATCTCATTATTTTTTGTTTTTTCCCTTCTTTTCACACCGCCTGTGTCTCAGTTGTCGACATGTGAATGGCACAGGATAGTTTAAGGAATTGATTGCAAACCCACTGAGATTTTACTCTTCCTCCTCCTTCTACAATTTACTTTTCATTCTCATTTTAGTTTCATAACCCTCTATTACCTACGATGAACTGCTCAAATTTGACTATCAGCTTGCCGCTTAGACTTGTACAACATCTATAAAATGTCTCATTTTGTTTTACTCTTGTCTTTCAAACTTTATCTTCAAACTCTGATTGTTCCCCATTCATTTAGCTTTATTCCCCCTATAGGTGTCTACCTAAAAGTGTCACTGTGCTTCTTCAAGTTATTCTAACTGCATGGGTGCAACTGTTATCGTCTCTTCAATATTCCTCACATATGTCTCCTTAATAGCATCAATTACACTGGTTGGATTTTCCAATGCACTTTTGTCTGGCTCCAGTACCGTAGTTTTATCTTTGTTGTATTCACTCTTTATTGCATCTTGCTGTTTTCTTGTGTCTTTAAAAATTTCAACTCTATCACTTTATTCTGCAACCTTATGTCTCCTAGACATTTCTCATGCACAATGAGTTTCCTTCTACTTTAAATTTTAGCCTTATGGCCTCATTTTACGTTTGGCCATGTGGTACATCAGTCAAAAAGTGGTGGATGTCCTGTTTGCTGTACTTAAAGCATCATTCACATTGATGCACTCTTAATATGGAGGACAGTGTATCTATCACTTTTTGGTAGCTAAACTGCAGCTACCCAGCTCTAAATAAGATTCTGATGGCCCATCTTGCATCTTGGCAGTATGCGTATTCTATCGCCATTGCAACAGAGTATACTTAACGCAAAGATAAAGGTCCGTCCACCTTCGTTGAACCCCTCTGACAGTGTGTGGAGTAAGAGCTGTCAGAGGCAGAGCTCTAAGTCTACCCAACTAATTTAGATAAGAGGTCAGATTTCAAAGCCTGTCACTGCTAGGAAAACCCTGGCGATAAGGGGCAATGAAAACCCCTAAATGCTATCTTCACCCTGAGAGATGACTTCCATAGCAAGGGGAGTATTTTTTTTTTTTTTTTTTAATCTTGCTTCAGGACAAAACTCTGAAAAAGGCTCCCTTCATATGTATGGTTTATTCGCTCCTTGGTTATCAAAAACTTATAACTGTCGACCTTAACTTTGGTGCAAATTCTATGATTTTTGTTCTTCATATTTCATTTGATATTTTGCCCTGTATTATTTTATACAGCACTTTGGAGAAATAGTTCTGACAAATATAAATACTAGTATAAATGGATAAACAAATAAATTAATGAACCAAATGTAATGCTATCTTCAGTTGCCATTTTGGACATCCTTTTCTTGTAACACAACAGTTCATTGGTTAGTGCTCGATATGAAGCCACCTGGGTCGTATGTTTTTAACCATGCAAAGACCTCAGTAACATTACAAATTTTAGTCATGTTAAGTAGCAGGTGAAGATTTTCTTGAGCCCTTGCACTTGGCGAAGTGTAGAATCCTCTCCCTGGTGAAGGTAGGTGAAGCTTCCTGCTTTCCAAAGAGCCAGGGGCCTTCAGCCTGGGTTGATTTCCAGCCTCAACGTACCATAGACATGAAGGTCCTGTGCCTGAAATTAGCCAAAGTGTGGACTAGAGAGATGGGCAGGGCTGGTGGGAGGATGAAACCCCAGTGGATAGTATGGGCAGGGAAACTAGTGAAAGAAACTCTGCAGGGGAAGAATGGCTGGTTACTGAGTTGGGGCAGTGCCGGGAGCAGCAGTGGGGTTGATAGGGGGTCCAATTGTTGGCAAATGGGGGTTGGACATCTATCTATATATCATGGAGTTAAATCCAGTTTCATTTTGGATATGGGCATTTGATTTATATAGGTATTTTATCGTTTTAGTAAAAGTTCCTTCATTTTTTTGCCACACATTTATATTATCAGTGTCCAAAAACCCATGTGGGGCTATGAGACCCAGCAGAAGTAGTTCCTAGCTGGTCCAGTTGAATTTCTTTCAGGGGTATCTATATTGGTAAAATCTGGCTCCACAGTTGAGAACATAAAGCATGGCGATTTTCCTATTCTATCCAGGCTGTGATTACGAATTAGGAGTAAACATGTCAAGAGACTCAGCATGGCCATAGTTACAGTTTCCAATTGGTTTCTCCCCACATGTTTAGTCTTATTAAACCTCTCCGAATGGGGAATAACTGTGCAGACATGGAATTACCATGTGGTATTCCGCATGGTATTCATTTTTCTGAAAAGGTTTAACACACATATCTATCACCTGCTTTGAGCATGTGGTAAATGTGTACAGGAGCTTCTGTCTGGGGAAAAGGAGGAGGGAGGTGGTTTGGAAAGTATGGGAGGGAAGGGGAAGATTAGTTATGGCCAAAGGAGTTCTTCTCAGACAAAAATATTGGTGAGTACCAAGGGACGAGGCTTAGCTGATGAAGCTGGCAAAGTCCCATTGTGATTTTACCAGATGGAGTTACAGACTGGTAAAATCAGGTCCAGTGTTTCTGTACCCAACAAAATCAGATGTGGTAACACCAGTTCCATCGTGATCAGGAGGTGCAGAATTCTAAATCAAATTCCAATCCGCTTGACATGCAATCAGGGTCCTGTGGCATAGCATGGCTTAGATTTACAAAGATTTTGTGTCGGGTGTGCATCACTTTTTTGATGCAGACACGATGCAAAATCCATTTTGATAATTAGAAAGCAATACAAATATTGATTTGCACTGCTTTGCAAAAAAAAAGTAGTGCCATACAGCCCATTGTGGTGGCTTGCATTACTCTGCGTCAGGCAGGCATTACATGGGTGATGTATGGGCATTGCAGTGCATTCACCCAAGGATTTGGACGCAAACCCATATTTACAAAGAGTTGCAGACATGAGTTCACACCAAAAAGGTGAGCCAGCAGCTGGCGGAACGAGTATAAATATCTTTATTTCTCCTTGTTATTTCATATTTGCCTGTGTGCTACATTTTGCAGCACAAATACAAGGAGGAACATGCGTCCATTGGAATTTTCTGTGCAAGAATGTACCCCTTCCTGCACAAAAAATATCCTGACCGTAGTGCAGGCAGTCTTGCACTCTGGCGCAAGGGTGCCTGCATTGGAGCTAGGCATCCTAAAGTGTGCCAGGAGAGGGAGAGAGCAGAACAGTGTCATTTAAAAAAAAAATATAGCGCAGTCCTGCTCTCTCCCTTTCATGCACACAGCGCAGCAACTTCATTTGCTGCCCTGCATGAAATGTTTGCAAATCCAGCTCCCAAAGGCACTGTAGGGAGAGTGAAACTCCTGTGCTTTTGACACAGTGCTATCATGGAGTGAAGCCACTTGGCATGCAATCCTGCTCCAGTTTGTTGGAAGATTGCCAAGAGCCCATCAAAGAAAATCACTTAATAATGTACTTAATGATAGTACTACATTTATTTTGATATTTGAGTTAGCAAAGACACAGCTCCAAGGAGCATCGGAGTGCATTACAGGGAATATCTATTGCAGCAGGGGCATCAGAAATGCAAGGCATGGACAAAACAAAAGCATGGCTATCGCTCAATGAAAGGGGCACCTAAGGCGAGAGATACCGGTACATACAAAAAGTCTGTCATACTCAAGCTCATCAGGCAGCTCTAACTTAATCTTTTTTTGTGTGAACAATTAAGTTCCTTGTGATATTTTCTGCCTTAGAGAAGTCAGCTTTCAAATCAAAATTCATCCCACCAACACATCTCAATAAAACTCAGCCAAAACATTTTACAGGCAGCAACACACACCTTCCTGTCTGCAGGAAACAGCCATACCGCTTTCTAGGGGTCTTTCACACCTCCTACACAGTAGATTTTAATAAGGGTTGTGTTCCCTATTAAAGTTGGTGAACTTCTGCTATGAACAGGCAAATCGTGCTTCATTTTTATCGAATAGCAAAGAAGAGAGCAACAGTGGTAAGAAGAAAAGTTGGCAGCTGCTTGCACATAAACATTTACTAGATAGAAAATAGTTTTGTTGAAAAACATAAATGACTTTTCTTATAGAAAAAGTTGTAATTGTTCTCCTATTTTCACAAGATAGCATGAACTCACTAGAATAAGTTAATAGGACTTGGTTCTAGTGAAAACAATGTATCCACTTATGAGCTGTGAGTTACTAGTTATACTTTCAAGGTTGATGTAAGCAGTACAGCAACATTTTAGTTTGATGAGTGTTTATAAAAAAGAACTTGTGGAGGCGACTGTAGGCTCATCAACACAGTCTACAGAGGCACTGGGGAGAGAGCAAGAGCCGAAGAAGAGAGGTGAGGACAGGGAGGATTAGTGGATAGGAGGAGGAAGAGACAACGGAAGGGGGCAGTGACAGAGGGCACAAAAAATCACAGGATGGCAGGGACAGAGTACGTCCAAGGAAGAGGAGGGTGGAGCAAGGAACCTTAGTGCACAGGAAGGGGAGAAAATAGATGCTGAGGCGAGAGAAAAGACAGCCATCACATCAGCAGCTAGTTATAAACTTGTGAGGAAGACTGCTGCAAGTAAAGCTTCAACAACACAGCCAATAAAGTATCTTGGAATTAAATGAGTTAATGAACTGGGATGCCAAAGAGTTGGAGGATGGAACAAACGAGAACGAAAACAGGAAGAGGAGGAGGGAGGGAGCCAGTTAGGGGTTGAGGATGGAGCCAGTGCACAGAACTGAACTACCCCAGTGAGGAGAGGGGCCAGGCCACGAGGTTTGAGGGGACTGGGAGGGCATGAAAGCAGGATGGGAGAAAGGCCGGGGAGGGGGTGGAACACTAAATAAGGATGTCACAGAGGGGTTGGGTGAGGTCGGAAAAATGAAACCAGACAAGTGGGCAGTAGGAGTTGGGTTGGGGGGGGTGAGCCTGCTATTTCCATCAACCAACTAGGAGAAAGGAGGGGGTGCCACATGTGAAGACAATGCTAACAGTGCCTGCTCAGCACAGCAGCATGACCTCTTCTTACCTGCCTCATGCAGCACAGCACAGACATGCTGCTGGCTTACAGCACAACTCAGTTCCCACTGATGTAGCTACGATGCAGTTGGCGGAGCCTCCCCCCGTGGAGTCCCAAGCTCTGTAGGCTGCAGGAGGGTAGGCAATCCTAAACCCTTCTGCAGTGTAAAACACAATCAGAAACACCATCTTCCTCCACTCTGTTTTGCCACTGCCCTGATCGTTCAAGATGGTGGTTGCAACAAACACAAGAATGAACAAAAGAAAAAGATAGTCCCGATACAAACTGATGAGCACTAAAGTGAAACGATACAAGTAGTTGGCCAGTGCTCCGAAAGAGGAAACAAATGAGCACAAGGAGAGACAAAGAGGAAATAGTACCCAATAGAAAGCAAACCTTTTGAAAAGACCATTGAAAAAGCAAATAAAAAGGCTATGGGTGGCGTCCAAGCCCACAGAGTGAATACAGCATGTCTCGAAGAGACATCGCCTTCCCTGCCTTGGCTCGACCTAATTAAGGATCGTTGGTTACAGTTGGCTGCTTCCAGATCTCTATCAGGAAGGCAGATGAGATTATTTACTGAGGTATCCTCCCCAAGGTATTTGGGTGTATGAGTGGATAGCACATATGAGTTCAAGAACAGGCAGAAACCTTTGTAGTTAGTGTATTCTAAGGCAGGGCTCTGGTGTGAGCTCACCTTTTCAGCATGTCTTTGCCATATCCAGACTTCTTCCAGTCATCTCCTGAGGTACATGGGTCCCATGAGTGGGTGTCTTGGCGGTTGGGAAGGGGAAGGTTATCATTTTAATAGGCTTCTCCCAGGGAGGAATGAAGAAGCATCATGCACTAGCCCTGGATCTTGCCATCATGGAAAAACCCACAGACAGAGTCAGACTGGAATCCCAAACCAGCCCTAGCAAATTTTTTCAGAACAGCTCCCGCTGGGTGCTTAGCGAGTGAGCCTGACCACTACAATGGGGCTTGGGGAGTTCTCCCCCCAGAGAAAATTTGGTAAACAAAAGTAAAAAACTGTGCATTCTACAACACAATTTTCATTATATATTCAATTGTATTAGTTTTTCAAGCATAGTAAATGATGACTTTATAGTGCACCAGGATACAGCAGTCTTTATTAGAATATTCCCTTAACACCACCCTCTAACAGTGCCTCACATCTCTCCATAGCCCCTCTCTCACATGTTTTTTATTTGTTTAATAGCACCTCTCTTACCAGTGTAGGATTTTGGAGCACTTTACATTACACACACATACAGAGACAATGAATCATAACTGTGTACATCAGTGTGTAGAAAATGTGCTTGGAACGAGAAAGCATAAACTCAGGATTCAGAACATTCACAGTGGTTAGGGATGACTTTACTAAAAACAATGTATTTCTACCCAAACAAACCCTTTTTAGGAAAATTAAGATAACCAAAGACTGGGTAAAGCATAAATTTCTAATCTGTACCATGCAGTTTGCATGCAGCTCTTTGATGGCAGTTCATTGCTCACTGTGCTAGATTATGATTGTACCTTATGAACTGCACAGTAATAAAATGATCTCAGGGACAAAAGCAGCATCCCACTGAGCATTGCACATAAAATACTGTTCTTTGATCTGTATAGTACAAGTTCTTTAGAGTAGGCATATTTACCCCCTCACCACATTTGATGAGTCAAAACTGCCACCAGACAATTATTGCCTGAAAACTGTTGGATAATACAAGGAACTCTGCATAGCTTTTAAAACTGCTATACTACTACAAATCCATCCCACCAGTAACACAAACGGCTCCCACCCTTCCAGCCTCCCAGGGAAACACCCAATGCCCGGTCTGGCCAGTCCACAGAATAGTTTTCAGGGACTGTTTTGTGATAAACTGACAAGAAGTACAGCATTTGAATTGAGTGTGGGAACTTCCTCAGGAAAGGCTTATGTCTAATTTAAAGAGAATGAATGTATTATTTTTTAATTACAAGCATTATAAAAAAATGAACAATTTCTATACATGGAATATATAAAATGCACATTTAAACGTTAGTGCAAAGGTAAAAACTAACCAGTTAGTGAGTCTACACTCCTAGTAAAAACTATTGCCTATTCAGGCATGTGGTTAAACTTAGTAAGAAGAATAGTAATCACAGCTAAACACTTTATAATCTAAAGTACAAAATTCACACTAAAATCTGAGGGTCTGATGTATGATGTGTAAAACGGTCACAAACCCTCAGGTTCAGGAAATCTGAGTAGTTGTGACAGCCAAAACATTTTTAGTAATGTAGTAAACCCAATGAATGATTTGGAAAGTTTTTCTTAATCGTTAAACTTGTTAAGTAATTATTAATGAATCACTATTTGGAACGAGAGTGTTAAGGACATCCCTTCAAAATAACCAGTTCCTTAAGGTATGTATTAATGTTTTATAAACAAAATCCGGCCATTACAAGTGATACAATCAGTCATTAGAATAGTGTGCCCTTCTGTTTTTCCAAACTGTCTTTGCCAGGCCTCAGAAAATGTGGATTCCTCCCAGAGTATTTTGACAAATGGTATGATGTGGAAAGGGTTTAGACATTTGATACCAGGTTTGAAAAACAAGTTTCACAATCTTTTATCCAAGCTTTTAAAATTATTTTCAGACACAAAATGTGTTCTTTGATGGATTTGGGAATACTCTAACTTTTTAATAAACATGGCAGTTCCTCATTAAGTGAACTAGGGGTGGGAAAATCAGGGCCATTTTCTGGGCAACTCATAATGACAGCCTCAATAGTCAGTGTAAGCATATATAGTGAGTTAAGATTTACTTTTCTCGACACCACATCTACCTTTTTTGATGATATAGTGGTAGACCATATTATAGACATAATATTGTTGCAGGATGACCACCATCTAGCAGGATGGATGGAAATGGAATTGTGGTTGTGGCTGTTTGAGATATGATTCAGTAACTGAATACTTTTAATTGTTACTTTTTTTGAAAGGAGAATCTCTGTGGATGAGTTTATACTGGTGGCAAACCATCTGATCAAAGGAGCATCCTTAATGAATATATTCAATACTTATTTCTTGTCAAAGGATAAGAAAATGTGTAAACAAGTTTGCCCTACTTATTTTGGCGTCCTGGGGCCAGGGAATACTCATTGCCCAAATCAATCTCAATCATTAGACAGTGTTCTGCTTGTGAAAGGCAATCAATAGTTTATCCATAATCGAACCTAAATTATGAGAGGGACTAGAATTATCAGGTCGGTCACAGGCATTAGGCATAAATTCAGAACCACTGATTACAAATTGTGATGAAGACAAAAAGCAAAGCTTTGAGAATTTTCTCACCTTTAACTTGAAGTTTTTCACTGCATCTAAAATTATAAGGATCAGAAGCTCTGAATCTTGCACGCTCCATCCCATTTTAAACTATGCCGGAGAACGTTGAATTCCCTCCAACCAATCAAAATTCTTAGAATGTGAACACTAACTGATAATAAGGACTGTGTTCGCCAACCACCATGGCATGAGCGGAGGAGACTTCAATGTCTGCTTCACATTTTCCCCTTCTTACTTAGGCTCCCACTGTAACAGACTGAGCTTCTAGAGGAGTTGCATAAGTTCAATTTCTTATTCATTTTCCATTGAGTCGCAGGAATCGCTGGATAGCTGGGTGGGGAATGCACCACAATTGCAGATATTCTTAAATCCCTCGTAGCTCCCAGTAAATGGTGAGTTGCTTTCCTGCTGTCTCCTCTGCAGCTGCTGCCATTAAATAACTTTTGGAGCAGAAGCCAACAAACAAAACCTCTGGTCCAATTTTCATTCACTGACTGCATTAACAGAGAGAAGGGGGAAAACCATTGCGGCAAAAGGTAGGAGTAATTTATACCCTTAATGGCCCCCAGTAAGAGAGGTACTAACACAGAGGGTGACAACCTTCTCCCTTCTTTTACATACAACATAATTGAGATTATATATTTTCTTTGATGAGATCATTTTTACTGGTAAGCATTTGACCTTTAAGTGAAATGACTACTTTATAGAATTATCTGAAGCAATTATTTTATTATTTTATTTGAAATGACTGATTGATTCATTGTTGTTTTGATTGCTGTGTGTTGTACGTGGCCCTTTCTGCAGGGTCATCCCCAAAAGTATTGCCTTCACCTTCCTGTTTTCTGAACCAGTTTATGTTGGCTTTTAGGACTCTGCACACTTTAGCACTGATAGCTAGTGCCAATGTGCATGTGTACTCTCCTTTAAACATTGTAAAATAGGCTTACAGCCATTTGGCATATTTATTGTTTTTGTTAGTCATTAGTAAATTTGTACTAAGTGTACCCAGGGCCTATGAATTAAATGCTACTAGTGGGCCTGCATCACTCATTGTGCCAACTACTTAAGCAGGCTTTTAAACATGCCCCAGGCCTGCAATGGCAGCCTTTGTGTGCAGTTTTACACTGCCATTTCAACCTGGCAAAATAAATCTTTTGCCAGGCCTAAACCTTCCTTCTTAAGAGATTTAAGTTACCCCTTGGGCATGCCCTAAACAGCACACAGGGCAGGAGTCAATATATTTACAAAGTTGGACATGTACTTTTAACTTTTGCATGTCCAGGTAGTGAAAAAGTTCTGCATTTGTTTTTCACTACTGCAAGGCCTGGCACATCCATAGGATTAATTGAGTTCCCTTAATGCATTTACTAAGTGGTAACCTTCAATTGGGAGCAAATAGAAATATCATATTTGGTGTCTAAGAAATGGTAATTCAAAATCATCTTTAATTACAATGTCGGATTTTAAATTACAATTTTGTAAATGCCACTTTTAGAAAGTTGCATTCATTTTCTTGTCCTCGCCCTTTGGTTCCTGCAGCCTATTCCTGGGTCACATGCCTAAGTGTAGATGGCAGTTGGACTTTGTTTATTACTCCCAGACAGCCACCCAATAGAGAAATTGGGTGTTCCTGCATGGGCCATAAGCTGGCAGGATGGTGAATAGGCTGTGCCCTGTCTTCAAACTAAGGAATTGTCACCACAGCATTGTTCATGCAGCCAGCTTGAACCCAGAACAGGGAAGGCAGGAAAATTCAATGACTTCAAAGGGAATTCTCTAGAAACCTCAAAGTGTGCACCAGGTAAAATTAGTGGACTCTCAGACACAACTCTTCCGTACACTCCAGGGCCTGTGGAGAAGAAGGGCTGCTCTGCTGCTCTGCTGCCAGAAGGACTTCTACCCTGCTTCCCTCTTACTCTGCTGCCCTGCTGCCTGCTGCCCTGCTTGCTGAGAAGAAAGACGGAGCCTGCACCCTTTATTCCAGGCTGAAGTGATCCCAAGGGTCAGCTGACTGACCTCCTGTTCTGAGCTAAAGGGAAATAAGAGGCTCCAGTGGCTTTCCTGCACCTGCCCAACTGGCCTGCTGCCTGGACCTGCAACTGGACCTGACTGAGTCCCGCTGGCCTCTGCTGGAGTGAGTTCCTGACCGGAAGGATGTGCCCTTAAGGTCCAAGACCCTGATGTGGCCTCAGTTGAGCTCTCCACTCAAAGAAAGGAGAAACCTTGAAGTTATGGGCTCTTCGCGACTGCGAACATGCTTGTTCCCGCCAGTATCTTTCTGCAAATGGCGCTTGCCCATGTGAAGCTCCAGTGAACCTGACCCTTCATGCCACAGTGACTGTCCATGACACCGGGCAGTGCAAGATCTGCACTTCACGCTACAGCATTGACAGCCAGCTAAACACTAACGCGAAGCTCCAGCACGACCGTCTGCAACACCAGATGGGATCTTTGGTCTACAGCGATGACCATCCGCGATGCCTGGCCTGCTCTTCACACTATATCGACGGCCATCCGTGACACTCTCCCTTCTCCTTGTGGCCCCTTCCATCGTGAATGGACCTTCTGTCAGAGTCACCAGATCCTCGGGGTCTGGGCACGTTCCCAACACGTCCACCACTGAACAGCTCCAAGACTCTGATAGATAAATCACAGAGGCTAAGAGAGTTCAAGAGGGGAAGAGGGGATTAGGAAGGGAACAGCTGGGAAGGAGACCTGTAGTAAGAAAAAGGTTAGAACACACAATATGAAAATTATATCTCCTGAAATCAATACTAGACTATGATTCTAAGCTTAGTCATTCTGAAAACATGAACAATCTAAGAATCAAGCTTAAAATGACTAAGTTTCAAAATGGTTGGATACCTGTAAGAGAATCAAGATGGGTTAAATGAAAACTTTCTTATTCAAGTACTTTCCTTTACATGAGAATCAGAAAAACATTCTGACTAAATTTTAAACCAGTCATATAAATCCTTTTTTAAGAATTCATACTAGGACCATACAATATTGCGTCTAGAAACTCTGGCCTTCTGTATACTCTTAAAATATTTCAACACAAATTGCGAATATTGCAGATTTATATATATATATATATAGTAAACACCATAAAAGGATTGTGCACCATGAATAACTCAATATGGATTCAGGAAACAAATCATATAACTTGTCAACTCTAATATTACATAATAAATATCTTAGAATAGTGGCATACAATAAACAACATGAATTAAACTTGAGGAGAGAAACGAGCGTCTTGCCAATTCTAGTGTCACCATGTAAAATGTCAAGAAATGGTAGCACGCAATAAATATCAAAATCAAATCATCATTAAACGAATCGCGTGTCTTGCCGATTCGTAAACCACGATGTTTATGCCAAGAAATAACAGCTCACAATGAATAACAAGATCAAAGTACAATGAAACGAATCGCGCATCTTTTGCCGATTCTTAAGCTACCATGTAAATGTCAAGAAATGGCAGCGCGCAATGAACAACAAAGTTAAATCCTCATGAAACAAATCGCGCATCTTGCCGATTCGTAAGACATCATGTAAATACCAAGACATACCAAGAAATGGTAGCGCGCAATGAATAACAAAGTTAAACCTTTATGAAACAAATCGCGCGTCTTGCCGATTTGTAAACCACCATATAAATGTCAAGAATGGTAGCGCGCAAGTAATTTGTTAATCATTACAGAATTAAACCAAGAATAAGAAAATTCTCGATAACGGTGTTGGAACAGTCCAACCACAGTCTTACCGCCTGGAACAATGATCACCAATGAAGGATGAAGGGCAGAAGCCTGGAAGATCCAATAGGCCGCCGGGACAGGAGCTCAGGAAGAAGCTGCTGCTCTGCACCGGGACCTCTGAATAGTGAGCACTGGGAGTTGGGCTGGCTCTCTTTTATAGAGTCTGGGCCCAGCCCACAACCACGCCCAGGCATGTTGCAGGGAAAGTCTCTGGAAGGCCCTGGAAAGGGACCACACCCTAACACACTCTGAAAACCTACGGCAATACATTGCAAAGGAACAGTATTTGTAAACATATTAAAAATAAGTTTTCCGGATTGAACTCTGCAATGCAAAAGGTTAAACCACAACATATCAGCAAAATGCATAAATTACGTTGTTTTGAGAGTGCTTGGTTTTTGCATTCTAGTCGCCAATAGAGCGTGTACTGCTCTGGTGTTGACAGTACTCCCCTCTCCCAGACGCGCTATAGGGCCTGGTTTGCCTGGATTAAGACGATGAATCACAAGTACTGGAGCATGAACATCAGATGCGGAAACCCATGAGTTCCTTTCAGGACCATAACCTTTCCATGAGATTAAGTACCATAGATTACGCCCTCTCAGTTTAGAATCCAACACTTTCTTGACTTCGTATTCTTCTTCCCTTTGTACTAGCACAGGAGCTGGATGAGGGTGGACCTTTTGGACTGCCTTTTTCAAGAGTGAAGTGTGGAACACTAGATGAATCCGTAAGGATCTGGGCAATTGTAGTTTATAGGTCACCGGATTGATTTGCTGAAGGACAGTATAAAGACCCAGGAATTTGGGGTTAAACATGTGCTTCTTCTTAAAGTCTATATGTTTTGTGGAAAGCCACACTTTGTCACCTGGTTGATATTGCGGTCCCTCACAATGTTTCTTGTCATAATGCCTTTTGTATTTTTGTTTGGCTTTTTCTAAATGCTGTTGAATCAGTTTCTGGGTTTGATGCAAATGCTGAATGGTTTCTGACACAGCTGGAGTAAGAGAACTTTCTTGAAGAATTGTAATGGGCAAGGTGTCAGGATGATAGCCAAATAAACCAAAAAAGGGTGTAACGCCAATAGAAGTGTGGAATGAGTTATTGTAAGCTAACTCTGCTAACCAGAGCATAGATGTCCAAGAATGAAGTGCTTTGTCAGCGTAGGCACGTAAGTATTGTTTCAAAGTCTGATTCAGTCTCTCCGTTTGACCATCTGTTTGAGGATGGTGACTAGTAGATAGCGTAGATGTCACTTGAAGTGTTTTACACCATGTCTTCCAGAAATTGGAGGCAAATTGCGACCCCCGATCGGAGAGGATAACCTTTGGCAGTCCATGGTAACGAACTACTCTGTTCAGTAAAATAGTTGCCAATTCACTAGAAGTGGGCAATTTTTTACAGGCAATGAAATGTCCATATTTCGTGAGACTATCTACTACCACCAGAATTACTGAATGCTGTTGAACCACTGGTAGACTGGTAATGAAGTATAAAGAAATGTGCTCCCATGGACAACTTGGGGTTGGAAGTGGATGTAACACCCCTTTTGGTTTTGAATGACTTGTTTTAATGCGAGCACAAACTTCGCAGTTGTTTACCATTGCTTTTACATCTTTGTTAGGGTAGGCCACCAAAAATAGCGTTGGATCAGTTCAAGAGTTTTAGGAGTACCTGGGTGACCTGCCGTAGGTATAACATGCAACCAATGAAACACTATCTTGCGAAGTTTGGTAGTGGGTACGAACAAACGAGCGTCATGAAAGGGTAATCCTTGCTTGATTGACCTTTTGGGATCTGCTTGGGCCCATGTTTGCCATTTTTCAACAGTGAAAGAGTTGCAAATTTCTTCAAAGAACTCTTCAGTTTTTATGATACATAGAACCTTGTCAGGAGCAATGATAGCTCTGGAGGCTTGAAATGCAGGCAATGTGGTAGACTCTTGACGGGACAAGGCGTCAGCCTTGCGATTATCTTTACCAGGCCGGAAGGTTACTACAAAATCAAATTCGGCAAAAAACAGCATCCAGCGTAATTGCCGAGGGGTCAAAAGTCTGGCGGAACTCATGAATTGAAGATTACGATGATCAGTATATACTGTGACAGTGTATTTGGCACCCATCAAATTATGTCTCCATTCTTTAAAGGCGTCACGAATCGCCAGAAGCTCTTTTTCAGCAATGACATAGTTCTGTTCGGCTTGGTTCAACTTCCGAGACATATAAGCTACAGGATGAAGTTGACCAGTGTCTTTATTTCGTTGTGATAAGACGGCTCCTATTGCTACATCTGAAGCATCTGCTTCAACTATGAAAGGTCGATTCACATCAGGATGAGTCAAGACTGGGGCAGTGGAGAAAGCTTCCTTCAAAGTCGAGAAGGCTTGATCAGCTTCTGGGGACCATACAAACTTTTCTTTCTTTCTTAGTAGCTTAGTGATTGGAGCCATTGTCTGGAAGAAATGATTTATGAACCTCCGGTAAAAATTTGCAAACCCCAGGAAACATTGTACATCACGAACAGTCTTTGGGGTGGGCCAATCAGATACAGCTTTTACATTCTTTTCTGCCATTACCATACCTTGAGGGGTAAGAATAACCCCTAAAAACTCAACTGTGGTAATATGAAACTCACACTTGGTTAGTTTGCAATATAAATGGTTTTTCGAAGGGCTGCAAGAATTTCCTTGACATGTTGGACATGTTCGTTTTCATTGTCTGAGTAGATCAAAATGTCATTGAGGTAGACTATGGCAAATATGTCGAGGTACTCTCTAAGAACGTCATTCAAGAAAAATTGAAATGCTGCTGGAGCATTACACAGATCAAAAGGCATGATGGTGTATTCAAAAAGGCTATATCTTGTCTTGAACGCTGTTTTCCATTCGTCACCCTCTCTCATTCTGACCAAATGATAAGCACCTCGAAGGTCAAGCTTCGTGTAGATTTTTGCTCTCTTTACTTGTTCCAATAAGACCGGAATTAGGGGTAAAGGATATTTATTCTTGATTGTGACTTTGTTCAAACCCCTATAGTAGATGCAAGTTCGAAGTTCTCCATTAGCTTTTGGAACAAAAGACAAAGGCGAAGCTGCAGGAGACTTAGAGGGGCGAATTAAGCCATTCTCCAAAAATTGATCTAGGTATTTTCGTAAATGTTGATTTTCATGTTCTGACAGGGCATATACACAACAGTTGGGAAGTATCGCACCTGGGGCTAGATCAATTTGACAGTCATAAGATCTATGAGGAGGTAGAGTCTCTGCTCCTTTCTCATCAAATACATCTTTGTAAGATGAATACTGTTTGGGCAGCTGAATTTCTTTCTCCGCGGCAGTAGCTTTGTAAGAGTTGCAAATTTTTGGTACTTGAATCTTTTGGAGACATTGTTCGTTACATAGCGCAGATGAGAACACAATTTTTCGTTCTGCCCAATTGATCTCTGGATTGTGATGAGTTAACCATGGCAAGCCGAGGGTAATCCCATATTGGGGAGCATGGATCACGTCAAGGAAGATTTTCTCTTTATGTTTCTTTCTTTGATTCTTATCTTCACAATTCATTGACAAGGGGATAGTCTGAAGAGTTACCGGACCTCCAGTCAAGAGTTTTCCATCGACTGCCTGGATGATTTCTGGGGTCTTCTTTTCAATACATGGGATCCCCCATGCACGAACCAATTGGACATCAACAAAGTTCCCAGTAGCCCCAGAATCAACTAGAGCTTTTTTTATATAGATCTTTTTCTTGACCTGAATTCTTATTTCCAGTTTAAGATGTCTAGATTGTGAAGGGTCCACGGTGACATCCAAGAGCAACCCTTCTCTGCATCTCAGGTGTTTTAGTTTTCCAACTCGACTGGTGCATTGGCTGCGACATTCTGAACTGGACCTTGCTTGTTCTTTGGTTTGATTGGACAATCTTTGGCAAAATTACCCTTTCGCCCACAATAAAGACATTGTCCATTTTTTCTGCGTAAGTCCTTTTCATCTTTGGTCAAAGGTCTTCTGATGGTTCCAATTTCCATTGGTTCCGGCGTTCTTTCTTTCGGAGTTCTTGAGTCTCTGTTATCATGAACGTGGCATGAATATTTTTCAATCTTTTTGGGCGTTCCTTTACGTTCTGCTAAACGATGATCAAGTCTCAAGACAAGGTTTATTAATTCTTGACAGTCTGTAGGTTGTGGGTCGATTTGCGCTAAGATATCTTTTAGTTCCTCTTTGAGTCCCTTGTAAAACAAGACCGCTTGTTTTTCTTCAGGCCAGGATGTCTCGGCAACCAGCCGGTTAAAGTTGGCTAAATACGACACTAGGTCCTGATTCCCTTGGCGTAAATCTAATAATTCATGATCTGCTGACTGTGTTACAGTTCTACGATCAAAAACTCTCTCAAACTCAGGAACAAAATTTCTCCAGTTGTACAACAAGGGACAATTTTACGCACAAGAGGAATTGCCCAAGTAGCTGCATCCTCAGCCAAATATGATAACATGAAAGCTACTTTGGACTGGGCATCGGGGAAAGTATGTGGTCTGCAGGTGAAGTGTAGTCCCACTTGAACCAGGAAAGATTGCGCTTTCAAAGGGTCACCTGAGAAACGTTCTGGGGGAGCTAAAGGAATTGCGGAAGGAACATTTAGGGAAATGTTTGTCGGATTACTTCCAGAAGTCTGAGAAGAAGTACCTGGCCAAGACACACCTGTGGGACTTTGTTCCTTCTTCTCTACCTTATCTTGCAACTGACTCACTCTTTCAGCTAAGCTAGTTGTCAATTCTTTGGATGATACCACCTCTGCCTGAAGCTGGGTGATAGCCTTGACTAACTCGTCCAGCGTGGCCAAGCTGAGAACATACACAAACCAGGAGGATAATAATTTGTGGACTCACTATTCTGTCAGAGTCACCAAATCCTCGGGGTCTGCGCACGTTCCCAACACGTCCACCACTGAACAGCTCCAGGACTCTGATAGATAAATCACAGAGGCTAAGAGAGTTCAAGAGGGGAAGAGGGGATTGGGAAGGGAACAGCTGGGAAGGAGACCTGTAGTAAAAAAAAGGTTAGAACACACAATATGAAAATTATATCTCCTGAAATCAATACTAGACTATGATTCTAAGCCTAGTCATTCTGAAAACATGAACAATCTAAGAAATAAGCTTAAAATTACTAAGTTTCAAAATGGTTGGATACCCGTAAGGGAATCAAGATGGATTAAATGAAAACTTTCTTATTCAAGTACTTTCCTTTACATGAGAATCAGAAAAAAAATTCTGACTAAATTTTAAACTAGTCATATAAATCCTTTTTTAAGAATGCATACTAGGACCATACAATATTGCGTCAAGAAACTCTGGCCTTCTGTATACTCTTAAAATATTTCAACACAAATTGCGAACATTGCAGATTTATATATATATATAGTAAACACCATAAAAGGATTGTGCACCATGAATAACACAATATGGATTCAGGAAACAAATCATATAACTTGTCAACTCTAATATTACATAATAAATATCTTAGAATAGTGGCATACAATAAACAACATGAATTAAACTCGAGGAGAGAAACGCGCGTCTTGCCAATTCGAGTGTCACCATGTAAAATGTCAAGAAATGGTAGCAAGCAATGAATATCAAAATCAAATCATCATTAAACGAATTGCGCGTCTTGCCGATTCGTAAACCACGATGTTTATGCCAAGAAATAACAGCTCACAATGAATAACAAGATCAAAGTACAATGAAATGAATCGCGCGTCTTTTGCCGATTCTTAAGCTACCATGTAAATGTCAAGAAATGGTAGCGCGCAATGAACAACAAAGTTAAATCCTCATGAAACAAATCGCGCATCTTGCCGATTCGTTAGACATCATGTAAATACCAAGGAATACCAAGAAATGGTAGCGCGCAATGAATAACAAAGTTAAACCTTTATGAAACAAATTGCGCGTCTTGCCGATTTGTAAACCACCATATAAATGTAAAGAATGGTAGCGCGCAAATAATTTGTTAATCATTACAGAATTAAACCAAGAATAAGAAAATTCTCGATAACGGTGTCGGAACAGTCCAACCACCGTCTTACCGCCTGGAACAATGATCACCAATGAAGGATGAAGGGCAGAAGCCTGGAAGATCCAATAGGCCGCTGGGACAGGAGCTCAGGAAGAAGCTGCTGCTCTGCACCAGGACCTCTGAATAGTGAGCACTGGGAGTTGGGCTGGCTCTCTTTTATAGAGTCTGGGCCCAGCCCACAACCACGCCCAGGCATGTTGCAGGGAAAGTCTCTGGAAGGCCCTGGAAAGGGGCCACACCTTAACACACTCTGAAAACCTGCAGCAATACATTGCAAAGGAACAGTATTTGTAAGCATATTAAAAATACGTTTTCAGGATTGAACTCTGCAATGCAAAAGGTTAAACCACAACATATCAGCACAATGCATAAATTACGTTGTTTTGAGAGTGCTTGGTTTTTGCATTCTAGTCGCCAATAGAGCGCGTACTGCTCTAGTGTTGACACCTCTTGACTCTGAAGGTAACTCTTTCAGCAGGACTAACCTGGTCCGTGTATCCTGCCCATGCTCCATCGTGGTCGGCCTGTACTTTTGATTTTCACCCTGTCTTCCATGACCTGATTGCTGTGAGTGACATTTTGTGCTTTTAGGCACTTTACTCACCTGAAATCTTTAAAATTGCATATCTCTGGTTCTACTGTTTGGATTTCTTTTGTTTTGGTGTCAAATCATTTTTCTAGATTGGTGTGGTATTTTTCATGTGTTGTGCTTTCACTTTATTACTGTTTGAAGTGTTGCATAACTATTTTACACATTGCCTCTAAGTGACTGACTGCTTTTTTGCCAATGTACCAGAGGGTTAAGCACAGGTTAATTTGAGGTTTGGTTGTGTTTAACCCTGACAGATATTGTGTGAGAAGGGTTTCACCACCCCCCCCAACCAGTAGCCAAATTTGAACACTGTGGTCAAACAATAATAGGGAGGTACCTCTATTGGTGTTCATAGGACTCAGCCTCTCCTAGTTTTTATTGACCTAACAGCTTTCTTGATCTCTTCTCCCAGTAAGGGCATAGCTTTCTTCCTCGTCTCTAGCATAGTGGCTTGTCTGCTGTCACTCGATAACAGCAGGAGCCGAGGGTGCACCTGCCACATTACGCTGCTGGAGCGAAAACCATCAATCGCTAAGATCAATCACCAGGGGTTGAACGGTGACACAAGGAACATCATTTTGGGGCCTGCCCTGGCAGCCACTGTTATAACTACGAGTATATTTTAATGTAGTTATTACCTTGTACAGCAGGTGTTGGCATGTTGGGGTCTCCCTTTACTGCTGTTAGGTGCCTCCACCTTCAGATCCTCACTTTTAAGGCACATGGCTGGAACATATCTCATGATAATGCCCACTCAGTTGGTAGGCAACGGCAATGAGTGAGCATTTGACAGGTAGTGGGAGGGGATTATGGTGTTTTTTTTTTTACTTAAGCAGGAACACATCCTTATCTTGCGTGTTGCTCTCCCTTTACTCAACCCCATGAGCTGCTTTCGCTTGCTCCAACCCAACTTCAAGCAAAGGGTTTCAATGAATAAGCGAAGTAAAGGCGCAGCTGTGGTATATTCATCAGGGGGCGGCAGCCAACACCTCTCACTGCTCAACTTTCAACTGACTCTGTGGTTTGGCCCCAGTGCACTTAACAGTGTAAACAACATAAGTGTTTTGTTAATTATGTCAATGAACAGTGCTCTGCAGAGTCAACGTGAAGCCCCTGGAAAAGAGAATTTCATTATTGCAGCTCTGTTCTGCCTCTTAAATGACAACCACAAACCATTTAATCTCTTTAATAATTCTGGACTCTTTAATCCTCGGATTCTGTCTCGTTCCTCTGATCACAAGCGTGAAGTGCCCTTGCCTCAGTCACTGTACAACTCAGAAGGACAAGCCCAAACAATATGTGCACTATCTTACTTGTCAATAAATATGTGGAATGTCCATCCATGCACATTGGATTGAGTCTAGGTCACATCAAGAGCACACCATACACAGTGCACCTAACTAGAATAACCCACATCAAACATACTTAACACTCTGCACTCACCAACCAATTCATACTCACCATTCCACATTCTTAGCACACTGAGCCCCCAACACACCCTACATCTAGACAAGACCACCCAGTGAGCCACATACCCAAGATACTCTACTTCCCCCAACATCAGTGGCGTAACATTAGCCCCCACAGCCCTGCTGTGCGAGAGGACCCTGAGCTCCAGGGGGCCAAGTACTCTGGCCTGAGAGCTCCTGATAGAGTCTGGGAGGCGGCCCCCGTGTACTTTGCTGGTGGGCCCACTCAAGTTTTGTTACGCAACTGCACAGCATGCTCGCTTCTAGCTTGGTCAATGCAAAGCATCGCACACTGAGCTCAAACCACATTAGGCACGCCCCACACCCAGTACTGCCGTACGATAAGAACATCCCATGCTTTGCAAACAACAGCCGGTCCACCCAAAAGTCAACACACTCCACTCACTGTACACCAAACACACCGCACATTCCTTTGCTTCCATTTTGCAAAGTTTTCAATGTTCGTGCTTTGGAGCATGATACTGTGCTCATAAACCAATTGGTCATAGAGCCAATACTGTGCAATGTTCAAAACGGGGCAGCCATAAGCGGGTTCCTGAAGGTCGGGTGGTGTCTCATATAACAAATTCACTCAGGCAAAGCGCTGTATGGTTTTGAAGTATGGATCTCAAACAATCCCAAACGATGGCCCTTCTGCCACCTCTCTATGGTAGGTAGATACTTTCATTATAGTTCCCTTGACTTTAATATCTGTAACTTGTGGGTATAATTAATTTTCTATTTGCAGTAAGGTGGTCTATTCCATATACTACATATGCTAATGATCTGTTAGCCTAGATCTGTGCTAGGAATACTTGCAATTTCCATAGCTGCAGATTTCCGAAGAAGCTACAGGTGATGTAGCTGATTTGGGCTACGGTAAGTGTATGAAATCACAGTAATGTTATCAACAGTCAAGTGACAGAAATGGTTAGCATTATGAAGATATCATAGGTGCAAAAAGTCAAAACGCCCATCTTCATTAAAATATTCCCATTTCTATCTAAATGTGCAGGGGGGTGACACGGAGTCTCAGTTTATATTTTAAGGCGACGTATGAGTTGACTGAGGGATAGACAATGACAGCGCATTCTTGATTTACTTCCATTTTCTTCTCACATATAACTATTTTGCTTACATTCATTTAATTTCAAATGATAGAAGTGAAGTTCGTAATAGACGAGGGAGCCAGACATGATCACTGCCTGCTTCTGTAGTTTCCATGTCGGAGCAGACTAGCTCACCATTAATCATCATGGACCCGACTCTGGTGAACAGGTACTCCATTGCAACAGCTTCGCCGGGATCCTCTAAATGAATCCCTTATGCAGTGCTCAATTCGTGCTTGTTGTTTCCGGTGTGGAGCACCTGCACTTATTGTTACAGGCCGGCGCTTATTTTTCTGCCTCAAGCATTTACTGCGAGCAAAAGACACATATGGGAAAAACGGAGGAAGAGAAAAAAGAAAAAGAGTCACAATGGGAGAAAGCAGAAAGCTGCAAGGGTGAGTTGAAGTGGCAGGAAGTGGCTGTAAATGGATTGAAAAGGCCAGAGGTGGCTTCAGGATTCGTCTGCCTCATTATTCCATGTTCGCACATTTAATTGCAGGGGCGGCGTGTTTAAAAGGAGGGCTTTGGGCACCGGCACATTTTTATTTACAAATTAAGCACTGCCCTTATGTATGCATTGGTGCAAAACCTGACCTCCTGATGCATGCTACACATTAGTAGGGACTGAAGTTATCATGGTTCCAAAGCACACGTTTCTTTTGCATTGACGCAGAGTAATAGAGTCCTTCACTCAGGTCTTCTGTCCTGCAGGAATTAAGGTAGGCCAGGTTAGATTACAGTTATGATATCATAATCTCACATCATTTTGCACTGATAAAGCAATACCACATGGCATATTTTAGCACAGAAGCATTGCGTACAACCGAAAATGGAAGTGACTGTTGTTTGCTGCACTTTTTTGCTTTTTTAATACAAAATGCACCCCACAACAAAAATGGATGTGAGGGCCAATTTCACACTAAAATATAGCGCTTCTCACATTTTGCATAATGTTTGTGGAATTTAGTGGAATTATGCAAATGCAATAGGGGATGTTAGCATGATGGATGTTTTTCATGAATGCCCCGTGTCATGAAATGCACAGTGGACATCATTCATAGCCGAAGCACTTGCAATTCGTCTTAGTTAATCAAGCAATGTGTGTATTTCTCACTTTCTTTCAAGCCGAAAGCCTGCATTGCAGAAGTCATTGCAAAAATGTAGAGTAAATGTGCGCTACATACTAACCCCAGTAGACTAGTTTCCAGTACACTTTAGATGTTGGTTGTGTCACGGGATTCATGGTCACTCCCCCTTTCATGCATCAAAGACTACTCGGGTATTTTTCCTAAATCTGGCATTCTGCCTTCTCCACGTGCGCTTAGAATTCCCAAGCTCCCAGGCCTCACGTCCAGCGTCACCAGGAATGATGGATCACGCGATGGCTTCCTGACCTCAGAGTGATAAATGTGCAGGGGACTCGATGCCGCTGTTCCCCATTTCTGTATTGTTACCAAACATAATGGATGACCCCGGTTTATTTTTAGCAACAGTTCAGCTCTCCTTCTGCAATATGCCTGGTCATTATATTCCTTAGTTAATAATCATGGAAAGGGAGTCCTTGGAATGGTACATCTATTGCTGGATCTGATTGGACAAAACATCCCGCCTCTTATTCATTCGATGGAGCTTATGGGATCAACGGCAAGCGGAAAATTCTACAGATCTTGTTTTAATACAGTGCTCAATTTTTAATACAGTGCTTAATTTGAGCCGGTGGCTGCTGGTGGGGGACCCTCAGCACTCATTTATGGGGATTGGGACTTTTTTTTCTCATCAGACATTTACAGTGAGCAAGAGAGGGAAAAATACACTCAAAGTCTCACCGGTGGAGAAATTGAAAACTCACAAAGGAAGAAAGCAGGAACCTGCTTTATAAAAGGGGCGTGGGGTGTCTGGTAGTGGATTAAAGAGGCATGCAAAGGAATTGGTAATGATTATTTGGCACATACATCCGCAAAAACATGCGGCACACAAATGTGTTGAAAGTTATTTTTCCAGGTATAGACTATGCAAGGTTAAAGTAGTCCTGTATTTTAAATGGCTCATGTTTGTTGCCACTTTGCTTTGTAAAACGTGAGCATTTATTTTCTAGTCAAAAGGATTTAGGGCCAGGTGTATCAAAGGGGTTTACCCATTCTGTGCCTATGGGAAAATGTGTTCATACCTAAGGCCCTTAGTAACTCTGAAAACTTGTAATGCTTATTTTTTTGTTCATGGTGTAGGATAGTGTGTTTTTTTTACTTCGAGATCGTGGTGGAACTTTTAAATTGAATGGAGGCCTTTTAGCTGCACCTGGGAGTGCAGGAAACACGTATGACATATCTGCTAGTACAGTTGCTTCCTTGTGAGAAAGTTTTGTATATTTTAATGAGACTGAAAAAGTATATTTCTGTCTTCACTTGATTGGTTGGCTGTTAGACAAATGATATCTTACTAATAATGTTAGAATTCTGTGTTATTTAGAATGCATTTGCAGCGTTTTGATTACTTTTAGACGTCAGTGCCTATTTTGCGCCAGTGTTGGACGATGCTACGCACTGGCACTTATTTCTTCAAAACTTCTATTCCTGTCAGTCCATCACATAGTGCTATTTATGATCAGAGCACCTCAGCAGGTTGTTGTGAAATTCAATAAGCATTAAAATAATAATGCCTTGCTCAGGCCATTCGTAGACTTTGCTCTATGGCATGAATCAAACAGTGTTATGGTTAGTAGGAAACGGTGGTGCTTGTATTTTGCAGCACAGTGTCACCCTGTGAAATATCCTGGTCACTGGCACGTTTATAAAAACAAAGCACCGTCAGCTTCTCTCACACTATAGATTCGGAAGCCTTTTCATTTGCCTTTAGATTCAGATGCTTCTCTGCCTGCCACTAGTGTCAGATTCCCCCTTTCTATCATTTACGGCAGATGTTTGCAACAGCCTTTCAGACGCCTCCTGGATGAATACCACTATCTTGACTTCTCTTCGGATTTCTCTGATTTGCAATAGTTTGTCTCTGTTCTTATGATTTTGAATTGCTTTGAATATATTGACAGCTGCATTCATGTTTTATGTATTTAATTACAATTAATCCTAATGGTGTCAGTTTGTGAATATTTAATAAACTTTTATGGTTTTGAACTTAAACATTGTCTCTTTTCCTTGTGGGGCCAATGTGCTTCACAATATTGAAATGTATTAAACTTGATGTCAGCCTCAGTCAGACCTAAAGACGGCACCTTTTGAACTAGAATTTGCACCACTGCTTGCACAGAGAAAAGTGCCCTAACAGAATCAAGACTACGCAGCCTTGGTATTCAGTGCAACAATATACAGTAGCACTCGATGCTGGTTTCTGAGCAGAGCTTTGGGCACCAGCATTCAAATTAAGCACTATTTGAATCCTCAGTTCGCAACTGGGATTGCAAGCAACACGGGCATGGACAAGTGTCCTCGCAAACTCCAGTATTCAACACAGTTAAAATATTTGGGCAAAAATGCAACTGGCGAAAAAAAAAATTGGGGAGTTGCAGTGGAATAGTGGGACCCCTCTGGGTGCCCATGCTAACTAGTGATAAAGTACATGTTGGCCTATCACCAACTGGCATATTTAATTTACTTTAAGTCCCTTGTAAAGTAGTACTACATACACACAGGGCCTTAAAATCAAATGCTACTAGTGGGCCTGCAGCAGCGACTGTGCCACTCACTTCAGTAGACCTTTAAACAAGTCTCAGGCCTCCCATTGACAAGCCGGTTGTGCAGTTTCATCCTGGTAAACTAAACCTTTTGCTATACCCAAACCCTTCTTTTCAATACATATAAATCACCCCTAGGGTAGGCTCTGGCCAGCCCAGATGGCAGAGTGCAAAGTATTTAAAGAGCAGGGCATGCACTTTTAACTTTTATCCGTTCTTGTAGTGAAAAAATCTTACATTTGTTGTTCACTACTGTAAGGCCTATTTCTCCCATAGGATAGCATTGGAGTTGCCTTATTACATTTTATATGTGTAATTTCCAAATGGGAACAGGTAACCCCTTCATGTATGGTGTCTCTAGAAGTACAATTTAAAGTTCAAACTTATGGTTAAGTTGGATTTTAATTATAATTCTGAAAATGCCACTTTTAGAAATTTGGCAGTTTCATGCCTTAGTGCCTGTGCCTGTGTCATATGACTAGGCAGCGCTGACAGTTGAGTTTTGTGTATTCCTTTTAGACAGACATACACAATAGGGAACTTAGCTCTGCCTGGATGTGCCACTACTGGCAGATTGGAAGAGAAGAGCTGGGCACAGTCCCACTTGCACCCGAATAGGCTGAGTCCTGCCTCCAAAATAAGGGCTGCATACTGCCTGTAGTTAGTCTGGAACAAGGAAAAGGAAGGTAGGATGCCTGGGGACTTCAAAGGAAAACCCCTAGAAGCTTCTTTTCCACTCCAAAGGTACAAATGGTTATAAATACTGGACCTCAGACTTATTTAGTACACTTCTGTACCTGTGGATACCTGTGCATACGGCCGGGGCCGTTTCTCTCTGTGGTTACCGGCCTTTGATACTATTTGACTCGACATGCACTAATTTGTGGATATTTTTAGCTAAGATTTGTACAGTTCTATTTACGAGCGCTGCAGTCCTTAGTTTTTTTAATTTACCTTTGAGACCGATTATCATGGGGGTGCCGCCTGTTTTCTTTGTGGTGTATCTTGATCGACCAGTACTGCTTCTTTAAATATGATTGGTAGCTAGTGTTCTTGACCATATACATCAATATTTATTTCCTTTTTCTTATCAGGCTCACTATACGCTTTTGTGCATTTGAACATTGTAAATAGCTTTCGTTTCAATTGGACACTACTCTGGTATGTTTGTTGACCTCATTTTACTTGCCTACACTATTCTTTGATCACGAATGGGAGTTTTAACACCTGGTAGAGGGATTCTCTTTTGAGCTTTTAATATTTCATGTGCACGTGTTCTTTATGAGGAATCTGCTCCCTCACGTTCTTTTCACGTCATTTTATTCATACCTTCGTCATGTTGTACTTTTGGATTATTTTTCTGATCCTTCGCATTGACCTTTTCTCCTTGCCGGTTCTTTTGATCACATATGACAGTATGTTGGTTTAGAAAAACATATTTTTCATGCACTTTTTACTGTATTATTGATGTACTTTCATGCTATTCCTTATAAAGCAATCTTGTTTTGTTACATGTATGTAAAGTAACATTTCGTATGTTAATATGTCGTGCTTTTGGTGTTTGTTTGTGTTACCATATTATTCTTTTTTATGGTTATATGTTACTTTGCAGCCCTGAAGAAGCCCAATGGTGTAGGGCGAAACGCGTTGGCTGTTTCTTTTTCATGCACTTCATGTCGTAACAAGCTCTCTACGACCATAAAAGTCTTCAGAAAGAAACCAACAGAAGTTTTGCACCATTATTAATTTAACAGTATTGGACTCTTTCTGCTTACTGTGTTCTACTTGGTGTCTTGGAGTGGTGCACCCCCTGAATGTTTTCCATTTTTGTGTGGTGTTTTCACTGTTTTACTGTTTGAGTGCTGCACATATACCGTGCACAAATACTTTATACATTGCCTTTCAGGTAAGCCTGGCTGTTCTGTGCCAAGCTCCCGGGGAGCTGAGCACAGGTTAATTTGGGGCTCGCTTGTGCCCTATTCTGACAAGGATTGTGGAAGCTGCTTGACCAAGACTCACACGTCAGTCAACAAGTAACCCAATTTCTTACAAACATATATAACTTAAACCAGGATGCATTGGGTCGAAGGTAAGATACTGTTCCTATTAAGAGAACTTGTTTCATTTTGAAAATTAATTGTTCCATCCAATCTGTGCGGTAATAAAAAGTGTTTTTCTTGTGTCCCTTTTGCCGTACTGTGGTAATAAACTGAAATTTGACATCTGCACTGTAGTAATAAATGTGTGAATTCATGTTTATTATTGAAATTGTTCTCAACAGCATGTGTTATTGGGCCACATTTATTTTTACTGCCTTAGCATAAACTCTATTAAAATCAATTGAATTACTGCACCCCAGAAGCACTCATTAGCGCTGCCCTGTAAAAACTCAGAGTCCATGGCAACATTTAGATAAAAGACTTTGCTTAGGATGGCGATCTCATATATATCCAAGGGCCTGAGGCTGAGAGGGTCGTCTGAAAGGGTGTGGGCTCACCTTGCACTTCAAGAAGTTCGTTAAAAAACAATCTCTCATGTTGTGCTTCTTGAAAGTTATGAAAATTACCACTACTCTTTTTTTGGAAATAACACCCTGCAATCAATAGGAATTTCTCTAAAAATATTTTAAAATTTGAATGGTCATAACCCAAAGCAACCCTGGCAAATTTTGTCAGACCATCCTCTACAGGGTGCATAGTGCACAGGTCTGACAACTACAATGGATTTAGGGGGTTCTTCCCCCCCCACAAGACAATTTGGGGAAAAATGGCAAAAACAATGCATTCTAAAACACATTTTTCATTAGACAATCAATTGTATTACTTTTTAAAACATAGTAAATGATGACCTTACAGTGTATCAGGATATGACAATCTATATTGGGGCACTCCAATCATTCTCTCACCATCACCCTCAAACAGAGACTCGCATCTCTCCATAGCCCCTGTCTAACATGTATTTCATTTGTTTGAGAGCTCCTTTCTTACCAGCATAGGGTGTTGGAGCATGTTACGTCACACACACATACAGAGACAATGAACCCTGCGTGTATACAACCGTGTATAGAAAATGTCACATATGACAAGGGGGCTACAAGGGGTATGATTCACGTTAGCCATACTGCTAGGTATTTTTTAAGAGTGCTTCGTCTGGGAAAGCATAAACTCAGGATTCAGAACGTAAGACAGTGCTTAGGGTTGACTTTACTGATAGCAATTTATTTCTACCCAAATTAACCCTTTTTAATAAAATTCAGATAATCAAAGACTAGGGAAAAACATAACCCTCTAACATGTACCATGCAGTTTGCCTGCAGCCCTTTGATTGCACTTCATAGATCACTGTGCTAGATTATGATTGTAGCTTATGAACTGCTCAGTAACAAAATGATCTCTGTGACAAAAGCAGTATCCCACTGGGAACTGCACAGAAAATACTGGGCCTCACTTACAAGCCGTTTGCGCCACCGCTGCATTTTTTAAGCAGCAGTGGCACTGGCGGTGCACTACACTGCTCCATATTTACAAACTGATGCATTGGGCCCAATGCCTTAGTTTGTAAAGCTCTGTGTCACGTTTTACCAGCACCATATATAATGTATGCATGGCCGGGATTCCCATGGAAAAAGTCATGCAGAACTGACGCAGTGAATTTACACCTTTTCAATGTGGCGTTCTACGACTTCACTGTGTCAAAATGTTACTGCCTGCTTAGAGCAGGCGTAAAGTTAGCGCAGGTTTTTTTTCCTATGGGACTCTCCTCACATTGATGGAGTTGCATCAGGTTAATGATGCAACTGCAGCAACGCAGCAGTTTAATGCCAACAGATGCTTCAGAAATTCTGGCACATCTGTGAAAATGTGCACCATGGAGCTCTAGATTGTAAATTCAGCGCAAGCATGGCGTAGTTAGGGGATGTTTGGGAGGCACAAGAAATCTGACACATCAGATTCTTGTAAATGAGGCCCACTTTGCAGCAGGCATATTAACCCTCTGCGCTACCTTAGATGAGTCAAAACTGCCACTAGACAAAACTCCGATGTCTCTCTACCAGTTGCATTAGTCACCAGAGTTATCTTGCCATTTTTATTGTTGCCTGAAAACTGTTGGATTTTCAAGGAACTCTGCAGTGCTTTAAAAACTGCTGCACTGCTACAAAACTGCCTCCCCCCATAGACACCCCCACCCAGTAACAAAAGCGGCCACACCCTTCCAGCCTCCCAGAGAAACGCCCGATGCCCGGTACAGCAGTCTGGCCTTGGTGGCACTCTATAATGTGTACATCCTCAGTTTGCAGATTTGCATAATGAAAGTAAAATATACATTTTCCCATTTTCAGAACGAGCACCTGCATATTTTCGGGTTACAGAATGCATAACCCATAGCTTGCACAAAACCAGGAGGTGGCAATGAACCTGGCGCTGCATAAGTAAATGTCAGCAAGCTGACTATCGAGGCTGTAAGCCCACTGGTACAGAGGAGGTAAACTCTTTCTGTCAAACAGTCCTGTTTAACGAGGTCAGATGCAAAAGGTCCAACCTTGGAGTGGTGGAATGGGCAAAAACAATTGCTAGAATCCATTTTCAAGTAATTACCAGCTTGATCCCCCGCCTCGTTTACGGAAAGCTTCCTCTGATTGCCTGACAGACTAGGAGCTATTCCAGGACGGACATTACACCACCTAGTGTATTTAGGCTGGATGGTGTGATGTCTGCTATTTTCTATCTGGCTGTGAGGGTCATAAAAAAAGCAATAGCGACCCCCACGCCCTAGAAGAAAGCTTACTTGGATCGTATTTTTGGAGACTGTCCTGAAAAAAGAAAATCTTTAGAAAATGGGCTGGAGGTCATTTTAAAGTTCGTCCTACAGTAGTCCATCACGGTGGTGCAGGTCATGCTCTTTACCTCCCTGATGCAGTTCATGTCCTCTGCTACTCTGATCGATGGAGTACCATGCATGAAGCTTCACTTCAGGCCCTTTGTCTTTTTCCTTAGTAAGACACCCCATGTGCTACGGTCATGCCCCGACATAGGCCCTGTGCTCGTCGTCCCATTGGACTCAAACTGAGTATCAGTGATGAGACCCAAGAAAGCTACAAAGAAAGATAGAATAGAATGCAGCCCCGAGCCATTGCAGAGATTCATTGAACAAGCATCCTTGCTCAAAATACACACTTTACTCACTTCAGCAAAAGAGTGTTTTCTCGAATCTGTATTTGCACATCCTACATGGTGCCCGGCACACCTGCATCAGTTTCATGTGCTTAACTCAATGGGTTTAGGATTCTTCTTCGTACTGGTGAAATTGAAGAGCAATCTCAAGGCATGCACTATGGTACTGCTTGTAAACTCCTTTGTTGGTGGCATTGCCACTGCATACCCGGCAGTGCTGGTGATGTGCCACTATACGGCGTCAGTGATGCCAGATGTTTCAGAGGCAGTCAAGAGGGATGGCAGCACTACTGCTACTGAAACAGTGTTGGAAAGGGCATTACCAGAATCTTCTTAGTAAATGCGAAGGCAACCTCTACAGAGTGACTGGTGTGGTGCTGTTATGCCGTAAGGGGGCAGCTCTGACATCAGATTGTGAAGATCAGTGATGGCTGCAATTTAATTCGCGACCTTGGGGATACTGTCAGCACTAAAACCCAATTCATAGTTGCCTTCAACATATGTCTTCAACATACCCTGGGTAACTTTGAGGACTAGTGAATGATGCCCAAACTATAGATTTGTATTGCATTGTTTTTCAGAGGCTCATCAGGGTGAGACATTGTCTGAGCATTGACATCTAGAATGCCAAAAAAGATGCTTATAATGCAATCCAGCTCGGCAAAGAACTTCTTTTCACGTCGTAATAGCAATAATCTAAAGGAAATCTGTAATACAGTCTATTCAGGTTTATGTCAGATATCCTACTCCCTGTTTATCAACTCCTCCTGGGGTCCATAAGATCAGAGGGCGTAACCTTCTGCTGCAGCTAGCATAGGAAATCGGTTCAGGAACATAAAAGATAAACTACCAACACAATTAGGGCCCTGCAGAATTAATCAGACCTGCCAGCATAACACATATCATCAAATTGCTTGTCTGTCTCACACAGACGTCCTCATCCATCATGCTGCTAAGCTCAGCGTCCCATAACCCGGTTTGAGCCCATCGATGGTCACAAGGCTCTTTCAACCAAACCCTGACACAGTTTAGCATGCTACCCATAAGGGCAAGCACTTTAGTGCCCTGCGTTTGCATAGTAAGCCACATACAAATATTATCATACAATGCAATAGCTGTACTGATTTTTCGAATTGATTTTCTTTCATATTTATCTCGGCATGAGCCACTGGTAGTCCTGTCACTAATTTTCAATGTAATAGAACATGAGGGCAAAGGCTCATGTTTCAAAAATACATTGTAAACATTTATTATGATACTACGATGTAATACATGCTTCTACAACAAGTAGGTCCTGAGCTATTGGTTCCTCTGCAGGTTCTGTAAGCATCTCTCTTGTGTGCAGTCCCGCCTACTAAATTTGAAGTTTTTGCTTAGTTTAATTATTATATGGAAACCAAATTAAAAAGTTTGTATTTGGAGGAAAATGTGTGTATTTTCAAAAGTCATAACTGATATTTGGAGGAAAATGGTTTGATTTTCCAAAATATATTTAAAGCTGATATTTGAGTGATAAATCATGTGGAAGAAGGCCTGGTGATGTTGTGGCATTGCAGCTCTGGCTGGTATATACTACCTATGTAAAGGCATTCCAAACTGGCAAAACCTTTTTCACATTACTGCTAGCAATTCTCCTAGTGCACAGAGGGTATCACTGCTGGTAATCGGGCATTGGGTGGCCACTAAGGTAATCCAGCCTGATGTGATTACTGTAACAAAACTAATAATAGTAGCTGATCACAAAAGTACTATAGAAAAGGCTGGAGACCCCTGCTCTAATAATTAGCATAGTTTCCCACTTTCAGCAGGACTGATTGTATCATCTGAGTGAATGGAGCTCAACATGTTTTAAATATTGACATTACCACTATGCCATGTGATATATAATCAAGGAAGTCACCAAACACATTAAATATCCTCACATTGAACCAATTCGAATGGCAACAATTGGGCGAATGTGCCCAAGGTGTATTTGGTGAGTCTGGAATTCATTCTGCTTTTGAGAAATTTTATAAACACTATGATCAAATGGTACATTTTGCAACAAGAATGCGACCAAACATATTTTGAGGTAGTTCTAAATTAGATCTAATGAACTTGTCAAAATAAAACAAGAACTGCCATCTAAACCTGACCTTTCTCAAAAGTGTAGGTTTTTCTTCATGACATTGTGGTAAATAAGGGGCAAGTAATGTATTGAACTGCACAGCTTTCAAATAAATTGGCTACGCCGACCAACTGCTTTTACAAGAAGTTGTGGGGGCTGGATTGGGGAACTAAAAGCAGCCCTGGCAAAAATACTCAAACCATCCCGCACCCTTTTTCTTATTGAGCTATTGCTCTCTTTCCATCTCTCCATTCTCTCTCTCGCCTCCTCTTTTCTCTTTCCTTCTTCTATTTTTCTATCTCTCTTAAAGCCTCCCTGTACCTGCTGCAAATAACCTCAAGGAGCTGGTGAAAGTGGCAGAGGCACCAGGATGAGCCCTGGGCTTAGAAAACTGACTTCCAAGGAATCCAACCCACCAGGGAAATGCCCAGTGGAATTAAAGGTCTGTCCAGCCCTGGAAGTAATGAAAGGATACCAGGGCTTAATTTGTAAATAAAAATGTGCCAGTGCCCAAAGCCCTCCTCTGAAACTCGCAGCTGCAGCAATTAAATGTGCGAGCATGGAATAGTAAGGCAGCGGAATCCTGAATCCATCTTGGGCCTCATTAATTCATTTTCAGTTACTCCCTGCCCCTTCAACTGACACTTGCAGCTTTTTCTTTTCACCCTTTGTGATGCTTTTTCGTTTTTTCTCTTCCCCCCTCTTTCCCATATGTGTATTTTGCACAGGGAATGCTTGAGGCAGAAGAATAAGTGCCGGCCCTCAAAAATAACTGCTGGTGCCCCACACCGGAATCCACTGGCTCAAATTAAGCACTGAAGGACACCCATGATGTATTCCAATCGTTTCATAATGCGCTAGACATGTCAAATCCATTGCAGGAGTTGAGGAAACGTGGCACACTGGTTCCCAGCAGAGCGTTTTTCACTCTTGCTCCTTTAAAATTCGGTTGAAAAGTCACGATTTGTAGGCAGTTCCATGAACCTGGGTGTGCAAATATATGTTATAAAAGGCTTTATCATTATAGGTGATAAGATGCTTTCACATGAATCGTGAAATAACAGTCAAAGCAGCACAGTGTCAAGTGTAGAATAGAAGCATTTACGTCATTTAGGGGTCGCAGCTGCAACCCCTGCTATGTTTTTGGAGACCCTTGACACTTTCTTGCGACCCCTAGCATCAGAGGGGCCAAGGAACCGAAATGAGAAAGCATGCCTGGCAAATTGCTTTGGAAAGAATTGCCTCGCTCTGCAGTTCTCGTATAAACACAGTAATAATACATTGCATTTGTTTTAATCATGTTAGGACATTTAAGAATGTAACACAAAATGACTCAATACTAAGAAAGAACTTTGAGGTGCCTGTACTAATCCTTATTCTAAGAATTATGACTATCCCTCTACGTTCTAGAAACGCAACTAAATAATAATGCTGCAGGGTAACACAGAATACCAGGACAAATTCAAAGGTCTCTAGTGCAATGAAATGAAACATTTGCAAAGTGTCAAAGTAATCCCATTACAATGCACCAAGCTGGCACGGTTGTACGAATGTATGCGTGGTAAAACACCATGCCGCGCGCTGCCGGTTACAATCTAGCCCAGGGCTTCCAAAAGAGCTGCACAGTCATATTTCATGGTACACTTTCATTTAGATGTGTGCCCATAGCAGTTCATGGCTGCACCACTTGCATATTATCCCCTAAACCCCAGATTAATAATGCTTGGTTTTTACTTGCTTTGGTAATATTTTGCTATGTAATGTGAGTGGGGCTGGAGGTCAGGTTCCACCGCTTCCTAGGATATCACAAGAGCCAACATTCATATGATGTCATATCCTATGATGTCATCAAGATCAAAGGGTATCTAATGTCACTTCCGCTACCAGCATTTTGGTGATTTGACGCCTGTAAACATAGGATTAGGTCTTCTTAACAATGCATAAATGATTGCACAAATATGATATTTAAACACTATGGTAGCAGAACATTGTTGGCAAAAGTATTGCTCAGCTGGTGTAAATGATAGAAAATGTCCTCTCATCGAGGTGATCTTTTTGCAACAATATTAAGTCCACAATATTTAAGTCAGAAGATATATCTGTGAACAAAACTTTAAGACACATAGGGTCTGAGTACAAATATAGGTGCTATGTACCGCACTTGGTAAATACAACACCATGAGTTCGTGTTTTACCAGGTTAGATAAAGAGCTCAAGGGTTATTCTGGGGAATGACATGAGTTTTGGTGGTTAACGCACCAAAATCCGCATGGTATAGTAAATTCCCTGTTAAATTCCGTTAGGCTTGACCTACTGAAATGTAACAAGTGTTCAGGTATTTAACACATCTGATAATTATATGATATGTTAAATAACTTCAAACTTGTAATTTTGACCTACGAACAGGGGTTTATGCATGAGCAACTAGTGATCAGGGTCTTACTCTTTAAATAATATTGCAGAAGTGCAATCATTTAATGCTGAAAAGTCAGTTTAATATTTCAGATCCCCATTTCATTTTGGGTTTCTAACCTCATTTCCCCAAAACAAAACCACATGCATGGTTTAAAATAACTTTTACTAGCACGTGCCAGACCAAGTGCTAGACCTTGGAACCCCCTGAGTTGTTTTTTTTTGTCACAACCCCAGAGTGAAGAAAAGATAGCATTGGGTCATGTAGCAAAATAGAGGCAGTGATATCTGATATGTAAGATGTTACATTCTGCCAAAAATACTCTCTTACGGGGCAAAGCCATACCGTGTGGAGGAAGTCTGTGTCTGCCTGCTGACATCTGGGACATGATGCTCTGTCTCCCAGGTACATCTTTGCAAGCCTGTCAAGGGAGAGGTACATGTGGTGTAAGTAATTAAATTGTATAAACCAGAATTGGGCATTTCATTTAACCATTCTGGTTGATCCCAGACACCTCCACCACATGGCAACTTGTATGTCAATTGATTGTTTTGTCTCCCACCACCCCTTGAGAGTTGGAAACCCAGATCCAGCAGCATTATCTCATAGAACTCTGTGAAATAGCCTTTGTCGGCCCCTTCAATTTTAACATAACTCCAAGGGTCCAGCTTCCTTCACCAGTTCCCTATCCAGATTGAAAAGTGTATTTGCCACCCCACAGAGCGCAGAGTATGGAAGAAAATGGCCCGTGTCTAGGGTGCCTCCTTCCATCAAGTCCTCAAAGGTGCAGAGCCTTCCTTCTACTACTATGTCACGCCAGATCTTGTCTCCTGCCTATCTCCGATATTGTGTGGGAGCCCATCTGGTGCTAGTGGGTGCATATGATATTGTTCCACTACCATGAAGTATATATTTCTGCCAACACCATGTCGCTACCCTTAATAAAGCGCTATGGATTGTACGATGAGGAGGGGAGTCTAAGAGCCACTACAATAGTGAAATAACCTGGAAATCGATCCCCAAATGGGCCTCTCAGGGTTTCATAGTCTTGGAGCCATCTTAGAGGCCACTGAAGTTGAGCTGCAACTTAATAATGTAATAAATTAGGAGCAACCAATCCCCCATTTTCCATAGTGGCATATACGGCCTCATTTCAACACCAGGGTTAAAGTGGCGTTCGTACTGCCAACAGGCTATGGGTATGAAATGCCATATTATGACCACAGCAGTACCGCCGCGGTCACACCGCCGGGACCGGCGGTTTACCACCATCGATGTCCTGGCAGTCGCAATCTGCCAGGGCAGCGCTGCCCTGGGGATTTTGACTCCCCTTACCGCCAGCCTATCCACGGCCCTCTGGCTCCAACAATGTGTGTTCAAGAACAAAGGGCACCTCTGGGGCCACCCACAGCAATACCACTCCAGCATAAGCTGAATGAACGGTGCCTATCACTGTGCTTCACCAGCACTTGTTTAACCTAGTGAATTCTCCCGCTGGTAAATATGTCTCCTGGAGATGTGCAAACTGGACGTGGCATCTCCTTGAGTAGGAGTAGATTTTATGCCATTTACAATAGTTGCCCATACACCTTTCATTCTATGTCATTATAATATATTCTCTGGATGTCGTGTAAATCGTATGTGAAATACAACTCTCACTGCTTGAAGCAGTATGGGGAGGAGGTGTGGCAGCAGGTGAACCAAGCAATTGGTCAAACAAGTAAAAGAAGAAAGCATTATTAACAACCCCCAGCAAGCTCCACACCCTGGCTGCACCCTGAATCGGCCACAGCCAATTCATGTCATTAATGATTTTGAAACTACAAAGTCTATCCGGTACGAGGGGTTTTCCAAACAGACACTAGCAAATCCCACAGTTCGTCTCCCCCGTCACTATATCAGTCCAATAAGCAAGCCTCACAGTAAAATATAGTCTGCAAGCTTCCACACCCACCTTCTTTCACTGACCCCCAGGCAGCCAATCAGGCATGATAAGGGGAGAAAAACAAAAGAGAACACTCTATGATACTCAAGCTGACTGAAACAAGTCTACAGTATAGGGTTAATCTGCGGGTCATTCCTCAGTTCCTGTGGAACCATCAGTGAGTCATCTCTCTGGGCCCCACCATCATTATCGGAGCCATTGCCCTCCTTGTTAGATAGAGGTGACTGTTCCACTGCCACCAGTACCTCAGCTCAGCCCAGTGCCACTCGTGCTTTCCTAGGTTTACCATTGATGCCCCCAGTGTTCTTGATGGGGTGCCGCCGACGTCTCCGATTCTCCCATCCTCTGCCATCTACTGATTGGGGCAATCGTTGATGGTCCTCTCTCGTTTCCAGCCAGGACCACACATCCTTAGGTGCCATGCAGAATGTTTGGTCAGCAGCAATAATTCACAATTTAGACGGAAGTGGCAGAGCATATTTAATATGCAGGGAGCGAAGGCGCAGTTTTACATCTCAAAATGCACCCCGTTGTCTGCGAACATCCATAGTGTAATCTGGGAAGATTGGGATGGTGCAATTGTTATTCAGCCAAGGGCCTTTGGCCTATGCCAGCTGCAATATATTGTCTCCGTCTGTGAAATTTTAAAGCCTTGCCACTACTTGTCTCAGTGACGCTCCTGGTGCTGGGGAGGACCAGGTACTCTATGAGCCCTTTATACTGAGAAAAACTTTGAGAAGCTTCCCCCAGTATTTCCTCCATCAGCCAGTCCTCCAGGAAGAAGTCGATACTTGGTCCTTTCCCACACTCAGATATGCCCACCACCCTGTGTTAGGAATTCAGAAATTTTCTTTGAGTGCGCCTGAAAGAGGAGCTGTACCGTTGTCTGTGATGGATCCACAAGGGTGCGTTTATGGGCACCAGCCCCGCCTTTCCTAGTCTTTACTTTGGCCATTGAAGCACTAATGAGGAGAGTTAGCAATGTAAAGTCGCTGAGTTAGCAAGGAAACAGCAGGGTCATATTACAGATACTATGCACCCGAGGAGGGCCCAATATTCAAGAAAAGAGTTAGCCGGGGCCCACCGCACTTATCACCGCACTTGGGGCAATTTGTACAAACACTTTTTCCCATAGACACAGAATGGGGAAAAACCTTTGCTACATCTGGCCCTTGGTCGCTTGAGGAGTGCCATCTGGTTGGTCAGTCGGCTGTAGAGCCTGCAAGACTTTTGGCCACTGAGGCAGCAATAGAATGGTCCAACAGAGAGGAGCCAGCGGGCCATGAACGAGCACTTCAAGGAGGTAGCAGGCAGCACTCAAAGAACGAAGTACAGTCCCGTCGGTGGAGGGAGGTCAACCTCCCAACATGCGAGATCCCTGCACGATTGTGGACAAATAATATCAAGCGGGGCTTGTTCCCATGGTACCGCGTTTGTCTTCAGGCCTCCCCCGTAGCCGTGCCACACAGTTGTAGTCCCCAAATACTGCCAGTGGCTGTCTCACCGAGCCTGTAGACCGGAAGCGCGATCCCCGTCAAGGCCTACTTGGGTAGGATTAAGCGCGCCACATCACCGCTCATCCTGTTGAGCCCGCTGATCATTGCAAGCGCCAAATGTCCGTGTGGAGAAAGGGCAGCTTGGACCCTTCCCAAAGGATGACACAGCTGTGAAGCAACAACGATGGAAAGCATGTATAGGTGTGGGGTCACAGCAAATCTGGGGTGCCAATGAAGGCTAGGAAACATAGCTGACAGATGAGGTGAATGGAGGCGAAGAAATAGCGACAACGTAAACTGCATGCAAAATGTCATAAAAATTCACTTAATTGTGCGTTGTAGTGACATTGAAGAGATCTAACATGACGTTTTATAAGCTAGTGATGCAACCCGAGTCTCACGACATACCCGTGCACACTTGCTTAACACACTCATTTAAAATTGTAGAATGTAACTTTTAACAAAATTTTTGCAAACTTCGCATAACGCGAAATTCAGGAGTTTCACAAATGTTGCTGCCTTAATTTAAAATTAGCTAGAGCATTGTTTTGCCAGCAATATGACCTGAGGATGGAGGTCGGGGAAAAATCAGCAATTGAGAAGCGTAATTCACAGTTTGAACGGGAAAGAAAATTACATGATTATATTACCGGTCATTGTGCCCATATGTCCGGCTACAGTCGTGCTTCACAGGTAGGCAGCGAGGCAGCCTGAATGAGCGTGGGCAGGGCATGGTGCAAACAGCCAAAGCAGGAGTGAGGCAGAGCCACATGTCTACACCCGTCATCCAACGAGACATGGATGGGACTGAAGGGTGACATTGACGTAGTGACCTTACATGAAATGTGACATGCAACTTATATGACAGATAGGATGGATGGTGGGAGGTCAGGTAACCACCATCCTCCCATGTGGAGGACGGTCCACAAAAATAAGTGCTGGTGGCACTTACTGGCCACTAAGGGCATAAATTAAGCACTTGCTTGCTACTGCTGCAGACAAATGTACATTTCTTTTTAGAAAGACCTGTGACAATGGCAAATACTTCTTAACTTAATGTAACATAAATACTGTCTGGTCTAGCATGCTTATTTGCTGATCAGCAATTTATCCCAAAACTCTCCTTAGTTTTCACTTCTTTTAGTGTTCTCACGTCTGTATTTCTGATGTATTTCTTCCCAACCGTTTTAAGTCCAGAGAGTATGTTGCACCTCCATTCATGCAGTTCAATGCACTCACCACCAGTTCTAGAATTCACTTCCTTGTGCTACTTCTAAAGCTTCTCTTACCCCTTACTTGGAGGCCCTCCTTTAAAGGAATATGCTTGTCTTTCAAAATCTTTGTACCCTCATGTTTCTATCCTCTCTGTAAATTTTATTTGTAATGCACATTAAATATTTGCACGATGCAGCAGAAGAGTACACTCTGAATCGTCTCTCTTACTTTAATGTACTGAATGCAATATTTACGGCATGTGGTATTAAACATATGTCATAAATGACTCATTTGATATTTCGAACATGCAAAAAAAAAATCACAAGTGGAAATGTATTCCTGCACTACTCCTCTACCTATCGCAGGCGGCAATTAAAGCCAAACCAAATAATTTATAGATTTATGAATGGGTAATAGTGAACTGCAGGGATGTTTTTCACGAGGGGTTCTGAGCGATATGAAGTAGAAAATGAGAACAAAGTTCGAGTTGTCTACCATGTCACTCCCCATAATTATTTTTTACCCACCGATAATGTCACTTTATGTATGAGCCCACCCCAATCATCTGCTCCTGCTTTCAACTGCTGTACAGGGGCAGAGGAGTAATGGGGAGCCATACATAACATGGTCTCTCCTCCTGGTCCCAAATTAAAAACAAGCATTGGCAATGCCTGCAGGTCCGGCTTTCAAGTAATGTTGATAGGGAAAATGACACATTACAAGTAAATAGCACAGGAATAGATAGGTATCTGTGTGGAAACAAAGAGTTGTAGAATAACATTGGTGTAGGTTTTAAGGTCGGGTGACAGTTCCACTGTTATGCCAGACCTAAAAATCCCTGTACGTTATTGACTGAACTCCTCCATCTGTGCTGCTGCCAGAGAAAAACAATGTAATTTAGCTATCCAAGACACTTTAATAGCCTTCCAGTGTCATGTTGTGCCCCTGAAAGTTCAAGCTGAGGCAGCTGGATAAATAAACAACATGATTACAGTTGCATAGAGAGCAAGCATTTTTGTTTGTGGAAGCACACAACTTCTGCCCAATCAAAATATGCTCTTGTGACTCCCAATATGTGAGCGGAGCCAAAGGCCCTCTAGTGATGCTCTAGTGGCAACAGCTGCATTGCTAAACCAGACCATAATAAAATACCTACCCTCCTGTCACCCACCACCACAACTTATAATCTAGTGGCAACAGCTGCATTGCTAAACCAGACCATAATAAAATACCTACCCTCCTGTCACCCACCACCACAACTTTCTGTATCTTTCCTCCCCTTCTCTTCAGAAGCTGTGCTCCCTACATTTCGGCACTAATCTAACAGGCTCTCACAGAGGCCAGGCACTGCAGCCTGGAATTAATTTACGGTGTAGTAACAGCGAGATCTGTAACCCACCATCGCTACATCACAGCAGTGAATTATCATATTTAGAATCTGACATTCACGGTAATGGCTCTCAGTGAGAGCTTACATAACAACAGCACAAACACACCTATGAACGTGTGAAACTCCAAAGTAGGACAAAACACCATCAGGATTCCAACAAGGTGACATATCAAACTCTTCCTATTAAAGTTGCAAGCCAACAGCATAGTGAAGTCAGTAAAGTTTCCATAAAAACAAATTGCTAAATCACCTGAACACTTTATATTCCGATGAATTAAGCATAAAGGACAACAGTTATTAAATCCTCACACAAATTGCAGACCACTACATTTGAGGCACTCATATTTGGCCCTTTCATTATGTTCTATTCCTCTCTGCAACATCCCTGTCCTAATCCTGAACACCATACAGCAGAATAAAGAGGACCTGGCTAAAAAGTGTCAAAGATAAATGGCATTCAAAAGATGCAGGACAAGGACAGGTTACAAATTATAAGGCTGAACCCCTTAAACCTTCCGTGGTCAGTGTCCTGAAAACCTACTAACTGGACTTTGATTCTAAATGCAACATTTGAATTACCATTGACTACACTTCGTAACCCCTCATTGGCATGCTGATCACCAAACCACCTTCTACTAACTCCAATATCTTTCTGTGTGTGATTTCCTTGCAGCCGAGTGCACTCAGCACACAATTCCCCAGTGTATGGGGATTACAACAGCTTCCCTTCCAAATGGTACTCGCACAGTTTATGAATGCCTTGCTGAATGTCTCTGACCAAAACATTGGCCCTCATTACTACTTTGGTGGTCTTTTTACAAGACCGCCAAAGCTGCGGGTGCCGAAAGACCACCAGTGCTGGTGGTCTTAAGACCTCCACATTATGACTGCCATCAGATTTCTGCCCAAAATTGGGCAGAAATCCAACAGTAGTCATGCTGGCGGTTGGCGGGGAAGAGCTGGTTCCACCGCTGGCACCGCTACGCCAAAAGGATGGCGCAAGCCGTTTTACGACCCGTAAAACAGAGCGGCGGTGTCCTGATGGTGGTGCGCTGCCAGCGGTGGAAGCGCTGGGACTCGTCCCCTCCCAGAAGGAGGGGGTCTGCATGTGTGAGTGTGTGTGCGAGTGTTGTGAATGCGGGAGGAGGTAGGTGAGTGTATGTTGGTGAATGCGGATGGATGGTGTGAGTGTGTGTTTGTGGAGCGGAAGAAGGGGAGTGAATGGGTCTATGCAGTGCAGAGGGGGATGGGCATCAATGGATGCATGCAGGTGAGGGGGGTGTGAATGTGGGTATGCACTGGAAGGGGGAGGCGGTAGTGGATGTGTGCTTGTCAGCGGTGTTTGTGTATGTATGTCAGTGTGAATGGGTGTGTATGTCGCGTTTGCATTGATGAGTCGGGGAGTGTGTGTGTAGAAGTGTGTGGGTGCATGCATGCAGGTATGTAGAAGTGTGTGCGAGTGTATCCTAGTGACAGGAATGCTTATTCCTGTCACCAGGAAGAAAGGCCACCAGCTTTTTCTGGCAGTGCGACTGCCAGAAAAATGCTGGCGATCTGCCACGTCATAATACCGCTAGCACCATTATGTCATTTGCCGTACTGGAGCTGCTCATCTCCAGCCCGGCAAGCCTCAGAAAAGTGGGCGTACGGGCGGAGTATCAGCAGTTTGGCTTCGGCCAGACGTCCAAACTCATAATTTGGCGGTATTTACCACCAACGGCCTTGGCAGTCTTCGGACCACCAGGGTCGTAATGAGGGTCATTGTCTTTCCCACAGACAGAAAATGCCATCAAAGAAATAGTCTTTGCATTTGTGGAAATCGTGGATGCCAGAGGGGTCATAGAATGCACCCACATGGCACTGTTTGCCACCGGATTAAGAAATATGTCTTCTGCAAATGAAAGATGCATCACATCAATATATCCCCTAATAGTATACAATGCAGATCTTTGCTTTAAAGACTACTGCTCCAGCTTTCCTGGTTCCACAAGTGATGCCATGTTCCTATAGCTCCACACACCATAGAGATCCTTCACCAGCAGAAGATGTGGCTAATTGGTAAATACCTGATATCACTTCTCATTGTCCATTGACATCTGTTTAACAGTTAACAATATCAAAAGCACAATAACAAAGGAGCACATCCAGTATGTAGCACCTGTACAGTGTCGGTGACTCACAATGTCATCATATACAATATGTGCTGTCCAGCTTTTGGGTGCTCTAACGCAAAGTTATAATTAGAAAGAAAATTGTGCAGGGCCTATAATTCTGACGATTTGGTGCAATTCAAAATCACAAGCAGATTAAGACTGTCAAAAAGGTTTATTTCTTTGCCCCAATTGTGGAAGGACAATTGTATCAAAAGCTAATTTTTAATATTTCTAACTCTTTCCTAAAACCCAGAGTATTGTAAAGAGAGATTCTGCCTATCCAGGTATTATGTAATCAGATCCCTTGTTATTTCGAGGAGAAAGTACCGTCCATCCAACATGATTTTACCACTCCTACATTCTTATTGAACAATGCAGTAAATGATAGGACCTCAAAAGCAGGAACCAAAACATTACTAGCCTTCCAAGAAATTACGATAGCCTGATCTCACCAGGCTATCCTGTCCTGTAAATCAGGATCACCTAATGATCTCCGCCCTTCTCTGGTCCTCCATAAGGTTGTAGATATTGTCAATCCACTGATTAATGAGATTATGAATACCTCTTTAGCTACAGCAGAAGTGCCTGCTGATTGGAAGTTGGCAGTGGTTAAACCACTGACAAAGAGGCCCCTTGCAGACCCAAACATGCTGTCCAACTTGCACTCAATCTCATTATTGCCTGTAATGAGTAAACTAAATGAAAAATTTGTTAATAACCAATTTATTACATTCCTGGAAAACGCTAATGTGCTTCACTCGCTGCAGTCAGGTTTCCACTCATAACATTCTACCAAGTCTGCATTGTTGGAAGTCTCTGACAATCTTAAATTCGTTGGATGCAGGATGGAATGCAGTGCTGATTTTGTTCTCTCATGATATCTTGCACCATCGTTGAGTGTGGGCTTGGCCCTCTCCTGGATAAAATATTTTTTTACAAATCGCAGACAAATGGAGAGGTTAGCCCCATATTCCTCTGCAGAAACTACAGTAACCTCGGGAGTTCCACAAGGTTCATCGTTGAGCCCCGCTTCGTTCAACATCTGTATGCCCCTTTAATTTCACTGATTGTGTCTTTTAGAATAGAAGTAATTTTGTATGCAGATGATACCCAGCTGAGATCATAATAGGACAAAGCATCACTTGGATCGGAGTTAAGCTTTAAAAGTTGCTTTACTGCAGTCACTCAGTGGATGCAAGACAATCACTTGAAATGCAACACAGAAAAAAATGAAATCATGCTGCTGAGTAATTCTAATATTTTTGTCCCAGCTGAATGGTGGCGAGTTTCAGTCCCCTCTCCTCCAGCCACTATTAAGGTTGTCAGGAATCTGGGAGTAAAATTTGACTCCCTTCTGCCTTTCCACCCACTGGCTCTTTCTGTCTCAGGCACATGCTTCAATTTAATAAAATCTCTGAAGAAATCTTTAGATGTTATGCTTCTGACAGCTAGAAAGACAGTTGCCTATGCACTTATAACCTCCAGGCTGGATTACTGCAATAGTCTGTATGCAGGATCTTCAAAACAGACCCTGCAGAAACTCCAAGTTGTCTAGCACACAGCTGCCAGATCAGTTCTTAAACTGTCAAGATCATCTGCCTCAGCAGCCCTAAAACACTGCATTGGTTGCCAGTTCATAAAAGGGTTATTTTAAAATTATTTTGATGAATTTCAGAACCTACAAAGCAACTGGACCAAAATTTCTAATATGAAGGTTCACTCATGATGTCACGAGCAGAACACTCAGGTCCTCTCAGACAAACCTGCTTATGCTTATCTCTTTTAGATTAAGAACCAGAGGGGGGAAATCCTTCACTGTTCTACATGCCAAGGCCTGGAATTATCTTCCCAGCCAACTCAGGTTCATTGAATCAGAACCTGTTTTTAGGAAGTAGTTGAAATCTTGGATCTTTGGAATCTCTGACACACTGTGCTATTCCCTTACTCCTTAAGCCATCTTTCCCCCAGGTGTGACTTGCATGCATTGTCTAGGGGGTTATTTTCCCAAACTAGTGCCAGAATGTTCCTTTGGGAGTGGACTTTGTTCTCTATAAATACTGAATTAAATAAAATTTTAATTCAATATGTGCATGGAATGATTTCTCCACAATATCCAGGAGCATGTGGACGCTCACCATCACCATGACTACTCACACATATCTATATAACCCCCTGGAAGTGACTATACCCTCTGAAGCCCTGGAACTGACTATACCTTCTGAAGCCATGTCTCATGATTCTTCTGCAAGATGGAAGGACTTTGCAGGAGCAATCTTGCAACACGGCCCACAGTTCAAATACTGTATACTAGTGAACCTTTGGAACATGATTCACAACATAAGTGTGAAATGATTTGTACCAATTCCAGAGGAGGGAAAATCAGTAGTGAAGATATACAAGTGAAATTTCGAAGACATGAACAAAATGGCAATGCACATGACATGAAGGATACATCAATAGGAATTACAATTGTATTAAGCCTCAAAATATAAGACTATTATGAAACAATAAGAAGTCAAAGTGGGCAGAATTTGTGGGGAATGAGGTGTCCATGCTTTTTTTAATTTTTTTATTTGACAATAAGAGTGTCCTTACTCTTTGTTAAAAACACCATTTCTGGACAGTTAACTTCAATCTTAAATTACCTCCAGCTGAAAGTGAGGGAAGGTGGTGTCCTGTGCTGTCAAGCCGAGGAAGGAACAGAGCGCTAATAGCCTTCTCACTGCGTTGCCTACTACCTGAAAGAAAAGCAAATGTGAACAGCTCATTAATCTGCAAATAAAAGGCTTCTTGGGAGCAAGTCAGGCTTTAATTAATGGAGTCACTTGAAGCTTCATGGCCACAAAGATTGAGGGCCTGATTTAGAGTTGGCGGATGTGTTAATCTGCCACAAACATGATGGTCATCCCATCCGCCTTAGTACTTATTGCAAGTTCATTGTATCCAGTGCTTAATTTGTAAAAGAAAGAGTGTCAGTGCCCAATGAACTGCTCAGACGCCCGCAACTAGTGTTATTAAATGCCAGTTCTCCAGATACCACCTCATGCCCCTTTAGTCCCCTACCAGATACTCCCTGCCTCTTTCTCACTCCGACGTGCTCTTGCATTCTCCCTTTGTGATATTTTTTCATTTTTCCGTTCGTCCTTCTTTCCCATTTGTGTGTTTTTTTTCTCTCTTGCTCTTGGTAATTGTCTGTAGGAAAAAAATAAGTGCTGGCCCACAAAAATGAGTGTCGGTGTGCCCACTGGCTACCACTGGCTCAAATTAAGCACTGGATAAGGCAGGTGCTATAGCTTCCCCCTTTGTGACAGAGTAATTTATACGCCAATCTCTAAATAAGGTTGAATATCTTTTTACACATTTTACAGGAATCATTCTTATGCTGTGTGTAATAAAAATGTAAAATAAAGGCTTACATATTTATAGTGCTTTGTGCCACAGGCTAGGACTTCTGAGCACTCTAAATACACAAGTCACTCTGCCCCTCTCTGCCAAAAAGGATTCAGTTTAGTGAATCTCTCGTTCCACACAGATACATCTGCAGTAATCACATTTGCTAATTAAGGTTTCATAACATAAAAGGATGCCTTTCCTATCGATTAATAAAACTTTAATTTATTTTTCGTTTGCAATATTGGCATTATTGTGTATGCATTTCCCTGAAGGCGAAACACAAGTGAAATAGTTACATATTATTTAGTTCTCTTTAGCCACGTGCTTGATACCGCCCCACACTCGCTGACCCACAACATCGCACTCGAGATCACAGTTCCTTACTCTTAAATACACTTCAGTTGTGGAATAATTAAAACATGGCAGATGCAATAACAACTGAAGATGACCTCAGTGAGGACTGGAAGGGGGTGAGGTGGGTAGACTAGTGGACGGTTGGTGCTAGTCCTCACAGCAAAGTATGCTGTATGTCACAGCACTCTAGGGGCCAGATGTATGAAAGCCTTTTCCTTGTCGCAAACAGTCCATCATGCTGTTTGTGACCAGGAAAATGCTTTTCCCCATGGAACAATCCTATTCTGCGAGTCGCTAACCTGTTACAGACTTGCAAAATAGGTTTGCGAGTCGATATTAGGAAGGGACGTGCCAAGGGCCTCCCTTCCTCGTAGCGAGTCGCAGTGGGATGTGCAATTGTTTTGGTACCGTGAATGAAGTCACAAAACAATCACAGTTACCACCAACATTAAGTTGGTGGTAACCCATTCACAAACAGGAAGGGGTTCCCACGGAACCCCTTCCCCTTTGTGAATAGAAGATAAAATATTTTTTCAGAGCAGGTAGTGGTCTCATGGAAAAAATACAACTTTTCATTTTTTGTTTGAAATGTATTCTTTTTTCCTTTAAGGAAAATGAGATGCATTTTTAAAAAAAGAACTGCTTTATTTAAAAAGCAGTCTCAGACATGATGATCTGCTTTTACCAGCAGGCCACCATCCCTGTGAGTGCAGCCATTCCCAATGGGGTCGCAAATTGTGACCTACCCCATCAATATTGATGAGGTAGGTCATTCGTGTCACCATTGGGAATCACAAACAGTGTTAAACACACTGTGATACACCCCAGTTTGCAATTTCGTAATAGCTAATCGCTAAGATTCATTATTAGAAAATCGCAAAGCCAAAGCTACATACATCTGGCCCTAGGAGTTTGGCTATGCTATCCTCGGCGTGCCACACTACCTTCTGGCCTTCTGCAATGTGGCAGCTCATTGTGAGGATGGGTGCAGCCACTTTGTCGGGTGACCAGGTCTGGGACTTTTTCTGGACCTTTATTGCACCTATTCAAAGTGTGTTGTCTGTGCTCCTTGCTTGTGGAAGTCCCCTAGATCCCTCATGATGCCCTTGATGACAGGGAGGGCAGACATTGCTTTTGTAGTCTGTCCACATGACTGCCAAGCTTCTATGACAATGATCCACTGCCCTACCTAGATCTTCCTAAGTCTGTGAACTGTGGACAAGTATCTGAATAGACTCCTGTAATGAGTCAGCAGACTTCTCCTGGAACGGGGGAAGGCTGAGTTGGGCTCATCCTTGTGAGATGGTAGGTCCTTGGCAAGTCCTTGGGTTCCACAGTTTCAACCTCGCCACTCTAAGTCATTTCAGATAAAACCTGCTCATTATTGTCCATCACAACAGTGGGAAGGGGTGCAGAGGGACATGTAGTCTGAACTTAATTTGCAGGTGTTGCAGGTGTAGTGGTAGCAGATAGAGCAGCAGTAGTAATAAATGTTGTTTGTGCTCTACTGGTTGGTGCTGGTGCCGGGCCAGCTTTAGGGCAGTGCAACCGGTGAATCTGCACGGGGTGCTGATCTGGATGGGGGATGTTGACCTCAGGGGGTGCTGTGTTTAGAAATAATTCTTGAAAACATCTGATTTAAAAGCACCTGCTGCAGAGTTCCTTGTGCTTCCAGCCTCCAGGAAGCAATAAAAATGCCAATGTAACTCTTGTGATTAATGTTCCTGTTAGTTAGAGAGCAATGGAGTTTTGTTCAGTGGCAGCTTTGACTTGCCATAAAGTAGCACAGAGGGGTAATGTGTCTGGTGCAAAGAACAGATGTGTATTTTATGTGGATATCTGAGAGGATTAGTAAAGCCAGCCTTTACCTGTGCTTTAAAAGAATGAAATGAATGAGGGAGGGTGGGCTATTGAGAGATGAGGGGCACTTTTGCCCGGTGGTAGTGAGGGAATCTGAGGAGGTGGTCATGGGGTGGGTGGCGTCAAAAAAGATTGTCGCACAGGGAGTCACCAGCGCTAAAGCCGGCCCTGGATGGTGCATTGCTCTTGGGTCCTGATGTGTCAGCTGGCAGGGCTGTAGGGCTGCAGGGCTGAATGCATTATTATATGCAGATCTTTCAGCTGAACAGCAAAGTACATATTTTTCCCAGTAAACTTGGGTCAAAATGTATTCACCTTACTAGGTACTAGGTGCATTTCAAACCCCATTTGGGGATGGCCACAGGACAGACAGGATAATTTCCCTCCAGGGTATGTCCTATTATGGATCTGCATCCTGGGCCAAGTACACTCCTTCCACACTTGACTGTTAGGATTTTATTTGATTCACTTTTTGATGTGTCCTGTATTAAGCTCTCAGTTAAAAAAAAGTGTCCTGGCAGTAAGAATACCAGTGCACAGTTAGAGGGTAATTATAGTACGAGCAGATTGGTTTTTAGCTGCTTCCTAAAAATAAAATGGGATGTAAGTGTGCAAAGTGATGGTGGTAATTGGCACTAAGCTTTAGCAGTAAGGTAGCAATATGAACAGCCTCCTAGTTTAGCATTCCTAGTATGAATGATGTTCAAGAGTTTGGCTGAAGTGGACCGAAGCATACAAGATGGTCTGTATCAACTGAATATTTTTTAGTTGACCAAGGAACTGTGGAGTGGATAGTTACTAACTATGGGATGACACTGTGTACCTCAGAATCGGAGCTGTGCACGGTACCACACAAAATAGTTCTGTAGGGTTCGCTCATAGAATATGGTACTGTAAAGTAACCATATACTGTTTATAAAACACAAAAAAGAGGGGAATTTAAGAGTGCAATTTATGATCAAGATATTATATGCAAACACATTGGTAAGGGTGCTCAAGATTAGTGCAAGAAGTACTTGTGAGACTTGTCAATCAATATATAAAACTTAACAGGATAAATAGACAATTCTGCATTATTGAAGAAAAATGGGATTGGGGATTGTGTTCACTGAATCAATAACCCAACATTGCGTCTCAAGAATCCAGGTAAGGAATTCCATCAACATTTCGACCAACCAAAAGAATGTGTCAGTAATAATCAACAGGGTGTCTTCATCAGGACAGCCAAAAACAACACCCAAGTCGTCTGCAAGACAAATAGTAAGGCAATAGTCCTGCAGCCAAAAGGTGCCAAATCATCAGTCTTGAATACCTACTGCACAGGAAAAGGTTTTATATAAGAGCCCATTGTGGGAACATTTGGGCAGGCTCTAATGGGATGTGCAAAAGCTTTGGCACTGTTCTATAAATGTTGCATCACAAGCGAAGGCTGACAAAGGTGAGCAGCTTCCACAGATTACTACCGGACCAGCTACTCTGAATTATATTGGCGTGTAAGGGAAAAATACATCTCTTTTCCAAAGTTAGTCAATGGTGGGGAGATATATGACAGTTATTACTCATACCAAGTAATAGACTGCTGAATTGTAAATGCTGTGGAGATGATGGATACGGTTTTAAGAACTTTTTTTTAAGTCTTTTAAAAGAAAAAAAATGTTGAAGATATAGGGGGTCATTACAACATTGGCGGTATAAGGCGCTTACTGCCGTGCAGAAGACCGCCAACACACCTCCGCGGAATTCCGCCACAGCTATTATGACACACATCACGTAATCCGCCGAAATTCAGACACCCACACAATCCCGCCACACCAAAGGTCAGCGATAAACATGCGGAAACAAATCCTCCACCTCCACGCCAACAGAAACACGCCCATGCTATTACGACCCACGAATCCACGCGGCCGTCTTTCAACCGCGGTATTCCATTGGCGGTACACACCGCTGCGCTCAAAATAGACACACATCTCCAAAACACCGCCACATTGGACAATTCCAAATACACACACCTGATACACATACAAACAACACTCCCACACACAAATTACAATATAAAACACACACCCACATCACCCACAAACCCCTACGACCCAAAATTAGAGAGAAGGCCAGAGAGAGACAGCACAGAATAGAGAACCCCATCACACAGAGGCACATTACACCATCACCCACACAACATCCACGCACAAAACACCACAGAAGATGGAGCTATGGGAAAGAATAGTCGACAGGGTCAACGCTGTGGGACAGCATCCAAGAGATAGGGAGGACATCAGGAAGAGGTGGAACGACCTACAGGGGAAGGTGCGTTCCACGGTATCCAGGCACCACATCGCGGTTCAGCGGACTGGCGGCGGACCCCCACCTCCTCCCCCACAACTAACAACATGGGAGGAGCAAGTCTTGTCCATCTTGCATCCTGAGGGCCTCGTAGGAGTCGTTGGTGGAACGGACACTGGTAAGTCAAATCTTAACTATCATATCCCCCACCTTACCTGCATGCTATCACACACCCCCACCCTCACACCCTCCCCTATCACCCTAACTCCTCACTAATGTACCCATAACACCAACCACACATCCCAACACCAAGACCTGCATGACACAACTAAGCATGGATACCCATCACTAAAGCATGCCCACTGCACATACCCAGAACACCCCCCAACCATCAGCACACAAGCCCCCACACAGGAATGCCTGCACTGGTGTACACACACACCCAGCCATTGCACACCATGAAACACACACATGCAATAATCATGTACTTATACCCCCGCAGGAACCCGAAGGAACGTCACCACATCAGAGGGTCCAGACAACACCACTCCACCCCAGAAGAGGCCCACAGTGACGACAGCAGCTCTGCCCTACTGGATCTTGATGACCAGCCCGGACCATCGTGGGCCTCAGGACAGTCGGTTCCCCTTGCCCAACCACAGCCCAAGACTGACCTTCCACCCTCTGGTAACACCAGCACAGCACCCACCCAGTGGGCCCATACCTCCCTACCCAGGACAGGTCAATCAGCGGTGTGTCCACCACTACAGGGCACCCAGGGTAACCCACCACCCCAAAAACAACAGGGACCTGGGGGCAGTGGTAGTGGGCACACGGTCCAGGTGATGGAGGCACAGGAACATAGGGGAAGTGGGAGGGCTGCTGTGCGACAGAGGGAGGACAGGCCAAGGGAACCTACTCTCAACGAGGCCCTCTCCTCCATCATGGGAGCATACCACCACTCCCAGGAGACGATGGCAACGGTCCTGGACAAGTTGCAGGAGACCCTGCGTCTGCAGGAGAAGCAGTATTTGGGGTTCAGGGAGGATCACAGGACCATCGGCTCCGCCCTGCGCACCATTGTAGGGGTGCTGACGGACATTCAAAAGACCTTGAGGGACACCGTGGCACTCCAAGGGGCCCCTGACACTAGCCAGGAGGATGAAATGCCCACCACCTCCGCAGGTGCTAGTGGACAGGACGCCCCGCCACAGGACCAACACACCAGCACCCCACCCCCTGCAGACGGACAACCACCACGAAAGCAGTCCCTGAGATCCAGGAACAGGACAGAGCAAGATGGCAAGACCCCCACCAGGAAATAAGACCACCCTGATTGTCCCCCCACTGTACCACTTTGTTACCCTGTCCAAATCGGAACTGCCCCAGCTCCACTTCCAATGGCCAGATGTGCAATGTACCTGTGAGACTAATCGACTGGACTCTGCCATGGACATTCTTCCACCATAACCCATCCCCATTTCACAACCCCCCTTCATTGTTATGCACTTAAATAAACACCCTTGAAACACTTATAAAACTGGAGTCAGTCAATGATTTTGAACTTTGTATTGTCAATTACAGTGTCAAAAATGGTTACCCATTGGAAGGCCAACATACCAATGTCACACATCACAAGCCTTTCAAGGGTGGAAGCTGTTGACACGTAGGTTACCACATTTGTGAAACTGAAATGGAAGGGGACAACTCAGTTAACAAATAGTGAGTGAAATGTAGGTACAGGATAGAGGTAGACGTGTGTGAAAGTTAATGATATGTTAAACCTGAAAATGTACTCACCTGTGTCTCACTGGAAATATTGCTGTATGACTGACTCCCTGTTGTCGTTTTCTTCTTCATCAGCTTCATCCTCATCACTATCCACAGGCTCCACCGCTGCTACAACACCGTCATCTGGATCATCCTCCTGCAGATAAGGCACCTGGCGTCGCAATGCCAAATTATGGAGCATGGAGCAGGCGATGATGATGTCGCACACCTTCTTCGGTGAGTAGAATAGGGACCCACCTGTCATATGGAGGCACCTGAACCTCGCCTTCAGGAGGCCGAAGGTGCGTTCGATCACCCTCCTAGTCCGCCCATGGGCCTCATTGTGCCGTTCCTCTGCCCTGGGATTCCTCACTGGGGTCAATAGCCAGGACAGGTTGGGGTAACCAGAGTCCCCCAATAGCCATACACGGTGCCTCTGGAGTTGACCCATCATATCAGGGATGCTGCTATTCCGCAGGATGTAGGCGTCATGCACTGAGCCAGGGAACATAGCATTTACCTGCGAGATGTACTGGTCTGCCAAACAGACCATCTGTACATTCGTGGAATGATAACTCTTCCTGTTCCTGTACACCTGTTCACTCCTGCGGGGGGGACCAGAGTTACATGGGTCTCATCAATGGCACCTATGACGTTCGGGATATGTCCAAGGGCATAGAAGTTACCTTTAACTGTAGGCAAATCCTCCACCTCAGGGAAAATGTTGTATCTCCTTACGTGTTTCAGCAGGGCAGACAACACTCTGGACAACACGTTGGAAAACATAGGCTGGGACATCCCTGACGCCATGGCCACAGTTGTCTGAAATGACCCACTTGCAAGGAAATGGAGCACTGAAAGAACCTGCACGTCAGGGGGGATTCCAGTCGGATGGCGGATTGGTGACATCAGGTCTGGCTCCAACTGGGTACATAGTTCCTGGATTGTGGCACGGTCGAACTGGTAGGTCACGATCAAATGTCTCTCTTCCATTGTCAACAGGTCCACCAGCGGTCGGTACACCGGCGGATTCCACCATCTTCCAATATGTCCCAACTGACGGTGCCTAAGAAGGACAACAGCGAAGAAACTGTCACCATTCCTCCAGGTATGTACCCACAGTCACACACAAGACTACAACAGACAATTAACCCATCCGGGAAATGTTTTGAGTGTAGGCCTCGGTATGTGTGACGCAGTAGTAAATGAAGCCATGTGGGCCCCTGAAATGGCGGCTGCCTGACCTCTAAACTGGGACAATGGAATTGTGGGGTAACTGCGCTGGCGTTGGACAACGTCGCGGTAGGCGGTCGTAGAGCGCGGCGCAATGCTGCATTGGTTACCATTGGACCCTATGGGTCCCAGGAGCCAATGAACAGGTGCGCTGGCGGTGATGATGCGCCCCGCCGCGGACGTCACCGCTGCGGATGTCACCACCATTTTCTATCTCTTCAATCACTAGATACCTGACCTTCGACAGGAGAGGACCTACACTGCTAGTGCTGCTGTGACCTTGGTCTGGAAGCGACGATGGCTGCTGCGTCTGGGGAAAGGGCCCCTGCCTTCACTGCACAGGAGTTGGAGAAACTTGTGGATGGGGTCCTCCCCCAGTACATGCTACTCTACGGTCCTCCAGACCAACAGGTTAGTACACAGCGAGCACGTTGGATGGGCTAGGCCTGGGTGGACAGGGCTGGGTGGGAGAGCGAAGGGGGCAGAGTTTTTACAACAGAAATGCATGGGGATGAATGGGCCACATGGACAGAGTTGGGAGGGGGCCACTCACATTGACGGTGCAGTAGGTAATGACTGTTCCTCTTTCCTTGTGCATGTCATGTAGGTCAGCGCCCACCATAAGAGGGACATTTGGCGTGCCATCGCCAAGGAAGTCCGGACCCTGGGGGCCCACCAGAGACGGGGCACCCACTGCCGGAAGAGATGGGAGGACATTCGCCGCTGCAGCAAGAAGACGGCGGAGGCTCAGCTGGGGATGGCCTCCCAACGTGGGAGGGGTGCCCGTCGCACCATGACCCCCCTGATGTTCCGCATCCTGGCGGTGGCCTACCCAGAGTTGGATGGGCACTTAAGGACATCACAGCAGACACAAGGGGGTGAGTACAACCTCATTCTGTGGACTTTGCGTGCAGTGGAGGTGTCTGGGTGGGGGAGGTGGGCTGTGGGTGTCCCTAGGCCAGGGCGAGTTAGGTAGGCAAGGCCCCTCCATAATGTAGGCCATGTGGGACTCTACCCCAGCTCAGAACAGAGGCAAGTTGATGTATAGTTGCCCCTTTGCCATCCATGTGCGCAGATTTCTACCATTGCCATGTAGGCCATATCCCAGAAATTGCATGTGCAGAGGGCAGGAGCACGGCGTAATGAATGGGGCTGCTGCGTCTGTCTTGTCCGCCAACGGTAGCGGTATGCCATGCACTAAAACTCTCTTTCTTCTGTCTCCCCCCCTTTTCCTGCTCTCCCTGTCCTTTTGTACATCAACATCATCAGGCGGAGGTACAGTGGCACCGAAGTACGAGGGAGCTGCATCCCACATGGCCATGGAGGGCCACACCACAGACTCTGAATGCACCAGTGGGACGGAGGGCGAGGGGAGCTTCACGTCGGCCACAGGATCACCAACCAGCGACACAGACTCGTCCGCTGATGTGAGCTCCCTTGTGGTGGCGGCACCATCTGTGCGCCCCACTTCTACAGGTACAGCCACCACCTCCCCTACCAGCCCCGCCCTCCCAGCAGCCCCTCAGCATTCGCCCCGTGCCCGCTCACCCAGGAGGGTGGGCATCACCTTCACCCCAGGCACCTCAGGCCCTGCCCCAGTCACCCCTGCTGCCCTCAGTGAGGAGGCCATTGACCTCCTCAGGTCACTCACTGTTGGGCAGTCTACCATTGTGAATGCCATCCAGGGTGTAGAACGAGAGTTGCAACACGGTAATGCATTCCTGGAAGGCATTCATTCTGGTCAGGCTGTCCTTCAGCGAACCCTGCAATCTCTGGCCTCAGCACTGATGGCAGCCATTGTCCCTGTGTCCAGCCTCCCCCCTCCAACTTCCTCCACCCAGACCCAATCCCATGTACCCCAGCCCATCCCAAGCACACCTACAGACCAGCAGGCACACAAGTCAACACCCAAAAGTAGCTCAAGCAAACATAGGCACCACACACACCACAGGCACTCACACAAGCATCACACCCATACAGACACAGCAACATCCACTGTCTCCACTGTGTCCCCCTCCTCCTCTTCTCCCTCCTCCCTCCCAGTGTCGTCTACACACACACCTGCATGCGCCACATCTACAGGCACTAGGACTCGCACCAGGACACCCAGCACCACAAGCCGCTCACCTGCACTCACCACCTCCACTGCCATTTACACGTCCCCTGTGTCCTCTCCCAGTGTGTCTGTGACGCCCCCTCCCAAAGTACCCAAACGCCGGCAATCACTCACCCAACATCCATCCACCTCAAGACAGCCTCCAGTACCTGCACCTGCACCCAAAACACCTAAAGTGACACCTCCTACAACCTCCTCCTCTACCTCCACTCCCAGACCCCCTCCAGCTACCCATCCCAGTGTCCGTCAGAAACTGTCCCTATGTCAAATTGACCTGTTTACCCCCAGCCCCCCTCCAATTCATCAGTCCCGTCGTAGCGCCTCAGCCAAAAAGCCTCCAGTGCCAGTGGTGTGTGTTCCAGGTTTTTGGAGTGCACCTTCCACCAGGGCAGGCAGTAGGACCCGGAGCCAAGGCACTGGCAGCCCACCCCCTGTAAAGGCTCTGAAATTGGAGAGTGGGCGACGGGACCGTGTCAAGACTCCTGGTGGGACAACAACTGAAATGGGATCGAAGGCGATTGGTGAGTCAGCTGTAACTCCAAAGAAGGTGGGGAAGGTCCCGAGGAAGTCTGCCCAGCCTGTTGTGAGTGTCACGGCGGAGAAGTGCGCCATCATTTCCGGCGGTCCAGACACAACCGCCAGCACCGTCGTTACTGGTCAGGAGACCACCGCCGGAGTCACAGCCCAGGAGGGCCCAAGTATCATTACTGGTCAGGAGACCACCGCCAGAGTCACAGCCCAGGAGGGCCCAAGTATCGTTATTGGACAGCAGACCACCGCCAGAGTCACAGCCCAGGAGGGCACAAGTCTTGTTACTGGTCTGGAGACCACCGCCGGAGTCACAGCCCAGGAGGGCCCAAGTATCGTTACTGGTCAGAAGACCACCTCCAGAGTCACAGCCCAGGAGGGTCCAAGTATCGTTACTGGTCAGGAGACCACCGCCGGAGTCACAGCCCAGGAGGGCCCAAGTATTGTTACTGGTCAGGAGACCACCGCCAGAGTCACAGCCCAGGAGGGGCCAAGTATTGTTACTGGTCAGGAGACCACCGCCAGAGTCACAGCCCAGGAGGGCCCAAGTATCATTACTGGTCAGGAGACCACCGCCAGAGTCACAGCCCAGGAGGGACCAGGATCCCACAGCCCCGCTGGGCAATGATGGAACGTCAAGCCACACACCAATGTCCAGTGTGGAGATCGTCATGCCACACACCAATGTCCAGTGTGGAGATCGTCATGCCACACACCAATGTCCAGTGTGGAGATCGTCATGCCAGACACCAATGTCCAGTGTGGAGATCGTCGTGCCACACACCAATGTCCAGTGTAGAGATCGTCATGCCACACACCAATGTCAGTATCCGAACCGCCATGTCAGAGCACCGCTGACCAGGGCAAAGACTGCCATGGCTAAGCACCGCTGAACAGGGCAAAGACCGCCATGTCAAAGCACCGCTGAACAGGGCAAAGACCGCCATGTCAAAGCACCGCTGAACAGGGCCAAGACCGTCATGGTGAAGACCGCTGAACAGGGCAAAGACCGCCATGTCAAAGCACCGCTGAACAGGGCAAAGACTGCCATGGCTAAGCACCGCTGAACAGGGCAAAGACCGCCATGGTGAAGACCGCTGAACAGGGCAAAGACTGCCATGGCTAAGCACCGCTGAACAGGGCAAAGACTGCCATGGCTAAGCACCGCTGAACAGGGCAAAGACCGCCATGTCAAAGCACCGCTGAACAGGCCCAAGACCGCCATGGTGAAGACCGCTGAACAGGGCACAGACCGCCATGTCAAAGCACCGCTGAACAGGGCCAAGACCGCCATGGTGAAGACCGCTGAACAGGGCAAAGACTGCCATGGTGAAGACCGCTGAACAAGGCAAACACCATGTGGGTATGAATAGTCCGCCACATCAGGCATCCTTATCCCATGTGCAGCTGGGACAGTGACAGGACATGAACTTTCACGGGGAGACTCATCCTGTCTGGGCACCAGTCCCACCCAGTACCAGTAGAGAACTGCAGATACTTGCGAAAATGTTGCTTTGCATTCCCCAGGATGTAACAGTGGGCAAACCACCCACTGTAAAGACTTGTGAGACTGTGGCTTTGCACTCCCCAGGATGTAACAGTGGGCAACCCACCCACTGTAGAGACTTGTGAGACTGTGGCTTTGCACTCCCCAGGATGGCACAGTGGGCAACCCACCCACTTGTGAGACTTGAGAGACTGTGGCTTTTCACTCCCCAGGATGTAACAGTGGGCAAACCACCCACTGTAAAGACTTGTGAGACTGTGGCTTTGCACTCCCCAGGATGTAACAGTGGGCAACCCACCCACTGTAGAGACTTGTGAGACTGTGGCTTTGCACTCCCCAGGATGGCACAGTGGGCAACCCACCCACTTGTGAGACTTGAGAGACTGTGGCTTTGCACTCCCCAGGATACATCAATGGGCATGGAGCCCCGTCGTGGATCTGGCTTCTTATTCATGTGGCTGAGGTGCCCCCCCTTCCCTTCCCCCTTAGGTGCCTGTAGTGTTTCTATCTGATGCCCCGGCAGTGTTCTCTCGGATTTTGGTCAGGTATCTATTGTGAGCCTCGCCCATGCATTTTTGGACTGTTGGTGCACGGACATTGTTGTGTACATATCTGCACTACTTCTTGTATTGTATATATAATTATGACAGATTTCGAGATATATATCAGTATTTTTTTGTATGACATGTATATTGGCACATTACAATGACCGAAATTCACTTTGTCTTTGCATTCTTCCGGGGGGATTGTGGGTTGTTCATGTGATTTTTTTAAATGCATTGGTGTGTATGTTGTGATATGCGAGGGTGGGAGTGGGGGTGTTTGGTGGGTGTCCCCCTAACTTTTGCCTCCCCCCTCCCCGTGTCGTAGATGCAGTACTCACTGGTATCTTCTGTGCCTACGTCGCTGTTGGTCGTAGAGGAGCAGAAAGACAAAGGCAGGTAGGATTTGGATTTCCGCCTCCATGGAGTCGTCGTTCCTCGTGGAGTGTGTTAAGGTGAGCGTTTTCCCATAGCAAAAGCTGTTTCTGCCGTGTTTTTATCCACGGAGAATCCGCCCCGGAAAAGGTGGCAGATTGGCCTGTCATAATAGTGTGGGCGGTACATTGTCTCCCGCCTGTCTGTTGGCGGTGACCGCCGCGCTGTTTGTCTGTACCGCCGTGGCGGGCGATGTGTTAAAGTGGCTGTCTTTGTTGGCAGTTTCCGCCAGGGTCGTAATTCCCTTTTTTTGTCCGCCGGCCTGTTTGCGGTATTTCCGCAGCTTTAACACCGTCCGCCAGGGTTGTAATGACCACCATGGTGTTGAAACTATAAGTGAGAATAATAAATGATCCCTACATTCTTGGCTGAAGAAACTGGAAGAGGGGTGGGTCGGAGCTCAGCTGGCCACCAGTTGGTATTCCAGATAGAGGTGGAACCAAACATTAGAATATCTGTTTTAGAGGAGTTGAGTCTTTATGAATTTTGGTTGATCCAGTGGGCAATAGCTAACACCCAGTAGGTAAGGTTTAATATCAGTGGTATCATCAGCATATAGGAAAAATGTAAAACTAAAAGATCATATGATAATAGAAACAAGGGCTGCTACGAAGAGATTACAAAGAATGGGAATTAGTGCCAAACCTTGGGGTACATCACACAAATACTTTTAAAGTCTGACTGAAAAGAGGGATAACAAGACCGATTGAGTGTGACTGGACAAGAAAAACGATGAACAAGTAAAAAGTGGAATAGCGTAGATTGTTATCATCCCTGATATCACAGTCATGACCTATATGTGACCATATTATTGAACTAAATGTATAAATTACTGTACTATTGAATTTAAAGTGTCGCACTTGACACGCATATTAAAGTGCATTCACTATAGTGATGTATGAAGAAAACTATGTGGTACAAACTTATTAATAGAAATGTAATCATTTATTAACGCTGCATATTGATCTTTACACTATTTAGGAAGGACTCACCTTGAAACATAATAGATTTCATAATTTTCATTTTAAAATTATTGATTAGTGCTGAAGAAATGTAGTTTTCCATTATATTCATTTGCATGTGTTAACAATTGATTTCATTTTACATTTTACTGTAAAATGGAGTTTAGACTGACAAAGTATAATTAACATTTTATCTGAAAACTTTAACATGCAGAGTTTAGTATAACATGGAATATACGAGCCACAAATGCATTTCTTTTCCTTAGATGAAACAGGCTTGAATCATAATTTCCATGAACGTAAGAAACAGTTTTCCATTTTCGGCTAACATGTCATTTCTTTTAGGTATTTATGTGGAGAAATGTTAGCTTGGAAATAGATATGCTATTTGCTTATTCACAGAGAGGTTGAGAATGCAACCTTGAGAAAGAACTCAGAGACTTTGAAAGAATTGTATTAACATTCATTGCAATAGTTGATTGGCGATCAAGGAAGTTTAAATTCCCACAATGGCCTTGGGAAAGAATGAAGATGTTGCAAATAACCTGTGAGATGTGAGAAGATGGAACTGGAACGTTCCTTTTTAGAGGAGGCATTATCTAATCAAACTGCTGTATTAACTAGGTCTTTCACTGACTGGTTATGCAGAACTTTCCTGACCACAATAGGAGCAGATTCCCTTTTGCCAGAGTAGATACAGACCTCCAGCTTTCCCCTTTTCCCAAATGCTTGCTGAGTGTAGCTCTTATAGCTTTGGCTAACACTTGATTCTCTGATAAGATTCTTGAACGAGCTTCTGATATGCTGACATCTTCGATCTTGCCTTTTTTTTCTCCTTCATTGGTCTTCTACTTTTTGCCCCTAATGATATTTTTCTAAATTATTTTTGTTCTTTATTTGCTTTTTACTGTTAGTCCTTGAGCCCTTTAGATTTGGGACAAAATGACTCTTTAGATTTCTTTAAGAGATTTCAGATTGCCTTTAGCTTTTTTAGTTAGATGCCTTTAACTTGCACTAATGTACAATAGAATGCACCAGCGTATGTTTTCTGAGCATCAGATCTTGCTGTTGGTATTCTGTGTGGAGTCGTATCTGAATTATTAGTTTGTCTTATATTAGCGTGCCTAAAGTTCTTCCAGCGTTATAGCTGTCCTATGGTTGTTCTGTATCTTTACAGTATGTTTTTGAGAATTGTATGCATTAACCTGATTGTTAACTTGTAATAAAACCCTTCAACTTGATTTCCGAATTGGGTTTTCAGTGTGTTGCCAAACTGGCTATAGTGTTTTAAATTTGATGATGCTAAATAGATTTGTTTTCCCATCTCTAGTTCAACCCTGTTCAGGACATCAAGGTTTGTTGACCTCTCTTAGAGCATAACAGGCAAATACTCCAAAATGAGCATAACCTGCCACTTCTGCTTTAACTAAATGACTAGTGAAAATGAAGTCAAAGATCATGTCAAAGGGGTGGAATGACCAAAAACAATTAGAATGGCATCAATGTCTGAGCCCAAGCACACGTGGATGTGGAACTCCTACCAGAATAGACTCAATACTAAAATTGTGTGAAAGCCTGATTGATGAGCACTAAGATATTCTGAAGATTCAAGAAACTGCTGATTGAATTAAGACCTTTAAACATTTTTTGTTGGGGAAGAAAACGGGTTTAGAATTGAATGTTGTTGTGGATCTGTAGTAGGATTTTTGAGTTAGGAAGAACACGCACTTGTTTCCATAGCTTATGTATCTGTAGACGGGACAGAGTGATTGTACAGCAGAGTGAGCTGTAGGGCTAGAAAAGGGGCCCAAAGTTTGAGATGTTTAGCTGGACAAGGATCAAGTGAAGAGTCATAGGTTAAAGTATTGGTTTCAGTAAGCAGAACATTTTTATAAATGGGAGGAAAATCAGAGAGTATTATTGAATCTGCAGAAGTGCTCACATTGAGGACGCAAGGTGCATTGAGCAATTATAAATATTTCTGTAACATATCTTTGATTTTATAATGAAGAAAGTTGACCATATCGTCACAAACATTGTGAGAAGGGCGCAGTAATAATTTTAGTATCTTTATTCCTTAGGCAAGGAACCTTCCCCTGTGATACTTGTTTCCAACACAAATCCAAAGATATGTATGGACGGATGTACTGAAGGGCATCTGAGTCCCTCTCTCAAATGTCCATAACCACATGATTGAGTGCAAGGGTGGCTTTGAGGGTCCCCACACCTATAAGCAAAATGCTTCCTATAGTGAATGCAGGTATAGCGAGTCTTGTCCCTAATAGTCTCTTTTGTTATAGCTTGTTCTTGGGGCATCTATAACAAGTAACCTCTTTGGGCATGGAGGAAACATTTTATCCTTCTTTGTACTTCTAAACCAACTCCCTTTCTGCCTGCGTCCAACCATGGACCTTTGGGAATTGCCCTCTGCCGTCCTGTATAGAACCAGTCTGTTGAGATGTCCTCTCTTTGTATTAGAGGCATGCTGCTCCAGACTTGTTTAACAATAGATAACTTGTTGTCAGCCAACATGACACGTTCCTCTGGATCCTTCTCTGTCAAGTCAGGCAAGCATCATGTAGATGGGGTAGTGCACTCCTCTGTGAGTAACTCTGTTACATCAACTGGTTAAGAGCATAAAGATTAATGTCCTTCATCCTTTTTACCCACTCATTCCAATCATGCCATACTCCATGAATCTAAGTTTTAAACTGAACACCATCCCCTTTCCTACTTTCTTAAAATATCTGAAGGTATTGGCCTGGCTTCACCTGAAAGCATCTTATCAGAGGTTCCTTCATTTGTTCACTGGTCAACTGATATGTTTTGTGCATTCTCCCAGTGACTGCAGTACATTCCACAAGCAACAGACTTTTTAAAACTGCAATATTAGATACATCATTCAAAGCCTGCTTTTTACAAGTGATCGCAAAGCTCACAAACCATTCCAAATTATTCTGGCCTTTGACATACATGTGCACAAGCTCTCTTGGAACCTTCCCAGGAAATATTGAAGAGTTGGAGGGAAAATAGTCTTTCCTAGAAGTAGCTGTCTCTGCTTCCATCCTGAGCATCACTTTCTCTAAAGTTAACCTCTCTCTCTAATTCTTTTTCATTTTCCTTTTCCTTCCTTTCCATTTCCAGCTCTTTTATTTCCATGTCTCTTTCTTCTTGAGTCCATTACTCTTGTCTCTCTCACCTCCATTCCTCTTTTTCTCTGAGTTAGCCTTAACTTCTTCCCATCAAACATCCTGCCCTTCTTTCCTTCCTCAGCCTCAGATCCAACTTCAAATTATGGGTCTCAGTCAGACTTACCTCACCCAAAGGAATGACCCTTGAAGTTAGTATTAGTGGTAATCTTGGAATAAGGAAGCGGCAAGCACAATGGAAAGCACACTCTGGATGTTTGGGGAAACTTGTGTAAAAGTCTTGAAGATCCTGGCACCCCAGGATTCCCTCCCTATCATGGAGCCCCCTCAGAGTTCACCAGAGTTTTCCCCACTGTACAGTTACTGAAAATGGAGACAGAGGTACATGTTCACTAGGCAAGCACCATGTTAGGTAACCTGTAGGGCACTTTGTTTGATCTTGAGCAAAAAGAGCTCATGTTAGCAGTCTTTCTTTTCAACAGCAGGCGTATCTTTCTGTAATCTTTCAATCCTAGACCCAAGTTGCCTATTTGCAAGGGATGCAGCTCAGGCTGGCATGCTTTTTTGGTCCATGCCTGCAGCTTATTCACAAGCAGTGCAGTACCGCAGACGGAGGAATCACTCCTCACTTGGGCTGCCAGATTAAACAGTGCAGAATTCCTGGTCTGCAGGTACTTATCTACTGCCATTGCAGCCCCCAGGATGTGCAGCCGATTCTCTGTTACAGCACTAACAATTACAATCACAGGATACATCTCACATCAGGCAATGGCAGCACAAGTTCCTTCAGGTACGCAACAGTGGTGACAGATTGATGCTGTTGGTCTTGTAGGATTGTTTCTTCTTGCAGTTTGCCACATTAACCACAGGGTGAGACTGGGGGATCCCTCATGTCTTGGGTCGGTGTCAGTGGCACTCTCAATGTCTGTTAGCACCTTATGGGTGTCCTCCACCCCAGGAACACAGCTAGGCTACTTCTCAAAGACAGACTGTCTTCCTACAGGGCTAGATGCCCTCTTCCCCCACTGAACAGAAAGGTGAGCTTCTTGGCACTAATTAGGTCCATACCTTCTTCAATAGGTTGCACAGACTTCAGGAGATGTCCTCTCACCTAAAAGATCCTTACAGATTTTCTAAGGGTAGCCCTGTCTTCGTCTTCCTCACTTCTCTGTGTGGATTTCCACCTCCAACTACAAGAATGCAAGCAGTACACTTCCACTGTTTGTGGAAACTGTATCCATCATCTGTCTTTTGCTATGCTGAACAACGGGCCATCCAAATAGAACTCACTGGTCCCAGCAAGCATTCCCACATTCCACACAGTCTTACTACCATGAATGTGTCACACACATACAATGTGGGCTCACCTTCCCCATGCATATGGACTGTCAGCAAAATGGTGTATTGAAGCAGAAGGCATTTTACGCGAGTAAGGCCATTAGGCCATATTCCCATACAAAGAAAAAAGGTCTGTGAAGAACTAATAAGTTGTAAAGCTTAGTAATGAAGCAGAAGGAATTTTACACGAGTGAGGCCAGTAGGCCATACTTCCTCACAAAGAAAAAAGTATGTGGAGAACTATTAATTTGCTAAAAATGATACAACTGAACAAACCTACGTTGCAGCACAATTACTAGACTAGCGTGATAGCTGGGCTAGCAAAAGTCAGGGTACCAGTTTCGCATGCAGTTGTGTCACTCAGTGCCAGATACATGTCTGTATCCCATGCAGGGGACATGCCCGTCCCAACGCTTGTGTTTACTGAACTCAGAAACTCCGGCCTCTAACCTCTTTCTCATCTCATTATCTGCAGATATCTTAACAACATTCTCTCCCACAGCCAGGAACCTACGTGTCCAATTCCCTCCTGTCCATCTAGAATCCTTAAGCACAACATGACCACCACAACTAGGTTACAGACACCAAATATTGGAAACACTAAGCAGAGACAAAAGGCTATGTCTCTGCGCAGTACATTAATAATGAGCGTACTGGACCATTGCAACATGCTCTTGCATCCCCCTTCTTAGGCATTCTCACGTCATGAGTCGGCTATTATTTTTGCCACCCAGACACTACTTAAAATGCTCAGATCACCACCAACCCCCTATCACTGACATCGTGCAGGGCTGCTGTCTGCCAGATCAGGGCACACCACAACATTACACCAGCTCCCATGCCTCGGAAAACTGGTCTCATGACACACCGCATAACATTCCATGGGGGTTGCCACTGCCTACCTCCTTGCTGTATCCAAACAACAAGCAACCCCTTAAGGTTCAAAAAGGTTGAACCACCCAGTCCTGCCTGATCCTTTTCTCTCGAACATCTCCCTCTGCGTTCGCCTCTCACCTGCTTTGTCCGTCTCTCACCATTCAATCCTCATGTATTAATAATCTACTTCTAGGTAATTACTCCCATATGTTTTCATTGATCACTTGATGCTATGTACTGCAGTTGTGCAAAAAGCATTGTAAACCTTCAATTATCATGACTTTAAAAACAAATGCAATGAAACCTTCAAAAGGACAACAATGGTAAATAAATAAGAAGAAAATGTATTATCTGCAAATTAGGAAAGTTATTACAAGTATGATTAAAAGGATTGTTTAAGAAAGTAATGCAGTCTACTTATATTTTCACATTTAGGTCCGGACATTTATGGTGGCACCCTTTTACATGTAAGGCTGGACCTCTTTGGATAGCTTCTCTTCAAACAGTGCACGGGGATTCAGTAAGTGGCCCTTGTGGTTGCATTCGCATATCACAGTAATCAGAAGGCAGTGATTTCCTTTCTTTTCCATACAGGATTCAAGTCATTCTTGCGGTGCTGTTTCACTTCTGAGATGGTGCATACCCAGAAATCGACAGGTACCTAAGGTGAAAACTGCAGAGGTTATAGAACTCTGCAGCCCATCTAATTTGCAGTATTCGTTGACAAGATCATCTCTCAGCAGCTATGATGAATCTGCACTGGCTTCTGGTTAGGGATCATTTTCAATTCAAATCACTACGTCTAGTCCAGAGAATCTTGCTTGGAAAAGTCCCTGCCTTTATCCAACACCAATTTAAAAGGTATTCCCCTTCTCGAAACTTGCATTTCATCCCTCAAGCCCATCTCCAAATTCAAAAGGATAGTAAATAAATGTGGGGTGGTTGGAGCTTTTCAGACATTGATGCCACTCTATTGGAATGCTCTCACCCTAGACCTAAAGGTGTTCGAAGAACCAGTTACATTCAAATTCTCTATGAAAACTAATTTGCTACATACGGGGTACTATGGGTCTTTTTCAGTTTTCTTGGAATGATTCTGTCAAAGTGGTATGTCCTTGGATTGGGTCAGACTTTTCTTAGCTAACTTCAGTCAACAAATAAAAATAAGAGTTTTAAATCTTCCTCCTGAACGGTATCTTTCAGCGTTCTTTAAGGTTCCCCCGTATTCTGTCTTTTCTGCAATATTTATTTGCCTCTATTGCTCAGCTCCTAGAGTATTGCCAGGTAAATCTCCACTTACATGCAGATGACATGCAAATCTGCACCCAACTAAAAGAAATTGGCTTTTGGTGATCAGAACAACGCCATATCGTCCCTGAACCACGTGTTCTTTTGGATGAAAGAGAAATACATATTCTTGGATGGAGCCAAGACTAAGGCACCATCACAAGGAGGAATGACTAAAAACGTATCCCTCTTCATCTGGCCCTGAAACCTTGGTCTACTCTCCACCACTGAGAAAGTATGAACTTGAAAATAGTCTTTGACTCTCAGCTCTCTTTTGCTCCTCAAATTATTGCAGCTCCAAGGGCATGGATTAGCATCTTCCAGTGGATGTTCCAGCTCTAAACAAAACCACTGTGTCAAGCTGACGGGAATTCTTGTGATGCACAATAGAGAAAGAGCTCCAAATTTTATTTCATGTTCTTCTTAATATCAATAACTATCCACACATGGAATGTGATAATATATTGGATCAACCAAAGGTTTTATATTATTATATTGCATGAGGAAGCCTCATCTACGCTTTTGTTTTCATGCGTCGTCATAGGCTACCTCATCCAACCAAGATAAGATGATACTATCTAGATGGCCTCAACCTCAATTAGAGGAAGTTCAAAATAAGAGTAACAGGGGATCCAGATTATTATGTTAATCTACTGCTGTTTAAGCCCAAAGCATTTGTTTTATACAGGGGTACGAGGATAGGATTAAAAATCAAAGAAATTGTATGAACCTAGAAAATGATGTCTCTGTCATATTTTAGGGTGCCATCATGTTTCATTCCATGAACTCGCCTGCAAAGGATCTCGGGATTTCAACTGGGCGGTGGGGATCCCTACTCTAAATACTGTGTGTACACTCACACAAAGGTAAAAGTAGGTCTTACACTGAAAATTAAAATATGAGTTAACACCCTTTCTCAGGGTTGATGAGACCACCACATCTCAGTGGAAGAGGTCTCTTTCTGTAGTAACACTTTCTTTAAGGGGGGCGTGGCCAAAATGGCGACCGGGCTGGTCGCATAGTTCGTAGCTCTGATCCCGGCCCGTGTCAAATATCCTCTAACAGGCGCCCGCACTACTGTTCGTGCGAGACGCCGTATGCTCTACCTGAAATGCCGGCGCTGCTCTGACTGGATCCGACCGCGGCGTTCCGGGTGCCGCGGGGTCGGCTGCGGTCCTGGGTGCGGCCCCCGAGGCCCGTGGAGCCTGGACCTTTCCTGCCGGGGCCGATGTGACGCGGCACCTTTAGTGCCGAGGCAGCTGCGTCGCGGGACACGGACGGGTTCCCGACGCGCTGGGACTTGACCCGTCTCCCGGGGCGGGAAGGCGGGCGCCGACGAAGGTGAGGAGGCGCTTGATCCCCTGCTCCGGGACCACGCGCCTGGGGGCCGCGTTCGGCCCGATGCGCTCGGCCCGATACGGCCGCACTCCCGTGTGAAGCCGGCTGGCTCCACATGACAGGTACCGCTGGGACGTGCGGCCACCATTGAGACTCGGGGGTGCCGTGCGGGCTGGAGCTGCGTTCCCCGCGAGAGGGGAGGGGATCCCACCGGCTGCCCTTGAATCTTGGCTCTACACCCCCAAAAAAAATCGGATGGCATTGAACAGGCGTTTCCTTGCGCATTAAGCCTGGGCTAACAAATAACCAAGTACTAAGGAGGAGAGACAATTGGGAAAGCAAATAAATAACAATTTAAAAAAAACAAAAACAAAAAAAAAAAAAGAAACAAGAAGAGTTGGGACCACCAAAGTTCAAGTAAATTGAGCCCTACCAATCCCAGCTTCCAAGCAGCAACACAGCAATAAAACGGACCCCTTCAGAAAATAATACGTATAACAGGGCACTACAGTATATCCTCCTGCGGCACTGCACCGGCGGCGCTAATCGAGCCGCAGCGTTTCCACCAGGGCTCTCACCAGACATAAAAGCCCTGAGGCTCTCCACTACAAAGAGGATACACCACACAAACAAAGTATTGCTATCTTATCTTCACTACTCCAAACAGTGCTGCTGACCCCAAGTTAGGGGCCCTGCTTCTTTGCAAACTACACGAAATCCTGACGGTCACGGTGCCCTAGAACCCGTAAGCGGTATAACTTCTTTGCCTGATACGCAGCAAGATTTCTATTTTTCAGGAACAAGCCTCAGCAGTCCTAATCAATCGAAGCCACTTCAAAAACAATAGTTAACAGCAATACCGTCAAGTAAATAATCAATGGGCAAACCAAAGACCCCACGCGCACCTTCTGGGAATATGGATTCCGATGCCCCACCCCCACCTGCGGAGGCCTCGACCACACAACAAGCACTACAAAAGATGGAAATAACACTCCAAACGCACACAATGCAATTTGAAAAGATTTTACAAGCCATACTGGACACCAAAATTACTCTGGAAGCAAAAATAGGTTCGGTAATCGAAGACGTTAACATATTGCGTGCAGACCAACATACGCTAGCTGAAAAGGTCGCAGGCTTGGAAGCAGACACGTCACACCTCTCACCAGCGATAACCAAACTCCAGTCGCAAATGGGGGCTGTAACAGCTGAACTAGGGATACTGAGGCGCAAAGCTGAAGAAGCAGAAGGAAGGTCAAGACGTAATAATATCCGCTTCGTGGGCTTTCCTGAGCGCGTTGAGGACCCATGCGCAGAACTGTTCATTGAGCAATGGCTAATAGAAACAGTACTGAAGGACAATGTCCCGAAATTCTTTTCAATAGAACGCGCCCACAGGGTTCCCGGAAAACCCCCACCACCTGGCACTCAGCCTCGCCCACTAATAACAAGACTCCTCAACTACCGTGACAGGGACCTCGTACTGCAGCTGTTCCGAAAAGCAGGCCCAATGCGCTTCGAAGGGGCAATCATATCGGCCTATCCAGACTTTACAGCAGAGGTACAGAAAAAGCGTAACTCATTTTTTCGGGTCAAAGAGCGACTAAGAGACCACAACATCAAATACGCTCTGTTGTTCCCGGCCAAACTTCGAATACAGGACGACACCCGCACTTTCTTTTTCACCTCACCAGAAGATGCATGGACTTGGCTACATGCCAAGGGACTCGCTGACCCTCCCAATACAAGAAATTCCAAAGATAAAAATCACCCTCCTAGTGGCAAACGCAAACCCAGCAGGCAACCAGACACTAAACCTACTCCTGAACAGTCTCGCGTGGAACGCTCTCTATTATTGCAAACCACATCCCTTTTCGCCAATGCATCCCCGGGGTCTGTATCGACGCACTCGGGATTAGAATCCGAGCTTGGGATACTCTCTGACTCTACAGACTCCGCCTGTGCCCCCAATCTCACTCCACGAACAGCAGACGACATCTGCTAATATATACCAATCTCGGACACAACGGCACACGACATCCTACAGAAGTAGTCACTAATCGTCTACTACGCTGACCTCATCTCCGCCGCACTGCTGCCCCCGACCGCAGCAAAAGACTCATGGCTGGTCCCAGAAAGTAGCAGCTTCAACAAGAACATAACGGGTCGGAACCAGCATTGATTTGAACTTATTTACTTGAAACACCCCCGCACCATATGGAACGTTCTATCTGGTTGGCAAGTATTGTATCGTTAACGCCCTTGCCACAACCACAGTTACTGTTAGATATAGTTAATGTTATTGTTTTAATTAGCAGAATCATATCTATGAGGCATAATTTAGATTATAGTATTCGTAGTAAAAGCTGTTTGATTGCTAATGATAAGTACATACTAGGCAGCTGCAGTATAAATTGGCCAAGCATAATGGGCGTGAAATACACTATAGTTGTAAAAGGAGTGGGCCCACCAAACCCACAAAATCTAGACATACAAGTACAAAAGTTCCATGGCAACCCAAAGACAACAGTATAACCCGCAATATAAAATACTCACATGGAATATAAGGGGCATGGCATCCCCGCGTAAACGACAACAGATCCACGCATACCTCAGGAGACATCAAATACATTTTGCCATGTTACAGGAGACACACCTGGCTAAGTCCTCTTTGGAGAACACAAAAGTAAAATGGAAGGGGCAATTATATGGTACCATTTTTTCAACATATGCTAGGGGAGCGGCGATCTGGATAGCCCCCGGGGTCCCTTATGTTACGTCCCGCATACAATGTGACCCAGATGGCCGATATGTCCTTTTGGAAGGTGCCCTAGACGGGGAACCCATGGCATTAGCATCAATATATACCCCCAATTCAAATCAATGGGAATTCCTACAGACACTTAACAGTAGTAAACTTAATGATCCGGAGATGGATATTATTTGGGGCGGTGACTTTAATTGCGTATTAGACATTCACAGAGATCGCTCTATCCCTCCGTTAGATAATACCCTAGCTAAACGTGCTTCACTCGAACTTGCAGAGTGGGCCTCCAACAATAGGCTAAGAGACATTTGGAGAACTGCCCACCCCACACACCGTGAATATTCTTTCTACTCCCCTGTGCATAAATTGCACACTAGAATAGACATGATGTTTGCGTCAAAAGATATAATCCCAAAAATAACCACATCAGGCTATCTGGCTCGCACCATATCTGATCATAATCCGCTTCAAGCTACCCTGAGAACGGGCCGCACACACACGTGCATTCCCACATGGCGTCTACAACCAGATGCCCTCATAGATCCCCTTATCATGCTGAACTAGCTAAGTGCTTATCGGATTACTTTGCTTTAAATAAAAACACAACAACAGCGCGCGCCACGGAATGGGACGCTCATAAAGTGGTTATACGCGGCCACTGCCTTGCAGCCTCGCTGGGGGTCAAAAGAATGCTTAATAAGGAATTACTAGAGATAGAATTAAAAATGCGCAGGGCAGAGACCGAGACCACCACTAGCGGGTCCTCGCTTGAAACACTAAATTCGCTGAAATCTGACTACAAAGAAGCGGATGACAGGCTCAGCAGACATGACTATAGACATTTTAAAACCCGTCAACACGCAGAAGGCGATAGATCGGGCAAGCTATTGGCATGGTTGGTCCGTCAACCATTACAGTCCTCACCCATAGGCGCGATAAGAACACACTCAGGGGAAGTGATTAACACACAAGCCGGAATCAATGAGTCCTTTCATATGTATTATCGTTCCCTATATCAGCCCACTCACCCTCCAAATGAACAACTTCTTTCTGAACTCCTCTCATTGATTCCCCAAAATACGAATATCATTGACAGCGCAGCCATACTGGACGGTCCCATCACTATCGAAGAACTACGCTTAGCTCTTTCTCAAATGGCGCGCGGCAAAACTCCTGGCTCAGACGGACTACCAACGGAATATTACAGTTCACTATCTGCTCATCTCCTGCAGCCCCTGACCGAGGTATTTAACGAGGCACGTAATAGAAAGCAGCTGCCAGACTCCATGCGCGAAGCATTGATAGTGGTGCTACCAAAACCAGGACACGATCCACTTGATGTCAAATCCTATAGACCACTCTCCCTATTAAACACTGACTGTAAACTCCTGGGGAAAATTCTAGCAAATAGGCTACTCCCTTATTTATCAGACTTAATTCATCATGATCAATCTGGATTTGTACCAGGGAGGAACACTTTGTTAAATATAAGACGCCTAATACGTATATTACACAGTACCACAGAAACTGAGGCAGTGGCTGTGGCATTGGACATAGAGAAGGCATTTGATACGCTTGGATGGGAATATCTCTTCCGCACTCTGAAGGCGTTCGGCTTTCAAAGCGGTTTCATTAACTGGATTGCCACTCTATACACTAAACCAATAGCTCGCGTCAAAACGGGCCAAATGATATCAGACGCGTTCCCCATCGGCAGAGGCACCAGACAAGGTTGCCCTTTATCCCCTTTATTATTTGCTATAGCTATGGAGCCATTGGCAATTAAACTTCGTAGCTGGGCAAGCAGATGGGGCATCCTAGAATCCAACACATACCATATTATTTCCCTATACGCAGATGATGCTCTAATATATTTGCGTAACTATACCTCCTCCCTCGCAGAAGTTATACAAATCCTGGATAACTTCGCTTTATCATCTGGTTTATGTGTTAATTGGGCGAAATCATGTATTTTCCCGCTCACTCGTATACCTACGGAACAGCAATCGGTATTACCACTACATCAACTGACATGGGCATATCAGACTTTTAAATATCTGGGGATTCAGGTTTACCACTCTATGACAGACCTACGTGAGGGCAATCTCGATAGGCTGCTACGCTCAACTCGGGGATCCATGGCATTTTGGAGTTCCCTCCCACTATCACCCATGGGCCGCACGGCCATAGCAAAAATGTTAATATTACCCAGATTTTTATACTATTTTACAGCGCTCCCATTATCCCTGCCACGTTCATTCTTTCATAAACTACACTCTCTGCTGACTGATTTGCTGTGGGGCAGAGACAGACGAAGAGTAGCTCTAGCCATTACACAATATCCACAGGAGGAAGGCGGACTTGGCATGCCGAACTTTGAATTATACTACGCAGCAGCCCAACTCCAATGGGTAGCCACGTGGCTTAGCGACCCACCCACCCCAGAGTGTACAGCGATAATGTCTTGTGTGGCACCACAAACGATACTGTCATCACTTATGTCCAAACCTCCTTACCCATCTAACAGAAATCCCCTAGTAGTAACGGCTAGATACTGCTGGCGGAGATATGTCCAGGGCAAAACCTTAACTCCCCCTTATTCACCTGCAATACCTTTGGCTCAGGTACCAGGTGTCCGAGCTCTTTCCCATCACCATGATATACGGATAACCAAGGCACTGAACATGGGAGACTTGTACTTAAACTCTAAAGCAAGCACTTTCGCAGAGCTCGTGACTGCTGGTATCATGCAACCTGGGGCCTTCTTAACATTTAATGCTATTAACAAACTTCTACAAAACTTTTGGGGGGGCAACCCAAACGAGCCTGATGAATCCCCCCTACTCACCTCATTACTCACTATAGGAAACATTAAGGGCTGCATTTCTAAATTATATAAAATACTCCTAACAGATACCTGCACTGCTTTGACCCAAGTTAAGAGCCGCTGGGATGAGGTCCTCCCCACACCAGTTGATCAGAAATCCTGGAAAGCTGCCCTCACTACGATTAAATCTGTATCCCGTAATGTTAGACTAAGATATACTCAATTCAATTATATCCATCAAGCATATCTATCTCCGTCCCGCATCAACAAAATATACCCAAACTCTAAGCCAGAATGCCCTAGATGCGCTACCCCTGCTGCTAATTTCTACCATATGGTTTGGGAATGCCACACAATACATACTGGCTGGTGCCGCATCACCGAGACGGTTGCAGACATAATAGGAAACACGCTTATTCCCACACCAGAATCCTGCTTATTGGGCATACGTCGCCGGGACAAGAATGAAAAACACACTCACAAGTTTATAGATCTTGCGTTTATAATATACAAGCGTTCGATCGCTACACACTGGAAGGCCCCTAACGCCCCCTCCTTCCGCACCTGGCTTTCAGCCTTACACAGCTCCACACTAGCGGAGGCACACACTCTAAGACAGCTGCAACTCAGAGGCCAGATACAGGAGGGAGCCACACAGTGGGATCACTTTGTAATACAAATAGAGGCTAGAGATGATGATTACCCCCCTTGAAACACGCGACACGTACAGAACGACCTACACGTAAACACTTAGCAACCACGATAAGTAATAAATCATATCCGTAGTAGCGTCCCAGCCAGCCTCGCCATATCAAC